>NC_091978.1:258967717-259703227 GCF_044704955.1 Pristiophorus japonicus | reverse complement strand
CCGCTCTCTCCCCTTCCCTCCCTCCGCTCTCCTCCCTTCCCCTCCCCTCCGCTCTCCTCCCTTCCCCTCCCTCCGCTCTCTCCCTTCCCCTCCCTCCGCTCTCTCCCTTCCCCTCCCTCGCTCTCTCCCTTCCCCTCCCTCCGCTCTCTCCCTTCCCCTCCCTCCGCTCCCCTCCCTCCGCTCTCTCCCTTCCCCTCCCTCCGCTCTCTCCCTTCCCCTCCCTCCGCTCTCTCCCTTCCCCTCCCTCCGCTCTCTCCCTTCCCCTCCCTCCGCTCTCTCCCTTCCCCTCCCTCCGCTCTCTCCCTTCCCCTCCCTCCGCTCTCTCCCTTCCCCTCCCTCCGCTCTCTCCCTTCCCCTCCCTCCGCTCTCTCCCTTCCCCTCCCTCCGCTCTCTCCCTTCCCCTCCCTTCCGCTCTTCCCTTCCCCTCCCTCCGCTCTCTCCCTTCCCCTCCCTCCGCTCTCTCCCTTCCCCCTCCCCTCCGCTCTCTCCCTTCCCCTCCCTCCGCTCTCTCCCTTCCCCTCCCTCCGCTCTCTCCCTTCCCCTCCCTCCGCTCTCTCCCTTCCCCTCCCTCCGCTCTCTCCCTTCCCCTCCCTCCTCTCCCTTCCCTTCCCTCCGCTCTCTCCCTTCCCCTCCCTCCGCTCTCTCCCTTCCCCTCCCTCCGCTCTCTCCCTTCCCTCCCTCCGCTCTCTCCCTTCCCCTCCCTCCGCTCTCTCCCTTCCCCTCCCTCCGCTCTCTCCCTTCCCCTCCCTCCGCTCTCTCCCTTCCCCTCCCTCCGCTCTCTCCCTTCCCCCCTCCCTCCGCTCCCTCCCTCCTCTCTCTCCCTTCCCCTCCCTCCGCTCTCTCCCTTCCCCTCCCTCCGCTCTCTCCCTTCCCCTCCCTCCGCTCTCTCCCTTCCCCTCCCTCCGCTCTCTCCCTTCCCCTCCCTCCGCTCTCTCCCTTCCCCTCCCTCCGCTCTCTCCCTTCCCCTCCCTCCGCTCTCTCCCTTCCCCTCCCTCCGCTCTCTCCCTTCCCCTCCCTCCGCTCTCTCCCTTCCCCTCCCTCCGCTCTCTCCCTTCCCCTCCCTCCGCTCTCTCCCTTCCCCTCCCTCCGCTCTCTCCCTTCCCCTCCCTCCGCTCTCTCCCTTCCCCTCCCTCCGCTCTCTCCCTTCCCCTCCCTCCGCTCTCTCCCTTCCCCTCCCTCCGCTCTCTCCCTTCCCCTCCCTCCGCTCTCTCCCTTCCCCTCCCTCCGCTCTCTCCCTTCCCCTCCCTCCGCTCTCTCCCTTCCCCTCCCTCCGCTCTCTCCCTTCCCCTCCCTCCGCTCTCTCCCTTCCCCTCCCTCCGCTCTCTCCCTTCCCCTCCCTCCGCTCTCTCCCTTCCCCTCCCTCCGCTCTCTCCCTTCCCCTCCCTCCGCTCTCTCCCTTCCCCTCCCTCCGCTCTCTCCCTTCCCCTCCCTCCGCTCTCTCCCTTCCCCTCCCTCCGCTCTCTCCCTTCCCCTCCCTCCGCTCTCTCCCTTCCCCTCCCTCCGCTCTCTCCCTTCCCCTCCCTCCGCTCTCTCCCTTCCCCTCCCTCCGCTCTCTCCCTTCCCCTCCCTCCGCTCTCTCCCTTCCCCTCCCTCCGCTCTCTCCCTTCCCCTCCCTCCGCTCTCTCCCTTCCCCTCCCTCCGCTCTCTCCCTTCCCCTCCCTCCGCTCTCTCCCTTCCCCTCCCTCCGCTCTCTCCCTTCCCCTCCCTCCGCTCTCTCCCTTCCCCTCCCTCCGCTCTCTCCCTTCCCCTCCCTCCGCTCTCTCCCTTCCCCTCCCTCCGCTCTCTCCCTTCCCCTCCCTCCGCTCTCTCCCTTCCCCTCCCTCCGCTCTCTCCCTTCCCCTCCCTCCGCTCTCTCCCTTCCCCTCCCTCCGCTCTCTCCCTTCCCCTCCCTCCGCTCTCTCCCTTCCCCTCCCTCCGCTCTCTCCCTTCCCCTCCCTCCGCTCTCTCCCTTCCCCTCCCTCCGCTCTCTCCCTTCCCCTCCCTCCGCTCTCTCCCTTCCCCTCCCTCCGCTCTCTCCCTTCCCCTCCCTCCGCTCTCTCCCTTCCCCTCCCTCCGCTCTCTCCCTTCCCCTCCCTCCGCTCTCTCCCTTCCCCTCCCTCCGCTCTCTCCCTTCCCCTCCCTCCGCTCTCTCCCTTCCCCTCCCTCCGCTCTCTCCCTTCCCCTCCCTCCGCTCTCTCCCTTCCCCTCCCTCCGCTCTCTCCCTTCCCCTCCCTCCGCTCTCTCCCTTCCCCTCCCTCCGCTCTCTCCCTTCCCCTCCCTCCGCTCTCTCCCTTCCCCTCCCTCCGCCCTCTCCCTTCCCCACCTCCGCCCTCTCCCTTCCCCTCCCTCCGCCCTCTCCCTTCCCCTCCCTCCGCCCTCTCCCTTCCCCTCCCTCCGCCCTCTCCCTTCCCCTCCCTCCGCCCTCTCCCTTCCCCTCCCTCCGCCCTCTCCCTTCCCCTCCCTCCGCCCTCTCCCTTCGCCCCCCTTCCCCTCCCTCCGCCCTCCCCCTTCCCCTCCCTCTCTCTCTTTCCCTCCCCCTCCCCACCCCCCTTGATTGATTGATTTATTGATGTATTTATCATTTATTATTGATGATGGCTCTTTATTTGTAAAACTGAAGTATTTAATGTTTGTCAACTTCCCTTTAAACCCCCCCACCACCCCTCATTCCCTACGCCTAATTTATAACCTCTGCCTGATTTTCCAGAGTGTAGACAAGGTTTTTTCGAACGTACAAAAATCTTCACTTACTCCATTCTAAGTTAGTTTTGAGTAAGTTTGTACTGCCTAAACTTTGAAAACAGGCGTAAGTGGCCGGACACGACCCCTTTTGAAAAAAAAAAATTCTGTTCCAAAGTGAAACTGTTCTAACTGACTAGAACTGGAACAAACTAAATGCCGAGAATTCAAATTTCTAAGATACTCCATTCTAAACCAGTTGCTCCAAAAAAACAGGAGCAACTCAGACTGAAACTTGGCCCCAATGAAATTAGAAAGGGCCTCCATTTTTGAAGCTAAGTTGGTTGTCCCTAATATTTAGTTCTCTGTTTAAGTAATCGTATATTGCATCCCTAATGATTCCCTCAAGCATCTTTCCTATTGCTGTCGTCCTTTTTTTAAAGATTGGAACTACATTAGTCTCCTTCCAGTCTAAGGGAACTGTCCCAGCCCCCACCGAGCTGTTAAATATGCAGGCAAGGGGCTCACACAACACCTGTCCCTTTTTGGGATCCGGCAGGATATTCCGCTGCACCGCGCGTTCTCGCAATGCCTGGAAGATTGTGGTGCAAAGCTGTGTTCACTGGCTATAAACGAGGCCTTCGAAACCAAAGAGAGCATACTGCTCTTCTGAAGATTGAGGGGGTTTATTGCCGTGATGAAACAGAATTTTACCTGGGCAAGAGATGTGCCTACGTCTACAAAGCAAAGAACAACAATGTCACTCCTGGTGGTAAACCAAACAAGACTCGTGTCATTTGGGGTAAGGTGACTCGTGCTCATGGAAACAGTGGCATGGTCCACGCCAAGTTCAGCAATAACCTGCCCGCTAAGGCTATTGGGCACAGGATTCGGGTGATGCTGTACCCATCAAGGATTTAAAGCACAGTTGTACATAAATTGAGAATAAATAGAAAAATGGTCTTTTAAAAAAAAAACTAGCTATCATCTGGATTGGCTGTCCTGTCTATTTTAAGATTCCTAATTCTATCTAAAACATTTCTAATTCTAAAATATTCTGGCTTCTTTATCTACTTTAAAGTTCCTAATTCTATCTTGATGGGGAAGAAACTGAGATGGTGGGTATGAAGATTAGCAGGGGCAGAAGTCCTGGTATAGTTTACCGGGCCGACCACAGGCATGTGCAGAAGGTGCAAAAATGTTTGTGTAGATAATCACTTTGTACAGTTCTATGGGCAGGGCCAGGAGACATGATATAGTTTAAGGGCAGGATGAGGCAATTGTGTATAATTATTCAAGCTTTGATATAAGCTCCTCACATTTGATGTTCGAAGTGAGAGCAGAGAAGCTCCGGAGAGGTTTAAGGAAGTAGCTGGTTGTGGAGTCTCATCAGTTTTCCACACTGCATTTTCCAGAACGAATTCAAGCCATGCTTCATTCCTGTTGGACTAGATACATAGGGCTAGACTTTCCACCTCACATCGCCCATCTAAGGCCCATCTATGGCCCAAAATGGACCTCTAGCGCCCATTTTGAGCAAAAAGTGGAAACTAGGCCCAAAATATCGCCGGAAAAATAGGCTCCCAAGTTTCCACTTTGATCGCTGAGATGATCGCCCACACAGGGCCCACCCCAAGTTTCAGCACTTAGCATGCACTTCGCTGGGCCGATGCAAGGCCCAAAAGAGTGCTCAAAAATAGTTGCTTTAGCAGGGCCTTAGAGAGGGGAATGGGCACTACGGAACACCATTTTTAGCCTCTGAGGAAGGCTGGAGAATTGTGCTGAGTTATTTAGAGAGTAAAATTGATGCAAATTGTACTCAGAAATTTGGGACAGGGAATATAAATAGGTATTATCACCTTATTTATGCATATATTGGAATTATTTATTAAATAGCTTTTACATAGTGAAGTTATTTAATGATATTCCGTGGGGAAACAGAATAAACAAACAAATCTGCATGAAGAACTGTACGTTGTAAAACTTATGTAAGTAAGAGAGAAGGTTCAAAAATTTATAGAAATTTTTTTTTTATTAACAAAGAACTAATGAACAACACCCTCCCTCCAACCCCCCCACCCCCGGCACCAACCCATCCTTCCCTCAAAATCCCCAAAACGTTACAAGAAGAAATGAACATTTTACAGAACAAGTGGCCATTTCAGTGCTGCCAACAAGTGACCATTTCAGAAAGAATGGAAAGGAAACAGTTAAGTAATGATAACAAGTGAACATTTAACTTTTGCTGGGTTGCGTAAAATTTAGTTATGTTTAAATGTAACCCAATAACATTGCAGATTCTAGTTACTATTTAGATCATTAAATAATACATATAAATTTCAACTAATCTCGCAGCTGCCAGTTGGCTGTTCCACCGTTTGTGGCACTGGTCCGGTGTGTGCGTTTCATTGGAGGCCGATGTGACTACGTTAGCTATTTCAGACCAAATCCTTTGATATGCACGGGGTGGAGGTTTCCCCTGCCCGCCCCGTGTCAGATCCTCTCACCTGGAGCTGACAGCATTTACGAGGGCCTCATTTGCCTCTTCGCTGAAGGGTTTGGCCCTTCTCTTTCCTGCACCTCCCTCCATTCTTTAAATTTATCTGCAATTTGGATAAGACTTTCTGACCTGCTTCCTTTATCCTCTCTCTCTCTCTCTCTCTCTCTCTCTCTCTCTCTCTCTCTCTCTCTCTCTCTCTCTCCCCCAGAGCCTCTGAGCATGTGTGAAGATCCTTGACCTCTCAAAACATGGGAAGAAGCATCAACCTGCACATGCGCAGTAATGCGTTGCTAGGAAAGCGCTTTCTTTCATTCACTTCCGTTTTCTTTGGGCGATCAGGAGATCGCCGAGAAATGACATCGCCCATTTGACATCGCTGGGCTAAGGCCGAGTGGAAAATCGCAAAAAAAAAAAATGGGCCTTGAGCAGGCGATCAGCACGGGCGATAGGTCCCGCATCGCTGGAACAAGGCCCATTTTTTTCGGCCTTAGCCTGAAAGTGGAAAGTCTAGCCCATAGTAATTAGGTAGCAGTATTAAATGCATTCTAAAACACCTTGCCACTCTGACAAGACACATTACCTTCATCCCTGTCTGATTCGGATAATTAAAATCGCCCAATATCTTTTGTACTGTTAAATGTGACTCCATTTCCTGACAGTATGGACAGAAACCATTCCATGTCGAGCAATAGTTCAACCATTTGGAGATTTGGAGATGCAGAATTTCAGGGATGTTTGCTTGTCCCTTAGCAACTCAGTCATGGTGAATACTGAACCCTTGTATGTATGACTGCAAGCTCTGTTACTGTTTTTCAATGAAGGGAACTGATCCTCATTTACTGACTGATGAAATTAATCTTTTCCTTTCAGAATTTTCGATTGAAATGTCTTTCCGTGGAGGTAGGGGCGGGAGAGGAGGAGGAGGAGGCGGCTTCAGAGGAGGAGGAGGAGGAGGTTACGGCGGAGGAAGAGGAGGAGGAGGTGGCTATGGTGGAGGAAGAGGTGGCGGCTATGGTGGAGGAAGAGGAGGGCGTGGTGGAGGAGGATTCCGAGGTGGTGGGCGAGGAGGCTTCAATAGAGGATATGATCAGGGGCCTCCTGACAGCGTAGTAGGTATGTACTAACAATACAATCGACAAAAATACCACTGTCCTAAATCAAGGGTTAATTGCAATTCAGATAAGTATTAAATATTTCTGCAGCTCAGTCATTAGTCCACTTGGCATAAAGTTTAGATTGTTTGAGAGATTATTGAGGCAGACTGGCTAAAGAGGTTAACGGCTATTTGTTTTTAATTGATTACACAAATAATTCAAATTCTGCACATATAATGCTTCAGATTTTATGCTCGATTACTAGTAATAAAGCAAAGCTGAGTGTTGGCGAACACTCAGCTCAGCGAAGGAAGAGGGATTCTGGTTTCCCTTTTATTAATTTCCTGCAACAAATAGTAATGACCTGTTGTAGTGATGTCAATCATTTCACACTGCATTACAAGTGCCATATTGCTAATGCAAACCTTATTTACTATGAAACATTGTCTGTATATAATGAATTTGCAAACATTTTGCATCCTGTCTTTGATCAAACTAAGTCTTTACTGTTCCAGGCTGTTGACAAATTTAATTGATTCCAAGCCTTTTTAGTGAATACTTGTCTAAAGTGTTAGATCAGGTTCAACCTGCTTCCAATATTTATACTGTTTTAAGAATCCTTTTAAAAAAGGCTCTCAAAGTAACAAATTGACTTGGGGATCTGGATGGTGCAGTGAGTCAGCACTTCTATCACCTCTGGGACTGGGGTTCAAATGAGAAATTATCAAAATTGGTGGGAGGAAAACATGTAATGTTCCACATATATCACACTTTCACATGAATTCTGATGTGCAGATTTAATGAGATTATACTTGTCTAACCCTTTGCTACCATTGTATAGAATTGGGACATTTCATGCATCCTTGTGAAGATGAAATTGTT
Organism: Pristiophorus japonicus; assembly: GCF_044704955.1. Lineage (NCBI taxonomy): Eukaryota > Metazoa > Chordata > Chondrichthyes > Pristiophoridae > Pristiophorus > Pristiophorus japonicus. The sequence continues at coordinate 259,696,093 of NC_091978.1, read as the reverse complement.
TGCAAGTGCACCTCAGAAGCAAATCAAGTCCCTTATTTCAATGCACCAGTTTACTTGGAAAACAAAGAACAGATCGGAAAAGTTGATGAAATATTTGGACAGCTCAGAGATTTTGTATCCTTTTGTGAGTTAGTGTTGGGGTACAACCTGAACTATTGTGACTACAATATAACATTCCTGAGCTACATTTGAAGGCATTGTACCAGCCAACATTTTCTTTGATAGCTTGTGTTTCTATTGGGGGTGCTGGTGGTATGAACACATCATATTACCTGGCACACACCAGATTGCACGTGGGCATAATTACTATTTTTCTCTTTGTTTTGGATGATAAGAATCCTAAATGAAAACATACAAATGATCAAAATCATCGTAGGCAGTCCCTCGAAATCGAGAAAGACTTGCTTCCACTTTAAAAATGAGTTATTGGGTGACTGAACAGTCCATACGGGAATTACAGTCCCTGTCTTAGGTGGGACAGACAGTCGTTGAAGGAAAGGGTGGGTGGGACTGGTTTGCCGCACGCTCCTTCCGCCGCCTGTGCTTTGTTTCTGCATGCTGTCGGCGATGAGACTCGAGGTGCTCAGCGCCCTCCTGGATGCACTTCCTTCACTTAGGGCGGTCTTTGGCCAGGGACTCCCAGGTGTCGGTGGGAATGTTGCATTTTTATCAAGGAGGCTTTGAGGGTGTCCTTGAAATGTTTTCTCTGCCCACCTTTGGCTCGCTTGCCGTGTAGGAGTTCCGAGTAGAGCGCTTGCTTTGAGAGTCTTGTGTCAGGCATGCAAACAATGTGGCCCACCCAGCAGAGCTGGTCAAGTGTGGTCAGTGCTTCGATGCTGGGGATGTTGGCCTGGTCAAGGATACTAACATTGGTGCGTCTGTCCTCCCAGGGGATTTGTATGATCTTGGGGAGACATCGTTGGTGGTATTTCTCCAGCGGTTTGAGGTGTCCACTGTATATGATCCACGTCTCTGAGCCATACAGGAGGGCGGATATCACTACAGCCCTGTAGACCATGAGCTTGGTGGCAGATTTGAGGGCCTGATCTTCGAACACTCTCTTCCAAAGGCTGCGCTGGCGCAATGGCGACGGTGTTGAATCTCGTCGTTGATGTCGGCCCTTGTTGATAATAGGCTCCCGAGGTATGGAAAGTGGTCCATGTTGTCCAGTGCCGCGCCGTGGATCTTGATGGCTGGGGGTAGTGCTGTGTCGTGGGATCAGGCTGGTGGAGGACCTTTGTCTTAAGGATGTTTAGTGTAAGACCCATGCTTTCGTACGCCTTAGTGAAGATGTTGACTATGACTTGGGAGTTCAGCCTCTAAATGTGCGCAGACGCTGGGGAATGCGCACTCACTTTGTCCTCCACTGTCAGCAGCAGGTTCTCACAGGCTGGATGCCTAGCCATGGCTTTGGAAAAATACCCCTTACTGCACTTGACTCGTACTATGCTTAGATTGAGATTAGTGGTTTGCGTTGAATTATGTGGGTGATTGTGGTATGGGCCCTCTACCATGATAAACCACATCTTGGATCCTTCCTTCTCAGCCCCAAACCCTCCCCCCAATTAATTTCACCTAAGACCTTTACAATCAGAAAAGGGACAACACGGAACGATAGCCTGGGCTAGACAGGAGCCCAGGTCTGAAGGTTGGAACCAGCGCTACCCAGCCACCTCTGTTCTCTTTTGTCACTGAGTGGGATGTGGGTAAATGTTCTACCCTTTAGAATCTGCCGAAGGTTGTGAAAGAGGAGATTTTATAGTCATTAATGCAGCACCCATAATGTTTAAAGTGTTTCTCAAGGTTAATATGAAAAGTTGAACAAACATTGAGAAATTTCAGTTTTATGGAAGAAAAATCACAATTGTAAGTAATTCAAGTTTTACTTAGAGTGCTGAATTGCAAACACCAGTTGCTGCAATTGGAATCCTTTCCTTCCTTTGCACTTGAGCATGTGCTCTCTGTCACTTTAACACGCTCTCTTATATACTTTTTAAATCTGCACACCCCCATTTCCCTTTTTGTTTCTTTCTTTACCCTCCCTTCAGGTTAACTCTTATCTCCACTGCTGCTTTGGGAAAGGGGCAGGTGAGTGATTTATCATAAATCCCCACAGAGCATCGGGAAAAAATTGTACGGAGGGTTATTCCTGGGCTGGTTCAGACCAGATTGCTTCCAGGATGTACGTCTTGGGGCAGGGCGTAAGGGCAGTGGTGAAAATGAAACACTTGCACAGTCTCATTGATCACTTCAGATGTGAGATTAAAAATGTACAGCATGCTCCTTTATGTTTGAACTATAGTAATGGTGGTATTTGGCATATGATTGGAATAGTCTCATGTTTGGTTTTAATTGCATAAAAATAATGCTGTCTAATTTTTCCTGAACTGAAATTAATAGTATTTTTCAGTTAAATTATCAGACAATATGAAAGCTGCTTCCTTTAAGAAATTACAGAAGGTAGGTTTTCTTGTGAAGATTAACTACTAAAACATTTTAGCACACTATTCTGCTTTGAAAATTATAAAACTGGGAGGGAGATATTGTATAGATTCCTAGGAAACGAGCCTAGGTTACCACATATTTCCACAATTCTACTGGAAAGTTGTCTCCCATTTGGATTAGTTAACATTTACAAATCACCCAACACATTTTATTTAACAATGTATGATATTTAGGTGCTCCTGCAAATATCATGTGAACACCATGTAAAATTCCAAAATGGGTAAGTTTGTTATTGGACTCTTCCTTGGAGCACAGTAAAAGCAACTTCTTCAAATATGTGTATACAGGTGCAACGTCCCAAATCCAGAACTCCGAAAACCGGACACTTTGCGCATAGCTGATGGAGTCGTCCGGAATCCAGAATTATTGTTATAGGCAAAACCCAAAATCCGGATTTCAGACAAGAAAATCAAGTCTGAAATCCAGAATCCTTGACCGAATCCGTGCCAGATTTCGGACCTCGCCGCTCAAACCCCGGCACTGATTCGGTCCCAAGGATTCGGGATTTTGGACGTTGTACCTATACATGTGTAAGTGTATATAAATCTATATGATATATAATGTGAAACTAAACTCTTTGCATTCACTCGGTTGATTTTATTTTCTTGCAGTTTTATGTTGATCCAGCAAAACTACTCCCTCTTCAGCGATTTATGCCTCGGCCACCTGGTGAGAAAGGTCGAGGAAGGGGAGGTCGTGGAGGAGGTAGAGGGGGGCGCGGTGGACGAGGCGGTGGATTTGGAGGGCGAGGCGGTAAGAACCATTGTATTAATTGAACAGCAACAACAATTGTATTTGTATAGCGCCTTTAACATAGTAAAATGTTCCAAGGAGCATATTGAACAAAATTTGACACCGAGCCACATAAGGTGGTATTAGGGCAGCTTGATCAAAGATGTAGGTTTTAAGGAGCATCTTGAAGGAGGAAAGACAGGTGGAGAGGATTAGGGAGGGAGTTCCAGAGCACAAGGCATTGGCAACTGGAGGCACAGCCGTCAATTGTGGAGTGATTAAAATCGGGGATGAGCAACAGACCAGAATTGGAGGAACACAGATATGAGGGTTATCGGTCTAGGGGAGGTTAGAGATAGGGAGGGGCAAGGCCACGGAGAGATTAGAAAACCAGGATGAGAATTTTAAAGTCGAGGTGTTGGTTAACTGAGAGCCAGTGTAGGTCATTCTGTAATTAACAGGTAAATGTAACGCCTGTTATTTTTTTGCTCAGTAACTTGACTGTCAAATTTTTTAATATAATGGCCTTTTTACCTAGTATTGCTGATGAAGAGCCATAACTCACCAAAACATTAAGTAACTTTTGATGTCTAGTTCTTTGAAAATAGATTTTACTGGAGCTATTTTCTGAGTGTGTATGAACTTACTTGAGTACTTTAAAGGAATAAATGGTCAGAAGATCTGAGACAGAATGGAGTTGTACCATTTATAATTTTCTAATATAAATAAATATATTGTAGTGGATCACCTGTGGCATTGATCTCAATTTGTCCAGAGATTCACTACTGTAACATGGTCCTGCAAAGCCCCAACATTGACACGCGCTCCTGCTTACAGCAGTTTGGACAGGTGGGGCTTTTTGGCAAAGTTGAGGTTCAGCCATGCTTGGAAGTGATGGGTTGCTTGGAAAAGACATCCCGATTATTTTAGTATTTTTGTTATTTAATAACTTGAGCCAGTAGCAACTTTAAAAGCTGAATGTTTCACAAGTACTTCACATTTTTTAATCTAAGAACTGTAGATAAGATTTTTGAAAAGTAAAAAATGTAATCATTATCATTTTTGGTTCTCATCTAGGTGGCTTCCGTGGAGGCAGGGGAGGTGGTTTCAGAGGAGGCAGAGGTGGTGGAGGAGGAGGCAGAGGTGGTGGAGGAGGACGTGGCTTTAGAGGTAAATGTAAAGTGCCAGCAAATGTCAAAGATCGCCATGTACTCCAGTATCTCATTTTTAGTTGTGAGCTGGCTAGCCATCCTCTTTCTTCATTTTTTTATTGGAAATAATTCCTAGTTTTCTGCAGCTCTAGTGTAAAGACTTATCTTTTGAACCTTCCGTGATTTATTCTGCAATGTTGCCATTTAGTCTGCCCAGCCCTCATACCACCTTTTTGTTTAGACTTCAGTTGGAAGTTGCCAGTCCTATTTAGATTTTGTCACCTGTGGGTTATCTCCCTGATGTCAAATCCTTTCTAATTCTTGTGGTAATGGATGTTTGATTAAGACAAAAAGGAATGCTGAAGGATCGGGTATGATCAACACTGGAACTTGGGATCCTGATCATTTTAAGCCACTTAGATTATTTATGTGAACGTTCTTGCCTTCTCCTTTCTCCCTAATGTATACCATGGCATTCTGGGCAAGTTCATTTTGAATAGGAGGCTTTCTTTTTAAATGTTCATAATTTTTTTTTAACAGTTGTGCTATTTTTGAGTGAACAACTATAAAAGTTTGCAACCCATAAGGAGGCCATTTGGCCCATTGCAGCAGTGCCAGCTCATCACTAGAGTAATCCGAAAGTAATGGCATTGCCCCCGGCGCTTACCGTCATAGTGCTACATCTTTCTGTGTTTCAAATATTTATCCAATTTTCCCTTTTTAAAAAAAGCAATGTCCTAAACCATTCCCTATGGCAAAGCATTCTACATTCCAACAATTCTCTACATAAAGAAATTTCTCCTATTGCTCATCATGCTTGGTGATAATTTTATCGAATAGCTTCTGAAAATCCATCTGCTGCAGTACCTTTTATTTATCTAGTGGGTTACTGCAAAGAAGTTCAATTGCCAGTCAGTACCTTTACACATAATTCAGTGCATCTTTTTCATTTTTGTTCATTTTCCCCCTCCATTATTTATGTTTGTTTTCCGTTCCGTGGAATTCTCTAGACGAAGTAGTCATTCTAGACTGAATTTCAGCAGGCTGTCAGCTGACCCCAAACCTGTCCACATATGTACTTTTTTCAGTGGGATCTCCATGGCAGATGTGCAAAGTTTTCCATTGCACATAGCTTGTCTTGATTTGCTTGGTTACTGAGCTTGTGATTTATATCCTTTTATTCCCCTTAACAGGTGGTGGAGGTCGGTGAACAAGTGAATATTTGAAGTTGGGCAGCAACCTACAAGTGTACTGTTTTTAGTGCTTCTGCAAATTCAGATGATGATGATTATTTTCCCAGATGCCACCTACATCAAGTTTTAAAAACTTGTGGTTTATTGCTTGTATGATAGTATTTTTTATATTATTTGCATTGTAATACATCACATCTGTATGTATTGGTATAAATGTATTGGAGTCCAGTATGTCACACATAATTTGTTTATACATAGTTCTGAACACATTCGTGCACAAGAGTACAAAAGAAGTAGTTTGTATTGAACTAAATAAATTGCACAATGGTCTACTGATTATACAAATACTTGGTCTACAAAATAGCACAGTTTGAGATAATGTTTTAGTACGATATTTGTTTTAAAATAAATGTTTTTACATAAACCTGTGAGCATGTAATTTTTAGCTGAAAGCTAGCTGACTGAGACCATGCATAAGTAGCCTAAGCAAGGAGGTAATCATTGGGACTATATTTGTTACATTTGCATAAAACGAATGTGATCCAGCCAAAAGCAGTGATTTCCAAACTTTGCAATCTGGGGGAGTGGGGAAGATCCCCTATAAAATGTTGACTCTCCCAGGGACCTTAACCGTCAAAAAATTGTCAGCTACCCAAGTGAAAACAGTACAGGAAATGTTTTAGTATACAGTAACAAATTGCATGCTGGTACCGTCAGCAAGTGAAGAAAAAAAGTGGGTTTCTCTGACTGGTAACAGAGGCTTCAATTTTCCTTTTATTATGGAGCAGATATTTCTTTTTGTCTCCTATGTTAATGAAGTACGGGTTGTCGTCTGTCTTTCATCACACAATGTGAAAGTGTGAAAGAATGCTTTTTACAGTTGGCAGCACTTATCTCTGGGTGGGGAATGTTTTCGGTGTCTGATGGCTTCTTTGGGTCTGGCATGTCAAATTTAGGCAGAAATCTGACTAGCAGACCTTTGAAAACCTATGGTCAAAATTGTTAACCACACATTTAAAAATTCTGGCAGCTAATAGGTCACCTATTAAAATTCGAACGAGCAATGAGTTTATCTTTTAATACTGTTCCTGTTGTGGTATTGGGCCTTTTCTAACATTTTATCCTACATTAGTTTGACTCTTTTAACTCATCACTCCCTTGGCTGAGTCCCAACTCTCTATTACTTCTCTACATCCTTGGCTTAAAATCTAGGTAAGCTTTTGGTAACATGCCTGGGAGAAAACACAGCAAACCCAATCTGGTAATTGCTTTTGGCTACTAGACTTGTACTTTCTTAAGATCTCACTCCTGTCTTTGAAAACAGGAGCATCACTTTCAGACCTCATTTAAGTTAAAAATATTACTTGAGTTTATTAAATAAAAGACAAACAAGCATATAAGTAACAGTCATAACTGTGTTGAGACTGTTGCTCATGACCGCAAATGATGTATAGCTTGGATAAGTGCATTGTTTTGCATCTGGGAAGGGAAAATGCTCAACCTTCAGACACCCTTCAGGGAAAAGCTTTAAAGAAGGTGGAGATAGACAGACATTTGGGCATTCTATAAGAATGTTGTGAAGCGATAGCTAGAGCAATTAGGGTGTTGGGGTGCATCCATAGGATAATTGAGTACAAGATGAGGCATAATATTTTGTCCTGTACAAGACCTTAGTAAGGCCTAAATTGCAATACTGTGTCCAGTGTTGGTCTTCTCACATGGTGAGTGATATTGAGGCTTTAGAAAGGGTGCAGAGGAGGGCACTAGACTAATTCCCAATTTAAAGCACCTTAGTTATCAAGATAAACTAAAAAAGTAGTGACTACACTTTAGAGAATCATAGGGGGATGGTCCTGATTGAGGTTTATAAGATAATGAAAGGAATAGATTGTGTTCCAGTTGCCAGTTTGTTCCAATTAAATAGGTAAGGGAGGACCAGGGATCACAAATGTAAGTTGTATAAGCCAGATCAAGGTTGGATGTCAGGAGTTGGTTCTCGTCCCAGAAATAGTGGACCTCTGGAACAGGCTGCCTTCTCATGCGGTGGATGCTGATTCGATGAATTCCTTCAAGAAAGAGCTGGACATGTTTCTGGCTGGGATGGAGATCACCTCTTACAGAAGGTAGGTACTGCAGGGAATTCAGGGCCAGAGTCATCTGGACTAGTTTCGATCACTTAAATGGTTCGGACCTAGGTTCAGAGAGAAATTTTCCTCCCCAAATTGACCTGGGTTTTTAATCTTTTTTGCTTCTCCCAGGCGATCACATGGTTTCGGGTTGGGTGGAGAGTATATATTGTGGTACACGGGTATCGCAATTGTGTGGGACAGGCTCAAGGCTCATTGTTCATATGTATCATTACATATTGACAGTAGACACCCATCTAGCTCCATGAGTGGACAAAATAAAAGGATTCCAATGTTTAAGGACTCAAGTTATTGTAATTTTTTTAGAGTTTCTTTTCTTAACGATTGTGGGAGCCTAATTAATCTACAATGTTTGTTGGGAATTCACGCCAACTCCCCTTTCAGTAGTTTTAAACTGATCAATTTTTTTTGAAACTGAATCTTTTATTTGAACAGAACAGATTTATGTCCCAGAAAATTATTAACAATGTTTTCATGATTTTGACTATCTTGCCATTCAAGCATAGTTAATTATTTATCAGTTGTATGCAGGGTGAACCAATCACACGGCACTGTTTTATGATTGAATTATTTTTGTCTCCAGCCTGAAACTGCTGAAAATTCAAACATTTTATCAGAATAACTTTGGTAATGGGATCTTACTTTTGTCATAGTTCCTAATGGTTATAAATTTAAACACTCATACGTATGAACAGCATTTAAGTGAGCTGCACTTTTGAAATGGAAAATATCCTTTGACAGTAGAACGAGAAAAATTAGAGGGAATGGGAGGAGAGGTGAAGTCTGCCAAATTTAGATTTTGCATCATTCTCAGATAACTTGTTCAAAATTCATCAGGTTACAAAATAATTTTTCACACTTTCAGAAATTAACCACAGAGCAATTATTTTCTAGCTAACTTTCATCTCTTGAGATGCTTCTTCCTCCATGTCGAAGATTGCCCACCTGTTGTCCACACCTACTTTCCCTTCCATCATTGCCATGTGCTGTCACATCAAGGCTTGGACTGGGTTTGTATGCTGAAGATTGTGTTCATGCTTGCATATGGAGCACCAACATTCCTGACTTCCCTGTAAGATAAAGGAATGGTTGATGGGAGAATTCAGGAGGCAATAAGTGGGCAGGAAAATGGCCACTCTGACATTAGGAGGAACTCCCATATGCAATTATAAGATATTCCCCACTGTTTATACAAAAGTATTCATTTGTTTCAAATATGTTACCAGAATTACAATGCGATTTGGAGAAAAAGAGTGGGAAGGGAGAACCTCTGATGTGGATCAAACCGAAGGGGATGATACGAGGCAGGAAACCAGAACCAAAGGGATATTATCAATCTTAAGCAAGCAATCTAAAAGGAATGATTCAAATGGAAAGAGACTTTTGAGTTATGTGGTGAGTTTAGAGGAATGAAAGGGACAGTGGACAGAATAGGAAATTGAAGCATTGTGGAGACGAGCAGAAAGGGCTGGTATGGGAAAGGGGTTCCTTTTCATGGGGCAGGAAATAGCTCTACTGATGGGAAGGACTCCACCTGAACAGAGAGGAGTTAAACAAAGTGGTTTATTTGGGAATTTGGAAAGAGTGGGAATTCAGAGAAGAGGAAGAGTTAAGTGATATTTCACACAGGCAGCGGACCTGCGTGAGAGCAGCAGCAGGAGCTGAGGCGGAGGCTTAAAAGGCAAGGCTCTACAGGCAACATTCGAAAGGGACGTCAGAGTATAAAAGTGACGGCACAAGGGAAGTAGCTGAGTTTTTTTTTTCTGTTAAGTTAGTACTTAATCTTTAAATAAAGGTTAGTTAAATCAGCTGATTGCTGAGAAGTTGCTGGGTGTGTTTTGCTAAGGTTTAGAGTTTAGTTCTACTTGATAGTTCCGTGTGTAACTAGGGGGATGGCAGGGCAGCTCAGTACCGTGGATTGCACAACCTGGATGCTTCGCGCAACCGGGACGACCACGTGTGCAAGAGGTGTCTCCAGCTGCACCAACTTGAGCTCCGCGTCTTGGAGCTTGAGCGGCGGCCAGAATCACTGCGGTGCATCTGTGAGACAGCTACGTGGATAGAAACATAGAAAGTAGGTGCAGGAGTAGGCCCTTCGAGCCTGCACCACCATTCAATAAGATCATGGCTGATCATTCACCTCAGTACCCCTTTTCTGCTTTCTCTCCATACCCCTTGATCCCTTTAGCCGTAAGGGCCATATCTAACTCCCTCTTGAATATATCCAATGAACTGGCATCAACAACTCTCTGCGGTAGAGAATTCCACAGGTTAACAACTCTGAGTGAAGAAGTTTCTCCTCATCTCGGTCCTAAATGGCTTACCCCCTATCCTTAGACTATGTCCCTGGTCCTGGACTTTCCCAACATCGGGAACATTCTTCCTGCATCTAACCTGTCCAGTCCCGTCAGAATTTTATATGTTTCTATGAGATCCCCTCTCATCCTTCTAAACTCCAGTGAATACAGGCCCAGTCGATCCAGTCTCTCCTTATGTCAGTCCTGCCATCCCGGGAATCAGTCTGGTGAACCTTCGCTGCACTCCCTCAATAGCAAGAACATCCTTTCTCACACTAGGAGACCAAAACTGGACACAATATTCCAGGTGAGATCTCACTAAGGCCCTGTACAACTGCAGTAAGATCTCCCTGCTCCTATACTCAAATCCCCTAGCTATGAAGACCAACATACCATTTGCCTTCTTCACCACCTGCTGTACCTGCATGCCAACTTTCAATGACTGATGTACCATGACACCCAGGTCTCGTTGCACCTCCCCTTTTCCTAATCTGCCGCCATTCAGATAATATTCTGCCTTTGTGTTTTTGCCACCAAAGTGGCACGTTTCTTGAGGCGGTCACCCCGCAGCTTAAGAATGTGCAGGTAGATCGGGATTGGGTGACCGCCGGACAGAAGAGGAGGATTAGGCAGGTAGTGCAGGAGTCCCCTGAGTCCATCTCACTCTCTAACCGGTACTCTGTTCTGTGTACCGGTAAGGGCTATGGTGGCTCTGGGCAGTGCAGCCAGAGCCAAATCCACAGCACCACATGTGGCTCAGCTGAACAGGAGGGGAAGAAGAAGAATGGAAGAACTATAGCGGTAGAGGATTCAATAGTCAGGGGAGCAGACAGGCGTTTCTGTGGCCGCAGACGTGACTGCAGGATAGCATGTTGCTTCCCTGGTGGCAGGGTCAAGGATGTCACTGAGCGGCTGCAGGGAATTCTGGGGGGAGAGGGTGAACAGCCAGAGATCGTGGTCCATTGCGGGACCAATGACATAGGTAGAAAAAGAGATGAGGTCCTCCAGGCAGAGTTTAGGGAGCTGGGAGAGAGATTAAAAAGCAGGACCTCAATGGTAGTAATCTCGGGATTATTCCCGGTGCCAAGAGCTACTGAGTACAGAAATAGGAGGATAAAGCAGGTGCATACATGGCTGGAGAGATGGTGCAGGCGGGAGGGCTTTAGTTTCCTGAGGCATTGGGACCGCTTCTGGGGGAGATGGGACCTATACAAGCCGGACGGGTTGCACCTCAACAGAGCCGGGACCAGTATCCTCGCGGGGTGGGGGGTTTGCTAGTGCTGTTGGGAAGGGTTTAAACTAGCGTGGCAGGGGGATGGAAACCTGAAAATAGATTCAGTAGGGAGAGGAGTAAAGCTGGAATTAGAAAGGAAAAATAAAAAAAGTGAATTTGAAGGAGAGAAGAAACAAGCAGGAAAACAGGGTAAACAACCAAGGGCTCGACTTTCCACTTTGCTCGCTATCGCCCAAAAAAATGGGCAATGTTCCAGTGATGGTTGATGTCTCAGCCTTACCGATCGCTGGAACATTGCCCACTTTTTGGGTCATGATTTTCCACTTGGCGATCGGCGATGTGAAATGGGCAATGCAAAAGGTCAGCGATGTAATGTGGGCCCAGCGAACGGCCAGCGATGTGGAAGGCAAAAGCTTCCCTAGCAAAGGCCTTCTGCGCATGCGATTTTTTTTTTTTGGTGATCGGTTTTCCCACGTTTTGGGAGGTCAGGGTTCATCCACATATGCGCAGAAGGCTGTTGGGGGAGAGAGAGAGGAGAGGAGTAAGCTGAGATCGAGAGAATAATACTATTTAATCTCCTATTTAAATAATTATAATGAGATTTCTTCCGTTGAATATGTGGAGGGTGATCGGAAGAGGGCAAAGCCCTTTCCCGAAGAAATTAATGAGGCCCTCGTACAAGAGGTCCAAAAAAGGTGGGCTGAATTAACCCAGGGTGGCAGTGGAAAACTTCCACCCGGGTTTACAGAAAAGTTTTGGCTCAAATAGCTGACGTCATCTCTTCAGCGTTCCATGAGGCGAGGGGGCCTGACCAGTGCCACAAACGCTGGAACAGCCTGGTATCATGAGCAAGAGTAAGTACAGGTTTTATATTTTAATAATTTAATTAATTGTTGTAAATTATTTACATACATAAATGCATGCATACATACATGCGTACATATATACATATTCCCTGCTAGTGTATGAACAAGGCTATGAACCCGTGCCCTTTTTAAGTCTCTGGCTGCTGCAGTATAGAGAGATGTATATGTGTCAAGCTGTAGCTCCCAAACATGCTGAGCTTTGTTTCAACCGTGCATGATCCGAATTGCATGTAACATTTTAAACTGTTGTGTTTCCATGATACTACCTAGTCAATTAGCTTATGCGATGCTCATTTCCCGTTTGCAAAAGAAGATATCTAGCAACCGCAGTGAGCAGAGGTGCACCGGAGGCGGCACTGCTCAGCTGCAAACCCTTGCTGATCTCGAGGAGCCTGCAGCCGCGCTGGTGGGCCATGAATGCCGTTCGACCACCACCTGCGGTCTTGTGGAGCCAGCTATGCGCCTCGTGAGTAATGTGTCAAACAGTTTTAAAAAGTAATGTAACACCCTGTAATTATAATGCAATATACGAATGATGTCATGTCATGCCATGCATGCAGTCTTTGTGCATAAGAAGCAATAAGAGCAGGGGATGCAGCGGCTTCAGCTTTCTGGGGCAGTGAAATCCATGTATTAATATGTAACGTCTCTTGTAATGTGTACCCTTATGTTCTAATAAGCTCTGTAATAAGCTCAAATGTGCTTTTAAGGTCAACCTGAGACGCAAATGGAGGTGCCACTTGCACCTGGTGAGGAGGAGGAGGAGAACGACACCACCACCAATGAACCAGAGAAGGAGGAGGAGCAGCAACAACGGTAGAGGCACTGGGACCAAGCGGCGTGCATCCGGCAACGCCAAGGCACATTGCGCATGCCGGTCCCACGGAGGGCGGATCAGCGAGGTCTGCAATCGCCTCCCATGGTCGATCAGTTAGAGGGCTTGATCTCCCTGTGCTCGGAGACGGTCGCGAGCTTCTCCAGGGTTTTACTCAGTTTACGGGTGTCTGCTGTGCAAGCCGAGCTACTGGAAGTAGTATGGCACACACTGGAAGAGATGCGTGAGCAGACCGTCGCTACCAAGGCCCTGTGGCATGGGCGCTGTTGGCTGAACATAGAAACTTAGAAACATAGAAAATAGGTGCAGGAGTAAGCCATTCGGCCCTTCGAGCCTGCACCGCCATTCAATAAGATCATGGCTGATCATTCCTTCAGTACCCCTTTCCTGCTTTCTCTCCGTACCTCTTGATCCCTTAACCGTAAGGGCCATATCTAACTCCCTCTTGAATATATCCAGTGAACTGGCATCAACAACTCTCTGCGGCAGGGAATTCCACAGGTTAACAACTCTCTGAGTGAAGAAGTTTCTCCTCATCTCAGTCCTAAATGGTCTACCCCTTATCCTAAGACTATGTCCCATGGTTCTGAACTTCCCCAACATCGGGAACATTCTTCCCGCATCGATCCTGTCCAGTCCCATCAGAATCTTATATGTTTCTATGAGATCCCCTCTCATCCTTCTAAACTCCAGTGAATAAAGGCCCAGTTGATCCAGTCTCTCCTCATATGACAGCCCAGCCATCCCTGGAATCAGTCTGGTGAACCTTCGCTGCACTCCCTCAATAGCAAGAATGTCCTTCCTCACACTAGGAGACCAAAACTGAACACAATATTCAAGGTGAGGCCTCACTAAGGCCCTGTACAGCTGCATTAAGACCTCCCTGCTTCTATATTCAAATCCCCTAGCTATGAAGGCCAACATACCATTTGCCTTCTTTACCGCCTGCTGTATCTGCGTGCCCACTTTCAGTGACACCCAGGTCTTGTTGCACCTCACCTTTTCCTAGTCTGCCGCCATTCAGATAATATTCTGCCTTCGTGTTTTTGCCTCCAAAATGGAAAACCTCACATTTATCCATATTATACTGCATCTGCCATGTATTTTCCCACTCACCTAACCTATCCCAAGTCACCCTGCAGCCTCTTGGCTTCCTCCTCACAGCTCACACCACCACCCAGTTTAGTGTCATCCACAAACTTGGAGATATTATACTCTATTCCTTCATCTCAATCGTTAATGTACATTGTAAAGAGCTGGGGTCCCAGCACTGAGCCCTGCGGCACTCCACTAGTCATTGCCTGCCATTCTGAAAAGGACCCGTTTATCCCGACTCTCTGCTTCCTGTCTGCCAACCAGTTCTCTATCCACGTCAATACATTACCCCCAATACCATGTGCTTTGATTTTGCACACTAATCTCTTGTGTGGGACCTTGTCAAAAGCCTTTTGAAAGTCCAAATACACCACATCCACTGGTTCTCCCTTGTCCACTCTGCTAGTTACATCCTCAAAAAATTCCAGAAGATTCGTCAAGCATGATTTCCCTTTCATAAATCCATGCTGACTTGGTACGATTCTGTCATACACTGCGCTGCACCCCAAGGTGTCGTGTTACATCGGAGTATCACCCCGAGCACTCAAGCGAGTACGGAGGAACCACTTCCTCCTGACTCAGAAGATGATCCGACAGCTTCATCTTCCACTCCAACACCCCACCACAGCAGGAAGTCTTTCCGTTGCCCACTGCAGGCCAACTTCGTTTCGGTCTCTGGGGAGAAAACTGGGCGGATGAGCTTAAGATACGGGGGGGGGGGGGAAAGGATCTGGAGGGAAACATGGCCGCAGGTCCAGGTAGGGAAGGGGGATGTTTTTGCTAAAATTGTTTTTTTATTGTTTTGTTACCTTAATAATTCTGTTACTGTTAATGTTTGTTTATAGTTGGGGTGGGTTAAAAATTACAATAAAATTCTTGTTAAAGTAATACATTTTTTATGGAATTTAACAATTATTGTGCATTGTCTTATAATATAAATTAAGCATTAATACAACTTTTGTACAACAATGCCAGGCCAGGGCACAGCAGGCAAGGCTAAAACGTAACTCAACGCAAATGCAACTTTTGTCTAACCGTAACTGTAGCTGTAACTGTGACTGTCCCCAATGTAAGTTCATGCAAAGTGTTCATTTATGAGGTGCTGGCACAACAGCTTTGAAGCTGCGTAACTCCCATGGGGTTTCTCCAGTCTTCTGGGTGGTTGGGGGCGGTTGTGGTTGAGGGACCATGGCTTTATCAGCAGGCTGATTGTACTCCCCAAGGTCCTCACTAGCCACCTCCTCCTCCTGCTTCTCGCCATCTGCCTCTTCCACCTCCACTCCTTCTGGAGGTGGACCAGCAGCCCCATCTGGCAATTGTTGTCCTCTCCTTATAGATAGATTATGCAACATGCAACACACCACAATAAACTCAGTGACCTGGTCAGGATGGTACTGTAGGCTGCCACCAGAGTGGTCCAGACATCTGAAGCGCTGCTTTAGGACTCCAATTGTCTTTTCGACGATGTTGCATGTTGCTATGTGGCTTTCGTTGTAACACTTCTCGGCTTCAGTAACGGGATTATGCAATGGGGTCATCAGCCAGCTGGCAAGGCCATATCCTTTATCCCCCAGCATCCAACCGTGACCTTCTGGCTGATTGACAAACAGATCCGAGATAGCACTCCCACGCAGGATGTGCGCATCATGGATGCTGCCTGTAAATGTAGCATTTACTTTCATGATTATTTGGTTGTGGTCGACAAAGAGCTGCACATTCAGGGAGTGGAAGCCCTTTCTGTTACAAAACACCTCTGGATTCTTTAAAGGGTTTAAGATTCCAAAATTCGTGGAAACCCCCCAGTGTTTGGACTCACTGAAAAGAAAATTCGATTTGGGCCTATTAAACAGCAAGTTTGGGATCCTAAAATGCATATGGAAGAAATCTATGAGTTTTAATCAAGTTTGGGATTTTAAAAGGCATGTTTGGGGCTTTGGGGAAAAGCTGCAGAGACAGAGGGGTGGGATCAACTTTTACTTTTAGAATTTGGATATTGTAGCTAATCAGTTTGTCTGGGGGAGCTGTATAACCATAGTCAGGCTCCCAGAAAACATTAGCATTTAAACAATCGACCATGGAAGAAACATTATCCACTCCACCCACAGGACCCAAATATTCCAGCACCTTTTCAACATGCATAGAAATATCTGGCTCAGCCCAGTCTTCCCGAAGCCAAAGCAGTGCTATTACAATGGACAAGAGCCCATCAGCTCATAAATAAGGAGTACCATGATCTCAAAATCTATCAACGCCAGATTAAAACATTTAATCAAGTTTCAGTTAGCTAGCCCGTCAAAACTTAAACAAAGAAGACCACTTAAAATCAATGGGCAGCAAAACTTAAACAAAAGAAATGTTAGATTTGGCATGAAGATTAAGCAGCCTCTGAGAGTATAACTGAGGGCCTATCGTACCAAAAGAACTATTCTGACCATCACTTCGGAACGATAAGATCAAGATCGAGAGCACACCGTGAGAAAATACAGGAAGAAACATCGCGTCATCGGAAAAAAAAACTTCAAAAACCAATCAGTGGAACATCAATACCAACTGACTTGGTAACAGCCATCAACCGGACCACCGCAACCAATGAAACCAACCAGGAAAATCAACCACCAAGAAAACTGGGGTCCACTCTACAATCTGTGCCTAGACTATCCAGCGGGTAAAAATTACCTAAAGAACTTAAAACCCTATTGATAACAAAGAAAATTGGGTACTCACCAGAGATAAATCCAAAACGCGTCTAACTGCATCAGCGGACTCACCCCAACTGGCTTCAATATGCAGCAGAAGTCTTCTACCACGTCTGGGGTACGGCAAGGCAAACCTTTTTTTGTAAGATTTTACAGTTTTATTGGAGTGTATTTGTGCTATTTGTTTTCTTGAATAAAACCCAAACCTTCTTTGTACAAAACAGTTGTCTGCTGCATTTTATCACATCCTGATTAATAAATCCAAGGTCGAGAATCAGGGAGTGGGAGCGACTCAAAACCGCTCTGGCTAGGAAGGCAAGCTGACAGACCCACCACCCCCTACAGAATGGCGAGCCAGCCAGGAGCTTGGTCAAAAGGGTGTGATGCAGTAGACACTGTTTTTGAAGAAAGAAGCAAAATGGAAGAGAGGATTTCCTCTTACATATTCAAGAAAGTCAATATAACAAAGAAATGGGTACTGAACCTATT
This sequence comes from Pristiophorus japonicus, assembly GCF_044704955.1. Taxonomy (NCBI): domain Eukaryota; kingdom Metazoa; phylum Chordata; class Chondrichthyes; family Pristiophoridae; genus Pristiophorus; species Pristiophorus japonicus. The sequence goes on along the minus strand of NC_091978.1, from coordinate 259,678,853 downwards.
GCGCACTAAGCGTCCTGTGGACGCTGCAGCCAAATGGACTGAGAGTAAGGACCATAAGCGCTCTGTGGAGAAAGCAATATGGTTAGTCTGCCTACAATGTCAGGTCCAGCAATTGGACAAGAAAGTCGAGTCGCTGGAGTCAGACCTCAGGGAGTCCGAGGAATGCTCGAGTGCCAGAGCTATCATGGGGGAAGAGATTATTTAAGGAGTTAGGCAAGCCAAAGCAAGGAAAACTATAGTTAGTGGAAACACATAGAAACCGCCAGGATTACCTTCAGTGCCAGGTCACCGAAGCGAAGGGTCAAGAACTGGTGTTGCGGGGAGAAAACGCCCACCTCACCAAGATAAGTAAAGAGCAGGAGGAGAGATTGAGAGACGTCCAGGCAGCTTACACAGTAGCAAGCACTAGGGGGTTTGAGTCGGGAGACCACACCCCCTGCCAGCAACAATTAAATAGTCTGAACCTTGCTCTGTCCAAGGCTAAAGGCACGGTATGCCTAATAAGCCCAGGTGGACCTGGAAGAGCAGGGAAAACCGTTCAATTGCCACCTGTGGCGCCGGGGAATGACCCGGTTGGAAAGCAGGAGGGACGAGCGGGGAGAGACTTTCGACCACTACCTGTGGCGCCGGGGTTGGACCTGGTTCGGCAGCAGGAAGGGCGAATGATTTGTGAGGCGGGCAGGGATTGCGGACCATCACCACCTGTGGTGCTGGGTTTTAGCTCGGTTTGGCAGCAGGGAGAGGTGGGCGAGCCAATGCGAGAAGGGCCGGGATTGGGGCCAATGTGCCCGATCCGGCAGCAAAGGTTTGGCCCGCCCGACAGTGGTGGGGGCCAGTGGCCCCTTGAAGGTCACTTCGTGGTTCCCCATGGCACCCAACAGCTTAGGGCTATGGTAAGCCACCTGGGTAAGCTCACTCACAAAGGGGACCCCTCGGTCTACTTCATGGAGGTGGAACAGGTGAGGGGGATAAACGGTTACAATGACGCCAAAATGGCCAAAATGCTATTGTTTTCCATCGACAGCAGATTGTACCAGTCCCTCTCCACAAACACCAAGAGGGGGCAAAGTACATTTACGGCCATCCAGGAAGAAATCCTGAAGGCTATGGGTCTCAACGATGGCAGCCCGTTTTCCCGAGTGGAGAGGCCACTGCATCTTGCAGTAGAGATCCCGCAGGCATTCACAGACAGGCTGTGGCCTGTCTTCCAGAGCGCCTGTAGTGGGAGCTTAAATCGGGATAACATCGTCGGAGACCAGTGGGTTCGCTGGCTCTGTATCCTGGTGGCAAACAGCCTTCCAAGGATAAAGGCCAAAGCAGAGCTCTGGTTTGACTCCAGAGACCCCCAGGCTATCGAGGAGACCCTGGTTAGGCAACTAACCCTGGCTTTATGTTTCTATGTTTATGTTTCTATGTTTTAGGAATAGCCGAGGGACGGAGGAGAACCCACCCAAGGGGGGGGGGGTACATGAGTTAAAGCCCCACCAAGCAAAGTGGGAATGGCACCAGGAAGGGGGTATCTCTTCCAATACCAAGCGTAACTGCTTTGGGTGTGGGAAACGTGGGCATTGGAGAAAGGATTGTAGGAACCCTTGGAAGGATAACATAGCTAAGGAACCCCCAGCACCTGCCCAAAAGGCCGGACCCGGAGCGCAGAACTCTCCCTCTTTCTTCGAGGAGATCGTAGCCGCGCTCTGGTCTGTATTGGGTGGCCCAGGGAAGGTAGCTACGGCTATCGGGAGGGAAACCCCATCCACCCCATCCAACACTGACCAATGACTAGAACCGGCGCAGCCTCTCTACCTGTGTCCCCTGAGTAGGATACATGGAAGAGACCGGGTGTTCAGCTGGAGGTGGAGAAGGTGAAGGGGACTTATCTGCTGGATACCAGAGCATCAAGCACTCTCGTCTATGCAGATAACCCCGCCACCTCACCTCTGTCTAACGGAGTCCCATACAGCTTAGTGGGGTTTTAGGACAGGGATCCTCAGCCAGCAGCCTCCGACTGTGGAAGGCCCACAGGGGACGCTGCAGGCTCACAGACCGTACAGATGGGGGCAGTGAATTGTATTACTGGAGGGGCTATCCCACCAATTGTTTGGGACTTGGACGCACCTCCAGTAGCCGGAGCCCTAAGAAGGACTCCCCGTACACCAGGGCCAAAGACACCATGGTCACCAGCACCCCAGTTTCAGTGGTTCAGCCCGAAAAAGAATGCCCAAGATCAAGGATCATTCTAGGGATAGGGATCCCCAGCCTGCAGCCTTCAACGGTGAGGAGAGGTAGCGGTGGGCCAAGAGAACGACAAGGGTCCCCAGCCTGCGGCCTCAGGCTGCGCGGAACCCACAGGGCAGGACATAGACTCAGCAGCTACATAGAAGGGGGCACAGGGGGGGTTATTCCCTGATCATCTGGGACTCGGGAAAGGCCCCAGCTACCATGGAAAGAACTCTCCGAGTTCTAAGGTACAGGCCACCTTACACCCAGAGGCCGCACAAGGCAGAGGCCGAACAGGAATTAGCCTGGCCGCCCAGAGACTGGTGGAGGATGTACATAGAATTTCTGATTTAAGTGTGTTTTAAGATTTTTGGTAGTTTCAGTTTTAGAATTTGTGTTATTTGTAGAAGTAAGTTTAAGATTGTAGAACTGGATCACCTTTGCCAAGCCAGAGAACTGTTTTTCTCAAGAGCAAGGCTATCTATTTTGTGTCCCTACAGTGAAGGAACCGAATGATGAGAGGGGCCTTGCTTCTGCTCGCCCTAATGGGGGCGAATGCGGGTCACAGAGGTGACATCGAGGAATCTCGTATCTTTGGGTACTCAGGAGGAAGAGTACCCACTGTTACTGCTGGAGGTGGTACACCAGTGTGGAGGAAGTCGCCGCCTACTTCCACGAGGGGATTTGGCCAGGATGGCTGGGTTCCAAATCTACCCGATACTCCAGCCAGTCCGGGCTCACCTACGGGGAGGCCTCCATCCCATGCCCCAGGGTACCGGTCGTTGCAGCATGGGTCAGTGTCACTGAGGAGAAACGAGTGTGTTTGACATGTAAGGGGCAGATTCCTCTGGATAGGTGGTGGTGGCTCAGGAAGCTGAGCAAGGACACGGGGGACCATAGAGCCGACTGGGAACGACTGGGGAATGACACCTACCAGACGATCACGGGGACCCAGGGGGGAGTGAGTGTGTATTGGGATAAGTGGTGGGAGTCTGAACAGGGGATCTATGTATGCATGTGGGGGTCAGAGAGGGTTTGTCCCGCAGGCATATCCATTGTGTTTGCGAGGCACTGGCAGGATGACAGGGAGGGGATGGGCTGGAATCAGAGCTTGGAAGCATATCCCCCGATCCCAGTCAACGCCACAGAACTCGTGCACCAGAAAGCCCCTGCCCACGACCCCGACAGTACGGATAGTGATAGAGAGGTGTCCTTCCACCACCAAGGGACCAGGTAATGGGTTAGTGTTAGTACCAACCGAAAAGGTATTATACCGGGGGTGGGGGTACACTATGCAGTAGCTTCAGTCATCTTAAACCTTACAGAAGTACACTTACCTGCATGGTGCCCGAAGGAGACAGAGCAGCTCTACCAGGCCCTACTCAGAGAAATGTTCAGGAAATTTTACGAATTATATTTTGCCAACGTAGACAAAGAGGATTTATACACAATATACGCTGGGAGCACTATGGGCACAGGAAGACAAAGGAGGGGAACCTGTAATGATATTTTCACTGCATATAATACAGGATCCTCTGTGATAAATAGCACAGACGATATGGAACTGTAAATGCAAATAAATGGTCTAAAAAACCAACTACGGAAAATCCGAAGGGAAGAGAACACTGTGGTAGGCTCAGAGCTACACGAGGACCAGGCTATGATGGTCCATTTAGAAGAGATTATTGCTGAGTTGGAAAGACACGGAAAAACAGTAAATGCACTTATACGGGAGGATAGGAATGCCTCAGATCAGGCTGCGAGGAATAAGGTGTGTGTGCTATATGGGGCATGGTTGCTGGGCGAGGGCCGCAGCAACCTAGAAGATCTAAAGCAAGGCCAAGTCCCCGCTTGGATCAGCAACAAGCACCTCGCAACCCTCCATCCGTATAGCAATTTGTTGAGTCCGTGTCAGCTCCGTCTAGCTTCTGAAGCCTACCCTATCCCAGTAGATTGTGGGCGGTCCAACCATACCATAGTTGTAAGGATGCTGGTTATGGGTTGGGCAGCCCGACCCGCGCTGGTATAGAGGGTGGAGAATATTGAGATCATTCAAGGAGGTGCATATGTTCATTTCACTGTGGTCCCACCCTATGTTATAAAGTGGGAGCACACGATGACGGGTACTGACCTCTCCGGGTGCCGGAGCCTGGGCGCACACATAATACTGTGCCCCCAGCACTTGAACACCTACTCCAGACCACAATGTGGGTTTAAAGCTGCTGGCGCACAGCCTATCAACTGTACCATGGAGGTAAAGGCATAAGACCATGTTCCTCCACAGGTAGTATATATAGGAGGTGGGACATATTGTGTCACCACAAGTGCGCCCCACTACCAACATGGACAACACATTTGGTGTCCGGTGAGTGAAAGCAGTTTTTGTTTTAAACCCGAGGCGGAAGTTCAAGTGGCCCAAGAATGGATTGTTCCCATTCCTGAACCTTCCACTAGTCGCCTCACTGTAAATAACAATTTCACAAATTTATAAGATTACGTTGCACACTTTGGATATGAAACCTAAACATTTAACCGCCCTACTGAAAGCTGTAGAAGTATCAAAGAAACATTTCTATAGTCTAGAGCAAAAAACAGTTGAGATAGGGGGCGAAATTTCGGATATCACCGTTCCACCCTGGTGGAATATTGTCAGAAATATAAAGGTCCCTCCCTGGATCAGAATAGCTTCCCACGTTTTAGTTATCTGCCAGCTCGTGATTATTCTTTATTTATGGTGTACTACCTGCAGGGTGAGGGGCAGAGGTCGTCGATCCCAGCACCAGAGGTTGCTGGACGAGCCCTAGCTGAACTTAAGGATTGTATCAGGGAGGAAAACACAAAATATGATAGAACGCTGCAATAAAATCACAGTCACATGGTGAGGTCCGGTTTAGATTCCACCTGCTAGAAAAGCGCAGAGGTCAAGTGTTGTACAAAGTTTGTACTATGTGTATTTTACTGTGTATTTTTTATGAAACTGGAGTAATGGAGGGGCGTTGGACCCCCTCTATGCTGTAATGTAATTGGAATGACTGAATTTACCTGTAAGTAGCAATACATTTCAAAGGGGAATGTACGTTTGGGTTTAGCTAGGTATATATCAAGGAAGGTTTTCACTTAAGATGACAGTCTGTGGCGAAGAGTGTTAAATGGGGGACTGTAAGATTCCAAAATTCATGGAAACTCCCCAGTGTTTGGACTCACTGAAAAGGAAATTCGATTGGGCCTATTAAACAGAAGATTTAGGATCCTAAAATGCATATGGAAGAAATCTACGAGTCTTAATCAAGTTTGGGATTTTAAAAGGCATGTTTGGGGCTGTGAGGAAAAGCTGCAGAGACTGTGGGATCAACCTTTACCTTTAGAATTTAGATATTGTAGCTAATCAGTTTGTCTGGGGGAGCTGTTTAACCATAGTCAGGCTCCCAGAAAACATTAGTATTTAAACAATCGACCACGGAAGAAACATTATCCACCCCGCCTACAGGACCCAAATATTCCAACACCTTTTCAACATGCATAGAAATATCTGACTCAGCCCAGTCTTCCCGAAGCCAAAGCAGTGCTACTACAATGGACAAGAGCCCATCAGCTCATAAATAAGGAGTACCGCGATCCCAAAGTCTATCCACGCCAGATTAAAACATTTAATCAAGTTTCAGTTAGCTAGCCCGTCAAAACTTAAACAAAAGAAACGTGAAGATTAAGCAGCCTCTCAGAGTATAACTGAGGGCCTATCGTACCAAAAGAACTATTCTGACCATTACTTTGGAACGACAAGATCAAGATCGAGAGCACACAGTGAGAAAACACAGGAAGAAACATCGCGACATCAGAAAAAAGTTCAAAAACCAATCAGTGGAACATCAATACCAACTGACTTGGTAACAGCCATCAACTGGACCATCGCAACCAACAAAACCAACCAGGAAAATCAACCACCAAGAAAACCGGGGTCCACGCAAGTTTTCCACACTACAATCTGTGCCTAGACTATCCAGCGGGTAAAAATTACCTAAAGAACTTAAAACCCTAGTGATAACAAAGAGAATTGGGTACTCACCAGAGATAAATCCAAAACGCGTCTAACCACATCAGCGGACTCACCCCAACTGGCTTCAATACGCAGCAGAGATCTTCTACCACGTCCGGGGTACGGCAAGGCAAACTGGCTATAACCAAAGAATCCCCAAACTGCGAAACAGCCCTAGCTGTCAAAGGAAGGATCTGGTGAGCATAAATCCCTGGAGCCCTAGTTTGACCTAGTTAGAGAGTAAGTGGGAGGTGGTAGGTATTTCTGTTGTGTTTATTACCTGTAATAAATTATTCCCCATTGTTTAGAACCTTTTTTTTGTAAGATTTTACAGTTTTATTGGAGTGTATTTGTGCTATTTATTTTCTTGAATAAAACCCGAACCTTCTTTGTACAAAACAGTTGTCTGCTGCACTTTATCACACCCTGATTAATAAATCCAAGGCCGAGAATCAGGGAATGGGAGCGACTCAAAACTGCTCTGGTCAGGACGGCAAGCTGACAGACGATGTGCGTGCAATCTATTGCTCCCTGCACCTTGGGGAAGTTTGCTATTCTCGAAAAACCCAAAGCCCTCCCGGTCTGTGCCTCCCTGGTCATAGAGAAGTTTTTAAAGTTCATCCTGCGATATACCACAGATGTTGCCAGCTGAAGCTTGAAATCATTCAGATGCATAGAAGGATAGTGCCGCAGTAACCTTTACCTCAACGGGCAGAGCGATTCTGATGGTGCTGGAAGGCTGCAGATCCCCCTTCATGAGCTGGCATATCTCATTGATGACCTCCTTCTGGAAGCACAGCCTCCTAAGACATGCATTTTCAGACAAGTTTAGGAAGATTGCTTTTCTTTGTACCTTCGTTGGCTGTACGTTCGTCTCCTCTGTCTCCGCATTACTCTGCCACTTCTTCGATTGATCCTTTCAGAAGCCAGCGTGTGAGCAGTTACGAGTAATGGCAGAGAAGCCATAGGCCCCATCACTATCAATAATATTATTTTCACTTGCTATAAATGCACTTTTTAGTTAAAAAAATGCCTAATCTATGAAGCTAATATCAGTATAATTAAATATGTATAAATGTGAGTGGATCTATCTGTAAAAGACCCTTAAATAACTCTCAATTTATTAGCTCGAGTTTTTTAGCTGCCGACTCCCTTCCTCCGAAATTCAAAATGGCATCTGTAGTGCCCAGTTCTGTGAGGAAGGGCCAAGAAAAGCAACTATTCTCCAGTGATGTTCTCGGCGAGCGATCAGTCCGGCGATGTGCCGCAAGTTGCACTGGGCGATGTGCGGGCAATCACTTCAGCGCTCAGCTCGGCAATGTGAGCCGAAAGTTGGGGGGATAATTTCCCGGCGATGTTCCAGCCTGAATTTCCACTTTTTGGTCAAAATGGGCGATAGCAGGCCCTTTTGGGCGATATATGGGTGATGTTCCAGCAATGTGAAGTGGAAAGTCTAGCCCCAAATTTAAAGACACTTTTTCTAAATGCACGTAGCATTCATAACAAAATAGATGAGTTGACGGCACAAATAGATACAAATGGGTATGATCTAATAGCAATTACAGAGACGAGGTTGCAAGGTGACCAGGACTGGGAATTAAATATTCAGGGGTATTTGACAATCTGGAAGGACAGACAGAAAGGAAAAGGAGCTGGGGTAGCTTTATTGATAAAGGATGGAATCACTGCAATAGTGAGAAACGATATTGGCTCAAATGATCAGGATGTTGAAACAATTTGGGTGGAGATAAGGACTAAAAAGGTGAAAAAGTCACTGGTGGGTGCAGTATATAGGCCCCCTAACAGTAGCAACTCTGTTGGTCGGAGTATAAACCAGGAAATAGTGGGGGCTTGTAAAAAGGGTACAGCAACAATCATGGGTGATTTTAATCTCCATATTGATTGGACAAATCCAATTTGTCTGGGTAGCCTTTAAGAGTTCATAGAGTGCATAAGGGACGGGTTCCTTGAGCAGTATAGAACATAAGAACATAAGAATTAGGAACAGGAGTAGGCCATCTAGCCCCTTGAGCCTGCTCCGCCATTCAACAAGATCATGACTGATCTGGCCGTGGACTCAGCTCCACTTACCCGCCCGCTCGCCGTAACCCTTAATTCCCTGATTGGTTAAAAATCTATCTACTGTGATTTGAATACATTCAATGAGCTAGCCTCAACTGCTTCCTTGGGCAGAGTATTCCACAGATTCACAACCCTCTGGGAGAAGAAATTCCTTCTCAACTCGGTTTTAAATTGGCTCCCCCGTATTTTGAGGCTGTGCCCCCGAGTTCTAGTCTCCCCGACCAGTGGAAACAACCTCTCTGCCTTTATCTTGTCTATCCCTTTCATTATTTTAAATGTTTCGATAAGATCACCCCTCATCCTTCTGAACTCCAAAGAGTAAAGACCCAGTCTACTCAATCTATCATCATAAGGTAACCCCCTCATCTCTGGAATCAGCCTAGTGAATCGTCTCTGTACCCCCTCCAAAGCTAGTATATCCTTCCTTAAGTAAGGTGGCCAAAACTGCACGCAGTACTCCAGGTGTGGCCTCACCAATATCCTGTACAGTTGCAGCAGAACCTCCCTGCTTTTGTACTCCATCCCTCTCGCAATGAAGGCCAACATTCCATTCGCCTTCCTGATTACCTGCTGCACCTGCAAACTAACTTTTTGGGTTTCATGCACAAGGACCCCCAGGTCCCTCTGCACCGCAGCATGTTGTAATTTCTCCCCATTCAAATAATATTCCCTTGTACTGTTTTTTTTCCAAGGTGGATAACCTCACATTTTCCGACATTGTATTCCATCTGCCAAACCTTAGCCCATTCGCTTAACCTATCTAAATCTCTTTGCAGCCTCTTTGTGTCCTCTACACAACCCGCTTTCCCACTAATTTTTGTGTCATCTGCAAATTTTGTTACATACACTCTGTCCCCTCCTCCAGGTCATCTATGTATATTGTAAACAGTTGTGGTCCCAGCACCGATCCCTGTGGCACACCACTAACCACTGATTTCCAACCCGAAAAGGACACATTTATCCCGACTCTCTGCTTTTTGTTAGCCAGCCAATTCTTGATCCATGCTAATACATTTCCTCTGACTCCGCGTACCTTCATCTTCTGCAGTAACCTTTTGTGTGGCACCTTATCGAATGCCTTTTGCAAATCTAAATACACCACATCCATTGGTACACCTCTATCCACCATGCTCGTTATATCCTCAAAGAATTCCAGTAAATTAATTAAACATGATTTCCCCTTCATGAATCCATGTTGCGTCTGCTTGATTGCACTATTCCTATCTAGATGTCCCACTATTTCTTCCTTAATGATAGCTTCAAGCATTTTCCCCACTACAGATGTTAAACTCACCGGCCTATAGTTACCTGTCTTTTGTCTGCCCCCTTTTTTAAACAGAGGCGTTACATTAGCTGCTTTCCAATCCGCTGGTACCTCCCCAGAGTCCAAAGAATTTTGGTAGATTATAACGAATGCATCTGCTATAACTTCCGCCATCTCTTTTAATACCCTAGGATGCATTTCATCAGGACCAGGGGACTTGTCTATCTTGAGTCCCATTAGCCTGTCCAGCACTACCCCCCTAGTGATAGTGATTATCTCAAGGTCCTCCCTTCCCACAGTCCCGTGACCAGCAATGTCTGGCATAGTTTTTGTGTCTTCCACTGTGAAGACCGAAGCAAAATAATTGTTTAAGGTCTCAGCCATTTCCACGTTTCCCATTATTAAATCCCCCTTCTCATCTTCTAAGGGACCAACATTTACTTTAGTCACTCTTTTCCGTTTATATATCGGTAAAAGCTTTTACTATCTGTTTTTATGTTTTGCGCAAGTTTACTTTCGGAATCTATCTTTTCTTTTTTTATTGCTTTCTTAGTCATTCTTTGCTGTCGTTTAAAATTTTCCCAATCTTCTAGTTTCCCACTAACCTTGGCCATCTTATACGCATTGGTTTTTAATTTGATACTCTCCTTTGTTTCCTTGGTTATCCACGGCTGGTTATCCCTTCTCTTACCGCCCTTCTTTTTCACTGGAATATATTTTTGTTGAGCACTATGAAAGAGCTCCTTAAAAGTCCTCCACTGTTCCTCAATTGTGCCACCATTTAGTCTGTGTTCCCAGTCTACTTTAGCCAACTCTGCCCTCATCCCACTGTAGTCTCCTTTGTTTAAGCATAGTACGCTCGTTTGAGACACTACTTCCTCACCCTCAACCTGTATTACAAATTCAACCATACAGTGATCACTCATTCCGAGAGGATCTTTTACAAGGAGATCGTTTATTATTCCTGTCTCATTACACAGAACCAGATCTAAGATAGCTTGCTCCCTTGTAGGTTCTGTAACATACTGTTCTAAGGAACAATCCTGTATGCATTCTATGAATTCCTCCTCAAGGCTACCCCGTGCGATTTGATTTGACCAATCAATATGTAGGTTAAAATCCCCCATGATTACTGTCGTTCCTTTTTCACATGCCTTCATTATTCCCTTGATTATTGTCCGCCCCACCATGAAGTTATTATTTGGGGGCCTATAAACTACGCCCACCAGTAACTTTTTCCCCTTACTATCTCTAATCTCCACCCACAATGATTCATTTGTTCATTAGAGCCAATAGCATCTCTCACAACTGCCCTGATATCATCCTTTATTAACAGAGCTACCCCACCTCCTTTCCCTTCTTGCCTATCTTTCCGAATCGTCAGATACCCCTGTATGTTTAATTCCCAGTCTTGGGCACCCTGCAACCACGTTTCTGTAATGGCCACCAAATCATACCCATTTGTAATGATTTGTGCCGTCAACTCATTTACTTTACTTTGAATGCTGCGTGTGTTTAGGTAGAGTGTTTTAAACCATGATTTTTAGTTTTGACCCCTCCTGCAGCCTCTTTATATTCATACATATTGTCCCTTCCTATGACCTTGTGGTTTACACTTACCCCAGTGCTACTCTGCTCTGTTGCCTCCTGCCTTTTGCATTCTTTCTTGGGGTCCTGTTCATCTGAGCTCTCACCCACTCAAACTAGCTCAGAGCCCTCTCCTGGGTTCCGAATACTCCTTGCATTGAGGCACCGAGCTTTCATGCTTGCCTTTTTATTACACTTTGACCCTTTAGAATTTTGCTGTACAGTGGCCCTTTTTGTTTTTTGCCTTGGGTTTCTCTGCCCTCCACTTTTACTCATCTCCTTTCTGTCTTTTGATTCTGTCTCCATTTTGTTTCCCTCTGTCTCCCTGCATTGGTTCCCATCCCCCTGCCATATTAGTTTAACTCCTCCCCAACAGCACTAGCAAACACTCCCCCTTGGACATTGGTTCCGGTCTTGCCCAGGTGCAAACCATCCGGTTTGTACTGGTCCCACCTCCCCCAGAAACGGTTCCAATGCCCCAGGAATTTAAATCCCTCCCTGCTGCACCACTGCTCAAGCCATGTATTCATCTGAGCTATACTGCGATTCCTACTCTGACTAGCACGTGGCACTGGTAGCAATCCCGAGATTACTACTTTTGAGGTCCTACGTTTTAATTTAGCTCCTAGCTCCTTAAATTGGTCTCGTAGGACCTCATCCCTTTTTTTACCTATATCGTTGGTACCAATGTGCACCACAACAACTGGCTGTTCACCCTCCCTTTTCAGAATGTCCTGCACCCGCTCAGAGACATCCTTGACCCTTGCACCAGGGAGGCAACATACCATCCTGGAGTCTCGGTTGCGGACGCAGAAACGCCTATCTATTCCCCTTACAATTGAATCCCCTATCACTATCGCTCTCCCACTCTTTTTCCTGCCCTCCTGTGCAGCAGAGCCAGCCATGGTGCCATGAACTTGGCTGCTGCTGCCCTCCCCTGATGAGTCATCCCCCTCAACAGTACTCAAAGCAGTGTATCTGTTTTGCAGGGGGATGACCGCAGAGGACCCCTGCACTGCCTTCTTTGCACTGCTCTTCCTGCTGGTCTTCCATTCCCTATCTGGCTGTGGACCCTTCACCTGTGGTAAGACCAACTCGCTACACGTGCTACTCACGTCATTCTCAGCATCGTGGATGCTCCAGAGTGAATCCACCCTCAGCTCCAATTCCGCAACGCGGACCGTCAGGAGCTGGAGGCGGATACACTTCCCGCACACGTAGTCGTCAGGGACACCGGAAGTGTCCGTGAGTTCCCACATGGTACAGGAGGAGCATATCACGTGACCGAGCTCTCGTGCCATGACTTAACCCTTAGATACACTTAAATTGGCAAAAACAATGCTAAAGTGTACTCACTGTTATGGAAGAGAAAAAAGAAAAACTACTCACCAATCACCAGCCAATCACTTACCCCCTTGGCTGTGACGTCACCTTTCTGTTTCTTTCTACTTCTTTTTTGCCTTCTCCCTGTAGCTGCATAAGCTGGGCCTTTATAGGCCTCTCGCCGACCCTGGACTCATGCCTCAGCGACGCACCTCCCGACTGCTGAACTCGCGGCCTTTATAGGTCTCTCGCCGACCCCGGACTCACGCCTCAGCGACGCACCTCCCGACTGCTGAACTTGCGGTATGTAACGGAACCAACCGGGGGCAGGCTATCGTGGATCTGGTCCTGTGTAATGAGACAGGATTAATACACAATCTCCTAGTAAAGGAGCCCCTTGGAATAAGTGATCATAGCATGGTTGAATTTCAAATTCAGATGGCGGGTGAGAAAGTTGGATCTCAAACCAGCATACTAAGCTTAGATAAAGGAGACTATGAAGGTATGAGTGCAGAGTTGGGTAAAGTGGACTGGGAAAACAGATTGAAGTGTAGGAAGGTTCATTTATGGAAATATTTCACAATTCTCAAGAAAAATATATTACAGTGAGGAGGAAAGGGTGTAAGAGAAAAAAAGATAGCCATCCGTGGCTAACTAAAGAAATAAAGGACGGTATCCAATTAAAAACAAGGGCATACAAAGTGTTCAAAACTAGTGGGAGGACAGAAGACTGGGAAGCTTTTAAAAGCCAGCAAAGAACGATTAAAAAAATGACTTAGAAAGAGAAGATAGACTATGAAAGTAAACTAGCACAAAATATAAAAACAGATAGCAAGAGTTTCTATAGGTATATAAAAAGGAAAAGAGTGGCTAAAGTAAATGTTGGTCCCTTAGAGGACAAGACCGGGGAACTAGTAATGGGGAACATGGAGATGGCAGAAACTCTGAACAAATATTTTGTATCAGTCTTTACGATAGAGGACACTAACAATATTCCAACAGTGGATAGTCAAGGGACTATAGCGGGGGGAGGAACTTAACACAATCACAATCACTAAGGAGGTGGTACTCAGTAAGATAATGGGACTAAAGGCAGATAAATCCCCTGGACCTGATGGTTTGCATCCTAGGGTCTTAAGAGAAGTAACTGCAGGGATAGTGGATGCATTGGTTGTAATTTACCAAAATTCCCTGGATTTTGGGGAGATCCCAGCAGATTGGGAAAACTGCAAATGTCCCTATTTAAAAAAGGAGATAGATAAAAAGCAGGAAACCATAGACCAGTTAGCCTAACATCTGTGGTTGGGAAAATGTTGGAGTTCATTATTAAAGAAGCAGTAGCAGGACATTTGAAAAAGCATAATTCAGTCAGGCAGAGTCAGCATGGATTTATGAAGAGGAAATCAAGTTTGACAAATTTGCTGGAATTCTTTGAGGATGGATAAAGGGAAACCAGTGGATGTGGTGTATTTGGTCTTCCAGAAGGCATTTGACAAGGTGCCACATAAAAGGTTACTGCACAAGATAATAGTTCACGGGGTTGGGGGTACTATTAGTATGGATAGAGGATTGGCTAACTAACAGAAAAAAGAAGTTGGGATAAATGGTTCATTCTCGGGCTGGCAATCAGTAACGAATGGGGTGCCGCAGGGATCAGTGCTGGGACTCCAACTATTTACAATCTATATTAATGACTTGGAAGAAAGGACCAAATGTAACGTAGCCAAGTTTGCTGACAATACAAAGATGGGAGGAAAAGCAATGTGTGAGGAGGCACACAAAATCTGCAAAAGGACATAGACAGGCTAAGTGGGTGGGCAAAAATTTGGCAGTGGGAGTGTAATGTTGGAAAGTGTGAAGTCATGCACACTTGCAGAAAAAATCAAAGAGCAAGTTATTATTTAAATGGAGAGAAATTGCAATATACTGCAGTACAGCGGGACCTGGGGGTACTTGTGCATGAAACACAAAAGGTTAGTGTCATGTATCTCACACTACTGTATATAACTGTATCTTACCATGCTATACATGACTGTAACTAGATATGACCTGTAACCACAAGCATACTTTACCACCAGAGGTGCACTTGAAGGAGACACTGCATACCTGTTCCACACAGGTATATAAAGGCAGGTCTCAGGCACTCGAGAGCTGTGAAATAAAGGTGCAGGTCCAGAGTGACCTTGACTTCAGCATGTGCCTCGTGTAAGTCTGTACTGCAGGGTCAGGACTTTACAGTTAGTATGCAGGTACAGCAAATGATCAGGAAGGCCAATGGAATCTTGGCCTTTATTGGAAAGGGGATGGAGTATAAAAGCAGGGAAGTCTTGCTATATTATACAGCGTATTGGTGAGGCCACACCTGGAATACTGCGTACAGTTTTGGTTTCCATATTTACAAAAGGATATACTTGCTTTGAAGGCAGTTCAGAGAAAGTTCACTAGGTTCATTCTGGAGATGAGGAGGTTGACTTATGAGGAAAGGTTGAGGAGGTTGGGCCTCTACTCATTGGAATTCAGAAGAATGAGAGGTGATCTTATCGAAACGTATAAGATTGAGGGGATGCAGAGAAGATATTTCCACTGATAGGTGAGACTAGAACTAGGGGGCACAATCTTAGAATAATGGGCTGCCCATTTAAAACTGAGATGAGGAAGAATTTCTTCTCTGAGGGTTGTAAATCTGTGGAATTCGCTGCCTCAGAGAGCTGTGGAAGCCGGGACATTGAGTAAATTTAAGACAGAGATAGACAGTTTCTTAACCGATAAGAGATTAAGGGGTTATGGGGAGTGGGCAGAGAAGTGGACCTGAGTTCATGATCAGATCAGCCATGATTGTATTAAATGGCGGTGCTGGCTCGAGGGGCAGTATGGCTTACACCTGCTCCTATTTCTTATGTTCTATCCTCCAGTCCTCTTGCACTATACCTTGCACTGACAAATTATTAAATATGTGTAATAGTGCCTCTGCTATCCTCCAGATTAAAAAACAATGCCGCATGCAATCCTTGTGGTACCAATAAATCCTGTAATAGGGTTTATTTCTAGAGGGATTGAATTGAAATGTAGAGAAGTTATGCTAAACTTGTACCAAACCTTGGTTAAACCACACTTGAAGTAATGTGTACGGTTCTGGTTGCTATATTATAAAAAAGGAAATAGAGGCACTGGAAATGGTGCAAAAAAGATTTACAAGGATGATACCAGAAATGCAAGGTTATACCTATTGGTAAAGGATGAACAGGCTGGGGTTCTTTGCTCTTAAAAAGATACGGCTGAGGGGGTGACCTAAACGAGATATTTAATATTATGAAAGGTTTTGTTTGAGTAGACAGGGAGAGAATGTTTCCAC
Organism: Pristiophorus japonicus; assembly: GCF_044704955.1. Classification (NCBI taxonomy): domain Eukaryota; kingdom Metazoa; phylum Chordata; class Chondrichthyes; family Pristiophoridae; genus Pristiophorus; species Pristiophorus japonicus. The sequence goes on along the minus strand of NC_091978.1, from coordinate 259,662,995 downwards.
TTCTGGGGAGATGCAAAACTAGAGGCCATCAATATAAGATAGTCATAAGAAATCAAATGGAATTCAGAAGAAACTTTTTTACCCAGAGAATGGTGAGAATGTGGAACTCGCTACCACAGGGAGTGGTTGAGGTGAATAGTATAAATGCATTTAAGGGGCAGCTAGGTAAGCATATGAGGGAGAAGGGAATAGAGGGTTATGCTGATAAAATTAGATGAAGGATGGGAGGAGGCTCGAGTGGAGCATAAATGCTGGTTGGGCTGAATGGCCTGTTTCTGTGCCATATCCTATATATTTGGTGAATGGGTGAATTAAAAAGTGCTGGAAATACGGGGGAAACCTAGTACAGCCTGAATCCAGCAGGGTGAGGTGTTCTTTTCTAGTTGGTAAAAACTTTTTACCAACTTAACTCGCAAATAAACTTCCACAAAGAGCTCTGCAATGCACTTCATAGTAATTTTTTTCAAGGGTTGAAGGTAGATTCAACTTGCAGGGTGAGCCTGTGTCACTCGAACATAGATATGAACACAGCAGTGTGGAAGGATTACTCTGATGATGTGATCAGAAAGATTTTTCACAGTGCTGGTTATGTACTTGGCTGTAACCCCTCTGTTTTTCAATTCTTTATACAACACTTGAGTGAACCTTTGCCGGTTCAGTGTAAAGATACCTGAAATATGCTCATACTCAGGATGAGTGTGCAAGTACAATATATTTATTGTAAGGAGAAAAAAGCAGCATGTGACTTAAATCTTGTTCAAGTAATTCTCTGTATAGTAAAATGGTGCTCATTGTTCAAGTAACAAGGGGTTTGAGTTGCAGATTTAAATCCCTTTCACTGGTTGATCCAATTAACCTTTGGCAGCCACAGTAACGGAAAGCCTTTGTGGTTTGGTGGCAGGCCTTTGTCTCCATTTTTACCATTGAATAGATAAAAACAGAATCTTTCTCCAGTTTTATTGGAATCATAACAGTTTTCTAACCACTGTAATGGAAGGTGCTTTGGAAAACCTCTCCGGGAATACTACCTTCAATTACTCTGCAGACTCCACTGAAATGGAACCCGAATCTGTCTTCTCTCAGACGGAGCATAACATTATTGCGGCTTATTTGATAACTGCAGGTATTTGATCTTGTTTAAAAGTAGTTATGAACAGTAAACAAAATGTTGATTGAAAAGATCGAAACATGTTGCTGCTTAAGATGCAAACAAGAGTATTCAATGAAATTTTTACTTTGGGCCAATAATGAAATGTAATTAGCCACACTAAGTTTTCTACATAGAAATGGATTGCACTGTGGAACAAGAAATACTGCACATATTTATGAAATATATTTTTAACTAACTTATAATATATAATAGTGACAATAAGTTGAAATTGGCACTAAAAAATCAACTTTGTTTTTCATTTTCCCCATTTATACTATGTGAAGGCTTGATGTCATTGTTAACAAGCTACAGCTGTGCAAATCTTAAATGTGATGTTTATCTTGATTATAGTGGAAACATTAATGAGAAACTTGTCATTGTGTTTCATTGCAGGAGTATTAAGTCTATTCAGCAACATAATAGTGCTAATTATGTTTGTGAAGTTCAAGGAGTTCCGCACAGCAACCAACGCAATTATCGTGAATCTGGCTTTCACTGACATTGGGGTGAGTGCCATTGGCTACCCAATGTCAGCCGCTTCAGACCTGCATGGTAGCTGGAAGTTTGGTCATTCGGGCTGTCAGGTCAGTTTGCTGACAGAAAATCTATTGTTGATATAAGAGAGAAAAAACATTCTTGCAGTATTTGTAAAATGTATTCATTTCTCTTCATTATTATAATTTCCTCATTGAAGAATTATTTTGGCAACTTGTATCTCATTTTCTCCCTCTTCCTCTCTCCTCTCCACTCCGATTCGGTATGATAATTCTTTTACTGTAGTGAATCAGAAAAATAAACTTAAGTACTATCACCTGAAGTAACCTAATCCAAAATAATGCATTCATATAATTGAAACAAAAGTACATCTATTCCAATTTACAAATGAAGGACATGTAGAATTTTCTTTCGTACAAGAGTATAAAAAGTACGCTTTTGCTTTTCTCGTGGTGGTGGAGAACGACAGAGAATAATAATTTTCATACCAATTAAAATGCATGCATGAACATTAGCTGTTCTCTTCAGAATACATGTAAAATTACTTGTATCCTTGTGAAAATGCTATATCGTAAGAAGTTAAACAAAAGGATTATTTAATCGTATTTGAGATATGTTGATTAACAATAAATTTCAAACTCCCTCACTTAATTCACCTGTGTTACAGGACCTTTATACGTCCTCAGGTCGTGCTGATAAATGTTTGATTTACATACTGAGCAGCTTTCAATAAACGCACACAAGAGAATACCACAGTTATTTGGGCAAACTAATGGCTTTAGTAGTACCAAGTCATGCCTCACTAACTTGACTTGCATTTTTTGAGGCAGTAACTATGACAGATAGAATCATAGAATCATAGACTAGAACAGCACAGAAGGAAGACATTCAACCCATCGAGTCTGCACCAGCTCTTTCATAGAGCAATGCAGTTAGCCGCACTCCCCAGCTCTTTCCTCATACCCTTGCAGTTTTTTCTGCTTCAAGTATTTATCAATTCCCTTTTGAAAGCTACTAGTGAACCACCTTAAATCTGTGCCCTCTTTAGCCATTGGAAACAGTTTTTCTTCAGTTAGTCTATCAAAATTCTTCATGATTTTAGACACAACTATCAAATCTCATCTTATCTGTCCCTACTCTAAGGAGAACAACCCTAGATTCTCCAATCCATCCACTTATGCCAATCACCTTAAATCTGTGCCCTCTTCAGCCATTGGAAACAGTTTTTCTTTAGTTAGTCTATCAAAATTCTTCATGATTTTAGACACATCTATCAAATCTCATCTTATCTGTCCCTACTCTAAGGAGAACAACCCTAGATTCTCCAATCCATCCACTTATCGCTAATCCCTCATCCCTGGAACCATTCTAGTAAATCTCTTTGTACCCTCTACAAAGCCTTCACGTCCTTCCGAAAGTGTGGTGCCCAGAATTGGACACAACACGAGTGTTTTATATAGGTTTAGCATAACTTCCTGGCTTTTGTACTCCATGCCTCTATTTATAAAGCCCAGGATCCCATATGATTTATTAACTGCTTTGTTGACCTGTCCTGTCATCATCAAAGATTTGTGCACAAAGACCCTCGGGTCTCTCATCTTGCACCCCTTTTAAAATTGTACCATTTAGCTTGTATAGTCTCATTCTTCCAATCAAAATGTATCACCTCACATTTTGCTGTATTGAATTTCATCTGCTATGTGTCCACCCATTCCATCAGCGTTTTATATAGGTTTAGCATAAGTCCCAATCATTAATGCATTTCAAATACTTCTTCTATTGTGCGGTCCGAGCTGCCATCGTACAGCCGGCACTTTGTTTTGGGTGCCGGGCTGGGGCCTCAGCATCACGCCACCCTGGTAGCTAGTGGAGGCCCAGTAGAGTGCGCAGCGGTCCTCCTCTTTAACTGAAGGGGAGGGGCGTTGAAACGTGTCAGCACTACGCGGAGCATCCGCGAAGCGCTGCCGATCGCGCCCCAGTGTCACCCCGGAACCTGCCCCAAGAGGAAGTGCAGCGTGCGAGATTGCACTCCACTTCCTCGGAGGGGCGCTAACTGCAATTTTGTGGGTGGGGCGGAACTTCTGCACCGGGCGCAGGAACTCCCACACCGAGTCGGTTCCCAGCTCTAATTGGGACGCTATGGAATTTCTCCCCCTCCGTATTCGATCCCTGAGCCAATTTTGAATCCATACTGCTACTGCCCCTTTTATCCCATGGGCTTCAATTTTGCTAACAAACCTAATATGTGGTATTTTATCAAATGCCTTTTGAAAATCCATGTTCACAAAATCAACTACACTGCCCTCACCCACCCTCTCTGTTACCTCATCAAAAAACTCAATCAAGGTAGTCAAACAACAAATCTGTGCTGGCTCTCCTTTATTAGTTCATACTTGAGCAAATGGCTGTTAATTTTCTCCTGGATAATTTTTTCTAAAAGCTTCCCCACCACTGACGTTAAACTAACTGACCTGTAATTGCCAGGTTTATCCTTCTCTCCCTTTTTTGAACAAGCTGTAATATTTGCAATCCTCCAGTCGTCTGGCAGCACACCTGTACCTAAGGAGGATTGGAAGATTGTGGCCGGCAACTTCGCAATGTCTACCCTTATTTCCCTCAGCAACCTAGGATACATCCCGTCTGGACCGGGTGACTTATCCACTTTAATTACCGCCAGCCTGTCTAGTACCTCCTCTTAATCTATTTTTATCTCATCCAGTATCACAGCAACCTCCTCGATTACAGTAGCTTTTGCAAAGTCCTCTTCCTTGGTAAACACCGATGAGATATGCTCATTTAATACCTCAGCCATGCCTTCTGCCTCCACCAATAATCTCCATTTTGGTCCCTTTAATTGGCCCCATCCCTCCTCTGACAATCCTTTTACTGTTAATATGCTTATAGAATTTGTCTTTGGATTCCCTTTTATGTTAGCCATCAATCTACTCTCATAATGTCTCTTTTCCCCTTGTATTTCCTTTTTCACTTCCTCTCAGTACTTTTTATATTCAGCCTAATTCTCCCTTGTATTATCAAGCTGAAATCTATCATATGCCTGCTTCATCCTACTCTCCAACTCCTTCGTCGTCCAGGGAACTCTGGCTTTGGTTTCCCTCCCTTCTACCCCTTATGGGAATGTACCTAGATTGAATCTTCAAGCAGACTTTTAATTAAGCTGCACAGATGATTATTAGAAAAAAGGATATCAGGGTATTAATGGAGAAATAGCAAAATTGATTGGGAATCGGTTAAAATTTCATAAGCAGTAGTTATTAATGAGAAGAGTTTGAATTGGGGCTGAGCAATGAGTGAGGTTTCTCAAGGCTCTGTGTTGGGTTGTTTGTTCGCTTTTATTCATGATCTTGAGCAGGGCATTGACAACGCTATTAAATGATACAGAAAAATCTACAAGGGTTGGCAGTAAGGAGGAGGCTTCTAGCTTATTTAATAGAATGAACTTATAAATGGCAGATGACATTTAATGTGGAGAAGTGCTATGTTGTATGAATGGGGTCAGCCACTCAACGCAAGTGATAATAATTGGTCAGTTGCTAAAGTTTCACATGCAAATATAAGGTAGTTCTCGGGAAATCAAATGGAATTCTGGAAAATATTGCGAGACCAATAAAGTACAAGTCTAATAACACTATACATTTGTTATGTAAAGCTTTGGTATGTCCACACTTAGTGCATTGTGTCCAGTTTTGGTCCCCAGAGAGGATGCAGAATGAGACATGAAGGATGCTGCTGAAACGTAGTTTTCTTAGTTATAAGAATTAGACTTAGAGAATTAGGGTTATTCATTTTGAGAAACATTAGCTCAGAAAGACTATATATAGTAGATTTGAAGGAGATATTCAAAATGGATTGTAATAGTAGGACTAGAAGGTATGCCTATAAAATATGAAGAGTCATGCTAAATGCGAAGGAGTACCATCACCCGCAAGTTCTCCTCCAAGTCACATATCATCCTGACTTGGACATAAATCACCATTGCTTCATTGTCATTGAGTTAATATCCTGAAATTCCCAATCTAATACCATTGTGCGAACATGGTCATTATAAGGACTGCAGCGTTTCAAGTAGACTGTCCATCACCATATTCTCAGGCTAACTAAGGATGGGCAATAAACGTGGCCTTGCCAGTGTTGCCCACATCCCACGATCAAGGGAGGAACCTTCAGCTTCTGTGGGGCATAAAATGCACGATATTGGATGAGGTGCCCTTCATGCACCCGCTCAATTTTCCTTTCCTTTGATTTGAAAATCGGGCGGGGTGTATAACGAGCGGCCAATCCAATATTGCACGTCTTACACTTCTGCCGAAGTTGAAAGTTCCAGTACAAATAAAAAAAGAACAGTCAGTTCTTTTTTAACATTAGTTGCTGTAATTTATTTAACCTTTGCTTGGGATACTAAAACGCTGAAAGATATACGTCATCATATATTGTAACTTTACTGAAAACATAATTTTATTACCACTGATATTCTTCCACACAAATATTACAAATATTAGTTTTTATATAAAAAAAGACTTGCATTTATATAGTGCCTTTCATGAGTACCGGACATCCCAAAGCCCTTTATAGCCAATGAAGTGCTTTTGAAGTGTAGTCATTGTTGTAATGTAGGAAACGCGGAAGCTAATTTACGGACAGCAAGCTCCCACAAACAGCAAAGTGATAATGACCAGATAATCTGTTTTTTAGTGATGTTGAGGGTTAAGTATTGGCCAGGATACTGGGGATAATTCCCCTGGTCTTCTTCAAAATAGTGCCATGGGATCTTTTACGTCTATCTGAGAGAGCAGACGGGGCCTCGATTTAATGCCTCATCTGAAAGATGGTGCCTCCGACAGCGCAGCATTCCTTCAGCACTGCACTGGAGCGTCAGCCTAGATTTTTGTGCTGAAGTCTCTGGAGTGGGACTTGAACCCAGGACCTTCTGACTCAGGTGAGAGTGCCACCAACTGAGCCATAGCTGACACTTTAACATATAGGATAAGGGAATCTTGAAATGAATAAAATTGAACTGTAGAGAGACTTGCATTGATATCATATCTCTCATCACAAAGAATTCCATATACAATGGATTAATTGAAGAACATTGGCAGATCGCTATCCTTTTCGAATATTGGCATAGGATCTTTAATTTCCACCTGAACTAGCAGAACAGTCACATGGAAGTCATTTTAGCATGTCATCTGAAGGACATCGTCCCCAACAATCCCCAAACAATTGTTTCTATTAGATTGTATGCATTTCCTTCATCTGTTTTAACCATGTCTGCTTTCTTTCAGGCTTATGCAGCTCTAAATATCTTTTTTGGGATGGCAAGCATTGGGTTACTTACGATAGTCGCTATTGACCGGTACCTGATGATTAGTAAGCCTGAAATAGGTAAAGCTATAGTCATAGCTTAGTTATGGTATAGTCAAGGTATTTATATTGCTGTGAATTCCTGAACATTTTCATACTGTATCTTATCCTTAACAAAATGGCATCAAATGAGAATGGTCCAGTGATAATATAAGAACATAAGAAATAGGAGCAGAAGTAGGCCATTCGGCCCCTTGAGCCTGCTCCACCATTCAATAATATTATGGCTGATCTTCTCCCTCAATTCCACTTTCCTGCACTATCCCCATATCTCTTGATTCCCTTAATGTCCCCAAATCTATCGATCTCTGTCTTGAATATACTCTACAACTGAGCCCTCACAGCCCTCTGGGGTAGAGAATTCCAAAGATTCACCATCCTCTGAGTGAAGAAATTTCTCCTCATCTCAGTCCTAAATGGCCGACCCCTTATTCTGAGACTTTGACCCCTGGTTCTAGGCTCCCCAGCCAGAGAAACATCCTCCCTGCATCTACCCTGTCAAGCCCTGTAAGAATTTTGTATGTTTTAATGAGATTACATAAGAACATAAGAAATAGGAATAGGAGTAGGACATACGGCCCCTCGAGGCTGCTCCGCCATTTAATAAGATCATGGCTGATCATGGATTCAGCTCCACTTCTCCGCCCGCTCCCCATAACCTCTTATCCCCTTATCGCTCAAGAAACTGTCTATTTCTGTCTTAGATTTATTCAATGTCCCAGCTTCCACAGCTCTCCGAGACAACAAATTCCACAGATTCACAACCATCTGAGAAGAAATTCCTCTTGATCTGTTTTAAATGGGTGGCCCCTTATTCTAAGATTATGCCCTCTAGTTCTAGTCACCCCCATCAGTGGAAACATCCTCTCTGCATCCACTTTGTCAAGCCCCCTCATAATCTTATATGTTTCGATAAGATCACCTCTCATTCTTCTGAACTCCAATGAGTAGAGACCCAACCTACTCAACCTTTCCTTATAAGTCAACCCCCTCATCCCCGGAATCAACCTAGAGAACCTTCTCTGAACAGCCTCCAAAGCAAGTATATCCTTTCGTCATTATGGAAATCAAAACTGCATGCAGTATTCCAGGTGTGGCCTCACCAATACCTTGTATAGTTGTAGCAAGACTTCCCTGCTTTTATACTCCATCTCCTTTGCAATAAAGGCCAAGATACCATTGGCCTTCCTGATCATTTGCTGTACCTGCATACCATCCTTTTGTGTTTCATGCACAATTAATCACCTCTCATTCTTCTAAACTCTAGAGAATATAGACCTAGTCTACTTAATCTCTCACTGTTGGACAATTCTCCCCCATCCCAGGAATCAGTCTGATGAACTTTTGTTGCACTCCCTCGATGGCAAGTATATCCTTCCTTAGGTAAGGATGACCAAAACTGTACATAATACTCCAGGTGCGGTCTCATCAGGGCTGTATATAATTGCAGTAAGATGTCTTTACTCTTATACTCAAATCCTCTTGTAATAAAGGCCAACATACCATTTGCTTTCTTAATTGCTTGCTGTTCCTGAATGTTAACTTTCAGTGATTCGTGTACAAGGACATCCAGGTCCCTCTGAGCACCAACATTTCCCAATCTCAGAGGTATAATACAGGCCAGAGATGGAATCTTGGAATTTTGTTTGCTCCTCTCCTCATTTGTACCAATTTCCTAGTTTATTTCTGTATTCAGGTACCTATGGGTCAAACATTATTCCTTGCACTATGCTGTGGGTAAGAGACCTGGTCCCAAGCCTCTGTCAGTACAGACTCTGAGATTTTGTGAGAATGGTCCAAATTGAACGGCCATGTCATTTTTCTTTCCCTTCCTGTGGTGATGTGCCTGCTTTCCTTTTGGTGTCTTCCCCAAAAGCCACAGGTGATATGAGAAACTCACCATATGGGGAAATCCTGGACACAAATCCATATGTCGCCATTTCCCCAGCACAGTGCAGTTGTATTATATAAAATAATGAATTAATTCAAGTAAATTGCATGTTGTAGCATAGTCTTGTGGTCACATCTGACAATATGTATTATTTTGTAAATATGTTGAGTTGTCTGTAGCTGTGTAATCAACTGAAGTGGTCCATTCATCTATAAATGTGTTTAACAGGAAGAAAAATGACCAGTGCCACCTACACAGTTCTGATCACAGTTGCCTGGGTGAATGGCCTGTTCTGGGCTCTGATGCCAGTAATGGGTTGGGCGAGCTATGCTCCAGATCCAACAGGAGCTACATGTACCATTAATTGGAGGAACAATGATTCGTAAGTTTTCTTCTGTTTTCTTCGCTTCATATTTGTTTTAATTAAAACATTGATCTTATAAATCAACATTAAACCTCACATTAGTGCTTGCACTTTTCCCCCAAAATAAATCCTCTATTTCGGACATTGAAATTCAAATAAACACACACACACTATTTAATGGGAAATATTACCTCGGGGGAATGCTTTCAATCAAAAATTATATCTACATTTATGAGTAAAACCATTTATTTCCCCGCCCCCCATTTTCTTCCCTTCTCACTGAAAGGTGCTGTCACATGCTGAGGTTTGGTTCTGCTGATTACACTCCAGTACCTCACCCATAAGAACATAAGAACATAAGAACTTAAGAACTTAAGAACATAAGAATTAGGAACAGGAGTAGGTCATCTAGCCCCTCGAGCCTGCTCCGCCATTCAAAAAGATCATGGCTGATCTGGCCGTGGACTCAGCTCCACTTACCCGCCCGCTCCCCATAACCCTTAATTCTCTTATTGGTTAAAAATCTATCTATCTGTGATTTGAATACATTCAATGAGCTAGCCTCAACTGCTTCCTTGGGCAGAGAATTCCACAGATTCACAACCCTCTGGGAGAAGAAATTCCTTCTCAACTCGGTTTTAAATTGGCTCCCCCGTATTTTGAGGCTCTGCCCCCTAGTTCTAGTCTCCCCGACCAGTGGAAACAACCTCTCTGCCTCTATCTTGTCTATCCCTTTCATTATTTTAAATGTTTCTATAAGATCACCTCTCATCCTTCTGAACTCCAACGAGTAAAGACCCAGTCTACTCAATCTCTCATCATAAGGTAACCCCCTCATCTCCGGAATCAGCCTAGTGAATCGTCTCTGTACCCCCTCCAAAGCTAGTATATCCTTCCTTAAGTAAGGTGACCAAAACTGCATGCAGTACTCCAGGTGCGGCCTCACCAATATCCTGTACAGTTGCAGCAGGACCTCCCTGCTTTTGTACTCCATCCCTCTCGCAATGAAGGCCAACATTCCATTCGCCTTCCTGATTACCTGCTGCACCTGCAAACTAACTTTTTGGGATTCATGCACAAGACCCCCAGGTCCCGCTGCACCGCAGCATGTTGTAATTTCTTCCCATTCAAGTAATATTCCCTTTTACTGTTTTTTTTTCCAAGGTGGATGACTTCACATTTTTCGACATTGTATTCCATCTGCTAAACCTTAGCCCATTCGCTTAACCTATCTAAATCTCTTTGCAGCCTCTCTGTGTCCTCTACACAACCTGCTTTCCCACTAATCTTTGTGTCATCTGCAAATTTTGTTACACTACACTCGGTCCCCTCTTCCAGGTCATCTATGTATATTGTAAACAGTTGTGGTCCCAGCACCGATCCCTGTGGCACACCACTAACCACTAATTTCCAACCCGAAAAGGACCCATTTATCCCGACTCTCTGCTTTCTGTTAGCCAGCCAATTCTTGATCCATGCTAATACATTTCCTCTGACTCCGCGTACCTTTATCTTCTGCAGTAACCTTTTGTGTGGTACCTTATCAAATGTCTTTTGGAAATCTAAATACGCCACATCCATTGGTACACCTCTATCCACCATGCTCATTATATCCTCAAAGAATTCCAGTAAATTAGTTAAACATGATTTCCCCTTCATCAATCCATGCTGCGCCTGCTTGATTGCACTATACCGATCTAGATGTCTCGTTATTTCTTCCTTATTGATAGCTTCAAGCATTTTCCCCACTACAGATGTTAAACTCACCGGCCTATAGTTACCTGCCTTTTGTCTGCCCCCTTTTTTAAACAGAGGCGTTACATTAGCTGCTTTCTAATCCACTGGTATCTCCCCAGAGTCCAGAGAATTTTGGTAGATTATAACGAATGCATCTGCTATAACTTCCGCCATCTCTTTCAATACCCTGGGATGCATTTCATCAGGACCAGGGGACTTGTCTACCTTGAGTCCCATTAGCCTGTTCAGCACTACCCCCCTAGTGATAGTGATTGTCTCAAGGTCCTCCCTTCCCACATTCCCGTGACCAGCAATTTTTGGCATGGTTTTTGTGTCTTCCACTGTGAAGACCGAAGCAAAATAATTGTTTAAGGTCTCAGCCAATTTCCACATTTCCCTCAGCCATTTCCACATTTCCCTCAGCCATTTCCACATTTCCCAAGTCATCATCCTTCATTTCTGACCCTTGACAGTGGGGGTTAAATGGCTTTTATTATTGAAGCATTACAGTCGAGCCTGAATCTATCCAAGCCAAAATTCACACATGCCATTTATAGCAGTGGTCACTCAAATTGTGGTCAGGAACAGCAACACCTTGTTTTCCCCTCATCTGGGAAATGAAGCACTTTCCCACTTGTAACATCCAGTATAAAAATCAGAGGCGGAGCCCCTCTTCCCTGTTTTACTCCAACAATTTTCCTGTACCCCAATTTTGGAATGAGCATCCTTGCTGCATCAATGTGGATTGTTCCATTTCCCACAGTAGTCATCATTCTGACTTAAGAGACTGGACGTTCATTGGAAAATTCAGGATATTTTCATGCAATTGACTCGTAACCCTTTAATTAAACAAAATTAAATTACCAAAACTTAGGGACCACAAAGAGTGAAGATTTTCATTCCATCATCTGTCTGAATTCAAATCTATGCTCAAGAGGTGAAAGTGAGCATGCTGGCTCATTCTTATGTGTTTAATGCTAGTTCACTCTTGTTTATTTACGATTGGAAAGGCTATATATATGCTACCATGTTCTGAACTTGCAAATACAGAAGGATAGAAATTACTGTTAACAATATTAACGTACAGGTGCTTAACTTATTTGCAACTTCCTTTGTCCACTATTTTGACAGAGGTGAATACCTGGTCATAATAAAATGGGTTGAAGCCACTATTAAAATAGCAGAGGAGTTTCATATGAATACATTGAGGATTTGTCTGCTGATATCACCAACAGACATTTCTAGCCTATTATTGCTCCAATTAGGTCATTATGAATTCCATCCTAGGGGTGCGATACTTTTATATCAGAACTAGTTAAGATTAGAACATTCATATTTGCCAACTGCATGCTCGATTTATGCTTACAAGACATCGGCCTGGATTTTGTGAAGGAACGGTGCTCACCGTTCACTATACTGACGGCTGCCCACACAACTTTCACAGTTTTAAGCGGCGACTTGCTGTTATCAGGCATCTGATCCAGCATGGCACCCTCTATCGGGGACCTGTGGTGTGTGTGAGCAGGGCAAAAACATGAGAGGCTTTTCAAGCAATCAGATTGAAGAATCCTCAAGAGACACTCCGAATCTAACCAGGAATTATAAATTAGATTTAAATCATATAGAGAAAGTGAAATAAAGAGAGGGAATGAAAAATGGAATTATGAGAGAGAGATAAAAGACAGAAAAAAAAGTTTAAAAAAAATTATTTTCAGTTAAATCTTTTTAAATTCTCCAGCACTAATTAAATTCTGAAGGAATGAGACTCTACACTTCTAAAATTAAATTTTCAGTGCCAGAGAGGATTTTTGGCAGTAATTGTGACTTATCTTGCTATTTTATGCTGTGTTTAGTGGATATCTAGTGGTCAAGTACCGCAACTTCACACCCTTACATGGAATTCAATGCAGTCTATCGTCAAGGTACTGTTACAGCACACCCTGTAGAGGAATAGAGTAACTCGGACAGCAACTTCTGGATTTCCGCATTTAACTGCATATGTGCGTACTCCAGAAATTGCTGTCCAACTTACTCCACAATAACGGTGAGCGCTGTTAGCTTTACCATTATTCTCAACGCAAAATACGGACCATTCAGTTGTCAATATAAATTGAAGAACTTTAGAGTAAAACTATTAAATAATTATCTTTATACTGCTCTGGAGTATGTGGCCATTTTCATATCTTTGTTTCATTTGTAAACAGATGATGGATAAATTGGAATAATATGGCCTCCACTGCCTTTGCCGATCATTCCGTTATGTGGAACTTTTATCATTATTTTAGCTAAGGTGTCGCATTTTTTTCTGTTTTCCTGTTCTTTATCTTCTCCCACAGCTTTTCAGGCAGATGGTGCATGCCAGGCATGATAGATAGGGAGAATACCAAGTACATGGAAGGGCAGAAGTGTAAATGTTTTTTTTTACATTCCATGTATTTTTGATGGGGATTCCCTGCTTCTGCTTTCTCCTCTCATCTCTGAGTTAATCTATTTCAGATCTTGGAGTTGAGCTGGATCCAGACCAATCTGTAGATATGGAGTTTGCATTATTGAGTTTAAAAAATGAGGCATAACTGTCCATTTAAAGAATAGTTACAATATCAACCAAACATTGAGAATTGGTCTGATTTATTGCCTGGCTTTGTTCCCAGGCTATTTGTTTCCTATACCATGACAGTAATTGCAGTTAATTTTATGGTGCCACTATCGATCATGTTCTTCTGCTATTACAACGTGTCAAAGACAATGAAAAGATTTACACACCATGATGGTCTGGAAAATATAACCTTGGATTGGTCAGACCAACTAGATGTAACAAAGGTAAGAAAGATACTCTTTTTCACAATTCAATTACAATATCTTAGATAAAAATCAAATAAAATGGTGAAATCTAATGGAGATTTGGGTCTGTGTTCAGAATCGTTCTGCCACCTTCAAAACTGCTGTCATCATCCCCTTCTTAAAAATCCTACCCTCAACTCTCATTCCTCTCTTCTAACACATTGTTTGGTTTCCATCCAGCTGCAGCACAAAGGCCTGACCATAGTCATCAACCACATCTTGTGACTGCAAACATGGCAGCTGCCCTTTCTTGTCCTTTCTGAGTTTATAATACATCAACCACTCCATTCCCCTTCACTGTTTTTGCTCGGTAGTCCACATTTCTGGCACGACCCTCTCATGGTGAACCATTCTTTGTTGTCTCAGCACAGTCAGTACATTGCCAAAGGCTTCTCCTCCCATTCTATGCCTTCAAAACATGGTGTTCCCCAATCATCCATTATTAGCCACTTTCTACTCCTTATCTGAAGAGTTTATGGCTTGGGTCTCCGCCACCCCCCCCCCCCCCCCCCGTCCCAACCCCGAGACTATGTTTGATGGTGAGTCAGTGGATAAAAGAGAAATAATGAATATAAATGAAACAAATATAACTATCTATTCCTTTTCTCACAGATGTCTGTTGTGATGATTGTGATGTTCCTCGTGGCTTGGTCTCCGTACTCTATTGTGTGCTTATGGTCATCCTTTGGGAACCCAAAACTCATTCCACCTGCAATGGCAATTATAGCTCCACTTTTTGCCAAGTCTTCCACTTTCTATAATCCCTGCATTTATGTCATTGCAAATACGAAGTAAGTGTCTACTTCCTTGCAAAAAGAGACATTTTTGCAAACTGCTTATCCAGAATATATTCATGGATGTTTCTCCTGCTTTACAGGTTCCGGAGAGCCATCATTGCAATGATACGTTGTCAGACTCAACAGGATTTAACCATCAGCCACACTCTGCCAATGACCATCTCTCAGGCCCCTTTAACAGAATAACATTCTTTACACTTAAATCTTCTGATATTCTGTTCCACCAACCCACTTGTCACCTATTATCCCCTTTATTTTATATTCCTACTGAAAAGAATCTTGCCTAAATGTCTTATCATCTTTGATACCCTTAACTTTAAACTGTGTTCTAGAATCCTTCCCTGGACAGAATAACTTTCCTAGATCTAATTTCTCCATACCCTTAAAAATGTTAAGGACCTTTATCAAGTGCCCCCAATTCATCCTCCTCTTCACAAGAGAGTAAAATTCCATGGTAGAAACTCTTGCCACGTAATACACTCCTCTCACAGCAATCAGCCTCATAGCTCTAGATTATTTCCAATAACTTTATATCCTTTCTGTAATCATAGAATGGTTACAGCACAGAAGGAGGCTATTCGGCCCGTCAAGCTTGTGCTGGCTCTCTGCAAGAGCACTTCAGCTAGTCCTACTCCCCAAACCCTTTCCCCATAACCCTGCAAATGTTTTCCTTTAGGTACTTATCTGAAGCCTTTGCCTAACGAAAATCAATGGCAGTAGATGCCTACAACCACACTACTATGGACACACCTGATCTGGTTTGATCTCGGAAGCAAAGTAGAGTCAGGCCTGGTGACCAAAACTGAAAGGGACAATTTTAAGCTCTTGACCGCCCCCCCCAGGTTACGATTTTAACCTGATCTTCTGAGCAGGTGAGAGGAAGATCCGCCAGAAACTGGCAAGGTCTTTCTTTAAATATGTAGATAAGGTTCCAATTATGTCATTGGGGCCCGACTGCTATTTTAACCACGGGCCCGAACAGGGAAGCCGATGTAGCTTTCCTGCTGGGCCAACCTGGTGGAAAGAGGAGTCGGAACCAGAAAAGGCCCAAAAAGGTGTTTTTATTTCGACATTCAATGCGGGGCGAGGAGAAGCAGAAGCGTTTCTCCATTCCCCACAAGGTGAGTTCAGTCCTTCCTAGCCCAAAGTCTCTCTTTCCCAACACCCCGTCCGCCCCCAAAACCCACGACCATGTGGCCCTCCAAAACCCACTCCCAGCCATCTGGGCAGCCTGATACTTTTCTGTCTATTTTATGAATAAATCTATTGTGCGGTACAGTGCCAAATGCTTTTCAAAATTGATGTCGATAATATCCACTACCTCACCATAATCCATTAGATTTGTAACCACAAAATAAATCCAATAAATTGGTTAAACCTGACCTGCTACTTCTAAAACCATGCTGTTATCTCTAGTTAGCCCCTGTCCTTAATACTATTGCTCATCATAGTTTGGAACAATTTGCTTTACAGGTCTGTAATTTGACTCTTCATACTTAATCCTCTTTTTAAAAGTAAGAATCACATTTGCTCCACTCCAATCCTTTAACAAGAGCCGAGTCCAGTGAGCTCTGGAAAATATGAATGAAAGAACTCTCAATCCCTTGAGCCAGAGCCATGGAGTAAACATTAACAGAGCCAAGGGCGTATTTACCTTGAGTTACTGCAACTTCTCAAATCTTCCTTGTGATTTTATAAGCTTCTAGTTTACACTCACTGCTCAAATATAACTTATTTTTTGTCACTTCTCTCCCTATTTAATTTAGAAACATTGGGCTCAAATATCCCCAATTCGTTTTTTTTGTGTATTGCCAGAGTTACGCCCGGTTATTTTGGCCCCGACTACTCCAAAAAATAAGTAACAAGTTTCCCCGTTCTATTTTTTTAAATTAGCGCTGCGCAGCCTGTCCTTTACCTTCTTGGGGTGGAGCCTGATGTCTGCACCGAAAAAATGATTCACTCCCTTCTGACGTGATTGCTGTGGTTGCGCATGTCCAGTACACCTCCTGGTCTGCATGTGTCCATTTTTAAAGAACCAGTTGTGTGTGAGAACTTTAATTCTCGTTGGGAAAATCAGAGCTGCAATGCAATATGCAACAGAGCTCAAAGACCAAGAATTTCTTACAGGATGAAGTGAAGGCACTAGTTACTGTAATTGAGGCCAGATGGCATGAGCTGAAAACCAGCAGAGGTCACAAAAAAGTTTCACCAAAAGAAATGAGGAAACGCTGGAACCAACTAGCAGAAGATTACTTCGCAATGGTGACCACCCTGAGGTCCAGAGGCCAGTGCAAAAAGAAGTGGCAGGATCTTGATCAAGTAGTTAGTGTAAGCAATATTTTCATTTATTCACTGGAATTGCAATTGCAAATGTGACCATCTGTATATGTCCGACCCAGCAAAAAGACACCCTCTCTAAAAAGTTATATTTTCATCTTTGCATAGGAAGGTGGCACACAAAAAAGGGAAAGAACTCAAAAGGAGGAGGCCCAGCAAATCTGCACCCACTGACAACCTTGGAAGACAGGGTCACTGCTTTGACGGGTCCTGCCTGGAGAAAAGCAACCACCACTGCACAAGCCGGGCCCACACTCGAGGGAGAGGGTAAGTCCTGAAAATTCCACAGTCTGGCTTTGCTTAATGTTAAGTACTGTGCGGGCTAGCCATCCTTCGGTTCATGGAGATGTCTCCGTCAGCTACGCTTCAGTTGACGCAATGTGCTATCATTGATCGTGGTCCTTCAAATGAGCCTGCTGCCTGCGCTGTGTGAGCCTACTCTTACCACCCTGCCCCCTCCTCTGCTGCTAACCATTTGTCTGTTCTGTTATATTTTGCAGAACTTGAGGCCAACCCTGACGATGCAGAAGAGGATTCAGACACGGACGAGCCTGAAGAGGAGAACATCTTCTGCTATGTCTGTAATGCACTTATGAGTGATTCCACGATGCAATGTATTGCACTCAAATTGTAGTGACCTTGATCCTTTATTTGTAACTCCAGAGTGAGGCACAAGCAAGGTGGACAGCCTTTTATACTAGGCCATGCACACCTATACAGTTGACCCTCAGGTCTCCCACTGCAGTGCCCTCTGATGGACAGCCTCTGCCACATAGGCAGGAAACCCCAGTCTCCACCAGTTGCACCCTCTAGTGGTGCCAGAATAGTATTTACACAGTGTAACCCTTATTGATAGTACGTCAGGTAACGTCTTCATCTTATGCAAGTATGCAGTGACTACACAGAGAGTATAACTATAGTCTGCATATACAACATCATTCGCCCCAAAGTCCTTTGTGCCAATTACCTTTGCACTATGTACTCTGGCTTAGCTCTCCCCAGACTTAAGTGCCAATAGTCCTTGCATCTTGGCTGTGCTTTGGCTTGGCTCTCTCCCTGTTTACCCCCAAGTCGTTTTGCCACAACGTTGGGTAGTGGTTACCAGTTTGGATGGTTCGATGATGCAGTGGAGGTTCCAGTGGGTTCTGGGTGTGATCCATGTGTATGTCCATGGCTACATACATCCATTTCTCCCCCCACCACCCCCATCACCCCCCGGCCCCCACAGCAAGATCGTGCAACAGGCCCGTTACCTTAACATACAAGATCAGACACAGTGCAAGTACAAAGAAAGGAAGTTTCAGTTTGCATCATGACACCTTGGTTCAGTGATTTATATTCGTTACGTTTTGTGGTCGTGCGCCAGGATTGGGTAGATTGTGTTCATGGTTCAGTCATGGTATCTACTGAGATAGCAGTACAGGTATGCGAGGACACAGGTTCCAGAGCAACCTGATGGGGTCCTACTCGTCTGATGGCGGTGCTGCGCCCCCAACTAGGGGTGGGCTTGGTTCACTCACCTAGCCAGGACTCAAGGCCTTTGTCGTTGCCTAGTGGTGGGCAGAGCCACAGATATGTGTGGCCTCTCTGTCCTCCTTTGAGGTCTGCAGAATCTTCTGTCTGCTCTCTAACGGTGTTGGGAACCTGGCTGTTCCAGGTCCCGTTTGGGGAACTCGTTGGGTCTGACCTTTCACTCCCGGACATGGCCAAGGTAGCGACTGGGTCTGGGGGCTGTGCCGTCTCCACCTGGGTTGTGGGCAAACGTGGCCGATGTGAATTTGATCTTCTTCCCCAGGAGTCCTGCCACTGGAGCCGGGAAGGTACATTTAGATCATTCCGGTTGGATCATTGCCACGCAGTCGTGATGGACGGTCTGTGCCTCAGGTGCTGTGCTGGTCTGTTCTCTGGTGCCTGGCCCAAGTGAAGGTAAGGGTTTTGCTCTGCCTCTGAGCATGGGGGACATCGATTGCTGGAGTGAAGAGGTCTTCCCATTTCCGCTGGATCTTCCCCATCCGCCTTCTTCCAAGTAGCGTTGGACCATCACCTGCAACAATCCACGGAGGTAACTTGTGCACCACGTTATTATGGATTACACTTACATCCGCACTACCAAGGATTGGGATCAGCTTCTTGGTGTAGGTGCACAACTTTTCCTGTACTGGAACCAGCTCAGGTCGTTTTTTATTCCATAGCCTCTCAAAGACATCCTGGCTCATCACTGACTGGCTCGCTCACGTGTCCACTTCCATAAAGACTGGAATGCTGTTTATCTCGACTTTCATCTTCACTGGAGGACAATCGGTGGTGCAGGTATACACTCCATACACTTCTTCTTGGGGCTGAGCTGCCTCTCTGGCCAAATCATCATACTCCCCGCTGGATTCAAAGTCATCTACCGACTCCTCTGCTAGACAGTGAGTCGTATTTCTTTTACACATACGCTGGAGGTGGCCCTTCGTGTTACAGCCTTTGCATACGTACTCAGCAAACCAACACTGATGAGCCCTATGGTTTCCTCCGCAACACCAGCATGGTGCTACTCGATTAGCACCCTCGGCGGACTCTGAGTTCTGGAACCCTGAGGTCTATGCTCCCTGCCCTGGGCAGAGCTACATTCTACAGTCTTGCCTGTGAAAGACACCATTCTGTGTACAGTACTTGCTGGGTTTGAGTCCACAGGATGAATAATTTGCTTGGTGCTGCAGGCCGAGGTCATGAACGCCTGACTGTTGCTGATGCTTTCTGCAGGTTGACTGTGATGTCGCAAGGAGGCCCTCATGGCCAATTCCCATAATGAAGATGTCTCGCAATGCTTTGTTGAGGTGCATGCCGAAATCACACGCAAGTCTCCTGAGGTCGGCAACATATTTTTCAATCTACTGACCCTCAGGTCTGCGGTGAGTGTAGAATCTGTGCCTGGCCGTGAGGATGCTCTGTTTTGGTTTTAGTTGGTCGTGAATTAGTTCAGTCAGCTCATTGTATGTCTTATCCTTGGCTTTCGTGGGTGCCAGAAAGTCCCTGACGAGACGGTAGACCTTGGGCCCACAACTGGTCAGCAATATAGCCTTGCGCTTCTCTGCCAATGTGTCTGTCTCCCCTGCCAGGTCATTTGCCACGAAATTTTGCTCGAGCCTTTCTGTGAAGGCAACCCAATCATCACCCTCTGCAAAGTCTTTTAGTGTGCCAAAGGTAGCCATAATCACGTGAAAGTCTGTATTCTCATCGCCAGTTTTTATGTCTGTAATGCACTTATGAATGGCTCCACAAGGCAATGTGTTGCACTCAAACTGTAGTGACCTTGGTCCTTTATTCGTAACTCCAGAGTGAGGCACAAGCATGGTGGGCAGCCTTTTATACTGGGCCCTGCACACCTATACAGGTGACCTCAGGTCTCCTACTGCAGTGCCCTCTGGTGGACAGCCTCTGCCACAGGTGCAGGAAACCCCGGTCTCCACCAGTTGTACCCTCTAGTGGTGTCAACCCTAGTATTTACACAGTGTAAACCTTCTTGATAGTACATCAGATAACAAGTCTCCATCTTATGCAACTATACAGTGACTACACAGAGAGTATATCTATAGTCTGCATCTTCCAATCCCATCTTCCAGCCCAAGAGCATGGGCATGGGGGTGAAGGGGAGGGGAAGGTGATGGATGAAGCCTCCACTGTTGTACTCACTCTGGAGAAGGTGCACGTGCCGCTCATTGAGGGGCCAGCCCATTTCCTGAGTGGTACGAGTGTTGTTGGGACATTCCATAGATTCCCACAGTCGGAGGCTGGGGATGCCAGTGGGATGCTGTGAGGCACACCCAGGGCTCCACGGTCTGAGGCTGCGGGTCCCAGTGGGATGCAGTGAGCCACACCCAGGGTGAGGTGGGGAAGGAGAGCTTGACAGTGCCCTCCTGAGGTGCAGGATCTGACAGATGTGGTTCAGATGATGGTAACGAGTGCGGAGAGCATTGACCTTACACGATCACTCATGGACACCATTAGTGGGGTGGGTGATGAGGTATCGGGACTGTCGGGAGATGTACTAACACTCTCACGAGAAATGGGAACACTGTCCAGGCACACGAGGGAGGGAATGTCTCAGGAAGCTGATACAATGTCGATGCACTTGAGGGAGGGAATGTCGCAGGTAGCTGATGCGCTGTCAGTGAACATGAGGGTGGGAATGTTGCAGATAATTGATGCATGTCAGGGCACATGAAGGAGGGAATTTTGCAGGTAGTTGACACACTGGTCAACATGAGGGAGGGAATATCAGAGTTAGCTGCTGCAATAAGGGAACACACCCAGACACCGCGTCCATTGACAGAATCAACTGCCACTCCCACTCCAATCCCCAGACCAGCCTCTGAAGAGGCACAAGCCAGGACTTCCACATTACCGCTTGCCTCCCTGCCGCCACACCCCCCATCAAGAAGTGCACATTACCCGAGATGTTCGAAAGAATAAGCTTGGTACCAACCCCGGAAACGCTGCGCCACTGCCTGTGGGCAGGGGTGGAGTCAACAAGATCAACTCAGCGGGTGGTCTTAGAATAAGTTGGAGGAGAGATGGGTGCAGCCTTTCTTTGCTGCTGTTATTATTGTTACAGCTGTAGCTATTTTCAAATTAAATGTTTTTTGTAAGTTCTGTAAATTTACATGTTTAAAAGTTTGTAAGTGATTTTAGAGTTTGTAAATGATCTTAACTGAAAACTTCAAAGTTTGATACAAGAATATTTTTATTTAAGTTAAGTACAAACAAGTGTTTGTTAAACTTTTGAATAAAATATATTTTAAATTATAACTGAATCATTTCCATTATTTGTTCCATTAACACAACACAACATTATGGAACAGGTCCAAACAGTAAACGTGGTCCATTTGGAATAGTTGCCGCTGAGCCTTCAGGCAGCAAAGTGTTCACGGATGAGCTGCTGGCGCAAGGCTCGAGCAATTGTTAAAGGGGCATGACGGCCTGCCCTCCTCCGCCGTTATACTCCGGGTTCAGGTAGTTGCATGGCTTCCTTGTTCTCCTACTGCTCCTCCTCGTCATCTGCATCTTTCTCCTCATCATCAGCCACTTTTACCTCAGGTGGGTCTTTTACTATCAGCTGCTGCTGCCTCATGATGGCTAAATTATACGACATGCAGCATACAACAGTGAACTGACCGACAATCTCAGGGGAGTATTGCATGTAGCCTCCCGAATGGTCCAGGCATCGGAAATGCTGTTTCAAGATGCTAATGGTCCTCTCTATTATGCTGCGCGTCGCAATGTGCGACATGTTGTATTCCCAGTCAGCTTCCGTCCGGGTTACGCCTAGGGGCATCATGAGCCAGGTGGCGAGACCCTACCCTTTGTCTCCCAGTAGCCAGCTCTGCTCTTCTGGCTGCTACTGAAACATGGCAGAAACATGACACGTTCTTGTGTAGGATGAACGTATGATGGGTGCTCCCAGGGTATCTTGCATCAACTGACATGATGCGATGCATGTCATCATAGACGAGCTGCTCATTAATGGAGTGGAAGCCTTTTCTGTTCCTGTACATCTCGGAATCCTCCAAAGGTGCTCGCAAGGCGATGTGGGTACAATCAATGCAGCCCTGTACCTTTGGGAAGCCAGCAATCCTGGAGAAGTCCACAGCCCTTTCATGTATTGCTTGGGTGGTCATGGAGAACTTTATGTAGTCATTTCTCCAGGGATATAGTGCAGCAGTTACCTGCCGAATGCAGATATGTGTTGCATGTTGAGAAATAGCGCATACATCCCCAATTGTGGCCTGAAACGATCCAGATGCATGGAATGAAAGTGCAGTTGTAACCTTCACTTCAACTGACAAAGCAGTCCTCCTCACACTTCTAGGTTGCAGGTCTGCTTTTATTAATTCACAGATCTTGGTTACAACTTCTTTATGGAAACGTAGTCTTCTCACACAGTCTGCATCACTCAGGTGCAGATATGAAGGCCTGTCTCGATATACCCGATGTGGGTAAGGCCTCCACAGCACCATTATGCAGAAGACTTGCACGAGTTATGGCATTGTCAGTATTGCCCCCATGATTAAATTGTACCTTTTGGAAGAAGCTCAAATCAGCAGACAGGACAATCTTCTTTGTTGTCTCTCTCCCCAAGTTCGACGCCCTAGTATGGACCACACCCAGGTCTGAGCATGCGCAATAGACTTGCTTAGATCGGAACACCCACCCCACAGGTTTGTTTGGAAGCTTGAGCCCTGTGTCTGGGCGAGGGAACGAGTCTGCTGGCCAATACTCCGACTCTTGAGCCCAGTTTGGAGACGTTTGGTGGTGATGTAGCATTTTTTTTTAAATCCAAAATTAAAGAATTGCATGAAACTTCCATTTTCTGCATTTTCAGTTGGAAAAAAATTAAGCAGAAATAGGCCATTCGGCCCAACAAGTCCATTTATGCTCCACACAAAGGTGAAATGGGCAAACACATGGCAGATGAAGTTTAACACAGAAAAGTGTTAAGTGATGCATTTTAATAGAAAGAATGAGGAGAGGACATATACATTAAATGGTACAATCCAAAAGGGTGTGCACGGAGAGAGAGACCTGAGGGTATGTGTGCATAAATCATTGAAGATGGCAGGGCAGGTTGAGAAAGCATTCAAAAGGCTTATGGGATCCTGTGCTTCAAAAATAGAGGCATAGAGTACAAAAGTATGGAAATGATGATGAATCTGTACAAAACACAGGTTCGGCCACAACTGGTGTATTGTGTCCAATTCTAGGCAACTCACTTTAGGAAGGATGTGGAGGCTTTAGAGAAAGGGCAGAAAACATTTGCGAGAATGATTCTAGGAATGAGGGAGTTTAATTGCGTGGATAGACTGGAGAAACTGGGGTTGTTCTCCTTGGAGCAGAGATTGAGAGGAGATTTAATAGAGGTGTTCAAAGTCACGGGTCTGGACAGAGTAGATAGAGAAATTGTTCCCATTGGCAGAAGGGTTGAGAACCAAAAGACACAGATTTAAGGTGATTGGCAGAAGAACCAAAGACAATGTAAGAAAAAACTTTTTTACGCCGTGAGTGGTTAGGATCTGGAATGCACTGCCTGATAGGGAGGTGGAGGCAGACTCAATCTTATCTTTCAAAAGGGAGCTAGATAATAAGTATATGAAGGAAAAAAATTGCAGGGCTACAGGGAAAGGGCAGGGGAGTGGGACTAGCTGAAGTGCTCTTGCAGAATGTCGGCACGGACTCGACGGGTCGAATGGCCTTCTTCCGTGCTGTAACTATTCTATGATTCTATGATGCATATTTAATGTGTTGTTGACTCCCTCCAAAACTTTGCCTGAAAACAATGACGTCTTTCTGCGCCGATTTTTTGATGTGCGCTGGTTTTTCTTAATTGCCTGGAAGGTTTTTTAGGAGTGGTCACATACACCATCCTAGGAGAAATGTAAGTTGGCCAAACTTACATAAATGTGAAAAACTGGCGCAGACATTAGGTTACACCCCCTATGACGCAAAAAAAAACTAACCTAGAAAAGTCGTAACTAACTGAGTTATGCTGGTGCACAACCTTGGGAAAAACTTGGATTTTAAAATTTAGGCCAAAAAAAGCGGTGGCGCCAAAAAAATGGTTCAACTCACTGGGAAAAATTGAGCCCTAGGAAACCAGCTCGAGCACAGGGTCAGCTCTGCCAGTGGCTGTCAAGGTACAGCAGCACAAAACTTATATGTGGCAGGCTCCTTCCAGGCAAATGTGGGAGATCTTGCTCATCTCTCACAATTTTCAGTGGACAATTGCAACAAGCAAATCACCAATGCATTGCTTACCAAGGGTGGAGATTTTATACGTTTTCTTAAGAGAAGCAGGGAGAACCCTCCACTTTGACCATGTGGCAGGATTCCCTATGACGCAAAAAAAAACGTAACCTAAAAAAATCGTAACTAACTGAGTTACGCTGGCGCACAATCTCTGGGGAAACTTGGATTTTTTGATTTAGGCCAAAAACATGGTGCAAATCACTGGGGAAAATTGAGCCCATTGTTACAAAGTAGTGGTTTAGTAATTCAGCAACTTCTCTGTTCTCAGTCATCATCTCCAATGTAATTTCTTTGTGGCTCAAAGACTGAACGTTTTATTTGCTTCTGATGTGGTTGAAGATGTTTTTCTGTTCTCTTTATGTTGACAGCTTGTGTATTTCCTGTTGTTTCTTAGAATCTCATCAACCTCTTGGCCTGTCTCAGCCAGCCTGTTTTTATAGACCTCACTATCCTGTTCCTTTCTTCAACATGTTAAAATTGTGTATGCTTTCTTCTTCCTGATGCCTCCCATAACTTTCTTAGTTATCTGTACTGGTTTTACTCTTTTATTTCTCCATTTGCTTATTTCAAGGATAAATTGCTCCACATCCTTTCCTGTAAATAGTTCCTCCCATTTTAACTAGCAATTCCTAAGGCCCATCTAATTCACCTTCAACCACCCTGGCAATACAATGTTATAACAGTAATAAGAGTTGTTGACTAATCATTGCAATCAATCTCTATCAGTTTACAACAGACTCCAACATCAGCAGTCAATTTCAAAACTGGCTCCAAAGTGCACTGTAGAAAGGAAAAGTTATAGACAGAAAGGAAAAGGAGGTGGGGTAGCGTTGCTGGTTAAAGAGGAGATTAATGCAATAGTAAGGAAGGACATTAGCTTGGATGATGTGGAATCTGTATGGATAGAGCTGCGGAACACCAAAGGGCAGAAAACGCTAGTGGCAGTTGTGTACAGACCACCAAACAGTGGTAGTAAGGTTGGGGATGGCATCAAATAGGAAATTAGGGATGCGTATAATAAAGGCACAGCAATTATCTTGGGTGACTTCAATCTACATATAGATTGGGCTAACCAAACTGGTAGCAATACGGTGGGGGAGGATTTCCTGGAGTATATAAGGGATGGTTTTCTAAACCAATATGTCGAAGAACCAACTAGAGAACTGGCCATCTTGTGTGTTTTGTAATGAGAGATTATTAATTAGCTATCTTGTTGTGTGAGGCCCTTGGAGAAGAGTGACCATAATATGGTAGAATTCTTCATTAAGGTGGAGAGTGACACAGTTAATTCAGAGATTAGGGTCCTGAACTTAAAGAAAGGTAACTTCGATGGTATGAGACGTGAATTGGCTAGGATAGACTGGCGAATGATACTTAAAGGGTTGATGATGGGTAGGCAATGGCAGACATTTAAAGATCACATGGATGAGCTTCAACAATTGTACATCCCTGTCTGGAGTAAAAATAAAACAGGGAAAATGGCTCAACCGTGGCTAACAAGGGAAATTAGGGATAGTGTTAAATCCAAGGAAAAGGTATATAAATTGGCCAGAAAAAACAGCAAACCTTGAGGACTGGGAGAAATTTGGAATTCAGCAGAGGAGGACAAAGGGGTTAATTAGGAGGGGGAAAATAGAATATGAGAGTAAGCTTGCAGGGAACATAAAAACTGGCGCAAAAGCTTCTATAGATATGTGAAGAGAAAAAGATTAGTGAAGACAAATGTAGGTCCCTTGCAGTCAGAATCAGGTGAATTTATAATGGGGAACAAAGAAATGGCAGACCAATTGAACAAATACTTGATTCTCTCTAAGGAAGTCCCCAGAAATACTAGGGGACCGAGGGTCAAGCGAGAAGGAGGAACTGAAGGAAATCCTTATTAGTCAGGAAATTGTGTTTGGGAAATTGATGGGATTGAAGGCCAATAAACCCCCGGGGCCTGATAGTCTGCATCCCAGAGTACTTAAGGAAGTGGCCCTAGAAATAGTGGATGCATTGGTGATCATTTTCCAACATTCTATAGAATCGGGATCAGTTCCTATGGATTGGAGGGTATCTAATGTAACCCCACTTTTAAAAAAAGAAGGGAGAGAGAAAACAGGGAATTATAGACTGGTTAGCCTGACATCGGTAGTGGGGAAAATGTTGGAATCAATTATTAAAGATGTAATAGCAGTGCATTTGGAAAGCAGTGACAGGATCGGTCCAAGTCAGCATGGATTTATGAAAGGGAAATCATGCTTGACAAATCTTCTAGAATTTTTTGAGGATGTAATGAGTAGAGTGGACAAGGGAGAACCAGTGGATGTAGCGTATTTGGACTTTCAACAGGCTTTTGACAAGGTTCCACACAAGAGATTGGTGTGCAAAATTAAAGCACATGGTATTGGGGGTAATGTATTGACATGGATAGAGAACTGGTTGGCAGACAGGAAGCAAAGAGTGGGTGTAAAAGGTTCCTTTTCAGAATGGTAGGCAGTGACTAGTGGGGTACCGCAAGGTTCAGGCTGGGACCCTAGCTATTTACAATATACATTAATGATTTAGATGAAGGAATTGAATGTAATATCTCCAAGTTTGCAGATGACACTAAGCTGGGTGGCAGTGTGAGTTGTGGGGATGATGCCAAGAGGCTGCAGAGTGACTTGGACAGGTTACTTGGGTGGGGAAATGCATGGCAGATGCAATATAATGTAGATAAATGTGAGGTTATTTTGGTGGCAAAAACAGGAAGGCAAAATATTATCTGAATGGTGACAGATTAGGAAAAGGGGAGGTGCAACGAGACCTGGGTGTCATGATAGATCAGTCATTGAAAGTTGGCATGCAGGTACAGAAGGCGGTGAGGAAGGCAAATGGCATATTGGCCTTCATAGCGAGAGGATTTGAGTATAGGAGCAGGGAGGTCTTACTGCAGTTGTACAGGGCCTTGGTGAGGCCACACCTTGAATATTGTGTACAGTTGTGGTCTCCTAATCTGAGGAAGGACGTTCTTGCTATTGAGGGAGTGCAGCAAAGGTTCATCAGACTGATTCCCGGGATGGCAGGACTGACATATGAAGTAAGACTGGATCGACTAGGCTTATATTCACTGGAATTTAGAAGAATGAGAGGGAATCTCATGGAAACATATAAAATTCTGACGGGATTGGACAGGTTAGATGCAGGAAGAATGTTCCCGATATTGGGGAAGTCCAGAACCAGGGGTCACAGTCGAAGGATAAGGGATAAGCCATTTAGGAGCGAGAGGAGGAGAAACTTCTTCACTCAGAAAATTGTGAACCTGTGGAATTCTCTATCACAGAAAGTTGTTGAGGCCAGTTCGTTAGATATATTCAAAAGGGAGTTAGGTGTGGTCCTTACGGCTAAAGGGATCAAGGGGTATGGAGAGCAAGCAGGAATGGGGTACTGAAGTTGCATGATCAGCCATGATCATATTGAATGGTGGTGCAGGCTTGAAGGGCCGAATGGCCTACTCCTGCATCTATTTTCCATGTTTCTATGTTTCAAGTGAACTTGAGTGTCAATGCCCATTTACATTGAAAGCTTTCAACTAGGCACGTTATAGCCATCCTGTGCTGTCTATTATTGTTTTACATTTAAGTCATGGGGCTAGACTTTCCACTTCACATCACCCATCTGTCACCCAAAATGGACCCCTATCGCCCATTTTAAGGAAAAAGTGGAAACCAGGCCAGAAATATCACCAGAAAAATAGGCCCCCAAGTTTCGGCTCACTTCGCCGAGCTGATCGCCCACACAAAACCCATCCCAAATTTCGGCATATCGCCTGCACAAGGCCAGGCTGATGGAAGGCCGAAAATATCGCTGAGAAATAATTGCTTTTCCCAGGCCTTACAGAAGTGAATGGGCACTACGGGCGTCATTTTGAAGATCGGAGGAAGGTGGAGGAGACAGCCCAAAAATCGTGCTTAGATGGTTGTGAGTGATTTATGGGTCCTGTATAGATAGATCTACTCAGATTTTTTATTATATTTAATTTTACTAATAGTAGCCTAGTGGATTAGACATTTTTAGTGAAAAGTTAATTTATACCTGTTGAAAATAATTATTTATATTGATGGGGGCCTAGCCTTAGACTGGGGCTTGTATAGAGAGAGTAGTTTAATAGATTCACATTTTTGTGAAAAGTTCATTTATAGCAATTGAAAAGAATTATTGATAGTGATGGGGCCTATGCTTTCTGCGCCATTACTCGTAACTGCTCACAAGCTGGTTTCTGAAAGGATCAATCTAAGAGGTGGCAGAGAAATGCATAGACAGAGACAGAGGAGGCGAGCGTACAGCCAACGAAGGTACAAAGAAATGCAATCTTATCTCAACTTGTCTGAAAACGCGTGTCTAAGGAGGCTGCGCTTCTGGAAGGAGGTCATCGATGAGATTTGCCAGCTCATCAAGGAGGATCTTCAGCCTTCCAGCACCATCAGAATTGCACTGTCCGTTGAGGTGAAGATTACTGCAGTCCTAGTCTTCTACGCATCGGGATCTTTTCAGGATTCAGCTGGTGTCATCTGTCATATCTCTCAGCACGTCACACAATGCTCCATTCAGCAGGTGACTGAAGCCCTTTACGCTCTCAAGATGGACTTTATAAGCTTCCCTATGACCAGGGAGGCACAGAGCTGGAGGGCTTTGGGTTTTTCGAGAAAAGCAGACTTCCCCAAGGGAGCAATAGACTGCACACACTTTGCCCTGAAAGCCCCCTTAAAGAATGCGGAGGTGTTTCGTAACAGAAAGGGATTCCACTCCCTAAATGTGCAGCTTGTTGTCGACCACAAGCAAATAACAATCATGACAGTAAATGCTACATTTCCTGGCAGCAACCATGATGCGCACATCCTACGTGAGAATGCTAACCCTGACCTGTTTGTCAATCAGCCAGAAGCTCACGGTTGGATGCTGGGGGATAAGGGATATGGCCTTGCCAGTTGGCTGATGACCCCACTGCGTAATCCCGTCACTGAAGCGGAGAAGCGTTACAATGAAAGCACATAGCGGCAGCAACATCGTCGAAAAGACTATTGGAGTCCTAAAGCAGCGCTTCAGATGCCTGGACCATTCTCGTACCACCCTGACTTGGTCGCTGAGTTTATTGTGGTGTGTTGCATGCTGCATAACCTAGCTATAAGGAGGACAACTAATGCCAGATGGGGCTGCAGGTCCACTTCCAGAAGGAGGGGAGATGGAAGAGCCAGCCGGCGAGGAGGAAGAGGTGGAAAAGGAGGCTGGTGAGGATCTAGGGCAGGCCAATCAGCCTGGCGACCTGGCCATGGTCCCACCTACCCCCCACCCCCCCCCCCAAGACCAGTGCCCAGTGGCAGTTACGTGGCTGCTAAGCTGTTGCGTTAGCAGCTCATTTATGAACGCTTTTCCTAAACTTGCATTGTGGATAGTCACATTTACATTTATAGCTAAGGTTCTCCAAAAGTTGCATTTGCGTTGCGTTACATTTTTGCCTTGCCTGCACAGGCCTGGCATTTGCGTTAATGCTTAATTGAATTAAACTTTTGTTATAATAATAGAATGCAAAACAAATGCAGAACAATTGTTAAATGTTATGCTTAACGTAACTATAAGAGAATGCACAACAATTGTTAAACTCAATAAAACATTTTATTTAACACAACAAATTTTTCTTTCAACACCCTCTTTCTCCCCCGCCCGCCCCCCCCAAACAGCAATGAACAATTGAACATTAAAAAATGTAACATTGATATAGAAAACAACCCCCTCCCTACCTGCAGCCACGTTTCCCTTCAAGTCATTTCCCACCCCGTGTTTTAGCACCTCCCACCCATTTTGGTCCCCGCAGACCGAGACGAAGCTGGCATGCAGCGGGCAACGACAAGACTTCCTGCTGTGGTGGTGGTGTGGGAGTGGAAGACAAAGCCTGACGATGTTCATCTTCCGAGTCAGGAGGAACTGTATCCTCCATACTCGCTTGTGTGCACTTCGACCTGACACGACACCCTCGGGTGCAGTGCCATTTCCAGCCATGCCGAAGAGCATTGGTTGTGGCGGTCTGCTCTCTGATCCCCTCCAAGTTCTGTCGTGCTAACTCAGTTTGCATGACAGACCAGTTGGAGAAGTTTGTGGAGAACTGGTGGAACCCCTGCATTAGCTCGCAACCTATCGCAACCGTCTTCCTGCACATGGAGATCAAGCACTCCGTCTGCCATTCTGAGGTGGGCAATTGCTCACCTCACTGACCCGGCCTCCGTGGGGTCGGCGTGTGCAACATGTTGCGCATTGGCGTTGCCAGCTGCACACCGCTTTCTCCCGGTGCCTCATCACTCTCAATAGAGATGACCGCAGGTTCACCCCACTCCCACACCCCGACTTCAACAGGCACCTCGTGCAGGAGCTCCAGTTCCTCCTCATCCGCTAGGTGAGGAAATAGTTCCTCCAGCTCCTCAATTTCCTCAAGTTCCTCCTGCTCCACCGATGGAGATGTTGACGGTGCTGGTGCTGACTGTACCTGTACCAGTGTATTAGGTTTACCTAAAAAATGATGACATTTATTAGAACATAACGGTGTACATTACCAAGTGACGTTACAAATCAATAGTTTTCACTACCCCAGAAAGCTGTAGCAGCTGCAATCCCTGCTTCATATACCCTGCTTCTTATGCATGCATGAGATGACATTACATCATTAGTACATCATAAGCACATTACAAGTATTTTGCATTGTAATTACAGGACATTAGATCAGTTACATACTTAAGTTTTTAATACTGTTTTTAATATAGTTCGACAAATTACAAATTACTCGAGATGCATGGCAAAACCACAGGTGATGGCCGAACAGCTTTAAAGGCCAATCAGCGCGGCCGCACACTCCTCAATTGCGGTTAATGGTTGGAGCTGAGCAAGCCACCCCTCCGTCCGCCATTGCTCGGCGTGGTTGATTGATATCATCTTCTGCAAACGAGAAAAGAGCATGGCATGGCATGGCATGGCATAAGCTAATGAACTAGGTGGTATCTTGAGGTCACAGCAGTTTAAAATGTTTAAAATGTTACATGCTGCTGATTCACGTAGAAACATAGAAATTAGGTGCAGGAACAGGCCATTCGGCCCTTCGAGCCTGCACCGCCATTCAATAAGATCATGGCAGATCATTCGACCTCAGTACCCCTTTCCTGCTTTCTCTCCATACCCCTTAATGCCTTTGGCCGTAAGGGCCATATCTAACTCCCTTTTGAAGATACACATATTCGAATAACACATTTACGAATGACAAACTTAAATTCAATGAAGTAGATTCATAGTACTATTAAGAATTTGCATGCATGCATGCATCAGTAACACATTACATGTACGATTTGAAATAGAAAATGCAATTTACTGTTAACATGGTTTAACTTAAACATTCAAGAATTAGATTCAATGCAGGAGAGTCATTGCTCTAATAAAAATGTGCATGCATCAGTAAAATATAAAATATAATCGGTAAAATATAAAATGTAACTTACTCTTGCTGCAGCCACCAAGCTATTCCAGCGTTTCCTGCACTGTTTCCCCACCCCCCTCGCCTCAAAGGATGCAGAAGATACCATGGCTGCAATCTACGCCCAGATTTTACGGTCGACACGGGGTGGCAGTTTGCCATCCACACCCCATGTCAATTCGGCCCACTTTGCCTGCACTTCATTGACCAGGGCCTCGTTTGCCTCGTCACTAAAGGATTTGGCCCTTTTCCTCTCATTTTCAGTCTCCATATTCATATTTAATTAGATTTAACTTTATGTTTTCACGAAGAATCACTCCAAATTATGTTTTCAATCAGAATCACTCCAAATTATGACCACTCAAACCTTCCAGCTTCTCTCCTCTCTCTCTCTAATCCCACCCTGTACCTTCTGAGCATGTATAATGACCCCTGACCTCCTGAAACGCGGTAAAACCAGTCGGCCAGAAAAAATAAATCTCTCTCATGCACATAAGGCCGTTGCTAGGGAAGCTTTTTGACTACCTCTTTCGGTGGGCGAATGCAACTTTGCCGAAAATGAGATTACCCATTCCACATCACCAGCCTAAGGCCGAGTTGAAAAATTACAAAAAAAAATGGGCCTTGTACCAGCGATCAGCAAGGCTGAGATGTCCCACATCTCTGGAACAAGGCCCATTTTTTTTGGAAAGTCTAGCCCATGGAGTCTATAATCCCTTGCAACGGCCGCTCATATCAAGGTCAATGTATGTCTTTCAGATTTTCTGCAGACTAAAACATGTGCATACCTTTGTCACAGAAACTTCTGTACCTCTCTACTGATGTACTCTCACCTACCTGAAAAAGAGCAAGAGAGCGAAGAAATATTGGTGAGAGCTTCCTGTTTTGTATACAGCTCTAGAAACATAGAAAATAGGTGCAGAAGGAGGCCATTCAGCTCTTCGAGCCTGCACCACCATTCAAAATGATCATGGCATACCTCTTGATTCCTTTAGTCGTAAGGGCCACATCTAACTCCCTTTTGAATATATCTAACGAACTGGCCTCAACAACTTTCTGTAGAGAATTCCACAGGTTCACAATTCTCTGAGTGAAGAAGTTTTTGCTTATCTCGGTCCTAAATGTGACCCCTGGTTCTGGACTTTCCCAACATCAGGAACATTCTTCCTGCATCTAACCTGTCCAATCCCGTCAGAATTTTATATGTTTCTATGAGATCCCCTCTCATTCTTCTAAATTCCAGTGAATATAAGCCTAGTCGATCCAGTTTTTCTTCATAAGTCAGTCCTGCCATCCCGGGAATCAGTCTGGTGAACCTTCGCTGCACTCCCTCAATAGCAAGAATATCCTTCCTCAGATTAGGAGACCATAACTGTACACAATATTCAAGGTGTGACCTCACCAAGGCCGTATACAACTGCATTAAGACCTCCCTGCTCCTATACTCAAATCCTCTCGCTATGAAGGCCAATATGCCATTTGCCTTCTTCACCGCCTGCTGTACCTGCATGGCAACTTTCAATGACTGATGTACCATGACACCCAGGTCTCGTTGCACTTCCCCTTTTCCTAATCTGTCACCATTCAGATAATATTCTGCCTTCCTGTTTTTGCCACCAAAGTGGATAACCTCACATTTATCTACATTATACTGCATTTGCCATGTAATTGCCCACTCACCTAACCTGTCCAAGTCACCCTGCAGCCTCTTAGCATCGTCCTCACAGCTCACACTGCCACCCAGCTTAGTGTCATCTGCAAACTTGGAGATATTACATTCAATTCCTTTGTCCAAATTATTAATGTATATTGTAAATAGCTGGGGTCCCAGCACGGAACCTTGCGGTACCCCACTAGTCACTGCCTACCATTCTGAAAAGAACCCGTTTATTCCTACTCTTTGCTTCCTGTCTGCCATCCAGTTCTCTATCCACATAAATACATTACCCCCAATACCATGTGTTTTAATTTTGCACACTGATCTCTTGTGTGGGACATTGTCAAAAGCCTTTTGAAAGTCCAAATATACCACATCTACTGGTTCTCCCTTGTCCATTCTACTAGTTACATCCTCAAAAAATTCTGGAAGATTTGTCAAGCATGATTTCCCTTTCATAAATCCATACCAACTTGGACCGATTCCGTCACTGCTTTCCAAGTGCGCTGCTATTACATTTTTAATAATTGATTCCAACATTTTCCCCACTACCGATGTCAGGCTAACCGGTCTATAATTCCCTGTTTTCTCTCTCCCTCCTTTTTTAAAAAGTGGGGTTACATTAGCTACCTTCTAATTCATAGGAACTGATCCAGAATCTATAGAATGTTTGAAAATGACCACTAATGCATCCACTTTTTCTAGGGCCACTTCCTTAAGTACTCTGGGATGCAGACTATCAGGCCCTGGGGATTTATCGGCTTTTAATCCCATCAATTTCCCTAACACAATTTCCTGACTAATGAGGATTTCCTTCAGTTCCTCCTTCTCACTTGACCCTCGGTCCCCTAGTATTTCCGGAAGGCTATTTGTGTCTTCCTTCGTGAAGACAGAACCAAAGTATTTGTTCAATTGGTCTGCCATTTCTTTGTTCCCCATTATAAATTCACCTGATTCTGACTGCAAGGGACCTACATTTGTCTTCATTAATCTTTTTCTCTTCACATATCTATAGAAGATTTTGCAGTCAGTTTTTATGTTCCCTGCAAGCTTACTCTCATACTCTATTTTCCCCCTCCTAATTAAACCCTTTGTCTTCCTCTGCTGAATTCTAAATTTCTCCCAGTCCTCAGGTTTGCTGCTTTTTCTGGCCAATTTATATGTTCTTCCGTGGATTTAACACTATCCCTAATTTCCCTTGTTAGCCACGGTTGAGCCACCTTCCCCGTTTTATTTTTACGCCAGAGAAAGATGTACAATTGTCGAAGCTGATCCATGTGATCTTTAAATGTCTGCCATTGCCTATCCACCGTCATAGAATCATAGAAATTTACGGCATAGAAGGCAGCCATTTAGCCTATCATGTCTGTGCTGGCCGAAAAAAAGCTGTCCAGCCTAATCCCACTTTCTAACTCTGGTCCGTAGCTTTATAGGTTACGAAACTTCAAGTACATATCCAATTACTTTTTAAATGCGTTGCGGGTTTCTGCCTCTACCACTCTTTCAAGTAGTGAGTTCCAGACCCTCACCACCCTCTGGGTGAAAAAATTCTCCTTAACTTCCTTCTAATCCTTCTATCAATTACTTTAATTTAACATGTTGAGGCATTGGGGTGCCCCTCAGTTAATCTATAGGGGTAACTTTAATGTCTCTATCTATACCAGCAGTGAGGTAGCTTGTGTGCTGCCACTGTAATTTCTGAAATTGCTGCAATGTGCTTGGGATTTATTCGATGCACACTGGTGGCAGACAAGATACCTTGCTGCCTATACGGATGTCAAAAATTGAGTCCATAATGCAATCTTATTGAAGCTACTAAACATTTATGAATTTAGGGACAAGATGAAAGAAGGTGTGCCTGAGAGATCTGCAGACACCAAAGTTAGATTTTGCACAACCACCGTTACGTCAGCAGTTGTATTAGCAGGCCCTCGTGCACTGACCGATCTACCATGACTGAGAACAAATGCTTCCACAAGCTCTGGGTCAGTTGAAGGAGCCCATACACAGTGAAAGACATGACTCCCTACCCTGCAGTTCTTTCTGAAGTGTTTATACATCAAGCATCTAGGTTGTGTTTTAATGATTATCTGTGTGAATCCCCTTTAAGATGTCACTGCCTCCAAGGGTTTCAGTTGTTAATTGTAGTTTAGGAGTGAAATTAGGAAGCACTTTTTCACACGAAGAGTAGTGAATATTTGGAACTCCTCCAAAAGACTGGCTGCCTGGCCATTGGGAATTTTAAACTGAGGCCAACTGATTTTTATTGGGTAATCATATCAAAAATAGTGTAGAGGGATAAACTCGGCCATTACAGGCCACTCAGCCGAACGTCAGTGGTGGAGAAACTTTTAGAGACATTAATCCGGCACAAAATGAATTGGCACTTGGAAAAGTATGGGCTAATAAATGAAAGCCAGCACGGATTTGTTAAAGGCAAATGGTGTTTGATTAACTTGATTGAGTTCTTTGATGCAGTAACAGAGTGGGTTGATGAGGGTAGTGCAGTTGATGCTGTGCACATGGACTTCCAAATGACGTTTGATAAGGTACCATGTAATAGACTTGTTAGCAAAATTAAAGTCCATGGGATTAAAGGGGCAATGGCTGCGTGGATATGAAATTGGCTAAGGGACAGAGAGCAGAGAGTAGTGCTAAATGGGTGTTTTTCAGACTGGAGGGAGGTATACTGTGGTGTTCCCCACAGGTAGGAATTAGGATATATATTAATGATTTGGACTTGGGTATACATGAAACTCGGAAATGTAGTAAACAGTGAGGAGGATAATAACTGACTTCAGGAGGACATAGACAGACTGGTGAAATGTCTAGACACTTGGCAAATTAAATTTAATGCAGATAAGTGTGAAGTGATTGGGGTGGAGGGAGGATCAGAGTATGCGGGGTGGTGGGGGGTGTCAGAGATTGCAGTGCGGTACAGAGATAAGCTTGTTGGTCCTGGAGGAAACACTCCTACTCCTCCTGGCCCACAAGCAGTGCCTTAAAGATACTTACCTTATGGATCCAGCCCTTTTCACCTCCTTTTACTTGCTGGGAATCCCGAGCCCTGGAAAACTCGGCTGACATTTAAAAATAATAAACCACTTAAAATGGAGGAAAGTAGGCCTCTTAAATGATTTCAGTGGCCAGCCCAGCTCCTGAGAGCGGATTGGTCATCTGCCCCTCGACTTGTCTCCATTAAAACCGGAAGTGGGCGAGTTGGGGTCGGGTTTGAAATGTAAAACAATATTTCTCACTCGACCCAAAGCCACCGTTTATCGGGGATTAAAATTACCCCCATTGTCCTAGATAATTGTCTCGAATGCACTCAAGACATTAGCTCCCTTTAGGACTTGACCTGTTCTGCTGCTTCTAGTCTATGTGAAAGTTGAAGGCATATCCACTCTACTGCTCTGGTCTCTGTATTTATGTATCCTGCTACTTTATCACTGCTATCAGGAGGTCTGTAGACAACCCCACCAAAATCTTACATCATTTTCTATTCCTCAATTCTACCCAGAGAGTTTTTGCTGCCTGCTCACCCTTACTGATATCCTCTTTCTAAAGCTGTAATATTGGCCCAGATTTTGTGGAAATAACAATGGTGAGGCTATCACTGCTCACCGTTATTATGAGGTAATTCGGACAGCAACGTCTGGCATCTGCACACGTACAGTTAAAGGTGGATATCCAGAGGTTGCTGTCAGAAATACTCTGCTCCTCCACAGGGTGCCCTGTTGCAATCCTCACTGATATACTCAGCAAGCCTCGTTCTTTGCCCCAGAATCCTCCAAAATCATCTTCTGCTCCAGAATCCGCTCCGTCGAGCAGGATGAGACGTGTTCGCGTTTCTTCTTCCAAAAGGTACACAGGGGTAGCTCTGTGATCACCAGCCTAAAGGAAGAAGATGGTTCTGTGACTTCTTTGCAGCCTGACATGCTGAGGATCAGTAAATCCTCTATGCCGGGCTGTACGACGTCAAGCCCACAGACCGCGCGGCCTCCCAGTCCTTCCTGTCGTCTATCTCGGAGGTTTTAGATGACAGCGAGCGGGAGAGTCTGGACCGCCCGCTAACTCTGGACGAGCTGACAAAGGCCGTCTGGTCCCTCGTGATGAGTAAAACTCCCGGAAGCGACGTCTTACCGGTTGAATTGTATTCGGCTCTGTAGGATTGGATAGGCCCAGACCTGCTGGAAGTGTACGGGGGTATGCTTCTGGCCGGCAGCATGTCAGAATCGATGAGGAAAGGCACCATCACTCTCATCTACAAGCAGTAGGGGGAGAGGGAGGAAATCAAAAACTGGCGGCCCATTTCGCTGCTCATTGTGGACTACAAGATCCTGTCGAAGGTCATCGCAAACAGGGTCAAGTCTGCTCTGGAGCTGATGATCCACCTGGACCAGACCTGCGCTGTCCCCGGCAGGAAGATCTCTGATAGCCTCGCGCTACTCAGGGATACGATCGCCTATGTGCAGGACAGGAAGGTGGGCACCTGTTTAATCAGCTTGGACCAGGAGAAGGCCTTTGACAGGATATCACACACATACCTGATGGACATGCTCTCTAAGATGAGGTTTGGGGACGGTATTCGCAATTGGATCCAACTGCTCTACACAGACATCAGTCCACAGTTCTAATCAACGGGTGGGAAACTGGAAGCTTTCTGATCAGGTCTGGAGTTAGGCAAGGCTATCCCCACTCCTCTGTCTTGTTTGTATGCTGTATCGAGCCCTTTGCCGAGTCCATCAGGAAGGATGCGGGCATTAGGGGGGTGACAATCCCAGGCAGCAGAGGCATCCAGATCAAGAGCTCCCTGTACATGGACGACATCGCCGTCTTTTGCTTGGATCTGCAGTCGGTCCGTGGATTGCTCACAATCTGCAACCAGTTTGAACTGGCCTTGGGAGCGAAGGTTAATCGCAGCAAAAGCGAGGCCATGTTCTTTGGAAGCTGGGCCGACCGATCCTTTATTACCTTCACCGTGAAGCCAGATTACCTGAAGGTGTTGGGAATATGGTTCAGAGCGGACAGGGAGTGCGCTAAAAACTGGAAGGAGCATTTCGCTAAAGCCAAACAGAAACTGGGATGGTGGAAGCTGCGCTCCCTCTCCATTGCAGGAAAGAACCTGGTCATCAGGAGTGAGGTGCTCTCGGTGTTGTTGTACATGGTGCAGGTCTGGCCCATACCTTGCTCCTGTGCTGTGGCAGTCATCCGAGCCATCTTCCATTTCGTCTGGAGATCGAAAATGGACCTTGTCCGCAGAGACACGATGTACAAATCTCTGGATAAGGGGGGAAAGGACGTTCCAAATGTGGCCCTCATCCTGATGGCCACCTTTGTGTGCGGCTGCATCAAGCTGTGCATAGACCCTTCGTACGCAAACACCAAGTGTCAGTACGTGCTGAGGTTCTACCTGTCTCCGGTGTTGCGAAGGATGGGTCTGACCAGGCTGCCTCGGAACGCTCCAACCAGTTGGATCATGCCCCACCACCTGTCCTTCATGGAAAAGTTTTTCAAGAAAAACACCTTTGACCACAAGGCCATAAAGCAGTGGTCGGCATGCAAGGTCCTGGACACCCTGCGAAAGAAGGAAATGATGGGTCCTGTCAGGCGTTTCCCCGAGCAGACTGTCGAACTCGTTTGGCAGAATGTCTCATCGCCAGAGCTTTCACACAAGCACCAAGACGTAGCTTGGTTGGCGGTGAGAAGGGCCCTACCCGTCAGATCCTTCATGCACAGCTGGGGTTTCAGAGACACGGCACTCTGCCCCCGAGTCGTCTGTGGTGCAGACGAGACTGTCATCCATCTCCTTCGGGATTGCCCCTTTGCAAGGCATGTCTGGAAGGAGATGCAGTGGTTGCTGTCGAGGTTCATCCCAAGCAGCTCCGTAGCACAGGATTCTGTGCTCTGCGGACTGTTTCCAGGGATGCACACCGAGACAGACATCATCTGCTGCTGGAGAGCCATCAACTTTGGTCTTCCTGAAACTTGCTGGTCTTCCAGAGCAAGAAGATGTCCACTAAAGATTGGTGCAGTCACCGCAAAGGCACGATGGGGAAGAGCCACAGTTTAAGGCCCTTCTGCTATGGTAAACCCAGGGGATGGAATCAGACCCCCCTTGGACTGTACTTATTAATCTGCTTGTACACATAGAGCACCATGTACTGAAAAAACACCTGTGTTTTGCCATGTATAATGAAAGTGTCTGCACTGTTTAGTAACTTGTAAACAAATGTAAATGTATTCCCATCCGTTCTGTGTACTGCTTTCATCTGCATAGTGCTACATGTAACGTGATTCGTGATCGGTATTGAAATGTATCCTGGAATGTAATGTAAACCTGTTCTCATCTGCTCCATGTAATACCCTTATTTGCACAGTACTACATGTAACGTGATTTACGGATTGTACTAAACTGTACCTTGAAATGAAATGCACGCTAGTGCATTGTATGGAACTGCTGTCAGCATCCAAACGAAGCGCATGGAATTGCTGACCGCAAGGTACTGAACTATTTTCCAATGTATTGTGAAAATTTTATATGAATAAAGTATATTTTTGAAAAAAAAATTCAAATGACTGCAAGAGCGTGAACTTGCTGTACTTGTCCACTAGTTCCACACTAAGAACGGCTGAAAACATTAGGGCTGGTGTATTCAGGAGTAAGTGAGATTTTTAAAATGTGATTAGTTATGTTCCCTGTCATTTTTTGGGGTCGTGTGTGGCCCCCTTAAGGGACTGAGCAGGCCATTCAAAATACTGTGCATGCATGGTTTTTACATTGAAATGCCTGCGCGGGTTCCCTAGAGCAATGCATGGCCACGCACCTTACAGGGGTGATAAGTGATAATCACTTCTGAACAACCTCTCTGACCCTAAAAAATTAATTTTTCAAGTGTGGAGATTTTAAAAAAGAACTACAATTGAAGTAATTTTTAAATCCCTTTTTCCTGTCTCTTTTATCTCTCACCCTTAATCCCTTTTGTATTTCGCAATCTTTATTTTGCTTTCTGTACATCACTTAAATCAAATTCATATTTCCTGCATTATACTTCCTGGTTTGGTCTCTGCATGTCTCTACTTCAATCTGATTGGTTGAAGAGCCTTGCTGGTTCTTTTTTCTTATTCATTGGATATGGATGTCTCTGGCATGGCCAGCATTAATTTCCCATCCTTAATTGCCCTCAAGACGGTGGTGTATTCTTGAATACAACTGAATGGCTTGCTAGGCCATTTCAAAGGGCAGTTAAGAGTCAGCCACATTGCTGTGGGTCTGGAGTCACAGATCGGCCAGACCGGGTAAGGACAGCAGATTTCCTTCCCTAAAGGACATTAGTGAACCAGATGAGTTTTTATGGGTAACTTGATCACCATTACTGATACTAGCTTTTTATTCCAGATTTATTTCATTAACTGAATTTAAATTCCCCAAAGGCCTGCTCAGAGATGCCACAGATCCCCTATAGAGGGCGGCACACTGGAAAAGATGCCAGAATAGAAGAAATCTATGCTGAGAAGCCCGCAAAAACTATGTGTCTTCTAGTTTTAAGTTTAGTTCATAGTTTAGTTCATAGTCAAATAACTAGAGGCATGGCAGGGCAGCTCAGTCCCGTGGAGTGCACATCCTGTGCCATGTGGAAAGTACTGGATGCTTTGTGTAGCTGGGCGACCACATGTGCAGGAAGTGTTACCAGCTACAGCAACTCGAGCTCCGGGTTTCGGAGCTTGAGCGGTGGCTGGAGTCACTGCAGTGCATTCGCAAGCTGAGAACTTTGTGGATAGCACATTTCTAGAGGTGACCGCCCCACAGTTTAAGAGTATGCAGGCAGAGAGGAAGTAGGTGACCACCAGACAGAAGAGGAGGACCAGGCAAGTAGTGCAGGAGTCCCCTGAGTGCATCTCGCTCTCCAACCGAGTTATGAGTACTGATGAGGGCGATGGTACCTCTGGGGAGTGCAGCCAGAGCCAAGTCCACAGCACCACGGGTAGCTCAGCTGCATAGGGGGGAAGAAGAAGGATGGAAAAGCAATTGTGGTAGGGGATTCTTAGTTAGCGGCCACAGACGTGACTCCAGGATGATTGTTGTGTCCCTGGTGCCAGGGTCAAGGATGTCACCGAGTGACTGCAGGGCATTCTGGGGCGAGAGGGTGAATAGCCAGAGGTCATGGTCCATGTCGGTACCAATGACATAGCTGGAAAGAGGGATGAGGTCCTGCAGGCAGATTTTAGGGAGCTAGGAGAGAGATTGAAAATCAGGATATCAAAGGTAGTAATCTCCTGATTACTTCAGGTGCCATGTGCTAGTTAGTACAGAAATAGGAGGATAGAGAAGTTGAATGCATGGCTGGAAGGATGGTGCTGGCGAGAAGGCTTTAGAGTTCTGAGGTATTGGGACCATTTCTGGAAGAGGTGGGACCTGTACAAGCCGGACAGGCTGCATCTCCACAGAGCTGGGACTAATATCCTCACAGGGGGGCGTTGCTAGTGCTGCCATGCTCCACCTCACAGTCAACAAGCTCTCTGCTGGAGTGGAACTGAACTACAGAACATGGGAAGCTGTTTAACCTACGCCGCCTTCAGGCCAGGTCCAAGATCACCCCAACCTCTGAGTTGAGCTACAGTACGCGGACGACGCCTGCGTCTGCGCACATTCTGAGGCTGAACTCCAGGACATAGTCGACGTATTCACCGAGGCATATGAAAGCATGGGCCTTACGCTTAACATCCGTAGGACAAAGATCCTCCACCAGCCTGACCTCGTCGCACGGCACTGTCCCCCAATCATCAAGATTCACGGCGCGGCCCTCAACAATGTGCACCACTTCCCATATCTTGGGAGCCTCTTATCAACAAAGGCAGACACTGATGCGGAGATTCAACATCGCCCCCAGTGCCCCAGTGCAGCCTGCGGCCACCTGAGGAAAAGAATGTTCGAAGACCAGGCCCTCAAATCTACCACCAAGCTCATGGTCTACAGGGCTGTAGTAATACCCGCCCTTCTGTAGGGATCTGAGGCATGGACAATGCACAGAAGACACCTCAAGTCGCTGGAGGTATATCACCAACGATGTCTCTGCAAGATCCTGCAAATCCCCTGGGAGGACAGACACACCAACATCAGTGTCCTCACCCAGGCTAACATCCCCAGCATTGAAGCAATGACCACACTAGATCAGCTTCGCTGGGCAGGCCACATAGTTCGCATGCCAGACACGAGGCTCCCTAAGTAATTGCTCTATGCGGAACTCC
This sequence comes from Pristiophorus japonicus, assembly GCF_044704955.1. Classification (NCBI taxonomy): domain Eukaryota; kingdom Metazoa; phylum Chordata; class Chondrichthyes; family Pristiophoridae; genus Pristiophorus; species Pristiophorus japonicus. Next base: position 259,619,836 of record NC_091978.1, on the reverse strand, counting down.
TTCACGGTAAACGAGCCAAAGGTGGGCAGCGGAAACATTACAAGGACACCCTCAAAGCCTCCCTGATAAAGTGCGACATCACCACTGACACCTGGAGACCCTGGCCGAAGACCACCCTAGGTGGAGAAAGTGCATCTGGGAGGGCGTTGAGCTCTTTGAATCTCAATGGCGTGAGCGTGAAGAGGTCAGGTGCAGGCAGCGGAAGGAGCGTGCGGCAAATCAGTCCCACCCCCACTTCACCCGATGAATGTCTGTCCCACCTGTGACAGGGTCTGTGGCTCTCGTATTAGACTGTCCAGCCACCAAAGAACTCACTTTAGGAGTGGAAGCAAGTCTTCCTCGATTCCGAGGGACTGCCTATGATGATGATGATTGTCATGTATTCAACCAGCATTGTAACCCATGTATAAACTGACCTAAGTTGTACACCGTGAGAACACTGACCACTAGGTGGGAGACACTCCTAACCTAGACCTTCAGGTATAAAAGGGGAAGCTCCACCCACCTTCATCACTTGAGTGCTAAGGAATAAAGGACAGGTCACAGACTGACCTTCTCTCAAGCATGGGCCTCGTGCGCATTTATACTGTGTAGTAAGAACGTATCAATGGCGACAAGAAACAGGGATTTAAACCACGCGAGCATGGCCACTAGCAGAACAGACGAGAGGTACTGTGTTAAGGAATGGTTGGGACAGAGATTCAACATTGTTAAAGCAGCACACAGTTCTCCAGGCAGACAAGGGCAGTCAGGCATGCCCCAACATGTAGTCGAACCCAGAGCGGGAGTTCGACAGAGACAATGGCAAGCTGAACAGCGATTCACGCCATTGCAAGGGACAATGCGGCCAGTAATGGGGCCATCAACACCTGTTAATGGTGCACTCAAGGACAATAACAGGGGCAGTCAGGGACGATCGACTGGCAACTGGGGGAAATCGCTGGAAGCTGACGTTCAGCGAGTTCATGTGGAGCACGTATACAGTTCATACACCAGGACGCCACCGATAATGATGAAAGTGCTCCTCAATGGCATCCCAGTATCAATGGAGTTAGACACGGGTGCCAGCCAGTCCCTGATGGGTATCAAACAGTTCGAAAAGTTGTGGGCATCCAAGGCCAGGAGGCCAAAATTATCGCCGATTGACAGCTACGGACTTACACAAAGCAGATCATTCCGGTGCTAGGCAGCGCCACGGTAGTCATGACCCAGAAAGATTCGGAGAACAGGTTGCCACTCTGGATTGTCCCAGGGGACGGTCCCGCACTACTGGGGAGGAGTTGGCTTGCTATCATGAACTGGAAATGGGGCGATGTCAATGCAATTTCCTCTGTGGAGCGAGTATCATGCTCACAGGTCCTGGACAAATTTGACTCATTATTTCAACCCAGCATTGGGACTTTCATGGGGGCCAAGGTAATGATTCACATAAACCCGGACGCCAGACCAGTACACCACAAGGCCAGAGCGGTGCCGTACGTGATGTGGGAAAAGATAGAAGGCGAATTGGACCGCCTGTTGAGGGAAGGCATCATCTTGCCAGTCGAATTCAGTGACTGGGCGAGCCCGATTGTGCCGGTGCTCAAGTCGGATGGGTCGGTCAGGATATGTGGCGATTACAAGGCCACCATCAATCGGGTGTCACTCCAAGACCAGTACCCACTACCGAGAGCGGAGGACCTCTTTGCGACGCTATCCGGTGGCAAACTTTTTTCAAAATTGGACCTGACCTCAGCTTACATGACCCAGGAGCTGGCGAGTGAGTCGAAGAAGCTGACCACCATCACCACACTCAAGGGGTTGTTTGAGTACAACAGATGTCCGTTCGGGATTCGCTCGGCCGCCGCGATCTTCCAACGAAATATGGAAAGCCTCCTCAAGTCGATTCCATGGACGGTGGTTTTTCAGGACGACACCCTCATTACGGGTTACGATACTGAAGAACACCTCCACACCCTGGAGGAGGTGCTACGCAGACTGGACCGAGTAGGTCTGCGACTGAAAAAGGCGAAGTGCGTCTTCCTAGCTCCAGAGGTAGAATTCCTGGGGATGAGGGTAGCAGCAGACGGGATCAGCCATACTGCATCCAAGACGGAAGCGATCCAGAGAGCACCCAGACTCCGTAACACGACGGAGCTGCGTTCGTTCCTGGGGCTCCTGAACTATTTTGGTAACTTTCTTCCCAAATTGAGCACGCTGCTAGAGCCGCTACACGTGCTCCTACGCAAAGGTCGCGAATGGGTCTGGGGGGACAGCCAGGAAAGGGCTTTTAATAGAGCACGCAATTTGTTATGTTCCAACAATCTGTTAACGCTATATGACCCATGTAAGAAACTTGTGTTAACGTCCGATGCGTCGTCCTATGGTGTCGGGTGTGTGTTGCAGCATGTCAATGCCAAGGGTCAGTTACAGCCGGTAGCTTATGCCTTCAGGAGTCTGTCCCAGGCAGAAAGGGGCTACGGGATGGTAGAAAAGGAGGCGCTCGCATGTGTATATGCGGTAAGGAAAATGCACCAGTACCTGTTTGGCAGGAAATTTAAGCTGGAGACAGATCACAAACCCCTAACGTCCCTTTTGGCCGACAACAAGGCCATAAATGCAAACGCATCGGCCCGCATACAGAGGTGGGCACTCACGTTAGCTGCCTATGACTACACAATTCGGCACAGACCGGGCACCGAAAACTGCGCCGATGCACTCAGCAGGCTCCCACTAGCCACCACTGAGGGGGCTACCGAGCATGGTGCTGAGATGGTCATGGCTGTTGAAGCTTTTGGAAGCAAAGGCTCACCCGTGACAGCCCGTCAGATTAAAGTCTGGACAAATAGAGACCCGCTATTGTCTCTAGTCAAGAAATGTGTCCTGCATGGGGACTGGGCAGCCACGTACAGGACATGCCCTGAGAAATTTAAACCATGAACTCTCGATTCAGGCCGATTGCCTACTGTGGGGAAACCGCGTAGTCATGCCCCAGATGGGCAGAGAGGTGTTCATCAGAGAACTCCACAATGGGCACCCGGGCATTGTCACGATGAAGGCAATTGCCAGGTCACACGTTTGGTGGCCAGGGATGGACGCAGATCTGGAACTTTGTGTTCGCAGGTGCAACACGTGTGCCCAGCTGGGCCATGCACCCAGGGAAGCCCCCCTTAGCCCCTAGTCATGGCCCGCCAAGCCTTGATCACGCATCCATGTGGACTACGCAGGTCCTTTCATGGGGAAAATGTTTTTGGTTGTAGTAGACGCCTACTCCAAATGAATCGAGTGTGACATTTTAAATTCAAGCACATCCTCTGCCACAGTAGAAAGTCTACGGGCAATGTTCGCCGCCCACGGTCTACCGGACATCTTGGTCAACGACAATGGCCCGTGCTTCACAAGCACTGAATTCCAGGACTTCATGGCAGGCAATGGAATTAACCATGTTAGAACGGCACCGTTCAAGCCGGCCTCAAACGGCCAGGCAGAACGAGCAGTGCAGATAATCAAACAGGGGATGCTCAGATTCCAAGGGGGTTCCCAACAAACCCGCTTATCATGCCTCCTGTTGGCCTATAGATCCCGACCACACTCGCTTACAGGGGTTCCACCCGCAGAGCTACTAATGAAAAGGACGCTCAAAACCTGATTATCCTTTATACACCCCACCATGAAAGAAATTGTCGCGAGCAGGCGCCAGTTACAATATCACTACCATGACAGGAATGCGAGGGCGCGATGTATTGATGTAAATGATCCTGTTTTTGTCCTCAACTACGCTGCAGGGCCCAAATGGCTCGCAGGCACTGTGGTTGCCAAAGAGGGAAATAGGATTCTTGTAGTTAAACTTACCAATGGACAAATCTGCCGCAAACATGTGGATCAAACAAAAAGGAGGTTCAGCAACCCCATAGAAGAAGCAGAGGAAGAACACGATATAGAGTTCACTCCACCACAGGTGACTGAACACCGGAACCAAAGGGTGGAGAGCCCAGTCACTGTGGGCAGTCCGGACAGGCCTGAGGCATTGCAAACAGCAGACACTCAGGCCAGCGCCCAACAACCGGAGCCCCAACTCAGGCGCTCTACAAGGGAGCGTAAACCATCAGAGAGACTCAACCTGTGATCCCAATAAGACTTTGGGGGGGGAGGTGATGTCATGTATTCAACCAGCATTGTAACCCATGTATAAACTGACCTAAGTTGTACACTGTGAGAACACTGACCACTAGGTGGGAGACACTCCTAACCTGGACCTTCAGGTATAAAAGGGGAAGCTCCACCCACCTTCATCACTTGAGTGCTAAGGAATAAAGGACAGGTCACAGACTGACCTTCTCTCAAGCATGGGCCTCGTGTGCATTTATACTGTGTAGTAAGGACGTATCAATGATGATGAAACTGGCTTGGCAGCGGGATGGGAACCTGAGAATACATTCAGTAAGGAGAGAAGCAAAGCTGAAATTGGAAAGCAAAAATGTAGAAAATGAATTTGGAAGACAGAGGAAATAAGGGCTAGAAAATAGACAACAAGGAAGTTTGACAGTGCTAAATGGTATATATTTCAATGTAAGCAGTATAGGGAATAAGGCAGATGAGCTGAGAGCACAGATAGACATTTGGGAGTATGATATTGTGGCTATTACTGAGACATGGCTAAAAGAAGGGCAGGTATGGCAGCTCAACATTCCTGGTTACAGGGTTTTCAGACAGGATAGAGAGGTGGATTAAAAGTGGGGAGGGGGAGAGGTTGTTGCAATATTGATTAACAAAACAATTACAGCTGTGAGGAGGGATGATATGTTGGAAGGATCATCAAATGAGGCCATATGGGTCGAATTAAAGAACAAAAAAGGAACGATCAGACTATTGGAAGTGTACTATATACCCCCAAACAGTCAGAGGAAGATAGAAGAACAAATAAGCCCAACAAGACGGCGGGAGGTTCTGGACTTAGTTTTAGAAAATGGAGCTGGAAGGGATATCAGTGGGAGAGCATTTTGGTGCTAGTCATCATAATTCAGTTAGATTTAGGGTAGTAATGGAAAAAGAAAGAAATACTTGTATATTTATATAGCACCTTTCATGACCAGCAGATGTCTCAAAGCACTTTACAGCCAATGAAGTACTTTTGGAGTGTAGTCACTGTTGTAATGTGGGAAAATGGACATAGATAGACCAGGAATAAAAGTTCTCAATTGGGGAAAAGCCAATTTTGATGAGCTGAAAGGTGATTTAGCCACAGTGGACGGGAAACAGAAGGTAAATCAGTGTCGGAGCAGTGGGATGCATTAAAGGAGGAGATCTGGTGGGTTCAGAGCAAGTATGTTCTCTTAAAGAAAAAGGGTAGGACTAACAAATGTAGAACCCCCTGGATGTCAAGGGAAGGATAAAGAAAAAAAGGAAGGCTTATGACAGATACCGAGGGCTCAATACTGCAAAAAGTCCAGAGGAGTATAGAAAGTGCAAGGTTGAAATTAAGAAGGAAATTAGGAAAGCAAAGAGAGAGCATGAAAACATTTTGGCAAGTAAAATCAAAGAAAACCCAAAGATATTTTATAAATACATGAAGAGCAAGAGGATAACTAAAGAAAGAGATTAGAAACCATAAAGGTAATCCTTGTGTGGGGGCGGAAGACATGGGTATAGTTCTTAATTAACAAAAGAGAGGGCGATGCAGACATTGCAATCAGGGAGGAGGAATATGAAATCGTAAATGAAATAAACATAGGGAACGAGGAAGTATTAAGGGGTTTAGCAACTTTGAAAGTGGATAAATTCCCAGGCCTGGATGAAATGAATCTGAGACTGTTAAGAGAAGCAAAAGAGGAAATAGCAGAGACTCTGACCATCATTTTCCAATCCTCTCTGGCTACAGATGTGGTGCTGGAGAACTGCTAATGCGGTACCTTTGTTTAAAAAGGGATACCAAGTAATTACAGGCCAGTCAGTTTCGGTGGTGGGAAAATTATTGGAGAAAATTCTGAGGGACAGGATAAATCTTCATTTCGAAAGACACAGATTAATCAAGGACAGTCAGCATGGATTTGTTAAGGGAAGGTCATGTCTGACTAACTTGATTGAATTTATTTGAGGAGGTAACAAGGAGGGCTAGTCAGAGTAGTGCATTTGATGTATATGGATTTTAGCAAGGCTTTTGATAAGTTCCCACATAGCAGACTGGTCACGAAAGTAAAAACCCATGGGATCCAGGGCAAAGTGGCAAGTTGGATCCAAAATTGGCTCAGGCAGGAAGCAAAGGGTAATGGTGTTTGGGTGTTTTTGTGACTGGAAGGCTGTTTCCAGTGGGGATCCACAAGCCTCAGTATTAGGTCCCTTGCTTTTTGTGGTACATATAAATGATTTAGACTTGAATGTGCGGAGTATGATTAAGAAGTTTGCAGTTCATACTAAAATTGGCCATGTGGTTGTTAATGAAGAAGAAAGCTGTAGACTGCAGGAAGATATCAATGAACTGGTCAGGTGGGCAGAACAGTGGCAAATGGAATTCAATCCGGAGAAGTGTGAGGTAATGCATTTGGGGAGGGCTAACAAGGCAAGGGAATACACATTAAATGTTAGGACACTGAGAAGGAACAAAGGGACCTTGGAGTGCATGTCCACAGATCCCTGAAGGTAGCAGGCCAGGTAGATAAGGTGGTTAAGAAGGCATACGGGATACTTGCCTTTATTAGCCGAGGCATAGAATACAAAAGCTGGGAAGTTATGCTTGAACTGTATATAACACTAGTTAGCCCACAGCTAGAGTACTGTGTGCAGTTCTGGTCACCACATTACAGGAAAGATATGATTGCACGAGAGAAGGTACAGAGGAAATTTACGAGGGTGTTGCCTGGACTGGAGAATTTTAGCTATGAGGAAAGATTGTTTTCTTTGGAACAGAGGAGGCTGAGGGGAAACCTTATTGAGGTGTATAAAATGATGAAGAGCCTAGATAGACTGGATAGGACGGACCTATTTCCCTTAGCAGAGGGGTCAACAACTGGAGGGCGGAGATTCATTGGTAGAAAGTTTAGAGGGGATTTGAGGGAAATTTCTTCACCCAGAGTGTGGTGGAGGTCTGGAACTCACTGCCTGAGTAGTTGGATGTGCACATGAAGTGCCGTAATCTACAAGGCTACGGACCAAGAGCTGGAAATTGGGATTAGGCTGGATAACTTTGTTGGCCAGCGCGAACACTATAGTCCGAAATGGCCTCCATCCATGCTGTAAGTTTCTATGATTACTACCCTTGAGTCCTGCTTTTTAATTTAGCTTCTAGCTCCTGATATTTTCTTAGCAGGACCACCTCCCTGCTCTTTTCTATGTCGTTGGTCCCAACATGGACCATGACAACTGATTCAAGAGCCATGATCTTATTGAATGGCGGAGGAGGCTCGAGGGGCCATATGACCTACTCCTTCTCCTATTTCTTATGTTTAGCCTTTCCATGCTCCTTTCAGCCACTTTGAAAACTTTCTTACCCTGGCATCCAGTAGGCAACATGCCCTTCTGGACTCACGAGGAACTGGAGACATGAAGCACAATTTTAAGCAAATGTGAAAAACCTAATATTTATCATGTTAACATTCACCATTTGTATGGGTTAACAAGCTGAATTGCATAATATTAGCACTAAGTCCCTCATGACACCAAATATCAATAGTCTTCAAATGTCTGTTGCACTAAGACAACTAATACACATATAAATAGGGGAAATCAACGGATTTCAAAATATGGTATGTAGGGCTATCCTATTGGAATACACAGAGCAGAGAATATAGAGCTTCAAATGTATTTATGTGAATTATTTAATAGTTTATGGTTGATTTTTTTAGACATAGTGACATAGCCAAGAATAGTTTTATTAGAATGGAAATGATAGAGAACATGAACATTCATGCAGTGAGGAAGATAAATGAAAGAGAGGGGAATAATTTTGGAACCTCAGTTCATTCTGTATGATAACCAAGGTACCACTTTTGTGACTGTGACAAAGACAAAGTATCCCTCCTCATCCTTCTTGACTTGTCTGCAGCCTTTGACACGGTTGACCACTCCTTCCTTCTCCAACGCTTCTTCACCGTTGTCCAGCTGGATGGGACTGGACTCGCCGGTTCCATTCTTATCTATCTCATCGTAGCAAGAGAATCACCTACAATGGCTTCTCTTTCCGCTCTTGCATCATTACCTCTACTGTCCCCCAAGGATCCATCCTTGGCCCCCTCCTATTTCTCATTTACATGTTGCCCCTTGGCGACATCATCCGAAAACACAGCGTCAGTTTCCACATGTGCGCTAATGACACCCAGCTCTACCTCACCACCACTTCTGTTGACCCCTCTACGGTCTGTAAATTGTCAGACTGCTTGTCCAACATCCAGTTCTGGATGAGCAAATATTGTCTCCAATTAAATATTGGGAAGACCGAAGTCAATGGCCCAGAAATTCCTCTGGGGGTCTTCCCGCAGGCAATTGCCTCCTCGCTGGATATTTTTTACGAATTTACCTGGCGATCTAGGAGGTGCCCTGATTTCCGTTGGGGAGGCCTTCTCCTCCCATGCTGTGAAGCATGCTCCTGTGCAGAGGGTCCCGACGCAGAAGATGCAGTCATGTGTGACTGTTCAGCCAATCAGATAAGTATTTCACAGGTTCCCATTAATAACACTGAGACTCGCGTATCTATGAGTTCTCAGTGCTATTAATGGGAACAAAAGCAATCACACAAAATAACAATAAAAAACAGACCACACATATTTAAAATTAATTGAAATTAAAGTTATTATGTCTTACAAAAATAAAATATTTTCCCGATTGTTAAAAAGTTTTTTTAATTAATAAAAATAAACTTACCATAGTGGGGAGGGTTTTTAAGAATAAAATGTGTTTTTATAACTTTTTATTTTAAAATGTTTTTGTCTATTTTTAAACACTTGCGCCTGTAAAAGTAGGCTATATGCCTGTTTTTTCAGGCACAAGATTTTTGAGGACATTTGCTGGGCAAATATCGGAAATCTTGCCCTGCAAATGTCCTTGCTCCCGATCTGCAGATGATCTGTCAAGCTAGAAACTTGACAGATTGGAAAAGCCGGTTTTCAGCGCATGCGCATTGCGCACTGAAAACCAGCTTTTCCGATGCCTTCTCAGGTCCGTATAAACTTCGTATGGACCCGGGGCATCTGAATTCCAGCACCATTGTTTTCGGTTCCCGCCACAAACTCCATTCCCTAGCCACTGCCTCCATCCCTGTCACTAACATTTGTCTGAGGCTGAAACACACTGTTCGCAACCTTGGTGTCATATTTGACCCTGAAATGACCTTCCGACCACACATCTGTGATATAACTAAAACCGCCTATTTCCAACTCCGTAACATCGCCCGTCCACCCCCTTGTCTCAGCTGCTGAACCCCTCATCCATGCCTTTGTTACCTCTAGACTTGTCTATTCCAATGCACTCCTGGCTGGCCTCCCACTTTCTACCCTACATAAACTTGAGGTCATCCAAAACTCGACTGCCCATGTTCTAACTTGCACCACATCACATTCACCCATCACCCATGTGCTCACTGACCTACATTGGCTCAATTTCAAAATTCTCATCCTTTTTTTCAAATCCCTCTATAGCATCGCCCATCCCTATCACTAATCTCTTACAGCCGCATACCCCCCCCCGACCTCTCCCCCCCCCTGACCTCTCCCCCCCACCCTCCGCCAGCCCCCGCTGAGATATCTGTGCTCCTCTAATTCTGCCCGCTTGAGCATTCCACATTATAATCGCTCAACCATTAGTGGCCGTGCCTTCTGTTGCCCAGACCCTAAGCTCTGGAATTCTCTGCCTAAACCTCTCCACTTCTCTTACCTCTCTTTCCTCCTTTAAGATGCTTCTTAAAACCAGCTCTTTTCTGCACTAATTTCTCCTTATATGGCTCGGTGTCAAATTTCTTGTCTTACATACTCCCACCATGGGACGTTTTATTACATTAAAGGCGCTATATAAATGTTGTTTGAAATTTTGGAGAATGAAGTTTGTATTTGATCACTTTCGACAAAGAAAAAAATTATTTAACTATTTAATCAAATTGGAAATATTTATTATTTTTAAATTGGAACATACTGATTAGTTGAGTAGCTTTATGTATCTCAATGTAATAAAGGAAGTACAGATTAAATTCATGTCCTGCTTCAAATAAAATTCATGTTTCACCAGCAGAGGGCAGAGCAGTAATGTAAACTGAAATTAGGATGAGGATTTTATTAAGGATGCGCTTATTTGTACTAACTAAATTGCAGCTGTTTCTGATTGACTCTCCATTATCACATGACCTATTGCTGATTGGTCCCCTTGGAGGGCAAGCCACACCCTGATGTTTCATCATCATAGGCAGTCCCTTGGGATCGAGGAAGACTTGCTTCCACTCCTGAAGTGAGTTCTTTGGTGGCTGAACAGTCCAATATGAGAGCCACAGACTCTGTCACAGGTGGGACAGATAATCGCTGAGGGAAGGGTTGGGTGGAACTGGTTTGCCGCACGCTCTTTCTGCTGCCTGCGCTTGATTTCTGCATGCTCTCAGCGTTGAGACTCGAGGTGCTTAGCGCCCTCTCGAATGCACTTCCTTCACTTAGGGCAGTCTTGGGCCAGGGACTCCCAGATGTCAGTAGGGATGTCGGACTTTATCAGGGAGGCTATGAGGGTGTCCTTGTAGTGTTTCCGCTGCCCACCTTTGGCTCGTTTGCCGTGAAGGAGCTCTGAGTAGAGCGCTTGCTTTGGGAGTCTCGTGTCTGGCATGTGGACTATGTGGCCTTCCCAGCGGAGCTGATCGAGTGTGGTCAGTGCTTCAATGCTGGGGATGTTAGCCTGAATGAGGAAGCTGATGTTGGTGCGCCTGTCCTCCCAGGGGATTTGTAGGATCTTGCGGAGACATCGTTGGTGATATTTCTCCAGCGACTTGAGGTGTCTACTCAACCAAGCTTTGCACATTGTAACATGACCCACTTTGATTTCAGGTCAGAAAGGACACATCTCTCCCCCAGCCAAAGTCCCTTACACCAGCACAAGTGCTGCCTCCCCCAGTCGCAGTTCCTCCTTATCCCAGCACAAGTGCATGACCTTATCCCCCCACCACTCCCTACCCTGCCATAGATAGGGCATTGTGCACTGATTGTTAACAGGTTTATTGTGTATGAAAGGAATAGTATCAGTTCTGAGACTTCTGGATTTCATCCACTCCAGGGGGTTGGAAGAACGTGATCCATCTTCCCTGAGGCCCGTGAGGTCGGAGGAGAGGCCTATAAAGGCCCAGCAGTCAGTCAGGGAGCGGCGTGGTGCGTCGGAAAGGCTCGGGAGGTCGGAGGAGAGGCCTATAAAGGCTAGCCGGTGCAGCTGCAGCGGGGAGAAAAGGCAAAAAAGTAGAAAGAAATCGAAAGGTGACGTCACAGCCAAGGGGGTAAGTGATTGGTAAGTAGTTTTTCTTTTTTCTTTTCTTTATCAGCAGTAACCTTTTAGCATTGTTGTTGCCAAATTAAGTTAATCTAAAGGTTAAGTCATGGCAGGAGAGCTCGGACACGTGTTATGCTCCTCCTGTACGATGTGGGAAGTCAGGGCCACTTCCGGTGTCCCTGACGACTACGTGCGCGGGAAGTGCATTCGCCTGCAGCTCCTGACGGACCATATTGCGGCACTGGAGCTGTGGGTGGATTTACTCTGGAGCATCCACGATGCTGAGAATGACATGAATAGCACGTTTAGTGAGTTGGTCTTACTGCAGGTAAAGGGTTTACAGCTAGATACTGAATGGGTGACCAACAGGAAGAGCCATGCAAGGAAGGTAGGTCATCCCCCTGCAAAACAGATACACAGCTTTGGATCGCGTTGGAGGGCATGACTCATCAGGGGAGGGCAGCAGCAGCCAAGTTCATGGCACCATGGGTGGCTCTGCTGCACAGGAGGGCAGGAAAAAGAGTGGGAGAGCTATAGTGATAGGGGATTCTATTGTAAGGGGAATACATAGACGTTTCTGCGGCCACAACCGAGACTCCAGGATGGTATGTTGCCTCCCTGGTGCAAAGGTCAAGGATGTCTCGGAGCGGGAGCAGGGCATTCTGAAAAGGGAGGGTGAATAGCCAGTTGTCGTGGTGCATATAGGTACCAATGATATAGGTAAAAAACGGGATGAGGTTCTTCGAGACGAATTTAGGGAGCTAGGAGCTAAATTAAGTAGTCTCAGGATTGCTACACCAGTGCCATGTGCCAGTCAGAGTAGGAATCGCAGGATAACTCAGATGAATATGTGGCTTGAGGAGTGGTGCAGAAGGGAGGGATTCAAATTTCTAGGACATTGGAACCGGTTCTGGGGGAGGTGGGACCAGTACAAACCGGACGGTCTGCACCTGGGCAGGACCGGAACCAATGTCCTAGGGGGAGTGTTTGCTAGTGCTGTTGGGGAGGAGTTAAACTAATATGGCAGGGGGATGGGAACCTATGCAGGGAGACAGAGGGAAGTAGAATGGGGGCAGAAGCAAAAGATAGAAAGAAGGAAAGTAAAAGTGGCGGGCAGACAAACCTAAGGCAAAAAGCATAAAGGGCCACATTGCAGCAAAATTCTAAAGGGACAAAGTGTGTTAGAAAGACAAGCCTGAAGGCTCTGTGCCTCAATGCCAGGAGTATTCGGAATAAGGTGGACGAATTAACTGCGCAGATAGCAGTTAATGGGTATGATGTAATTGGCATCACGGAGACATGGCTCCAGGGTGACCAAGGTTGGGAACTCAACATCCAGAGGTATTCAACATTTAGGAAGGATAGACAGAAAGGAAAAGGAGGCGGGGTGGCATTGCTGGTTAAAGAGGAAATTAATGCAATACTAAGAAAGGACATTAGCTTGGATGATTTGGAATCGTTATGGGTGGAGCTACGGAATACCAAAGGACAGAAAACGCTGGTGGGAGTTGTGTACAGACCACCTAACAGTAGTAGTGAGGTTGGGGACAGCATCAAACAAGAAATTAGGGATGCACGCAATAAAGGTACAGCAGTTATCATGGGTGATTTTAATCTACATATTGATTGGGCCAACCAAATTGGTAGCAATGCGGTGGAGGAGGATTTCCTGGAGTGTATTAGGGATGGTTTTCAAGACCAATATGTCGAGGAACCAACCAGAGAGCTGGCCATCCTCGACTGGGTGATGTGTAATGAGAAAGGACTAATTAGCAATCTTGTTGTGCGAGGCCCCTTGGGGAAGAGTGACCATAATATGGTAGAATTCCTTATTAAGATGGAGAGTGACACAGTTAATTCAGAAACCAGAGTCCTGAACTTAAGGAAAGGTAACTTCGATGGTTTGAGGCGTGAATTGGCTAGAATAGACTGGCAAATGATACTTAAAGGGTTGACGGTGGATAGGCAATGGCAAACATTTTAAGATCACATGGATGAACTTCAGCAATTGTACATTCCTGTCTGGAGTAAAAATAAAACGGGGAAGGTGGCTCAACCGTGGCTAACAAGGGAAATTAAGGATAGTGTTAAATCCAAGGAAGAGCATATAAATTGGCCAGAAAAAGCAACAACCCTGAGGACTGGGAGTAATTTAGAACAAAGAAATGGCAGACCAATTGAACAAATACTTTGGTTCTGTCTTCACGAAGGAAGACAAAAATAACCTTCCGGAGGTACTAGGGGACCGAGGGTCTAGTGAGAAGGAGGAACTGAAGGATATCCTTATTAGGCGGGAAATTGGGTTAGGGAAATTGATGGGATTGAAGGCCAATAAATCCCCGGGGGTTGATAGTCTGCATCCCAGAGTACTTAAGGAAGTGGCTCTAGAAATAGTGGATGCATTGGTGATCATTTTCCAACAGTCTATCCACTCTGGATCAGTTCCTATGGACTGGAGGATAGCTAATGTAATACCACTTTTTAAAAAAGGAGGGAGAGAAATCGGGTAATTATAGATGGGTTAGCCTGATAAATGCTGTAATCAATTATTAAGGATGAAATAGCAGCACATTTGGAAAGCAGTGACAGGATTGGTCCAAGTCAGCATGGATTTATGAAGGGAAAATCATGTTTGACAATTTTTCTGGAATTTTTTGAGGATGTAACTGGTAGAGTTGACAAGGGAGAACCAGTAGATGTGGTGTATTTGGACTTTCAAAAGGCTTTTGACAAGGTCCCACATAAGAGATTGGTGTGCAAAATCAAAGCACATGGTATTGGGGGTAATATACTGACGTGGATAGAGAACTAGTTGGCAGACAGGAAGCAGAGAGTCGGGATAAACGGGTCCTTTTCAGAATGGCAGGCAGTGACTAGTCGAGTGCCGCAGGGCTCTGTGCTGGGACCCCAGCTCTTTACAATATACATCAATGATTTAGATGAAGGAATTGAGTGTAATAGCTCCAAGTTTGCAGATGACACTAAGCTGGGTGGCGGTGTGAGCTGTGAGGAGGATGCTGAGGCTGCAGGGTGACTTGGACAGGTTAGGTGAGTGGGCAAATGCATGGCAGATGCAGTATAATGTTGATAAATGTGAGGTTATCCACTTTGGGGGCAAAAACGCAAAGGCAGAATATTATCTGAATGGCGGCAGATTAGGAAAAGGGGAGGTGCAACGAGACCTGGATGTCATGGTTCATCAGTCACTGAAAGTGGGCATGCAAGTACAGCAGGCGGTGGAGAAGGCAAATGGTATGTTGGCCTTCAGCTAGGGGATGAGAATATAGGTGCAGGGAGGTCTTACTGCAGTTGTACAATGCCTTGGTGAGGCCTCACCTTAAATATTGTGTTCAGTTTTGGTCTCCCAATTGAGGAAGGACATTCTTGCTATTGAGGGAATGCAGCAAAGGTTCACCAGACTGATTCCCGGGATGGCTGGACTGACATATAAGGAGAGACTGGATCAACTGGGCCTTTGTACATTGGAGTTCAGAACGATGAGAGGGGATCTCATAGAAACATATAAGATTCTGACGGGACGGGACAGGTTGGATGCGGGTAGAATGTTCCCCATGTTGGGGAAGTCCAAAACCAGGGGACACAGTCTTGGGATAAGGGGTAGGCCATTTAGGACTGAGATGAGGAGAAACTTTTTCACTCATAGAATTATTAACCTGTGGAATTCCCTGCCGCAGAGTGTTGTTGAGGCCAGTTCATTGGATATATTCAAGAGGGAGTTAGATATGGCCCTTATGGCTAAGGGGATCAAGGGGTATGGAGAGAAAGCAGGAAAGGGGTACTGAGGGAATGATCAGCCATGATCTTATTGAATGGTGGTGCAGGCTCGAAGGGCCGAATGACCTACTCATAGAAACATAGAAAATAGGTGCAGGAGTAGGCCAATGAGTTCATGGCTGAACATGCAACTTCAGTACCCCATTCCTGCTTTCTCGGCATACACCTTGATCCCCCTAGTAGTAAGGACCACATCTAACTCCTTTTTGAATATATTTAGTGAATTGGCCTCAACAACTTTCTGTGGTAGAGAATTCCACAGGTTCACCATTCTCTGGGTGAAGAAGTTTCTCCTCATCTCGGTCCTAAATGGCTTACCCTTTATCCTTGGACTGTGACCCCTGGTTCTGGACTTCCCCAAAGATTGGGAACATTCTTCCTGCATCTAACCTGTCTAAACCCGTCAGAATTTTAAACGTTTCTATGCGATCCCCTCTCATTCTTCTGAACTCCAGTGAATACAAGTTGATCCAGTCTTTCTTGGTAGGTCAGTCCCGCCATCCTGGGAATCAGTCTGGTGAACCTTCGCTGCACTCCCTCAATAGCAAGAATGTCCTTCCTCAAGTTAGGAGACCAAAACTGCACACAATACTCCAGGTGTGGCCTCACCAAGGCCCTGTACAACTGTAGCAACACCTCCCTGCCCCTGTACTCAAATTCCCTCGCTATGAAGGCCAACATGGCATTTGCTTTCTTAACCACCTGTTGTACCTCCATGCCAACCTTCAATGACTGATGTACCATGACACCCAGGTCTCGTTGCACCTCCCCTTTTCCTAATCTGTCACCATTCAGATAATAGTCTGTCTCTCTGTTTTTACGACTAAAGTGGATAACCTCACATTTATCCATATTATACTTCATCTGCCATGCATTTGCCCACTCATCTAACCTATCCAAGTCACTTTGCAGCCTCATAGCATCCTCCTCGCAGCTCACACTGCCACCCAACTTAGTGTCATCCACAAATTTGGAGATACTACATTTAATCCCCTCGTCTAAATCATTAATGCACAATGTAAACAGCTGGGGCCCCAGCACAGAACCTTGCGGTACCCCACTAGTCACTGCCTGCCATTCTGAAAAGTACCCATTTACTCCTACTCTTTGCTTCCTGTCTGACAACCAGTTCTCAATCCATGTCAGCACACTATCCCCAATCCCATGTGCTTTAACTTTGCACATTAATCTCTTGTGTGGGACCTTGTCGAAAGCCTTCTGAAAGTCCAAATATACTACATCAACTGGTTCTCCCTTGTCCACTCTACTGGAAACATCCTCAAAAAATTCCAGAAAATTTGTCAAGCATGATTTCCCTTTCATAAATCCATGCTGACTTGGACCTATCATGTCACCTCTTTCCAATTGCGTTGCTATGACATCCTTAATAATTGATTCCATCATTTTACCCACGACTGATGTCAGGCTGACCGGTCTATAATTCCCTGTTTTCTCTCTCACTCCTTTTTTAAAAAGTGGGGTTACATTGGCTACCCTCCACTCGATAGGAACTGATCCAGAGTCTATGGAATGTTGGAAAATGACTGTCAATGCATCCGCTATTTCCAAGGCCACCTCCTTAAGTACTCTGGGATGCAGTCCACCAGGGCCTGGGGATTTATCGGCCTTCAATCTCATCAATTTCCCCAACACAATTTCCCGACTAATAAGGATTTTTCTCAGTTCCTTCTTCTTACTAGACCCTCTGACCCCTTTTATATCCGGAAGGTTGTTTGTGTCCTCCTTAGTGAATACCGAACCAAAGTACTTGTTCAATTGGTCCGCCATTTCTTTGTTCCCCGTTATGACTTCCCCTGATTCTGACTGCAGGGGGCCTACGTTTGTCTTTACTAACCTTTTTCTCTTTACATATCCATAGAAACTTTTGCAGTCCATCTTAATGTTCCCTGCAAGCTTCCTCTCGTACTCTATTTTCCCTGCCCTAATCAAACCCTTTTTCCTCCTCTGCTGAGTTCTAAATTTCTCCCAGTCCACAGGTTCACTGCTATTCCTGCACCTATTTTCTATGTTTCTAAGTTCCCCCTCTCCCCTCCGATTCCCGCCCAGCCATGTCTTTCTTCTCCCCCTCCCACCCACAGGCTCTCTTGCCGCCACCCCCCCCCCCCAACCCTCACTCTCTCGCTCTCTCTCTCTCTCTCTCTCCCCCCCCCTCCACCAGGCTCTCTCTCTCTCTCTCTTCTCCCCCGCCACCGCTCACCCCCACTCCCCCCACCGGCTCTCTTTCCCCCCACCCCCCCCCCCAGGTTGTCTCTCTTACCCCCCCCCCCCCCAATCTGTCTCTTCCCCACCCCCCCCAGGCTCTGTCTCTCTCTCTCTCTTTCTCTTCCCCCCCACAACCCCCAATGCTCTCTCTCTCTCTCTCTCTCTCTCGACCTCCCTCCACCGCCCCCACCCCCCAGTCTCGCTCTCTCCTCCTCTCCACCCCAGGCTCTCCCTCGCACCCCCCCCCCCCCCCCCCACCGGCTCCTCCACTCACCCCCACCCCAGGCTCTCTCTCTCTCCTCCCCCCCACCCCAGGGCTCTCCCCCTCTCTCTTCCCCCCCCCGACCCCCAGGGCTCTCCCCCTCTCTCTTCCCCCCCGACCCCCAGGGTCTCTCTCTTCCTCCACCCCCCTAACCCCTAGGGTTTCTCTCTCTTATCCCCCACCCCAGATGCTCACTCTCTCCCGCTGCCCCCTCCCCGGCTCTCTCTCTCTCTCCCGCCCCCACCCCCCCTGGCTCTCTCTCCCTCCCGCCCCCCCCACCACTCTCTCTCTCTCCCCCCCCCCCCCACCTCTCTCTCTCTCTCTCTCTTCCCCCCCCCCCGGCTCTCTCTCGCCCCCCGGCTCTCTCTCTCTTCCCCCCCACCCCCGGCTCTCTCTCTCTCCCGCCCCCACCCCCTCTGGCTTTCTCTCCCCCGCCCCCTCCCGGCTCTCTCTCTCTCTTCCCCCCCCGGCTCTCTCTCTCTCCCGCCCCCACCCCCCCTGGCTCTCTCTCTCTCTCTCTCTCCCGCCCCCCCACCGGCTCTCTCTTTCTCTCTCTCTCCCGCCCTCTGCCAGCCTCTCTCTCTCTCTCTCTCTCTCTCCCGCCCCCCGCTGGCTCGCTCTCTCTCTCTCCCTCCCACCACCCCCCCCCCCCCCCCCGGCTCTCTCTGTCGCCCCACCACCAGGCTCGCTCTCTCTCTCTCTCTCTCTCCGCCCCCCCCCCACCCCACCCAGGCTCTCTCTCTCTCTCTCTCCCCCCTACCCCACCCCACCCAGGCTCTCTCTCTCTCCACCCACATCCCACCCAGGCTCTCTCTCTCTCTCCCACCCCACCCAGGCTCTCTCTCTCTCTCTCTCTACCCCCCCCACCCCACCCAGGCTCTCTCTCTCTCCCCCCCCCCCAACCCAGGCTCTCTCTCTCTCTCTCTCTCCACCCCCCAGGCTCTCTCTCTCCCCCACCCAGGCTTTCTCTCTCTCTTCCCCACCCCCACCCCACCCAGGCTCTCTCTCTCTCCCCCCACCCACCCCACCCAGGCTCTCTCTCTCTCCCCCCCCCACCCCACCCAGGCTCTCTCTCTCTCTCTCTCTCTCTCTCCCCCCCCCCACCACCCAGGCTCTCTCTCTCACTCTCTCTCCCATCACCCCCCAGGCGCTCTCTCTCACTCTCTCTCCCCCCACCCCCCAGGCGCTCTCTCTCTCTCTCTCCCCCCCCCCCCCCCACCCCACCCAGGCTCTCTCTCACTCCCCCCCCCCCACCCCACCCAGGCTCTCTCTCTCTCTCTCTCTCTCCCCCCACACCACCCGCCCCAGGCTCTCTCTCTCTCTCTCTCTCTCTCTCCCCCACCACCCGCCCCAGGCTCTTTCTCTCTCCCCTCCCCCAGGCACTCTCTCTCTTCTCCCTCCGCTGCCCCTTCCAGGCTCTCTCTCTCCTCTCTCCCTCCCAGGTTCTCTCTTTCTCTTCTCCCCGTCCCCAGGCTCGCTCTCTCTCTTTCTTCCCATCCCCCAAAAAAGGCTATCTCTCTCTCCTCCCCACCCCCCCCCCCTCCCCAGGCTCTCTCTCTCTCTCTTCCTTGCTTCCTCACCCTCTCCCCCGGCTCTCTCTTTCTCCCCCGGCTCTCTCTCTCTCTTCTTCCCCCACTCCCAGGCTCTCTCTTTGCACCCCCCAGCCTCTCTCACTCTCTTCCCCCCCCACCAATTTCTCTCTCTATTCCCCTACCCCCCCCCCCAGGGTCTCTCTCTCTCCCCTCTTCCCCCCCACGGCTCGCTCTCTCTCTTCCCCCCCCGACCCATGCTCTCTCTCTACCCTCCTCCACCCCATCCCCTTCCAGGGGTCTCTCCCCCCCACTCACCCTACCCTACCCAGGCCCTCTCTCTCTCTCTCTCTCTCTCTTCCCCCAGGCTCTCTCTCTCTCTCCCCCTCCCCCCACCCCGGCTCTGTCTTCTACACCCCACCACCCCAGCTCTGTCTTCTACCCCCACCACCTCGGCTCTGTCTTCTACCCCCCCCACCAAGCTCTGTCTTCTACCCCCCCCACCAAGCTCTCTCTTCTCCCCCCACCCCCCCTCCCAGGCTCTCTCTTCTCCCCCCACCCCCCCTCCCAGGCTCTCTCTTCTCCCCCCCCCCCTCCCAGGCTCTCTCTTCTCTCCCCCCCCCCCTCCCAGGCTCTCTCTTCTCTCCCCCCCCCCCCCTCCCAGGCTCTCTCTTCTCTCCCCCCCCCCCTCCCAGGCTCTCTCTTCTCCCCCCCCCCCCTCCCAGGCTCTCTCTTCTCCCCCCCCCCATCCCAGGCTCCCTCTTCTCCCCCCCCCCCTCCTCCCAGGCTCCCTCTTCTCCCCCCCCCCCCCTCCTCCCAGGCTCCCTCTTCTCCCCCCCCCCCCTCCTCCCAGGCTCTCTCTTCTTCCCCCCCCCCTCCCAGGCTCTCTCTTCTCTCTCCCCCCCCCCCTCTCCCAGGCTCTCTCTTCTCTCCCCCCCCCCCCTCCCAGGCTCTCTCTTCTCTCCCCCCCCCCCCTCCCAGGCTCTCTCTTCTCCCCCCCCCCACCCTCCCAGGCTCTCTCTTCTCCCCCCCCCCCCCCCTCCCAGGCTCTCTCTTCTCTCTCCCCCCCCCCTCCCAGGCTCTCTCTTCTCCCCCCCCCCCTCCCAGGCTCTCTCTTCTCCCCCCCCCCCTCCCAGGCTCTCTCTTCTTCCCCCACCCCCTCCCAGGCTCTCTCTTCTCTCCCCCCCCCTCCCAGGCTCTCTCTTCTCTCCCCCCCCTCCCAGGCTCTCTCTTCTCCCCCCCCCCCCACCCTCCCAGGCTCTCTCTTCTCCCCCCCCCCACCCTCCCAGGCTCTCTCTTCTCCCCCCCCCCCCCTCCCAGGCTCTCTCCCCCCCCCTCCCAGGCTCTCTCTTCTCCCCCCCCCCCTCCCAGACTCTCTCTTCTTCCCCCCCCCCTCCCAGGCTTTCTCTTCTCCACCCCCCCCTCCCAGGCTCTCTCTTCTCCCCCCCCCCTCCCAGGCTCTCTCTTCTCCCCCCCCCCCCTCCCAGGCTCTCTCTTTCCCCCCCCCCCCCCCTCCTCCCAGGCTCTCTCTTCCCCGCCCCCCTCCCAGGCTCTCTCTTTCCCCCCCCCCAGGCTCTCTCTTCTTCCCCTCCCAGGCTCTCTCTTCTCCCCCCCCCCC
Organism: Pristiophorus japonicus; assembly: GCF_044704955.1. Taxonomy (NCBI): domain Eukaryota; kingdom Metazoa; phylum Chordata; class Chondrichthyes; family Pristiophoridae; genus Pristiophorus; species Pristiophorus japonicus. Next base: position 259,598,991 of record NC_091978.1, on the reverse strand, counting down.
CCCCTCCCAGGCTCTCTCTTCTCCCCCCCCCCCTCCCAGGCTCTCTCTTCTCCCCCCCCCCCCTCCCAGGCTCTCTCTTCTCCCCCCCCCCCTCCCTGGCTCTCTCTTCTCCCCCCTCCCCTCCCCTCCCCTCCCAGGCTCTCTCTTCTCCCCCCTCCCAGGCTCTCTCTTCTCCCCCCCCCAGGCTCTCTCTTCTCCTCCCTCCCAGGCTCTCTCTTCTCCTCCCTCCCAGGCTCTCTCTCTCTTCCTCCCCCTTCCCCCCCTACCCCACCACCCCCAGCTTCCAGGCTCTCTCTCTCTCTTACCCTCCCCCACCCCTCCCCAGGCTCTCTCTCTCTCTTACCCTCCCCCACCCCTCTCTCACCCCGCAGGCACGCTCTCTCTTCTCCCTCCGCCCCTCCTTCCAGGCACTCTTTCTCTCCGCCCCCCCACCCCTCTCTCACCCCCCAGGCACGCTCTCTCTTCTCCCTCCGCCCCTCCTTCCAGGCTCTCTTTCTCTCCGCCCCCCCCCCACCCCAAGCTCTCTCTCTCTCTCTCTCTCTCTCCCTATCACCCAAAAAAAGGCTTTCTCCCTCTCCTCCCCCAACCCCCAGACTCTCTCTCTCTCCTTCCTCCCACCCAGGCTCTCTGTCCCCCTTCCCCCTCCACCCACCCAGGCTCTTACACTCTCTCCTCCCCCCCCCCCCCCAGGCTCGCGCTCTCTCTCTCTCTCTTATCCCCCTCCCCCACATCTCACTCTCTCCTCTCCTCTTCCCTCCCTCTCCCTGCCGTCCCTCTGGACACAGTGGAGGAGGCTCGGAGAAAGTACGGCGCTCGGAGCTGGTTCTGGGGGCGGAGTCGGAGGACGCATGCGCAGTAGTGAGTTAGGACAAAGTGTCATTCCGTTTTATTAAACTGTGCCATTAGTTTCACAGATTTTCCCGTGAGGTTGCATATGAACTGAAGTGATAGATTCCAGGTGTCAATTTTCCTGAGCACCTGCTTGTAGGGAGCTAGCCACAATTTTCTGTCCATTTATATTAAACATATTTATTATATTTTATTAGTGTGCGAGGAACAGATAGCCTGGGAGTTGTGAATCGCCACAAATTGCTGGATGATTTGTGTCACTCCTCCATTAGCCTAGCAAAAACCAGAGCTCACCAACAACCTCTCCGTGAGTGTCAAGAAATTGCTGCATTTGCGCTGTAAAAACAAACTAAAGTCGCCGGCGGAAGTTAGGACTTGGTTTTAAATAGCGTACGACCCCTGTTAATGGAGTAATTTATGTTTCCAATGACCGTCCACTTTGAAATCAGTTGCAATTAAATGTTAATTATTCTGCACATGCCACATAATGCATTAACCAGGATGCAAGATAAACCAATTTGTTTAACTCATTAAACTGATTTGTTAAATTAATTTGTTATGTATTCTGGCTGGGAGTAAAGTCAACGCTAAATTCATTTCAGCTTGCCAGGATTTAGAATACCTTTCCAGCCCCCACCCCCCTCCCCTTTTATAGGGGGCACTGGAAAAAAAAAAGTGATTTTAGTGCCCAAAAAAAAACCAAAAAAAGAAAAACACAAAAAAAAAGGGCCTTGTAAATGTCTGGAGTGTCACCCAGGTCGGGTGGCACCGTTTAATGTTTTATGTTTTCGCAGGTAAACTCAAAAGAGTTTCCAGCCCCCACCCCCCTCCCCTTTTATAGGGGGCACTGGAAAAAAAAAGTGATTTTAGTGCCCAAAAAAAAAAACCAAAAAAAGAAAAACACAAAAAAAAACACAAAAAAGAAAAAAAGGGCCTTGTAAATGTCTGGTGTGTCACCCAGGTCGGGTGGCACGGTTTAATGTCTTATGTTTTATAGGTAGACTCTAAAAGAGTTTCCTGCCGCGCGGTCAGCTAACTCGCCGTGTGAAATTTTCTCAAAAAGAGTTTCCAGCCCCCACCCCCCTCCCCTTTTATAGGGGGCACTGGGAAAAAAAAGTGATTTTAGTGCCCAAAAAAAAAGAAAAACACAAAAAAAACCACAAAAAAGAAAAAAAGGGCCTTGTAAATGTCTGGTGTGTCATCCAGGTCGGGTGGCACGGATTAATGTTTTATGTTTTGCAGATAAACTCCAAAAAGAGTTTCCAGCCCCCACCTCTCAAAATATGTGGGTCCACAAATTTGCAAGTAACTAGCAATCACCAAGCTGATTCCACTACCTGTAGTAACACATGAATTAAAAAATAATTTCAATTTGAATCCTGAGCATGCATGTAATTCGGTGATAAACTTTGTTTAAATAATAAAAACAGAAAATGCTGGAAATACTCAGCAGGTCAGGCAGCATCTGTGGAGAGAGAAACAGAGTTAATGTTTCAGGTCGATGACTCCTCATCAGAACTGAAAAAAGTTGGAGATGGTTTTTAAGCAAGTGTAGGAGCAGGGAAAGGGAGGAGGGAGGAAAGAACAAAAGGGAAGGTCTGTGATAGGGTGGAAGGCAGAAGAGATTAGAAGACAAAAGCGATGATGGTGCAAGGCAAAAGGAGATGGTAATGGGGCAAGTTAAGAACTAAAAAAAATTAATTGGTGCTGAAGGCTGAGCAAAACAATCGAACTCACGGCGAGATGCCCGCTCCAGCAAATTCTGGGCCAATGTGTTTTGATGTGCCCAGGTGATCCGATGCACTCAGATGCAGGACCTGGAAAATCTACCTTAAAAGCCTTTAAATAAAGGCTGTGCCTGCCTATGGCATAGGTGCATTTGTACCAGCAGTGAGGAGGGCTGAACATTGCAAGGCAAGCTGCTACTTATCTTAATAGACTCCTACTACGTGGGAAAGGGGTGCTGGCAGCAAGGTTAGACATGGGAGAGTGGAGTGGGTTTTTGGATAAGGCGGCAGGGGCTACTGCCCACCCAGAATGGGGAGGGCTGCTTTCTGGATTTATAAATGATTGTTTTTTGCTGAAGCTGCAGTTGAACTAAATGAAAATGTGGGGGGGAATGGCCCTTTTCAGAAAGGCGCAGTGGAGCTGCTAATGCGGGAGGTGCAGCAAAGAAAAGGAAGGTCACTCTCCCGTGTGAACTGCATGTTATGCCAATGGATGTTTTTAACTCTTGGTAATTCTGGCTTTTCTCATAGGTGAGCCACCATGTCCTATATCTTCAATCATGTTTACATTTGCCATGATATCTTGGTAAGTTTGATAAGTTGCCCAAGATAATGAACAGAAAGCCTTTTAGGTTACTCCTCAACTTCGAGAAGTGGCAGAATGGCACTACACTTCAGCTTGCGTTAGGTTTTAACTGTCAAACAAATTTACTGAACAGTAAATAAGCAAATAAATAACAGAACTTAGCAGATACATTTATTGTACTTGTTAAACTTTACTGACTCCTCATATAGCATAATATAATAAATTGTTTACCACTCTGTCCTAAACTAATTTTAATGGTCCTCCCAACATAGCAATTCTTCTCCCTTTTCATCAACTATAGGAGATATCTACCTTAGTTAATACTCTTTGACATTCCATATACATTGTCTTCAAAGGCTCCAGACAAAACTCTTTGATTTTAAGTCCAAGTTATTGGATCTTCCAGCCCCAAATAAGCACTGGCGAGTTGTTAAATTTAAATAACCGGTAACGATCAGGCACTTAACTGACAAAAACTTCACAGCGTGTTTGTGTTTGAAATGAGTGGCTTGGCAAACTGCTTGGAGACAAATCAATTAGTTGTTCAAATAGTGGCCAGAAATTTCTTCGGAGTTGCTCCTGCTCTGCTGCCAATTAAATATTGGGAAGACTGAAACTATCATCTTCAGCCCCCGCCGCAAACTTCATTCCCTAGCCACTGATTCCATTCCCCCTTCCTGAGCGCTGTCTGAGGCTGAACCAGACTGCGCAATATCTGTCCTATTTGACCATGAGCTGAGCTTCTGACCCCATATCCTTTCCATTACCAAGACTGCTAACTTCCAAGTTCGTAAATATTGCCTGTCTCCACCCCTGCCTCAGCCCATCTGCTGCTGAAACCCTCATCCATTCCTTTGTTTCTCCTGACTGGCCTCCCACCTTCCACCTGCCGTAAACTTGAGCTCATCTAAAACTCTGCTGCCTCTATCCTAACTCACACCAAGTTCCATTCATCATCATCATCATCATAGGCAGTCCCTCAAAACGAGGATGACTTGCTTCCATGCCAAAAATGGATGAGTTCACAGGTGTTTCAATGAAGGACCTAATATTCCAGGTCCTGATCTACATGTTGAAGGGTGGAAGATGCTTGTGCTTGTTTTTTTTTAACATGTGGTGGCCGTTGCACACCAGCCACCACACGGGCTTGACAGAGCTAGGTCTTGGTCCAGTGGCAAGGATTAATCAAGACGACTGGAGACCAGCTCTGCTGCATGGACCTAGCGTGCGCACACATCGCAGTGTGGGCTTGCCCGTGCTGCCCCGGGCCCTCGCCTCTCCTGGGCCCCGATCATGTCCTTCTATGAACTCTTGCCGTTCCTCTGCCCCGACCTCGCTGTTCCTGCTGTACCTGCCCACACTCCAATCAGCAACCTGGATTTGGGTGACATCAAATCCAGTCGCCCTCTTCGAAGCTGTCATCCTCCTGCAGCAGCACGCGCTGCTCCCTGCAATGGCATGCCACCACATGTTGCTCCCTCTAATGGCCCCGGCCTGCTGATGGTCTTGCAGTTCGGGACTGAGCTGATTTCTGGGCAGGACCAAGTTCCATTCACCCCTGTGCTCACTGATCTACATTAGCTCCCGGTCGAGCAACACTTTGAGTTTAAAATTCTCATCCTTGTTTTCAAATTCCTCCATGGCTTAGTTTGTCCTATCTCTGTAACCTTCTTCTGCCCTACAACCCTCTGAGAAGTCTGCACTCCTCTAATTCTAGTCTCTTGTGCACAGCTGCCAATGCTGGGGCAATTTCCTTCTCCCCACTATTGGCGGCCGTGTTTTCAGCTGTTTAGGCCCTGAGCTCTGGAATTCCCTCCCTAAACCTCTACTGCCATTGGAGTGGAGCTTGAACTCATGATCTTTTGACTCGGAGGTGAGAGTGCTGCCACTGAACCAAGGCTGATGCTAGTTAGTAGGGTTAATGTGATGAGCCCTGATATCTGCATGCCCTGTAGTGTTAAGAATCCTGTCATCAGGTGAAGTTCTGTGCCCTGTCCAGGTGATGAATCCTTTCCACGGCGAAAGTGACGAACATATCAAATGTAGCATCTGTCACTTGTGTGATACGTCTGCATGCAGGCTGGACCAGCGGATATCCATCGTGGTGGCTTGGATGGAGCTGGTAGCGTAAAAGCTTAATGCTGTGGTAACTTTTGCAGCTAATGGAAGAACTGTTCCTGTTATCTGCCAGTCAGCCTGAAGTAAATCGTATAGCTCAGTGATGTTCCATGACAGAGGGATGGCATGATGAGGAAATGGTGAGCAACAGGGGTCTGGGGTTTCATTCACTGGAATCAGAGTCTGATGAGGCGCTCACAGAGAGTGTGAGCAGGGATTTGCTGCCTGCCTCCTCCTCTTCCTCTTCCTCTTAATCTTCCTCTTCACCCTCTTCCTTCTCCTGATGTGGCCCTGGAAACTCTGGTGGCAAGGGCTGCACCTTTATGATGCCCAAGTTGTGGAGCATACAGCTGATTGCCATGAAATGGGCACTAGAGGGCTCCTCTCAAGCATTCAAGGCAGCGGAACCATTGCTTGAGCACCCTGATGGTCTGCTCGATGACGATCCTCGTGGCAGCATGGCTGTCATTATATGACTGCTGGCCATGAGGGGTGGGGTTGCAGAGAGGAGTCATCAGCCAGGTGCAGAGTGGATAGCCCTTGTCTCCAAGCAGCGACCCTTGGGTTTCGCATGGTGCCAGGAAGATTGCTGGCACACCGGACTGGTGCAGGATGAAGGCACCATGACTGCTGCCAGGAGAGCAGGCATTCTCCATCAGGATGTGCTGGGCTTGGTCGCGCAACAACTATAGTTTAAGTGAGTGGTAGTCTTTGCGGTTACAGAACATGTCAGGATTGAAATACGGTGCCTGCAAAGCACCATGTGTGCAGTCGATGCCGGCTTGCACCATGGGGAAGCCCCCTACCCTGGCAAAGCCACATGCAGCTCATCCTGCTGCTCTCTGTTCAAAGAAAAGACAATGAAGTCCCTTCTCCTAGTGTACAGAGCTTCCTCGACCGCCCGGATGCAGCAATGGATGGCAAACTGGGGGATATTAGCTATGTTGCCTGCTGCAGACTTGAAGAATCCGGTGGTGAAAAAATTGAGGGTCACTGTGAACTTCAGGGCCACTGGGAGAGCTGTGGTCACCCTGGTCTGAGGCTGCAGGTCTATTTGCAGGAGGTGGCAGAGTTCTGAGAGTTCCGGTGAAACTGAACCTCTGAATACGCTACTCCTGGCTTAATTGCAGGTAGGAGAAATGCTTTTGGAAGACCCTGGGTAGGTAAAGCCACCCTGAGGGCCCTCCTGCCCTTCCTCCCTCTGCGAGCAGTTTGTCCTGTTCTTCGTTGCCTCTGTTTCCTCTCCCTGTTGTTATGTATGTAATACTTGCCACCAGAGGGCGTGACTGTTGGCATCCTAATCGTCACCTGCACACACGTGCAGGGCCAGTATAAAAGGTTGGCTGCCATGTTGCTTATTGGCGACGAGTAACAGAATACGAACCTTCACGCAACCATGGCTGCCATTGGAATATTAGAGAGATTCATAGAGGGTGATGATTGGGCAGCCTTCGTTGAGCGTATCGACCAGTATTTCGTGGCCAACAAGCTGGAAGGAGACACTAACGCTATCAAGCGCAGGGCGGTTCTCCTCACCATCTGTGGGCCTAAAATAGACGGCCTCATCAAGAATCTGCTCGCACCGACAAAACCAATGGAGAAGGAATATACAGAGTGGTACACGCTGGTTCGGGACCACCTCAAGCCGAAGGAGAGTATCCTCATAGCCAGATACCATTTTTACACGCATCATCGGTCTGGGGACCAGGACGTGGCGGATTATGTCGCCGACCTGAGACGCCTCGCGGAACCTTGCGATTTTGGACTTGCGTTGGGGCAAATATTGCTGGACTTTTTCATGCTGGGCATCAGCCACGAGGTCATTTTCCGAAAGCTGCTGGCTGCCGAAACCCTAGACCTGAGCAGGGCCATCGCGATCGCCCAGGCATGCATGGCTACAGACGATAACACCAAACAGATATCTTCTCAACATCGAAGCTCACTGGCAAGTACTGTACATAAAATGACGTCGCTAGCAGGCTGAACTGCATATGGCAGGGCCTATATGTCTGCGGCTGCAAGATCTGTGATGATTCAGAGTCCGCCATCAGGGGTGAATGTGAATCCATTAGCACCTTGTTGGCGCTGCGGGGGTAATCATCGGGCCCATCAATGTCGATTCAGCACTACGTATGCAAAGGCTGCGCAACGATGTGGCACCTCCAGCGAATGTACAAACGTGCTTCAACATACCACATGGCAGAGGATGATTGATCCGGCGCGGTTCACGCAGCACAGGCAACTCAACCCGAGGCAGAAGTATATGGGGTACATACCTTCACCACCAAGAGCCCTCCTATAATGCTGCAAGTCAAATTAAACGGAGTTCCAGTATCCATGGAGTTGGACATGGGTGCGAGTCAGTCAATAATGAGCCAGAAGGCTTTCGAGAAATTGTGGGGCAATAAAGCACAAAGGCCCAAACTGAGCCCGATTAATGCAAAGCTGCGTACCTACACCAAAGAGCTCATACTAGTCATTGGAAGTGCGGCAGTGAAGCTATCGTGTGATGGAGCTGTGTATGACCTATCATTGTGGATTGTTCCTGGCAATGGCCCAACGCTGTTCGGCAGAAGCTGGCTAGAAAAGATTAGATGGAATAGGAATTACATCAAAGCACGATCTTCAGTGGATGACGCCTCGTGTGCTCAAGTATTGAGCAAGTTTCCCTCGCTATTCGAACCAGGCATTGGCAATTTCACAGGTGCCAAGGTACAGATCCATCTAGGCCCCGATGCACGGCCCGTCCATCACAAGGCTCGAACAGTTCCGTACATGATGAGGGAGAAAGTCGAGATCAAACTGGACAGACTCCAAACTGGACAGACTCCAACGCGAAGGAATCATATCACCAGTTGAGTTCAATGAGTGAGCCAGTCCAATTGTTTCGGTGTTGAAAAGCGATGGCACGGTCAGAGACTACAAGGTAACGATTAACCGAGTCTCACTACAGTACCTGCTGCCGAAGGTGGATGACCTGTTCACAACGTTAGTGGGGGGGATGTCATTCACCAAGTTGGACCTAACCTCCGCCTACATTACACAGGAGCAGGCTGAGTCTTCGAAAAGACTGACGTACATCAACACACTCAAAGGGCTGTTTATATACCACAGGGATTCGCTCGGCTGCAGCCATTTTCCAGCAAAACATGGAGAGTTTGCGGAAATCTGTTCCGCGCACCGTTGTGTTTCAAGACGACATCCTGATCATTGGTCGTGACACCATCGAACAGCTACACAACCTGGAAGAGGTTCTAAGTCACCTAGACAGGCTGAAATGCTCCAAATATATTTTCCTGGCGCTAGAAGTTGAATTTTTGGGGAGAAAGATTGCAGCAGACGGCATCAGGCCCACGGACTCAAAGACAGAGGCCATCAAGAATGCACCCAGACCACAGAATGTGACAGAGCTGCATTTATTCCTGGTACTCCTCAACTATTTTGGTAACTTTCTACCCGGGTTGAACACATTGCTAGAGCCTTTGTACATGTTGCTACGTAAGAGTGATGACTGCGTTTGGGGCAAATCTCAAGACACAGCCTTTGAGAAGGCCAGCAACCTGCTATGTTCAAATACGTTACTTGTACACTATGATCCATGGAACCGTTTAGTGCTAGCTTGTGATGCCTCATCATATGGGGTCGGCTGTGTGTTACAGCAAGCCAATGTATCGGGCAACCTCCAACCGGTTGCATACGCATCTAGAAGTCTATCTAAGGCTGAGAGAGCCGATAGTATGGTTGAGAAAGAGGCGTTAGCATGTGTATATGGGGTTAAGAAAATGCACCAATACCTATTTGGACTTCGGTTTGAGCGTGAAACTGACCACAAGCCGCTTATTTCATTGTTTTCAGAGAGCAAAGGTATAAATACCAATGCTTCATCCCGCATCAGAAGATGGGCACTTACATTATCCGCTTATGACTATGTTATCCGCCACAGACCAGGCACTGAAAACTGTGCCGATGCTCTCAGCCGGTTACCATTACCCACCACTGGGGTTGAAATGGCACAGCCCGCAGACTTGCTACTGGTCATGGATGCTTTTGAGAGTGAGGGGTCACCCGTCAAAGCTCGCCAGATCAGGGCCTGTACCAGCCAAGATCCTGTGCTATCATTAGTAAGGAGTTGTGTCCGAAATGGGAACTGGTCGGCCGTTCCCGGGGAAATGCAAGATGAAATTAAGCCATTTCACCGACGCAAAGATGAAATGTCCATCCAGTTGGATTGTCTCTTATGGGGTAATCGCGTGGTTTTGCCAAAAAAAGGCAGGGAAACCTTTATACGCGACCTACACAGTACCCACCCAGGCATTGTCATGATGAAGGCAATTGCCAGGTCGCATGTTTGGTGGCCCAGCATTGACTCAGACTTGAAGTCATGCGTGCATCAGTGCAACACTTGCTCGCAACTGAGCAATGCACCAAGGGAGGCTCCACTGAGTCTGTGGTCATGGCCCTCCAAACCGTGGTCCAGGATCCACGTAGATTTTGCCGGCCCCTTTCTAGGAAAGATGCTTTTCGTAGTTGTGGACGCTTACTCCAAATGGATTGAATGCGCAATCATGTCATCCAGCAGGTCCACAGCCACCATTGAAAGCCTCCGGGCCATGTTCGCCACCCATGGCTTGCCCGACGTCCTTGTCAGTGACAATTGACCATGTTTCACCAACTCGGAATTCAATGAGTTTATGACCAATAATGGCATCAAGCATGTCAGGTCTGCTCCGTTTAAGCCCGCGTCTAACGGTCAAGCAGAGCGGGCAGTCCAAACAATCAAGCAGAGCATGAAACGTGTAACGGATGGCTTCCTGCAGACCCGCTTGTCTCACATTATGCTCAGTTACCGTATGCGACCCCACTTGCTCACCGGGGTACCCCCGGCAGAATTGTTAATGAAGAGAGCCCTCAGAACCAGGCTCTCCCTAGTCCACCTGGATCTTAATGATCATGTGGAAACCCGGCGACACCGGCAGAACATGTACCACGATCACGCGGATGTTTCATGTGACATTGATGTTAACGACCCTGTATTTGTCCTGAATTATGGTCATGGTCCCAAGTGGGTTGCTGGCACTGTTTTGGCCAAGGAAGGGTGTTTATAATCAAACTGTTAAATGGCCAAATGTGTATAAAGCATTTAGATCAGACCAAATTGCGATTTACTGACAACCAGGAACGACTTGAAACATAGAAACATAGAAACATAGAAAATAGGAGCAGGAGTAGGCCATTCGGCCCTTCTAGCCTGCACTGCCATTCAATGAGTTCATGGCTGAACATGCAACTTCGGTATCCCATTCCTGCTTTCTCACCATACCACTTGATCCCCCTATTAGTAAGGACTTCATCTAACTCCTTTTTGAATATATTTAGTGAATTGGCCTCAACAACTTTCTGTGGTAGAGAATTCCACAAGTTCACCACTCTCTGGGTGAAGAAGTTTCTCCTCATCTCGGTCCTAAATGGCTTACCCCTTATCCTTAGACTGTGACCCCTGGTTCTGGACTTCCCCAACATTGGGAACATTCTTCCTGCATCTAACCTGTCTTAAACCCATCAGAATTTTAAACGTTTGTATGAGGTCCCCTCTCATTCTTCTGAACTCCAGTGAATACAAGCCCAGTTGATCCAGTCTTTCTTGATAGGTCAGTCCCGCCATCCTGGGAATCAGTCTGGTGAACCTTCGCTGTACTCCCTCAATAGCAAGAATGTCCTTCCTCAGGTTAGGAGACCAAAACTGTACACAATACTCCAGGTGTGGCCTCACCAAGGCCCTGTACAACTGTAGCAACACCTCCATGCCCCTGTACTCAAATCCCCTCGCTATGAAGGCCAACATGCCATTTGCTTTCTTAACCGTCTGCTGTACCTGCATGCCAACCTTCAATGACTGATGTACCATGACACCCAGGTCTCGTTGCACCTCCCCTTTTCCTAATCTGTCACCATTCAGATAATAGTCTGTCTTTCTGTTTTTACCACCAAAGTGGATAACCTCACATTTATCCACATTATACTTCATCTGCCATGCATTTGCCCACTCACCTAACCTATCCAAGTCGCTCTGCAGCCTCATAGCATCCTCCTCGCAGCTCACACTGCCACCCAACTTAGTGTCATCCACAAATTTGGAGATACTACTTTTAATCCCCTCGTCTAAATCATTAATGTACAGTGTAAACAGCTGGGGCCCCAGCACAGAACCTTGCGGTACCCCACTAGTCACTGCCTGCCATTCTGAAAAGTACCAATTTACTCCTACTCTTTGCTTCCTGTCTGACAACCAGTTCTCAATCCATGTCGGCACACTACCCCCAATCCCATGTGCTTTAACTTTGCACATTAATCTCTTGTGTGGGACCTTGTCGAAAGCCTTCTGAAAGTCCAAATATACCACATCAACTGGTTCTCCCTTGTCCACTCTACTGGAAACATCCTCAAAAAATTCCAGAAAATTTGTCAAGCATGATTTCCCTTTCACAAATCCATGCTGACTTGGACCTATCATGTCATCTCTTTCCAAATGCGCTGCTATGACATCCTTAATAATTGATTCCATCATTTTACCCACGACTGATGTCAGGCTGACCGGTCTATAATTCCCTGTTTTCTCTCTCCCTCCTTTTTTAAAAAGTGGGGTTACATTGGCTACCCTCCACTCGATAGGAACATCACCATCGATGATCCACCAATACATACCCAACCAGCAATCGACCTCTCTGTCAATCACGAGGATGAATCCACCGTTCCTGACAGTCCGTTCAGACCAGCCACGGTGCGGTGCAGCAATGGTACAGCCAACTCACACACGCCAGGGTTTGAACTTAAAATATTATGTCTGCCTACTGGAGTCATTCATAGGTACATTACAATGTGTTTGTACTCAAAATGTAGTGACCTTGGTCCTTTATTCCAAACTCCAGAGTGAGGCAACCGTATGATGGCTCCACTTCCACACAGCACCTGCCACCAGGGCAGGAAACCCCGGTCACCACCAGTTGCACCCTCTAGAGATGCCAGCATGTACACACGTAGTGTAAATCTCATTGATAGCACATCAGGCAAACAAGTCTCCATCCCACGCAACCACACAGAGAGTATACCTATAATCTGCATATATAACTTCACTCGCGACCAAGTCCTTTGTGGCAATTATCTTTGCACTATGTGTTCTGGCTTAGCTCTCTCCAGACTTAAGTGCCAATAGCCTTTGCACTTTGGCTGTGCTTTGGCTTGGTTCTCTCTCTGTTAACCCCCAAGTCCTTTTGCCACAGCATTGGGTAGTGGTAACCAGTTTAGATGGTTCAATGATGCAATGGAGGTTCCAGTGGGTTCTGCGTGTGATCCATGTGTGTGTCCATGGCTACATACATCCATTTCCCCTCCCCCCACACAACGAGAGCATGCAACTGGCCCTTTACATTAACATACAGGATCAGACACAGTGCAAGTACAAAGAAAGGAGGAAAAAAAATGTTTTTACAGTTTGTATCGTGACACCTTGGTTCAGTGACTTACATTCATTGGGCTAGACTTTCCACTTCACATTGCCCATCTATGGCCCACCTATCGCCCAAAATGGAGCTCTATCGCCCATTTTGAATAAAAACTGGAAACTAGGCCCAAAACATCGCCGGAAAAACAGGTGCCTAAGTTTCCACTTTGATCGCCGAGATGATCACCCAAATGATCGCCCACACAAGGCCCAGTCCAAGTTTCGGCACCTAGCATGCACTTCACTGGGCCGATGCAAGGCCCAACAGAGTGCTGAAAAATAGTTGCTTTTTCAGGGCCTAAGAGAAGGAAATGGGCACTACGGATGCCATTTTGAACTTTGGAGGAAGGGTGGAGAATTAGTTGTGAGTCATTTAGAGAGTAAAATTAAAGAAAATTATACTCAAATTTGGGACAGGGAATATAAATAGGTATTATCAACTTATTTATGCTAAATAGATCTCATATATTGGAATTATTTTGTAAATAGGTTTTACATAGTGAAGTTATGTAATGATATTGTTGGGGCCTATCAAACTGACTGGTATACAACTTAGAGAGTACAGAGAAGGCAGACTACAGTGATTAGAGAGTATAGAATAGTGAGATTATTAAAATTAGTGAAAGTAATTATCGATAGTGATATGGGGCCTATGCTTTCCCTGCCTTTAATTGTAACTGCTCACACAGTGGTTACTGAAAGGATCAATCGAAGAGGTGGCAGAGAAATGCGTAGACAGAGACGAAGACAGAGGAGGAGACCATACAGCCAACGAAGGTACTTGGAAAAGCAATCCTACCTGACCTTATCTGAAAATGCTTGTCTTAGGAGGCTGCGATTCCAGAAGGAGGTCATTGATGAGATATGTCAATTCGTAAGGATGATCTGCAGCCTTCCAGCACCATCAGAACCGCACTGTCCATTGAGGTGAAGGTTACTGTTGCCCTAACCTTTTACGCATCGGGATCTTTTCAGGCTACAGCTGGCGACATCTGCCATATCTCTCAGCACGCTACACACTGCTGCATTCGACAGGTGACTGAAGCCCTTTATGCTCGCAGGATGGACTTCATAAGCTTCCCAATGACCTGGGAGGCACAGACCGAGAGGGCTTTGGGTTTCTCGAGAATAGCAGACTTCCCCAAGGTGCAGGGAGCAATAGACTGCATGCACATTGCCCTGTAAGCACCATTAAAGAATGCGGAGGTGTTTAGTAACAGAAAGGGGTTCCACTCACTATCTGTGCAGCTTGTTGTCGACCACAATCAAACAATTATGACAGTAAATGCTACATTTCCTGGCAACATCCATGATGCGCACATCTTACGTGAAAGTGCTATCCCTGACCTGTTTGCCAATCAACCAGAAGGTCACGGTTGGATGCTGGGGGATAAAGGATATGGCCTCGCCAGTTGGCTCATGACCCCTCTGCATAATCCTGTCACTGAAGCATAGAAACGGTATAATGAAAGTCACATAGCGACTCGCAACATTGTTGAAAAGACAATTGGAGTCCTAAAGCAGCAACACCTGGAACATTCTGGAGGCAGCCTCCAATACTACCCTGATCAGGTAGCAGAGTTTATTGTGGTGTGTTGCATGCTGCATAATGTTGTGCATCTGTAAAGTATGCACTTCCATATTCCGCCACCAGGGAGCTCATCCCCTGAAGTCCCAAGGGATCCCAGCATCCCTTGGGAGCACTGTATATAAGCCGGCCCCAAAAGGCCTGTTCCTCACTCTGGAGTGTCTTATTAAAGACTGAGGTCACTGTTACTTTAACCTCCCTGTGTGCAGCCTCATCTGTGTTCGGAACACAATAACTGGCGACGAGAATACGAATCCAACGCAAAGATGCAGCAAACTGTGGGCATCCTGGAGAAGTTCTCGGAGGGTGAGGACTGGGAAGCCTGTGTCGAATGGCTAGACCAGTACTTTGTAGCCAATGAACTGGACGGAGAAGGAAGCGCTGCAAAAAGAAGAGTGGTCCTCCTCACAGTCTGCGGGGCACCAACCTACAGCCTCATGAAGAATCTTCTGGCTCCGGTGAAACCCACAGATAAGTCATATGGGGAGCTGTGTACACTGATTCGGGAGCATCTTAACCCGAGGGAGAGCGTGTTGATGGCGAGGTATCGGTTCTACATGTGCCAGCGATCTGAAGGTCAGAAAGTGGCGAGCTACGAGCTAAGGCGACTTGCAGGACAATGTGAGTTTGATGGCTACCTGGAGCAAATGCTCAGAGACTTTTTTGTACTGGGCATTGGCCACGAGACCATCCTACGAAAACATTTGACTGTAGAGACACCAACCCTCAGTAAGGCCTTTGTGATAGCACAGGCGTTTATGTCCACCAGTGAAAACGCCAAACAAATCTCTCAGCACACAAGTGCTAGCAATGTTCATAAATTAACCGGAACTGTGCTTGCAAGCAGAAATGTACAGAGCAGAACCCACGAGTCTGCAACTGCCAGCAGGCCTCAGGTGACCCAGATGACTCAGAGTCCCCAACAAAGGATGAATGCAAGCAATTCACACCTTGTTGGCATTGTGGAGGCTTCCATTCAGCATATACATGCCGCTTCAAATGGTATGTTTGCAAGAGCTGTGGAACAATGGGGCACCTCCAACGAGCTTGCAAACGAGCTGCAAGCTCTGCAAAACCTGCTAACCACCACATGGCAGAGGAAGATCGGTCCATGTTGGATCAAAGCAATTTCAAGTCTCAGAGAGAGGAGGCAGATGCTGAAGTACACGGGGTGCACACATTTTTAATGAAATGTCCACCTATAATGCTAAATGTAAAATTGAATGGCTTACCCGTAGCCATGGAACTGGACACTGGAGCTAGCCAATCCATCATGAGTAAAAAGATGTTTGAGAGACTGTGGTGCAACAAGGCATTCAGACCAGCCCTGAGCCCCATCCACACGAAACTGAGAACGTACACCAAACAGCTTATCACGGTCCAGGGCAGCGCCATGGTCAAGGTCACCTACGAGGGCACGGTGCATGAACTGCCACTCTGGATTGTCCCGGGCGATGGCCCCAAATTGCTTGGAAGGAGCTGGCTGGGCAAAATCCGTTAGTGCTCGGATGTCATCCCAGTTCCATCACATGTCGATGAGGCCTCAAGTACCCAGGTTCTGAACAAATTTCCTTCCCTTTTTGAGCCAGGCATTGGAAACTTTTCCGGGGCGAAGGTATGGATCCACTTGGTCCCAGAGGCACGACCCATTCACCACAAGGCGCGAGCGGTACCTCACATGATGAGGGAGAGAGTGAAAATCGAGCTGGACAGGCTGCAATGCGAGGGTATAATCTCCCCAGTGGAATTCAGCCAGTGGGCCAGTCCGATTGTTCCAGTACTCAAAAGTGATGGCACGGTCAGGATTTGCGGCGATTATAAAGTAAGTATTAATCGTTTCTCGCTACAGGACCAATACCCGCTACCTAAGGCAGATGACCTAGCAGGAGGCAAGATGTTCACCAAGCTCGACTGATTTCGGCCTACATGACGCAGGAGCTGGTGGAGTCTTCGAAGGGCATCACCTAGATCAACACGCACAAGGGATTGTTCATCTACAACAGATGCCCATTTGGGAGTTCGGTCAGCTGCAGCGATCTTCCAGAGAAACATGGAGAGCCTACTCAAGTCGGTACCACACACGGTGGTCTTTCAGGACGACATATTGGTCATGAGTCGGGACACTGTCGAGCACCTACAAAACCTGGAGGAGGCCCTCCAACGACTGGATCGTGTAGGGCTGCGGCTGAAGAGGTCGAAATGCGTCTTCATGGCAACAGAAGTGGAGTTTTTGGGGAGAAAGATCGTGGCGGACGGCATTCGATCCACAGACGCCAAGACAGAGGCTATCAGGAATGCGCCCAGGTCACAGAATGTCACAGAGCTGCGGTCGTTCCTGGGACTCCTCAACTATTTTGGTAACTTCCTACCGGGGTTAAATATCCTCTTAGAGCCCTTACATGTGTTATTACGCAAAGGTGAGAACTGGGTATGGGGAAAAAAAACAAGTAATTGCTTTTGAGAAAGCCAGAAACAGTTTATGCTCCAATAAGCTGCTTGTATTGTATAACCCGTGTAAAAGACTTGTGCTAGCATGTGACGCGTCGTATGGAGTTGGGTGTGTATTACAACAAGCCAACGTTGCGGGGAAGTTGCAACCTGTCGCCTATGCTTCCAGGATCGAGTCTAAGGCCAAGAGGGCCTACAGGATGATTGAGAAAGAGGCATTAGCGTGTGTGTTCGGGGTAAAGAAAATGCATCAGTACCTGTTTGGCCTCAAATTTGAACTGGAAACCGATCACATGCCCCTCACATCCCTGTTCGCTGAAAACAAGGGGATAAATACTAATGCCTCAGCCCGCATACAAAGGTGGGCACTCGCGCTATCAACTCTACCATCCGCCACAGGCCAGGCACCAAGAACTGTGCGGATGCTGTCAGTCGGCTACCATTGCCCACCACGGGGGTGGAAATGGCGCAGCCTGCAAACTTGTTGATGGTGGCGCAGCCCGCAGACTCGTTGATGGTCATGGAAGCGTTTGAAAATGATAAATCACCTGTCATGGCCCACCAGATTAGGACTTGGACCAGCCAAGATCCTCTGCTGTCCCCAGTAAAAAACTGTGTACTGCATGGGAGCTGGGCCAGCATCCCCGTTGAAATGCAAGAGCTAATCAAGACGTTCCAGCGGCGAAAGGACGAGCTGTCCATTCAGGCAGACTGCCTGTTGTGGGGTAACTGCGTATTGCTACCAAAAAAGGGCAGGAAGACGTTCATCTCGGATCTCTACAGCACACACCCGGATATAGTAATGATGAAAGCGATAGCCAGATCCCACATGTGGTGGCCCGGTATCGACTCTGACTTAGAGTCCTGTGTACGGCAATGCAGCGTATGTGCTCAGTTGAGCAATGCGCCCAGAGAGGCACCACTAAGTTTGTGGTCCTGGCCCTCCAGACCATGGTCGAGGATCCATGTCGACTATGTGGGCCCGTTTCTCGGTAAAATGTTCCTGGTGGTGGTGGATGCTTTTTCAAAATGGATTGAATGTGAAATAATGTCGGGAAGCACTGCCACCACCAGCATTGAAAGCCTGAGGCTATGTTTGCCACCCACGGCCTGCCTGACATACTGGTCAGTGACAACGGGCCATTTTTCACCAGTGCCGAATTTAAAGAATTCATGACCCGCAATGGGATCAAACATGTCACCTTGGCCCCATTTAAACCAGCCTCCAATGGGCAGGCAGAGCGGGCAGTACAAACCATCAAACAGAGCCTTAAACGAGTCACAGAAGGCTCACTCCAAACCCACCTCTCCCGAGTACTGCTCAGCTACCGCACGAGACCCCACTCGCTCACAGGGGTGCCCCCGGCTGAGCTACTCATGAAAAGGACACTTAAAACCAGATTCTCGCTGGTTCACTCCAACCTGCATGATCAGGTAGAGAGCAGGCGGCAGCAACAAAATGTAAACAATGGTCGCGCCACTGTGTCACGGGAAATTGATCTGAATGACCCTGTTTATGTGCTAAACTATGGACATGGTCCCAAGTGGATCGTGGGCACGGTGATAGCTAAAGAAGGGAATAGGGTGTTTGTAGTCAAACTAGACAATGGACAAATTTGCAGAAAGCACCTGGACCAAACGAGGCTGTGGTTCACAGACTGCCCTGAACAACCCACAGCAAACACCACCTTTTTCGAGCCCACAACACACACCCAAAGGATCAACGACACCACGCCGGACCAGGAAATTGAACCCATCACGCCCAACAGCCCAGCAAGGCCAGGCTCACCTAGCAGCCCTGCAGGGCCAACAACATGCCAGCACAGCGAGGGCACAGCCAACATACCAGAACAGACATTTGTACCGAGGCGGTCCACCAGGGAAAGAAAGGCTCCCGACCGCCTCACCTTGTAAATAGTTTTCACTTTGACTTTGTGGGGGAGTGATGTTGTATCTGTAAAGCATGCACTCCCATGTTCCGCCACCAGGGAGCTCATCCTCTGAAGTCCCAAAGGATCCCAGCATCCCTTGGGAGCACTGTATATAAGCCGGCCGCTAAGGCCTGTTCCTCACTCTGGAGTGTCTTATTAAAGACTAAGGTCACTGTTACTTTAACCTCCCTGTGCGCAGCCTCATCTGTGTTAGGAACACAATACATAACCTAGCTATAAAGAGAGGACAAATAATGCCAGATCACGCTGCAGGTCCACCTCCAGAAGGAGATGAGATAGAAGATGCAGCCAGCGAGGATGAAGAGGAGGAACAGGCGGGAGAGGATGCGGGCGAGGACATAGGGGAGCTTAATCAGCCTGGCGATCTAGCACCGGTACCACCACACCTTTCCCGAAGACCAGTAGCCAGTGGCAGTTACACGGCCGCTAAGCTTTTGCGTCAACAGCTCATTAATGAACTAATTATTGTTGATATTCAAACGTTCAATTACAGTTAAGGTTAATCAAATGTTTCATTTCCGTGGGGAAACAGAATAAACAAACAAATATGCATGAAAAACTGTATGTTGTAAAACTTAATTAACTAAGAGAGAAGGTACAAAAGTTGTAGAAACAATTTTTTTCAATTAAGAAACAACACTTTTTTTTTAAGAACTAATGAACAACACCCTCACTCCAAATCCCCAGCCCCCGTACCAAACCACCCTTCCCTTAAATCCCCAAAACATTAAAAGAAGAAGAAATTGAACATTTAAGTATTAATAATGTGGCCATTTAAGTAATGATAACAAGTGATCATTTAAGTGATGATAACAAGTGACCATTTCAGTGATAACAAGTGACCATTTCAGTAAGAATGGCAAGTGAACAGTTAAGTAATGATAACAAGTGAACATTTAAGTATTGATAACAAGTGAACATTTAAGTATTGATAACAAGTGCCCAATTTAGTAACAATAACAAGAGAATAATAAAGTGATAATAACAAGTGAACATTTATGAAACAAGTGAACTATTGAAAACCACTCCCCCCCTCCCTACCTGCGGCCACGTTTCCCTCCAGATCCTGTCCCACCCAGTATTCGCACCCCACCTGCCCGTTTTGGTCTCCGCAGACCGACACCAAGACGTTATGCAGAGTGGGATGGCAAGACTTTCTGCCGTGGTGGAGGTAACGGAGCGGAAGCAGAAGCCTCAGGCTCTACTTCCGAGTCAGGAGGAACTGTGTCCTCCGTACTCGCTTGTGTGCTTGGGGTCTCGCTGCGAGTGGACACGACACCCTGGGGTGCAGTGCCGTGTCCAGCCAGCAACGCATGTTGTAGGGCATTTGTTGCAGCTGTCTGCTCCCCGATCGCCTCCAACGTCTCCCGAGCAGTCTGTGACTGCTCAGAAGACCAGCTGGAGAAGCGCGAGCAGGACTCGTTCCAGGTTGTGGAGAACTGGCTCCAATTGGCTGAGAAACCCGCGAACCCCTGGATAAAGTCGCGACTGATCGCGATCATCTCCCTGCACAGGGATAGTAAGCTCTCCGTCTGGTCCTCCGTGGCAGGCGAGTGCGTATCACGCTGACCGGACCGCTATGGGATTGGCGTCTGCAATGTCACGCGTCTTAGAGTCACCACCTGCACACCGCTTGGTCCCGGTGCCTCATCTATCTCAAAAGAGATGGCCGCAGGTTGTTCCCCCCCCCACAAAAAAAATCTCCTGTTTTCCCTCCTCCTCCTCCTCTTCCTGCTCACGCACAGCAGCAGCAGGAGTCTGCATTGGCTCCTCCTCTGGCTCTTCCTCCTGGGAGGTTCCTGAATGTTCAGTGGACGTGTCGGTTGACTCCAGTAATACTTGTTGACCTTTGAAAGACAAATGGAAGTTATAAACAACGTTTAACAATTCAAATCAATTCATCTCACTTTTTTCAAGAACTCAAAACATTGCCATTAGCCCATACGCACAAGCGGTCACCAGGCCTAACATGACCTCATTTGAAGATCAATCGTACATCTCAATAATATATCTCAGTTATATATCAAATCAAAGTATCATTGCATAGGATTACCCGCATAACAAATATTTACTATTGATTCATACATTGCACAGTGCACAGTTCTCATTACTCACGTGACTCTAGGGTGGGTTCGGCCACACCATGGGTTGTGACCGAACGGCTTTCTGGCCCCACCAAGGCCACTACAAGCTCTTCGTAGGCGTTAAGCGACTGCAGCATGGCACAGCCCCCGCCCGTCCTGCATTGCTCTCGTTGGTTGATAGATATCTTCTTCTGTAATAGATAAGGTAACATTGCACGGCATAAGCAAATGGATTTGGCAATAAATATTTACGACTGACAGGTTTATAAGTTCAATTACAAGTTTGCACTACATTGCATAGGAATAAGATATTTCATACTGTAACATTCAAATTTATGTTGCGATGCATAAATGTAATCACAATTTAATCCTAATTAAATAATTTAGTTATGCTAAAAGATTACGAGATAACATTGCAGATTCTAATTAGGATTCCCATGCATCATTAAATAATAAATATGGATGATTTCAAATATAAATTTCAACTTACTCTTGCAGCCGCCAGTAGACTGTTCCATCTTTTGCGGCACTGGTCCGGTATCCATGTTTCATTAGATGCTGACGTGACCACGTCGGCAATCTCTGCCCAAATCCTCCGATATGCACGGGGTGGAGGTTTCCCATGCCCACCCCATGTCAGATCCTCCCACCTCGCGCTAACACTGTTAACTAGGGCCTCATTGGCCTCCTCGCTGAAGGGCTTGGCCCTTCGCCTTTCTAAAGATCCCTCCATTCTTTAAATTGATATGAACTAAGGCTTTGTCAAAATACCTGATTCCTTTCTCCTCTCTCTCTCTCTCTCTCCCAGACCCACACAGAGCTTCTGAGCATGTGTGAAGACCCTTGACCTCTCAAAACGCGGGAGAGAGCATCATCCTGAAAAAAAATTAACCTGCACATACGCAGTAATGCGTTGCTAGGGAAGCTTCTTTTTCTTCATTGACTTCCGTTTTCTTTGGGCGATCTTGAGATTGGCGAGAAATCACATCGCCCATTTGACATCACTGGGGTAAGGCCGAGTGGAAAATCGCAAAAAAAAATGTGCCTTGAGCCGACGATCAGCACGGACAACACGTCCCGCATCGCTGGAACAAGGCCGATTTTTTTTCAGCCTTAGCCACCAAGTGGAAAGTCTAGCCCATTATGTTTTACGGTCGTGTACCAGGATTGGGTAGATTGCATTCATGGTTCAGTCATGGTCAGTACTGAAGTAGCAGTACAGGTATGCAAGGATGCTAGTTCCAGAGCAACCGGACGGGGTCCTAGTCGTCTGATGGCGGCGCTGCGTCCTCTACTAGCGGGTGGGCTTGGTTCGCTCATCTTGCCAGGGCCTTTGCCGTTGCCTAGTGGTGGGCAGAGCCACAGATGTGTGTGGCCTCCCTGTCCTCCATTGAGGGCTGCAGAATCTTCTGCCTGCTCTCTAACAGTGTTGGGAACCTGGCTGTTCCAGGTCCCGTTTGGGGAACTCGTTGGTTCTGACCTTTCGCTCCCGGACATGGCCGAGGTAGTGACTGGGTCTGGGGGCTGCACCGTCTCCACCCGGGTGGTGGGCAACGGTGGCCGACTGCGTGTATTGGCGCCGTTTTCATTTCCAGGTCCGTGGTGAATAGTGCCATCGGGTCCTGCAGCGTGGGATAGACCTGGGACAGGGTAACAGGATCAGTGCCTTCACCCTCCTGAGATCGCTGGCTTGCTACTTTTGGAGACACTCTATTCCCGACATCGTACAACATTTTGTTCTTTACATTCTTAATTGGTTTGTTACATTGATTGCCATGCATACAATGTTTCTTTAAGTTCAGTTGGCTGCAGGTCTCTTTGAAGAGAACCCTGCCATGTCATGCTGAACCTCGCTGCAGCAGGGACGCCATCTTGCCTCTGTCCTCGAGGTCGACTGTCTTGATCCTTCTCTCCTGCGATTCTGCCACAAAAGCTGGAAGAGTGCCTGTGAATTCGATCTTCCTCCCCAGGAGTCCTGCCACTGGAGCTGGGAAGGTATTTTTAGGTCATTCTGGTAGAATCATTGCCACGCAGTCATGATAGACGGTCTGTGCCTCAGGTGCTGTACTGGTCTGTTCTCTGGTGCCTGGCCCAAGCGACAGTGAGGTTTTGCTCTGCCTCTGAGCATGGGGGACATCAATTGCTGGAGTGAAGAGGTCTTCCCATTTTCACTGGATCTTCGCCAGCCACCTTCTTCCGAGTAGCGTTGGACCATCACCTGCAACAATCCACAGAGGTAACTTGTGTACCACGCCATTATGGATTACACTTACATCCGCACTACCAAGGACTGGGATCAGCTCCTTGGTGTAGGTGTGCAACTTTTCCTGTACTGGAACCAGCTCTTGTCATTTTTCATTCCATAGCTTCTCAAAGGCATCCCAGCTCATCACTGACTGGCCCGCTCCCGTGTCCACTTCCATGAAGACTGGAACGCCGTTTATCTCGACTTCCATCTTCACTGGAGGACAATCGGTATACACTCCATACATTTCTTCTTGGGGATGAGCTGCCTCTCTGGCCAAATCATCATACTCCCTGCTGGATTCAAAGTCGTCTACCGACTCCTCTGCTAGACGCTGAGTCGTATTTCTTTTACACATACGCTGAAGATGGCCCTTCGTGTTACAGGCTTTGCAAATGTACTCAGCAAACCGACACTGGTGAGCCCTATGGTTTCCTCCGCAACGCCAGCATGGTGCTACTCGATTAGTACTCCTCGGCAGACTCTGAATTCTGGAATCCTGAGATCTGTGCTTTCTGCCCTGAGCAGAGCCATGTTCTACAGTCTTTCCTGTGAAAGGCACCATTCTGTGTACAGTACTTGCCGGGTTTGAGTCCACAGGATGAATAATTTGCTTGGTGCTGCAGGTCGAGGTCATGAACACCTGACTGACATACTGATGGCCTTCTGCAGGTTGATTGTGGTGTCGGCAGATAATAGCTTGTGAAAGAAGCCCTTGTGATGAATTCCTATAAAGAGATGTGTGTGCATAAATTACACGGTACCGCAAGTCTCCTGAGGTCGGCAGCATATTTTGCAATCTCCTGGCCCTCAGGTCTGCAGTGAGTGTAGAATCTGTGCCTGGCCGTGAGAATGCTCTGTTTTGGTTTTAGTTGGTCGCGAATTAGTTCAGTCAGCTCATCGTATATCTTATCCTTGGCCTTCATGGATGCCAGCAAGTCCCTGACGAGGCGGTAGACCTCGGGCCCACAACTGGTCAGCAGTATAGCCTTGCGCTTCTCCGCCAATGTGTCCGTCTCCCCTACCTGGTTGGTTGCCACGAAATATTGCTCGAGGCTTTTCGTGAAGGCATCCCAATCATCACCCTCTGTGAAGTCTTTTAGTGTGCCAAAAATAACCATAATCGCATGAAAGTCCGTATTCTCGTCGGCAGTTATTATTTCTGTAATTTACCTATGAATTACTCTATGAGGCAATGTGTTGAACTCAAACTGTAGTGACCTTGGTCCTTTATTCCAAACTCCAGAGTGAGGCAGCCGCATGGTGGCTCCCCTGGTACCAGGGCAGGAAACCCCGGTCTCCACCAGTTGCACCCTCTAGTGGTGCCAGTATGTACACACACAGTGTAAACCCCATTGATAGCACATCAAGCATAGAAGTCTCCATCCCACGCAAGCACACAGTGACCACACAGAAAGTATACATATAACCTGCATATACAATATCGATGATCAACCAGGGAGCGAAGGGCTCCAGATCACCTCAACTTGTAAATAACTTGTACCGAAGACTTTTGGGGTGAGTGATGTTATGTATGTAACTCCGTAATACTTGCCACCAGAGGGCGTGACTGTTGGAGTCCTAATGGTCACCTGCACACACGTGCAAGGCCAGTGTAAAAGGTTGTCTGCCATGTTGTTTAGGCACTCTGGAGTTGTAATAAAGAAGACTAAGGTCACACTAAGTTTAGCTCACAGTACTCAGCCTCGTGGAGTTCTTCTGTACACAACACCTGTCAAGTAGAGCCCCCATGACTGGGAGCAAGTGGCATGAGCAGAACCGTTTAAATGAGAAGCAAGGCATTCTCCACTTACAGCAACACTCTCTGTGTCCTTAGCAACTTTAGAAATCTGCAAAACAGTTGCACAAATTTGGACAAAGCCACTAGAACTGAAAATGCAAGTCACTTGCAAGTTGTTGATGATCTCTTAAATAGCGCTGCTCAGGGTTCCTTGCTGCTACTGAACACGTGGTCAGATGTACAAAATGGAAGATTTTGCCTCTAATCGGCATTGCACTCATGATCTGCCTAATCTAAATATCTGGAGCGAGCGCGGGCAATGGCAGCACTACCGAGCTTCCCAAAATGGTGGCCACCGCGGGACCCACTGGGCGGAAGCAATTCAGCTGCCATTTTATCATCAAAACCCCTCCTTAACAGCCGGTGCTAAATCCACGAATTTCACGGCCAAGGTAGTTCGGTTACTTCACTTATTAGCCTTTTCAAATCAGAATGTCACATCTGACTGTGATAAAGTTACATACTTGCGAAGTTATGGAATATCAAATACAGACAAACGTAGAACATTTTATATTACTTTCACAACTCCTGAGTTGTATTTGTAATCAGCAGACATTAGATACTAGGTAGATCTAGGTCAGAAACTAAAGAGTAGAAGTCAGAAGATCAGTTCTTTTTGCACAAGTGTACATTTTACTTTTTCCCACACTAACCATCTCTGGCTTGACTGTGCCGTTTTGGTGCCAGGCTGGGCAGCTTCGCACCATGGGTTCAGTAGGAAGTGACTGAGTCTGATCAAACTCATTTCATGTAGGATCTTTGCAGCCAGCAGAGAGAGAGAGGAGGAGATTGTCATCTCACCAGCTCGACTTGAATTTAAAAAATGTAACTATTAACTGAAAGGGCAGCTTTAAAAATTTGCATAAAGTGTGTGAAATTTCAGATCTTTTAGTCATTCTTAATGATATCCTTTTATGATTCTTAATTTTTGTTTATTTAAGATTAGTTGTCTCATATTTTCTTTAATAATAAATGGTGTTCATTTTAAAAGTAATTTTTACACTCTCATTTTGATCTATTTGTGTATTACAATTATAACCTCTTGCATCAGAAATGTAATGGATTCCATGTTTCAGCTGGCTTTAGTTTGTAGGTAAGGTACTGTGGTATGCTTGAGCAGGCTTCATTGTGAAATGGAGGCCAAGAGGGTTGATTCAAAGAGTACTTTAATCAGCTTAATCACCTATTTAAAAGTGGACGTTCCTCAGTCATGCACCACAATTCATTGGTAACTATTTGGGCTAAACTATTTTCCATCTATTTCAGGGAAATATTATCATTCTGCTTTTTTTCTGTAGATAGTTAGAAATGTTGAATTCACTGTAACAGTGTACTTAACAAATCATATGTACTTTGTATACACCTTCAGTGCCTTTTCTCTCAATATATCAATTTCAGCAATAAATTATGAATTGTTAGATAGCCAATCAACATCTTAGCTTTTTTAACTCTCATCTAAGAATGAAATTTAAATCTGATACAATGAAAAAATACCAGTAACAAAAACACAAGCAGAATATTGTAGCAACTAAACAGAACCAAGCGTAGGTTATTTACTGTTAAGTAATGAAACAATGCCTCACTAAGTCCACGCGACTGAAAACTAAGCTGTTCCCAGGGATACCTGAAGGTTACTTGACCTACAAATCTCAGCTAATCTCATGTAATCCTTTGTTACCAAACTGATTCCTCCATGGACTGAAATAGAAGACGTGTAGAAATAGGAACTAAAAGCTTTGATTGTGCCTAGTTTTGTTGACTTTGAACTATGTATCTAATTGCTGTCCTCTGCTTGTTGGCCACAATTTTCACAAAAGTATCTTCCTTCTGTCCTTCCCAGTGTACCTGTATTTTCCACGGTAGAAGTGATGGCACTGGGACCAGGTAAGTCAATTAGAAATAGACAGCTGGATAGGAATAGTTCTATGGCTAGACAATGATTTGTAAAATGCAAAGTAGCGCACTAAATTTTGAATCCAATTTTTCTTAAACCCTCCTGTAATGCAGTTTTCAAAAGCTATATTTTTAAATTCTTTCCAGTAATCTCGATGTAATGTATATTCTTGATGCTCTCCAACAGTGTGAATATATATTTAATTTTCATTCAGCAGCAAAGTGTCAATGAATACAAAGTACATGTTACAAAGTGCTTGCAGTGCAGGCTGCAGTAACTAATAGCACAATGCCAATAAGGCAGAAGTATATATTCAAATCTGAGTGGAGTTGAGAGCACATTTGACTGTTTTACTGCACAGCACAGCCACAAAAAATGATTAACCGGGGAATGCAAACATCTCTCAGGGCTGAGAGTTATGCTGGAGAGGCTTTTTTTCAGAAAGCTTGCAGTTACAAATGAGTTCTGGTCAATACAATTAGCATTTATACCTCGTATATATGATCTGCCATAGTGTACTCTATTTATATCCCACATTCAGAGTAAAGAATCTGCTCAAACGGTTCAGATGATGTCGTAAACTATGAGATATTAAATATGAAGATTAATTACAAATATATTTATATTAAATTTTTCCATTTTAATTTATTTTGTATAAATGGTGTACAACTCTTAAGCTACAGTACTGTAAGACACAAAAGCTAACATTACAAGTTGTGTTCCTGGTATGGAGTCTTGTCCACCAAAAGTGCACATTGGGAATTTGGGAATTTGGGCATGTGATCCCCATGATTTTTCCATCCATCAAAATTAATTAATCGAAAATTGTGGGGGATATGTGTCTGAATTCCTGATTTATGCAAGCAGCAGGCAAAGCTCCAGGAGCACAAACCCATAAAATTGATTCTAAATTGCATGCGTGTATCATATCATTTCTTTGTTTACTGTTTTAGGAAAAACAGAAAAATAGATGAAACTTGCACTTTTGTTATAGTGGGAAAAAAAACTTTGGTGGAGAAATTCGGGGCATTTGCGCCTCCTGTAAGCAAACGACTTTTCTTCCGGGCGTGACACCGCTAACGACTCCTGTGAAATACCATGGGACTTTAGCATTGGTGGTAACCATAAGCGCCCTGCTCCATTGTGTAGCGACCAGTTTTTGCCCTGGAGTGAAAATTCAGTAGTGCCCCCCGAAGCTGTGCCGAGCGATGCCAGCGGCCGCTTCAGGGAGCACGTAGGCTACTCACCGGGCAGAATTTAAAGAAAAGGTGGCGTTTGAAAAAAAAATCGACATCTCGCTCCCTGTTTCTGCCCCGCAAAGTCGACAGTTTGGTCCCCCTCTTTAATGAAAGGGAGGGCCCTGTCTAGGTGGCAGTGCTATGCATCCCGCCGTGTAGCGCTGCACCCCTCACGGAGGCCTTCTGCCCTGCTCATGTCTCGCTCGCGCGCCGCAGAGCAAGTGGAGCGCGATATTTTGCACTCCACTTGCTCTCGGGAGCGGTAACCCGAATAGAGGTCGCGGGGTGCAACTTCCGTGCCTGGCACAGGAACTCCCGCCCCAAATTTTGCTCCCTTTATTTTCACGCTTCTTCTAACTTGAATTTTGACTTGCAGGCTTGTCTCTAACGCCATGACCCTTCTCTCAGAGGGAAAGTGGGTTGGAGATATGGCTACACTGTGGCCCCAATTCTCCAACTAGCTCTCCTTACATGCACTGTGCATCACTGGGAGCATGGAAATAGCCCTTATGTATCATTTGGGGAAATCAGAGGACTCTTGCCACAGGGTGCTTGTGTTTAAAGTTCATGGCTGTGAAATTGCACCTCTTACTACTGGCTGTTAAAGTTGGTTTTGGCATAAAAATAGTAGCCGCCTCGCATCTGGCCACTTCCGGCGCAATTTAAACAAAATGGTGGCATGCAACTCCCCTTTAATTTTCGCCCCGCAAGTGTTGTTTGGCCTGGTTTGCGACCCGCAAGGCTGGCGCAAACATCGCCCATGGCGGACTCACGGGTGCTACCCAATTTCGGCTCCGGGACGAAAATGGGTCGCTGCGCACGCTGATGATGTAATCATTGCCGGTGCAGTAGCCCGGGGCACTTCCGGCAGGAGCGATGCGCTGATGGCTTGCGCTTCTGCTAGCTCCCGTGCAATTTTGCAGGAGGCGGTAGTGGCCTTGCGCCCCAGGCAAGAGATCATAGGCGCCCCGCGAACACAATGGAAATTTCTCCCCCTTTAGCGTCTATCTTTCGTGTTCTTTTCTCTACTCTGGTCCTCCTACGCAGTGCTACGCATTGGCTGCAGCACGGCTGGTGGAAGGATGCTGATTTTCAGTGGGGGAGACTGCAGATGGCCTTTCAGGATGACCTTGAGCAACTCTGGGCCTAGAAGGCCTAGCTGTGGACTGATTACCTCGGCATGGGCGGCACCAGTCTAGTCTGGGCTGGCTGGCTGATGTCAGAGCGGCAGTGGTGGGACTAGGAATGCTGTCATCCTGAGAGCAGTCTGAGCTTGCGTGGCATCAAACTGAACCTGCTGGAGAGCAGTCTGAACTTCCAGTGCAGCACTAAGACATTGGGTCCAACACCGCCTTCAGTGTGCCAGCGCAGCCTTCGGTCGCCTGAGGAAGAGAGTGTTTGAAGACCAGGACCTCAAACTTATGGTCTACAGGGCAGTGGTGATAACCACCCTCCTATATCGCTTAGAGACGTGGACTATATACAGCAGACACCGCAAAACGCTGGAGAAGTACCACCAGCGCTGCTTCCACAAGATCCTGCAAATGCATTGGCAGCATATATGCATCAACGTCAGTGTTCTCACTCAGGCCAACATTCCCAGCATCGAAGCACTGACCATGCTCGATCAGCTCCGTTCGACGGGCAAAATCATCCGCATGCCCAACACGAGACTTCCAAAACAAGTGCTCTACTTGGAGCTTCGACACGGCAAGCAAGCCCCAAGTGGGCAGAGGAAATGCTTCAAGAACACCCTCAAAGCCTCCTTGATAAAGTGCAACATCCCCACCGATAACTGGAAATCCCTGATCCCAGGACCACACATCCGGGAGGGCGCTGAGCACCTCAAGTCTCATCGCTGAGAACAAGCAGAAACCAAACACAGACAGTGGAAGGAGCGTGCGTCAACTCAGGCTCCCTGACCACCCTTTCTTTCAGCCACAGTCTGCCCCACCTGTGACAGAGACTTGTAGATCCCGCATTGGACTCTTCAGTCACCTGAGAACTCACTTTTAGAGTGTGTAAAGTCCTTACTCTACAGTATGAAACCACACGAGGTACATTCTGGGGACAAGGTCACTCTGTGACCTTAACTCTTTATTCACAGGACTCCAAAGACGATGACCCTGTGTGGGACCTCCCTTTTTGTACCTGTGTGATCAGGTAAGGAGTGTCTCCCACAAGTTCACCCGTTGTGGTCAAGGTGCGCATCTAGGTTGAGTGTATACTGTAATACAATGGTGTTAAATTGTGGTTACATACATGACATCACTTCCTCCCCCCCCCAAAGTCTTATTGGGATCATAGGTTTAGTCTTTCAGGTGGTCTACGCTCCCTCATGGAGCGCCGCAGTTGGGGCTCTGGTTGTTGGACACTGACGTGAGTATCTGTCACCTGTGGTGATTCTGGCCTGTCCGGGCTGACCGCAGGGACTGTGCAGTCTTCTGATTGCTCTTGTTGCTCGTTCACTGGCGGTGTGGTGAGCTCCATCTCATGGTCTTCTTCGGGTTCCTCCGTGTCGATGCTGAACCTTTTTTTTTACTTGGTCCAGATGCTTACGGCATATCTGATCATTGTTGAGTTTTACCACGCTGACCCTATTCCCCTCTTTGTCGATTACAGTGCCCTCAAGCCATTTGGACCCCATGGTGTGATTGAGGACAAATACAGGATCATTTATTTCTATACATCTCCCCCTCGAATTACGGTTATGGTACTCGTTTTGTGATTTGCGCTTGCCCTCAACTATGTCGATCAGGACTGGGTGAATGAGTGTCCGTTTCATTAGTAGCTCTGCGGGCGGGACCCCCGTGAGTGAGTGCGGTTGGGATCTATAGGCCAGCAGGAGACACGATAGGCGGCATTGTAGGGAGGGTCCTTGAATCCTGAGCATATCTTGCTTAATGATTTGGACCGCACGTTCCGCCTGGCCATTGGAGGCCGGCTTGAATGGCGCAGTCCTGACGTGATTGATGCCATTGCCCGACATAATTCGTAGCTTGTGAAACATGGGCCATTATCACTAACCACGATGTCTGGCAAGCCGTGGTTGCAATGATCGCACATAGGCTTTCCACGGTGGTGGATGACGTGCATGAATTCAGAATGATGCACTCGATCCATTTCGAGTACGCATCTACCACAATAAGGAACATCTTTCCCATGAACAGGCCCACGTAGTCAACGTGAATGCGTGACCATGACCTGGTGGGCCAGGACCACAGGCTGAGCGAGGTCTCCCTGGGGGCATTACCCAGCTGGGCACACGTCGTGCACCTGCGAACACAGTGTTCCAGGTCTGAATCAATTCCAGGCCACCAAACGTGTGACCGGGCAATGGCCTTCATCAGCACAATGCCTGAGTGCTCGCTATGGAGTTCCCTGATGAATGCCTCCCTGCCCTTCTGGGGCATAACTACCCGGCTGCCCCATAGTAGGCAGTTGGCTTGGATGGAGAGCTCATCCATCCATCTGTGGAACGGTCTGACCTCCTCAGGGCATGCTCCATGTGCGGGCGCCCAATCCCCAGTCAGGACACATTTCAATCAGGGATAGGAGGGGATCTCTGTTTGTCCAGATTTTGATCTGGCGGGCTGTGATGGGGGAGCCTGCACTGTCAAAGGCATCGACAGCCATGACCATCTCGGCACTTTGCTCTGCTGCCCCCTCAGTGGTGGCCAGTGGAAGCCTGCTGAGTGCGTCAGCACAATTTTCAGTGCCGGGCCGGTGCCGGATGGAGTAGTCATAAGCAACCAGCGTGAGAACCCATTGCTGTATGCGAGCTGATGCATTGGCATTGATAGCCTTGCTGTCTGACAACAGGGATGTTAATGGCTTGTGGTCCGTCTCTAATTCAAACGTCCTACCAAAGAGGTACTGATGCATTTTTTTTACATCATAGACACATGCAAGCGCTTTCTTCTCGACCATCCCATATCCCCGTTCTGCTTGAGAGAGTGATCTGGAGGCATAAGCCACAGCATTGCCCTGCTGCAACAGGCACCCAACCCCATTGGACGATGCATCACATGTCAGAACCAATTTTTTACATGGGTCGTATAGGGTCAACAACTTGTTTGAACAAAGTAGATTTCGCGCCCGATCAAAAGCCCGTTTCTGACAGTCCCACCAAAAACAATCACAACCCTTACGCAGGAGCACGTGTAGTGGCTCCAACAACGTGTTCAAATTCGGCAGAAAGTTCCCGAAATAGTTCAACAGTCCCAGGAATTAACTGAACTCCGATGTGTTGCAGGGCCTGGGTGCTCGTCGAATCACCTCTGTTTTGGATTCGGTGGGCCGTATCCCATCTGCAGCAACCCTCCTGCCCAGAAGCTCAACCTCAGGAGCTAAGAACACACATTTAGGCTTCTTGAGTCGCAGGCCTACCCGGCCCAGTCGCCGTAGCACCTCCTCCAGGTTGTGGAGGTGTTCCTCGGTGTCTCTACCCGTGATGAGGATGTCGTCCTGGAATACGATCGTTCCAGGAATGGATTTAAACAGGATTTCCATGTTTCTTTGAAAAATCGCGGCCGCTGATTGCATGCTAAACAGACACCTGCTATAAATGAACAGCCCCTTGTGCGTGGTGAGGTACACTCGCGGCCTTCCGCGAGAGGTGGGCGCCGGAGAGACTGGAGTGCATCATCACCCCCGGCAACCAAATTTTAATTTGATTTTATGTTTTAAAGTTTAATTTGTTTTAATTGCCGGTGTTTTTAGTGTCCCCCTCCCCTTTTATAGGGGGTACTTGTAAAATTTATGATTTTATTGCCCAAAAGAAAATCACAAAAAAAACCCAAAAAAGTAAAAAAAAAAACAAAAGGGCAGTTGAAAAATGTTTGGAGTGCCCCTCAGATTGGAGGGCACTTGACTTAACTGTTTTATTGTTATCCAACCAAAAGAGTTGTGCATGGTGATGGTGGTCAGTAGTTTAGATTCGTCGGCCAGTTCCTGGGTCATATAGGCTGAAGTGAGGTCCAACTTGGTGAACAGCTTGCCGCCTGCCAGCGTGGCGAAGAGGTCCCCCGTTCTCGGGAGCGGGTATTGATCTTATAGGGACACCTGATTGATGGTGGCCTTGTCGTCGCCACAGATCCTGACAGAGCCATCCTATTTTAGGACGGGAACGATGGGGCTCGCCCAGTCACTGAATTCAACAGGCGAGATGATGCCCTCTCTCAACAGCCGGTCCAATTTATTCTCGATCTTTTACGGCACCACTCTGGCATTGTGGTGCAATGACCTGGCGTCTGGGGTGATGTGTATCACTACTTTGGTGCCTTTGAAAGTCCCGACGCCAGGTTGGAATGGTGAATGGAATTGTTGTAGGACTTGTGAGCACGAACTTCGCTCCACAGATGACATTGCATGAACATCCCCCCATTTCCAATTCATCTCGGCTAACCAGCTCCTCTCCAACAGTGCGGGACCATTGCCCGGGACAATCCAGAGTGGCAGCCGATTCACTACCCCATTGTGTGTGACAGCCAACATTGCACTGCCTAGCACCGGAATGATTGTTTTGGTGTAAGTCCGTAATTGTGTCTCAATACATGCTAATTTTGGTCTACTGGCTTTAAGTGGCCATAGCTTCTCAAATTGCTGAACGCCCATGAGTGACTGGCTGGCCCCAGTGTCCAGCTCCATGCGTGCTGGGATACCATTTAATAAAACCCTCATCATCATTGGTGGCGTTTTGGTGCATGAACTGTGAATATTCACCACATGGACCCACTGAACCTCGGCATCCATCGATTTGCCCCAAAAGTCATACTGCCTCAAAGAACCCTCTTCTGGTCCATCTGCCTCATATATTAGTCTGGTTGCAGACTTCCTGCACATCCGAGCTAAGTGGCCACTGAGATTGCAGTTCCTGCAGACAAACTGTTGAAATCTGCAAGATCTGGCTGAGTGTTTTCCCCCACACCTCCAACATGAGTTAAAGTTTCCATTATTGGGAACAAAGGGACTATGACCAGGCATTCTCTGCTGACTGACTGCTCTTAAGTACCCTATTAGTGGGTGTCAATGGCCCCATCCCGGGCCGCATTGTCCACTGTGGTGGCGTGAATGTCCGTTCAGCCTGCCATTGTCTCTGTTGAAGTCCTACTCTGGGGTCTATTGCTGCCTGGGGAGTGTCGGACTGCCCCTGCTTGCCTGCGAGGCTCTGAGTCGCATTGATGATGTTGACTCCCTGATCCATCGCCGCGTTTGAGGCAGAATTGCGCGCGTATATTATTTTCGTCTCTTCCTCCCCCGCCATGAAAGTTTGAGCTATCAACGCCGCCGCTTCCAAGGTCAAATCCTTGTTCTCAATTAATTTGCGGAAAATTCCCGCATGACCGATGCCCTCGATAAAGAAATCCCTTAGCATCTCCCCCCTGCAGGCGTCTGTGAATTTACAGAGGCTGGCCAAACGCTGGAGGTCCGCTACGAAGTCCGGTATGCTCTGTCCTTCACGACGTCGGTGGGTGTAGAATCTGTGTCGGACCATATGTATGCTAATCGCCGGCTTGAGGTGCTCCCCGATCAATTTGCTAAGTTCTTTAAAGGTTTTGTCCACCGGCTTTTCGGGTGCTAGTAAGTCCTTCATGAGCGCGTAAGTCTTTGGTCCGCAGCTGGTCAAAAGATGAGCCCTTCACTTGTCAGCCGCTGCATCCCCAGCCATTCTTTAGTAACGAAGCTTTGCTGAAGCCTCTCGACAAAATCGGCCCAGTCTTCCCCAACACACTACCGTTCCTCTGTGCTACCGGTGGCCATTCTCGTGGGTCTAGAATTCCCATTTCTCGTCACCAATGTAAAGTCCTTACTCTGCAGTATGAAACCACACGAGGCACATTCTGGGGACAAGGTCACTCTGTGACCTTAACTCTTTATTTACAGGACTCCAAAGACGATGACCCTGTGTGGCACCTCCCTTTTTGTACCTGTGTGATCAGGTAAGGAGTGTCTCCCACAAGTTCACCCCTTGTGGTCAAGGTGTGCATCTAGGTTGAGTGTATACATTAATACAGTGGTGCTACATTGTGGTTACATACATGACAGAGTGGAAGCAAGTCATCCTCGACTCCGAGGGACTGCCTATGATGATGATGAAGACATTGGGTCACTTCCGCTTGTGCTGCATTGGAAGCTGCAACATTACCCATCACACCCAGCATCATGACTTGGACCACAAGTGTCCAAATGGAGTTGTCTATCATTTCCATCCTGCCTCCAACCCGCCAACTTTCAACTTTTACTCAGGCGGGACTGGGGGCGGGCAGCCAACCTGCTGCCAGGAAGCGGGTTAACATTTAAAAAATGATAATGAGACCCTGAAGCCCCTGCTTTAACTGCTGTGCAGGTTTACTGCAGGTGACCGGGAATCCCAGGGCTCGAGATTCCCGGTAGCTGCAATGAGGCAAGCACAGCATCGGGGAGCAATCCTTGTGGGCCAGGAGGAGCCGGAGTGCCTCCTCCCAGCTCCCCCAGCTCCCCAAGCTCATCCAATCCCCATGCCCGGGGATTGGATGCCCCCCTTCAGGGTTCGGTATCGTGCCCCCGGGGATCGATCTCATCCCCCTCGGTCAGGGATCGAGGGACCGGATCTGCCCAGATTGCGTCTCAGCCTCGGGGATGGGACCTCCTGGGGATGGGACCGCCCCCCCGGCTTGCCGTGCTCCCCCCCCCACTGAACTTGGACACCCTCCCTAGCTTGTAAACGATGCCCACCCTCCCCCAATCTCACCTGGACACCCAGCACCTACCTGATCTTATGGTGTCCTGGTCAGCGTTCCCTACCCAACTCAAAGCCACCCTGTCAATCAGGCTGTCATCCGGGTGGGGAAACCACCATTATATCACACATACTAAAACTCAAAGCATGCGGGGAAACTTGGGTCCGCCCACACCATGCAGGTGGGAATTGGGAAAATGACACTGACAAAAGGTTCTCTGGCAGGCTTGCCATTGCACCAAGCATTTCTGTGTGCATGCCCATCACCTTTCTTCTGAAGGCCGTCCCATCGAAGTCATCATCTCAGTCCTGTACAGCAGAAGTCATGTGCAAACTCTCTCTCCAGAGAGCTGGCACCCAAGCTACCCTTTCCCCCTGGCCTGACTGCAGTTCATTCATGCCCGGTGACTCACCACGTGCAGGTCCTGCATCTATCCTACCCTCTAAAGTACGTGATGTGTCATTTTCTGAGCTGGTGCCTGGGAATGTTAGGTTGAGTGGGCAAAAAATTGGCAGATGTAGTATAATGTGGGAAAATGTGAGGTTATCCATTTTGGTAAAAAAAATAAAAAAGCAAATTATTATTTAAATGGGGAGAGATTACAAAATGCTGTAGTGCAGAGGGATCTGGGGGTCCTTGTACATGAAACATAAAAAGTTAGCATACAGGTACAGCAAGTAATTAGGAAGGCAAATGGAATTTTGGTCTTTATTGCAAGGGGGATGGAGTATAAAAGTAGGGAAGTCCTGCAACAACTATGCAGGGCATTGGTAAGACCACACCTGGAGTACTGCATACAGTTTTGGTCTCTGTATTTAAGGAAGGATATACTTGCATTGGAGGCAGTTCATGCGTTGATTCCTGAGATGAAGGGTTTGTCATATGAAGAAAGGTTGGGCCGATACTCATTGGAGTTTAGAAGAATGATCTTGTTGAAATGTATAAGATTCTGAGGGGGCTTGACCGGGTAGATGCAGAGAGGATGTTTCCCCTTGCGGGGTAATCTAGAACTACGGGGCAGTTTCAGAATAACAGGTCGCCCATTTAAAATGGAAATGAGGAGGAATTTCTTTTCTGAGGATCGTGAATCTTTGGAATTTTCTACCCCAGAGAGCTGTGGAGGCTGGGTCATTGAATGTATTTAAGGTGGAGATAGACAGATTTTTGAACGATAAGGGCGTCAAGCATTACGGGGAACGGATGGGGAAGTGGAGTTGAGGCCAGAATCAGTTCAACCATAATCTTATTGAATGGTGAAGCAGGCTTGAGGGGCCAAATAGCCTATTCCTGTTCCTATTTTTTATGTTCTTATGAGTGACGGGGCCTCTTCATCTCCTTCACTCTTCTCCTCTACAACTTTGAGGAGAGGCTGGGCTGCTGGCTGTTCTTGGGTATCTGAAAGGAGAAAAGCACAGGGGTCGGGTTGTGATGGTGGGTGGGGGAGATGCATGATGTATATGCTTACACCATCAGTACCTTGTAAGAGGGAAGAGATTGTGCGATGAGGTATGAGCATACCATCATCTGCAAGCCTTTTAACCTCACCACGGCATCAGTGACAGCTCCTCCACTGATCTCCAGCACTGTCTCCTCCAGCTCAGTGAGGTTCAGAAGTCTGGCTTCGCCGCTGCCCATCTGCCGCTACTCAAGTCTGTTGTGTGCCATGTTTGCCTACAAGAGAATGGGAAGTGTGTCAGTTAGTGTGGGGCAATGTGTTTGGGTGGCGTGCTTGCCATGGTTGAATAGCTGGCAGTGTGTTCAAGCTGTGAGATGTGGGTGTGAGTCTTGCAGCAGTGGTAATTGTATAACAGTGAGGTGAAGCTATGTTTGTGAGGTATGATTGCCAGAGGTTTTTGGTAGGTGAGTGATGGGGGTATGGTGCATTGAGCAGTGTGTGAGGCTAGTGGTGCTGTTGGTGGGATATGGCATTTGAAGATACATTCACTCACCTTGACCACTCGTGTGAGGTCATTAAATTCTTGCGGCACTGGGTACAGGTCCTGGGGGAAACACACGTGGCATTGATGGCCGATGCTATTTCCTCCCGCCTCCTTCTGGCATGCTGCCTGAAAGATCTCCTGCTCACCCCTGCGGATAGAAGACCTGATGTCTTCTGTGCACTCCTTGGACCAAGGCCTCCAGTGCCGCATCTGAGAACCTCCTTGTCCTCTCTCTTCGCTGTTGAGCCATGGCTTCAGAGTGACAATGAGGTGCTTCTGCAGCAAAACACCTCCCATTTAAGTCATGCAGCGAGCCTAGGCATAATATTATTGGCCAGTAGACTCTAGCCGATATTGGACCCCCCAGCTGAGTGCTAAGCCAACCAGCAGCGTGTTCAGCGTTCCAATCATTATAATGAGTAGGCAGCATGAATTCTGTGTGTTGCCTGCACCACGTTGAACAGGTGCAGGCACATTGCAATTCGTGATTCGTGCTCCCTGTCCCCATTTTTGTGCCGAATTGAATTTCAAGGCTTGTATAATTGTGTTGTTAATTTTGTTTTATTTATATGTTGGACTGCTCGTTCTATATATCTATTTCCCCTTTGTTTATTTTTAGTAACTCTTAAAATTATTTTGTTAATTTCTGAAAAATGCTTGACTCTATGTATTTTGTAAAGAAATACAGGTCCCGTGTGTGTAAATTCTGTTACATAGCATTTTGGACTACGGAGCTATCTTGAGTATTTTTTAATCAATCATAAAAAACCTGATTTACAACTCAGAAGTGAAGGAGGATTAAAAACACAAGAGAAAGTATTAATTGCATTAAAAAACATTACTACTCATGGCAGAAGTAGAACAAAAATGACATGCAGTTTTAAATTACAGATTTAAAATGTTAGTTTTATCATTGAGGTAAAGATGGAGACAAACAATTGCCAATCCAGTTTTGATAATAAACAGAGGAACTTATAACAGATCCAGCAGTTGATAATGCATAATGTATATTAATGTCCAGATAATAGTTTATAATGGTGTTAACTGTTAATTGAAAGTGAAATAATATGAAAGATGTTCTAGAAAAAGAGAACCACCAAGTAAAGTGAACATTTTTTCTTTTTCAGGTCGGTATTATGCAACGACCCAGATATGTCTGAGATCCCTGTCAATGTTCCAGTGGATACGGTCAAATTTCGTGTTGAAAAAACTGTTGTTAGAAGACTTCCACGTGAAGCATTTTATTATCTTGTGGATTTACGATATCTCTGGTTAACGTACAATGCCATCAACACTATAGATCCTCGTAGCTTTTATAATTTAAAAGAACTCCATGAAATGCGCCTTGATGGAAACATGCTGTCTACTTTTCCCTGGGATTCGTTGCAGGAATTGCCAAATCTTCGAACTCTTGACCTGCACAATAACAGGCTGTCAACCATTCCTGCTACTGCAGCTCAGTACCTCAGAAATATAACCAACATAGATATATCCAGTAACAAACTTACCACACTGCCATCGGACTTGTTAGACATCTGGCCCGCTTACTCAAGATATCAAGTGTTCGACAAAGGTCCAATGCAGAGAGTAATCCTAGGTAAGTATTAGTCAGTGCCTTCTGATAATTGACAGAAACAATAACAACATCTTGTACATATATAGCTTTAACATAGTAAAATGTCCCAAGGTGTTTCACAATAGGCCATGGAAGGATTTGTAAATAAGCACAAAGATTTTGAAATCAATGTGCTGGGGATGGAAAGCTAATGGAGTCGATGAGGACCAATGAGTATAATAGATGAGCAGGACTTAGCACAGCAACGGATATGGATGATGGAGTTAGAATTAAAATAACAATATTAGTATTAAGTGCAGAAGGGAAAGAGCCTCACTGACCAAATTCCTTGACTTCTTTGATAAAGTGGCATCCCAAGTGGATATATGAAGCTGAGTATCTAAATCTCCAGAAGGCATTTTACAAAGTTCCACAGGAAAGGCTAATCTGTTCTTGGTGGTGTGGGTTGAGGGATAAATGTTGGCCAGGACACCAGGAGAACTCCCTGCTCTTCTTCGAATAGTGATATGGGATCAGGTCCCAGTTTAAAATTTCACCTGAAAGGTGCATCTCTAACAATGCAGCACTCGCTCATTGCTGCATTGAAACGTCAGCCCAGATTATAGGGGAGTTTTTCTTGGGTTTGTACCTGGTACATTGGATTGCCTAGGTGCAGCAAATGTTGGAAAAGTGGGCCGGTTGGAGTGCACATCTGTATAGAAGCTAGCCTGTTTTTCCTTCCATTTAAATAAAAAAAATCATGAGTTCTCCTTTACAGGGATGTGCTCTGATCCACCCAATTATCTGATACTCGCTGCTCCAGGCAATCTAGTGCACTGGGCATAGACCCAGAAAAATCCGCACTTACATACTTAAGTTTTAGAGTGGCATTTGAGCCCCCACAGTTCTAACTCAAGAGCAAGAGTGATGCCAACTGAGCCAAGCAGCTACTTGTCCAATGTGATGTTCTGCTTTAAAGTGAAGCATTTTTCTCATGTTTTTTTAATAAGGCCATGTCAATGCCATGTGTGTATATGTGTGTGTGCAAAGGTGACTGACAGAAGACATAAGTCTGGAAAATTGGTTGAGTAATGTTATCACACAAATGCTTTAAGCACTGGTCTCAAGTTCCTGATTTTGCTATTTTAATGGCAGCACTGGCACACATTTAACATTAAATTGTGAAGAGAAGTTTGATATGGCCACCTGAGTCAGTCATGTGATAGTATTACTCATAGTAATATCTCCAACAAAAATGTTGGGTGTAATTTTCAACTTCGCCAACTGGGCAGTGGCCTAGTGGAGCAGATCATTCACCTGTTCTAGAACTACCCGATGTCAGTTCCATTGAAATTAATGGAATGAATATCAGTTGGATTTTATAAAAGGCAAGTGTATCCACGCTGCCAGGTTGTGTAATTGAAAATGACCCCTGTTATTTGATGAGTTGTCACTTGGTTTTATATATATATAATATATATAGATTCAGTTCAAACATCAGGGAGTTTTGATTTCAGGAAAGGTTAAAAGAAAACGGGACTGTTGACTCTGAAATAATCCTGGGTGTGAGATTTTCAGTCAAATCCTGTATACAGAAGGTGTTGTCTTGTACTATAAACACAAACAAGGCCTAGAAATTGGATTTGGCCTGAAAATAGTTGGTTTCATGGCCCAGTGCTAATTGGCTGCGCCTGTTGAAAGTGGTCCAGGCAGCACGCAAAATTTGTGCTGCCTGCTCATTTAAATAATTGTAGTGCTGATCTCTGCACTAAATGCGTTGCTGATTGGTTTACCGCTCAACAAGTGGGCCAATATCGGGTGCAGTCTAATGGCCAGCAAAGTTTGGCCTAGTCTGTCTCCACTACTTAAAGGGGAGATGCTTTGATACAGCAGCACTTCATTGTCATTGGAGACATGGCTCAGCAGCAGCAAAGAGAATGAGCCAGAAGGTTCTCCGATGCGGCTCTGGAGGCATTGGTAGTGGCAGTGGAGAGGGTATGGCCAGTCCTGTTCCCAAAGGATGGCAGGAAGCCATCAGCACACACTTTGAGAAGGCTATGGCAAGAGATAACTGGGTATGTCACAACCAACAGTGTTGTACCGAGGACATAGATACAGTGCCACAAGACGTTTAATGACCTTACATGACAGGTCAAGGTGAGTGAAGGCTTCAGCAAATGCAATATCCCACCATCTGCACCACAAACCTCACATTCTGCTCAATGTACCACACCCCCAGCACTCACCTACCAACAAACTCTAAATTTCGCCACTCAGACCTCACAATCAGAGCTTCA
Source organism: Pristiophorus japonicus (assembly GCF_044704955.1). Lineage (NCBI taxonomy): Eukaryota > Metazoa > Chordata > Chondrichthyes > Pristiophoridae > Pristiophorus > Pristiophorus japonicus. The sequence continues at coordinate 259,557,450 of NC_091978.1, read as the reverse complement.
TTTCAACCTCACAACCTTACCACTGCTGCAACACTTACACTCCATCTCACATCTTGCACACACTGACAGCTATTCAACTATGGCAGGCACATCACCCAAATACATTGCACTACACACACTGACACACTTCCCTTTCTCTTGCAAGCCAAGGTGTCTCAGAACTGCCACGAGTAATGGTAGACGGGAGGCAACCAACCACTTTACAGGCCTTGAGCCAACTGGAGGAGGCAGTGCTCAACATCATTAGAGGGGAAGTCACGTGACAAAGGTGAATTTGAAGCCCTTTGGGATAATAACAGTATCCTCATTCCTAATCCTTCTCACATCCCATTTGCCCCTCATCTCACAATGTCTTCTCAGTTACAAGCTGCTGATGCTGTATGCATGGATATTTTGCTTCCGCCCCCCCCCACTCCGCCTCCCCTCATCATAACCTGAATCTTGTGCCTTTCTGTTTTACGATGACCAAGATCTTCCACCTGTACAGTCTGTCCCCAAGTAATGGAGGAGAGTAGTGATGAAGAAGAAGTCAAACCGTCACTGCATTTAACATTCGCAGACACTAGCTCGGAAACTGGCACTGCGCAGAATGTAGAGGGTAGTATAGAGGTGGGATCTGCACAAGTTGAGGCACCAGGCACAAGTGGGCTGCAGCAAGGACAGAGGTAAAGGGAAGCTCGGAGGCCAGCTCCCCAGAGAGCGAGTCTGCGCACGAGTTCTGCTACACAGGACTCAGATGATGATCTCAATGGGGCAGCCTTCAGAAGATGGGTGATGAACATGCACAGCGAAATTCTCGATGCAATGGCAATGTCAAGGATCATGGAGAAGACCGCCTCCAACATTGTACAGGGCTCTGCACGGATGTTGGAGTCCGTGATTTCCAGGCTGGAAATAAAGGACCACTCCAGGAGCGACCTTGTGGACCGAGCCATGATGCTGCGTGTGATGGGTGATGTCACGGCTTCTATTGCAGAACAGGCAGAAGCGACCTAACTTCTCAGAAGCGCAGACTGCTCTCGTGTAGCCTCAGCTTGCTGCCACCCAAGCTCAGACTGCTGCCACCCAAGCTCAGACTGCTGCCATTGTGGCTGGGTTTACCGGTGTTGAAAGGGGCTTGCAGGGTGTCACAGCAGCGCAGCAATCTGTGCTCCAAAAGATTGCTAGGAATGCTGAGGTGCCGCCCCGGGGGAGTGGCAGTGCATCTGTTGAGCAAGAACCTGTGATCGGCTCTCAGGATACAAGATTCCTAATCCCACTGTTATGTATGTAATTATGTAATACTTGCCACCAGAGGGTGTGACTGTTGGAGTCCTAATGGTCACCTGCACAAACATGCAGGGCCAGCATAAAAGGTTGGCTGCCATATTGTTTAGGCACTCTGGAGTTGTAATAAAGAAGACTAAGGTCACACGAATTTTAGCTCACAGTACTCAGCCTCGTGGAGTTCTTCTATACACAACATAGAAACATAGAAAATAGGTGCAGGAGTAGGCCATTTGGCCCTTCGAGCCTGCACCACCATTCAATAAGATCATGGCTGATCATTCACCTCAGTACCCCTGTCCCGCTTTCTCTCCATACCCCTTGATCCCTTTAGCCGTAAGGGCCATATCTAACTCCTTCTTGAATATATCCAATGAACTGGCATCAACAACTCTCTGCGGTAGGGAATTCCACACGTTAACAACTCTCTGAGTGAAGAAGTTTCTCCTCATCTCAGTCCTAAATGGCTTACCCCTTATCCTTAGATTATGCCCCCTGGTTCTGGACTTCCCCAACATCGGGAACATTCTTCCTGCATCTAACCTGTCCAGTCCCGTCACAACTGGCGACGAATAACAGAATACGAACCTTCACGCAACCATGGCTGCCGTTGGCATATTAGAGAGATTCATAGAGGGTGATGATTGGGAAGCCTTCGTCGAGCATCTCAACCAGTACTTTGTGGCGAACGAGCTGGAAGGAGACACTAAAGCTGCCAAGCGCAGGGTGGTTCTCCTCACCATCTGTGGGCCTAAAATATACGGCCTCATCAAGAATCTGCTCGCACCGACAAAACCAATGGAGGAGGAATATACAGAGTGGTACACACTGGTTCAGGATCACCCCAAGCCGAATGAGAGTATCCTCATGGCCAGATAGCATTTTTACACGCACCATCGCTCCAGGGGCCAGGAGGTGGCGGATTATGTCGCTGACCTGAAACGCCTCGCGGGACCTTGCGATTTTGGGGCAAATGCTGTGGGACTTTTTCGTGCTGGGCATCAGCCACGAGGTCATTCTCCGAAAGCTGCTGGCTGCCGAAACCCTAGACCTGAGCAGGACCATCGCGATCGCCCAGGCATGCATGGCCACGGACGATAACACCAAACAGATATCTTCTCAACATCGAAGCTCGCCGGCAAGTACTGTGCATAAAATGACGTCACTAGCAGGCCGAACGGCATAGGGCAGGGCCTATATGTCTGCGGCTGCAAGACCTGTGATGACTCAGAGTCCGCCATCGGGGGTGAATGTGAATCCATTAGCACCGTGTTGGCGCTGCGGGGGTAATCATCGGGCCCATCAATGTCGATTCAAGCACTACGCCTGCAAAGGCTGCACAACAATGGGGCACCTCCAGCGAATGTGCAAACGTACTGCGACATACCGCATGGCAGAGAATGATCGATCCAACGCGGTTCACGCAGCACAGGCAACTCAACCCGAGGAAGAAGTGTATGGGGTACATACCTTCACCACCAAGAGCCCTGCTATAATGGTGCAAGTCAAATTAAATGGAGTTCCAGTATCCATGGAGTTGGACACGGGTGCGAGCCAGTCAATAATGAGCCAGAAGGCTTTCGAGAAACTGTGGGACAATAAAGCACAAAGGCCCAAACTGAGCCCGATTAATGCAAAGCTGTGTACCTACACTAAAGAGCTCATACCAGTAATTGGAAGTGCGGCAGTGAAGGTATCGTATGATAGAGATGTGCATGACTTATCATTGTGGATTGTTCCAGGCAATGGCCCAACGCTGTTCGGCAGAAGCTGGCTAGAAAAGTTTAGATGGAATTGGAACAACACCAAAGCACTATCTTCAGTGGATGACGCCTCGTGTGCTCAAGTGCTGAGCAAGTTTCCCTCGCTATTCGAACCAGGCATCGGCAACTTCACAGGTGCCAAGGTATAGATCCATCTAGGCCCCGATGCACAGCCCATCCATCACAAGGCTCGGGAGGTTCCGTATATGATGAGGGAGAACGTCGAGATCGAACTGGACAGACTCCAACGCGAAGGAATCATATTGCCAGTCGAGTTCAATGAGTGGGCCAGTCCAATTGTTCCAGTGTTGAAAAGCGATGGCACGGTCAGAATCTGCGGAGACTACAAGGTAACGATTAACCGAGTCTCACTACAGGACCAGTACCCGCTGCCCAAGGCAGATGACCTGTTCGCAACGATAGTGGCGGGGAAGTCGTTCACCAAGTTGGACCTAACCTCCACCTACATGACACAGGAGCTGGCTGAATCTTTGAAAAGACTGGCGTGCATCAACACACACAAAGGGCTGTTTATATAACACAGCTGCCCTTTTGGGATTCGCTCAGCTGCAGCCATTTTCCAGAGAAACATGGAGAGTTTGCTGAAACCTGCCCCACGCAACATTGTGTTTCAAGATGACATCCTGATCACTGGTTGTAACACCATCGAACTTCTACACAACCTGGAAGAGGTTCTAAGTTGCCTAGACAGTTGTGGTTATTGGGAGTTCAATCATCTCAGCTTCAGGACATCGCTGCAGGAGTTCCTGAGCAATGTCCTAGGCCCAACCTTTTCAGCTGCTTCTTCAATGAGCTTTCCTCTATCATAAGTTCAGAAGCGAGGAAGTTTGCTGCTGATTGCACAGTGTTCAATTCCATTCGCAACTCCTCAGATAATGAAGCAGTCCATCCCCGCATGCAGCAAGACCTGGATGACATTCAGGCTTGGGCTGATAAATGGCAAGTAATATTCATGTCACATTCACACTCATTGATCTGCATAATCTACATATCCCTAATAAGCGCGGAAATTGGCAGCGATGCCACCGAACCGAAAATGACGGCCACATCGGGACTCGCCGGCAATGGGCGGAAGTGAGGTGGCTGCCATTTTTTTGCCTTAATGGCCAGCGCTAACACCTCCAATCTCTAGTAAAAAGTGGCAAACTGTCTTCATCATATGGGTCTCTGGGGATCACCTGTCCTTGCTTTAATCCAAGTTTGTCATCTAGTACTTCCAAGTAATTTATTTTCTTCTATTATCACTGGATCAGCTAAGTTGCATCTCCTGGTAACTATAGAAAGTTGCATTTCCAGCCAGTCAACTATCAAAATTCACCTGGAAGAAATAATCTCATTACTAGTAATGATGATCATCAGCTGTAGCATAAACTCATTTAATGCAAAGTCCCACCGAGGGGAGCAAGCTTGCAAGTTCTGGTTGTCTGTTATGCTACCATTCACATTCTAATGATTTAAAAAAAAACGATGATCTACTCAGCTATTTTTAATCATTAAAAATCATACTGGTAGCCCTGTGTTGCATTTGTTGATATACCATTCCTGAAATCAGGACGTTCTTCTCCAAGCAGAGAGTGACATTTGGAATGGACTTCTAGCCAGAATGGTGAAGGCAAAACCCTGGATGGATCTGAATCAAACTGATGCAATGTGAGGACTGTAGGGTTCTTCTGGATGGATGAGCTACATGGTCTTCCTCACCCATATTATCTTATGACCTTGTAAAGTTGTATAAAATAATTGAATTGATTATTAGGAATAAACTTGATTATTGCGTGCCTGAAATTTCCATGGGGGTTGTTCTGAACACCTGCCTTAACTTCAGTGAAAGATTGATGGAAACCCTGGGGACGCAATGTAAACTGAGGCACAAGGGAGCTTCTCAACTTTTAGAGGGAGTTCAAAGAACAGCCACAGGATTGATACCTAGTATTAAAGATATGAGGAAAGGTTAATCTGCGAGATGATCTTAGAGTAATATAAGATAGTAAACCTTGTAGAAAAGGTAAATCTAGATAATTACTTTATATTAAGTTGCAAGAGTAAAACAAGGTTCAAACTTGTGAAAGGCAAATTAAGAACTGATGGGCTGAATGGCCTTCTACATCTGTAATTAGCTTGTGATCTTGTGGATAAATTCACTGGACCATCATTTGTGAAGATGAATTTTCCTTGCTATCTAAAAGGAAAATGAAAATTATTTTAAAGAACTATTTTAATTTACTCACTCTAATTTATTATTTTTATTTAATGGGCCGAATATTGTGGCCTCGCCGGGTGCGTACGATGTGCGCATGCACCCGAAGAGGCCTCAGAAATGTCGGTTCATGGGGGGAACATCCGCGGGGCCGAGCTCTTGCCCAGCAAACGTCCTTCAAACTCTTACGCCTGGTAAAAGTTGGCTGACAACGAGTTTTGTAGCTGCTCTCCCCTCGGTGACAGATTCCTCCAGGTCTGCATCCGGCGGGAGGGGAGTACCGCTGGGAACCGCCTGCTGACAGCCTCTGGTGGCCAAGTCACATAAGTGACCTCCCGCTCGCCGAGCTGACATATTGGTGCAGGAGGGAGTTGGCGGCAGCAGGGGGAAGGACCGCTGCGTGGAAGCAGGTCTAAACCCAACGGTAAGTAAGATGACCTGCAAAAAAATTTTAGTTAACATTTTTAAATTTTATTTCTTTCAGGGTTTTACCTGTATGAGGTCCTTTGAAGGTGTTATGGTGTTTTTTTTAATTGTGAATATTTTTATTTTTCAGTGTTCCCCCCCCCCCCCCCTCCCTGGGGGACTCAATCCTCATGCGTACTTTGGCGAGAAACGCATTTGCCACCGAGATTGGGAGTTCCCGCCCCGATTGACGGTGTAAACCGTTCTTTGGCCGCCGGGCAGTATAGCCATCTCTTTTAGAGGGATCTTCCTGGCAAAGTACCGCCCGGTCTCTCAGCAGCCATCGGCTGTCGTTAAGCGGCACTTGGGCGAGCCTTGGCTTCCACCAAGTTCGGGTCCATAGAAAAATTAAAAGTAATCACTCATTTTTATATTAAAAATCCTGTCCATTAAGATAAGTTCATTTTTAGCCAAATTAAAACATTAAAAAAAAAAATTTTTTAAATAATCTTTTTTCCAAAACATTTAGTTACATTCAATTCCAATTAATTTTAAATATGTGACGTGTTGTTAAAATTTATTTGTGTTGTGTTTCTTGTTTTACGCGGGTGTTCCTATTGATAGTAATAGGAGCTCACACAAACGGAGCTCCCATTATTATCAATGAGAATACTACATAATAATTGGTGGTCCACGCCCACGTGATTCCAGGATACAAATACGTACCTGGGGGACATGTTCTGTAGGCTGCACAATGAATGGAGGCCTCCGACCGGAATCCTACGTTCCTCCGGTACCACCAGGTATTTTCATAAAAACATATTGGGTCGGAGGCGTTTCTTACAAAGGAAGCCTCCGACCGCAATTTTCCCCCCACTATGTTTTGAAAATGTCTTTCTGTCCTACCCTCCTTGAAGCTATTATACCTAAAAACTGTAAACAGAGCTCAGTTGAATAAGTGCTGAAATAAATGATTAAATACTTGGCTCTTTCTGACTGTCACCGCTCCTTGCTTGGTAGGTTGTTGCTTTTTTGGAATGTCTGTGAACATGGTAACTCAGAGTTTTGGGAGTCTTTACATCTCCTCTGATCTTGTTGTGACTTGCCTGCTGGCACTTCTAAGTGGTGGTGACATTTTATGCAACTTTCCGGTCTACGATTCCCTGAGGCTTGCTGCATGCTAATTAGCAAGTCCGGGGGTTCGGGAAAACTCCCAGCATTCATCCACCATTGTGCCATGAAGGGTGCGTCTGGGATGCCTGATCCCATGCCTGCTCCCTCCTGACCTTGCATACTGCAGGTGAAAGCTTTGCTCCTTACAAGGCCCCATATATTCCTCAAGGCAAGGCCAGGACCTGGTGTATCTGAGTCCTGGCCTACTTTGCAGCCCCTCTGGCACAAACCCGCCAGAGCTACAACAGAGTGCCCTGGAAGAGCACAGAATTTCACCTCCATCATAGCGATTGTTATTACTTTAAATTCAAATATAAGTGAAACTCTATAAAGGGTATATTTGCTGCTTCTGTGAAATGAAGAAAGCATTTAATTTCAAAAAGTATTGTTGGATGGTCCTGAACAGAGCTTTTGAGATTTATTACATGCAATACCCAAATGAAACAAGTGCACTTTTTGATTGGGCAGGCTAGAAACTCTGGAAGGGTAGATAATAAATCTGCATACATGATCATTAAGTATTTTTACTGAAGGAATTTTATTTTAATAACGAGATTTGGTTTGAGTAATTATTTTGGGGAATGTGTCACTAAACAAGGATTTTATGGATTTCAGAGAAAATCCATGTGATAGTTTTATTTATTTTATAAAAAGCAATGACCTTAGATGTCTTTCTCTTCTTTAGGTTTCCAAGACAACCTATGGTTCTGTGACTGTAGGATATCAAAGCTAATTGAACTTTCTAAGTCAGAAGAAACATCAGTTATTCTCATGGATCCACTAATGACATGCAGTGGGCCCGATAATATTGCGGGTGTTTTATTCCAGAGAGTTGAACTTGAACAGTGCCTCAAACCATCAGTCATGACTTCAGCAACCAAAATTACATCGCCACTGGGAAGTAATATTTTGCTTCGCTGTGATTCAACAGGATATCCAACCCCATTGCTTGTCTGGTTCAGGGCAGATGGCTTACCAGTTAATTATACAGGTAATTCACTCAACAATAACAAATGGATGCGCAAGAGGCTACAACTGGAGAAATGCAGAAATGTGTGGGTTATAGGGCTGGAGCAGGTTACAGAGATATGGGCAAAGCCATGAAGGGATTTGAAAACAAGGATTAGAATTTTGAAATTGAGGCATTGATGGACCAGGAGCAATTGTAGGTCAGCGAGCACAGGAGTGATGGGTGAACGGGACTTGGTGCAAGATAGGATACAGGCAGCAGAGTTTTGGATGACTTCAAGTTTATGGAGAGTGGAAGGTGGGAGGCCAGCCAGGAAAGCATTGGAATAGTCAAGTCTAGAGCTACATGTCGTCAGCGTACATGTGGAACATGCATTGTGTTTTCAGATGACGTCGCCAAGGGGCAGCATGTAGATGAGAATTAGGAGGGGGCCAAAGATAGATCCTTGGAGGACTCCAGATATAACAGTTAACAGTGCAGGAAGAGAAGCTAATGCAGGAGAGTTTCTGGCTACGACTGGATAGATAAGATTGGAACCAGGCGAGGGCGCCCCCCCCCCCCACCCTCAGCTGGATACAGGAGGAGAGGCATTGGAGGAGCATGGTGTGGTCAACCATATCAAAGATAGCAGACAGGTCAAGAAGGATAGTTTACCACAGTCAAAGTCACATAGAATGCCATTTGTGACTTTGATAAGGGCTGTTTCAGTGCTGTGGCAGGTCAAAACCTGTAAGACTTATCTTAATTAAGACAGGTTTTAGCCTGCTAGGTTTATCTTCACTTTTCAGAATTCAAACTTGTGAGACAAAAAAAACAACAGACACAGTCTCAGGGTGTTTCTTTTTTTCACCCTTCTCCAGTAGGTTATCTTTACTTAAAATAATCAAAGGAAATACAAGCAATTTACGATAGCATCAAATGCACAATTAGCCACACTGATCTATCCCTATTAATAGTTTTAACAGTTACAAAATGGCTATCCCCTAAGTGATTAAAAGAAACAAAGACACTCACACCAGACTATGGTCAACGATTATAAGACTTAACTCCCTGATTCTCTTGAAGTTTCCAGTTCTCTTGACTGCAGCCCCCAACTTCACATGTTCCAGCCATTATATACCGTTTTTCTGGATGTTGGTCCACTGTATGCATAATTGTCTAGGTTTAAAACAAAGGAATACTCTTAAACAAATCCTTCCCATGAATAGGTATTCTCATTTCTTATCACCATTCAAGGATGTCTCTTACTGCCTGTGAAAATGTCTCTTCGCAGCTGTGAGATGTTAAAACTCATGAGAAAGTCTTTTGACTTTGCACAGTATTTTGGGTCATTAAAAAAGGTCAAGCCATGTTTTCAGCCATCTTGAAGCAGTTTGCAAGCATAGTTATTAGCAGAAAAATGAGACAGAAAAAAATGCTAAAGTCTTACAAACCTGATTGGAGAAGTTCAACATGGTGTTGCATGAAAGATGGGCATGGATTTGTGAATCGACAACACATTCAAGGATATTTGACAGGAAGGGGAAGTTGGAGATGGGGTGGGATTTTAAATATACACTTAGAGCATACAAGCCTAAATGACCAACAACCTGCATTTATATAGCACCTTTAATGTAGCAAAATGTCCCAAGGTGCTTCACAGGATTGTAATCAGACAACAATTGACATCGAACCAAAGAAGGAGACATTAGGACAGGTCAAGGAGGTAAGTTTCAAGGAGCATCTGAAAGGAGGAGAGAGGTGGAGAGGTGTAGATAGGGAACTCCAGGGCCTAGGTTCCAGAGAGTTGAAGGCAGGGCTTCCAATGGTAATGCAAAGGAAGTGGGAGATGCAGAAGATGCCAGAGTTGAGAATGAAATGAATCTGTTGGAGCCCCAATGCTATAAGGTTATGGATGCAGATTCTACTAAATTCCAAATCTTCAATGTGGAGAGGTGCTGAAAGGAAACCAGGAATCTCCAGAATGGAAAGATCAAAAAAATGGTCAACCATAGGTCCTCTTACATATTACTTGAAACCTGGTTCAAAGAAGTATTGGAGGATGCCCAAGAGTAATTCATTTGCCTGCCCTCTTGATGGCTGGTGGTAGGTAGCTTGGGGAGATCTTGCAACCTAATAAGAAATACTTTGATGTTAAATCAGTTTAGGGAGTTAATGAAAAACTGACGATAGCTAATCGGCAGCCTGAAGTTAATGGGAAAGAAAATGGGGCCGGGTGTAAAACAGGCTACCGATTTGCTCTCGCTCATTTTGCATTACCTCAGAAGACCAATTTAACCCGCTTTATGTTTAGTTTTCCTATCGCAATTCTGTGGAGACCTCCTGTTTCCAGGCTGCTGCACAGCTGGTGTGAGATTTGTCAATAAAAAATTCTCATAGAAGGAATCAGCTATTTTAAAATTTAAAACTTACTGGGTGTGTAGTTGAGCAGCTCTGCTGACTTTCCCGTTCACAATTTGTATCTGCATGAAAATGAGGGTAAAAGATTGAAAATGTAATTTCTCCTACCAGATAGAAAAGTGCAAAATTTTTGTACTAACTAAAGATATTTTACAACAAACATATCCTGTGTTTATTAATGTTCCCTTATAAGCTGTTTATTATCCTAAGTCTGTACATCAGACTTAATTTACCATAACTATGTTTTTACATGAGTCCACTTGTTATCAACAACCTACACATAAAGCTTTTCATGTAAAAAAATGTCCCAATCCATTTTTCAGTAGACCACCAAGCAGGAAGTGAGAAAGACATTAGTGGAAATGGCTAAAAGTTTGGCTACAGAAGTAAGTTTTGAGAAAGTTTTTGAAGGTGGGGAGAGAAGAAGCAAGGCAGAGAGGCTTAAGAAGAAACCCAAAAGTGCAGGGACATGCTGGCTTAAAGCTCTGCAGAGGACAGGAGATACAACCATAGTTATTCAGATTTTGAGAACAGAGAGTATGTTCTGGGAGATAGGACTGCAGGTAATGTGGAGCTAAGTCATGGAGGGATTCGAAAACACAATTTGAAAGTCCATCCCTTATGCTATATTCCGGAGCGAGGTACTGACTAGAAGGGGCCAAACAACACTGCTGGGATTGCTGGGATTCCTGGGATTCCCACTGAGATATGCCAACAGCACTTTCTGAATATTTTATTCCCATTACCCCATTGGCAGATCAGCTGTTTCTGCCGGTGGGATTTTCAAAGGGTTGTGATTTTCATTACAGGTAAAACATCCAAAATCCGGAATCCTCGAGATTGAATCTGTGCCGGTTTTTGGGTTTTTCTGGATTTCAGACTAGAAAATCTATGCCTGAAATCCATACTCCTCGACCGAATCCGTGCGGGGTTTTGAGCAGCGAGGTCCGAAATCCGACAAAACCCGAAATCCGGCACGGGTTCGGTCAAGAATTCCCGATTTCTGACTTGATTTCTTATCTGAAATCTGGAATCCTCGATGAAATCCAGGCCGGATTTGGGGTTTTGCCTCAAAATGTCCGGTTTTTGGACAATTCTGGTTTTCAGAGTTTTGGATTCAGGACGTTGCACCTGTATTAAAGCACACATCATTTATCCACGTCCCTGTGCTGGGTTTGTGGCATGGGACAATTAGGCAGTGGAGCAATTGTTTTCTGTATAGAGCTGCTCTATGGGGCGTATAAGAACATAAGAATTAGGAGCAGGGGTAGGCCGTTCGGCCCCTCGAGCCTGCTCTACCATTCAATAAGATCATGGCTGATCTTCTACCTCAACTCCACTTTCCGGCACTGTGCCCATATCCCTTGATTCCCTTAATACCCCAAAATCTATTGATCTCTGCTTGAATATACTCAAAGACTGAACCTCCACAGGGTAAAGAATTTCAAAGATTCACCACCCTCTGAGTGAAGAAGTTTCTCCTCATCTCAGTCCTAAATGGCTGACCCCTTATTCTGACACTGTGACCCCTGGTTCTAGACTCCCCAGCCAGAGGAAACATCCTCCCTGCATGTACCCTGTCAAGCCCTGTAAGAATTTTGTATGTTTCAATGAGATCACCTCTCATTCTTCTAAACTCTAGAGAATATAGACCTAGTCTACTCAATCTCTCCTCATAGGACAATCCTCCATCCCAGGAATCAGTCTGGTGAACCTCTGTTGCACTCCCTCTATGGCAAGTATATCCTTCCTTACGTAAGGAAACCAAAACTGTACACAATACTCCAGGTGTGGTCTCACTAGGGCACTATATAATTGCAGTAAGATGTCTTTACTCTTATACTCTCATCCTCTTATAATAAAGGCCAACATACCATTTGCTTTCTTAATTGCTTGCTGTACCTGCATGTTAACTTTCATTGATTAGTGTACAAGGACACCCAGGTCGCTCTGAACACTAACATTTCCCAATCTCTCACCGTTTAAAAAATACTTTGCGTTTCTATTTTTCCTCCAAAAGTTGATGACTTCACATTTCTCCACATTATATTCCATTTGCCATGTTCTTTCCCATTCACTTAATCTGTCTATATCCCCTTGAAGCATCCTCCTCACAACTTACATTCCCATCTAGCTTTGTGTCATCAGCAAACTTGGATATCTTACATTTGGTCCCCTCATCCATGACATTAGAAAGTGGGCCAGATTTGATCTGCAATCAGGGGTTATTATTATTATTATGTTATTAAATGACTCTCGTATCTCACAGTATTTGAGCTGAAATGTTGCACACTCCTTCTTTGCTCCTTTCTGAACTATTCCACAATAGCTACAACAATATTTTTATCTTCAGATTTCTTTGTATTTCCACCAACTTAGAGTTGTTTTAATACTAGAAATTCTGTAGGCTGAATAATGAGATTTGAGTAGAAGACAAGACCCACTATTTGTTTATGAATGAATAAATATAATTCCAGTTTTGGTTCACTTGCATTTAATTATTATTTAAATATTAAAACCCTTAGATTGAAAACAGCAATTAAAGATATTTTGGACAGAGTAATATTTTGCTGCGCTAATTAAGTTTTTTACTACATTAATATGTCATTTCTTTCAGTTATACACGAATCACCAGCAGATGGGATCCGATGGTCAATAATCAGTTTGATGAGAATTTCCTATAAGGATGCTGGTGAATACAGATGTAGAGCAAAAAATTTGGCAGGTGCATCAGAAGCAGCTATCACTCTCACCGTTGTAGGTATTGTTACTACAGCTCCCCCCCAGAGGAGGAACCTTTTAAAGAAATCGAGTACAGAACAAAAGAATTCAACCAAAGTGAATATGGAACAACAGATGGAAAGTTTGACAACTGAAACACTGTCGTCTATCTCCACCACAGCATCAACTAAGGAAAAGGTCGCCCATGTTGATCAAGCCAAGCCTGTGGCAGATGAAAAAAAGCTTACCAAGGTACAAGTAGAAGGAAATTCAAACAAAGTAATTCAACAAGTCAATGTGAACAAGAAAGAAAGTTTAACTGTAAATACAACTCGAACACCAGAACAAAATGTTATTATTGAGAACCTGAGAGTTATCAGTGAGACAGATCAGAAAGTCTATGTGATCTGGAAAGTTTCAGATTATAAAAGTGATACTGCCTTAAATGTACTCTACTCAAAGTATGGCGAAAAAGATGTACAGAAAATCAATATAGACCCCAACAAAAGCAAAATCTCAATAGACGGATTGACGCCAAACACAAAATATACGGCATGCATATGCCCAAAGGGAATCCAACCTAAAAGAGAACAATGTGTAGTTTTCTCAACAGAGGGAGAAACCAACACAAGTAGCCATCAAACTCTATTGATTATTATTGTTAGTATAGGGTGTGTTATTGCGGTAGGACTCCTTTTTACACTGTGCTATGTGGTTGTCAAAGTCCACTGCAAAAGGAAAAAAATTGGAGAACAGGAGCTCATCAAAGATTCTTATGTAAAATTTGAAACACTGTCACTCAGACCACAGCCAACGAGGAGAGGGAATGATCTGTGGACTCGACGTAATACTGAATCCCAAAGACTACTATTATGCTCAAGATCCAGCATAGATTCACAGATGACCTTCAAAAGTGACTGTTCTAGGTCTGAGTATCTTTGCTAATTTGTGCAGCACACTGACCAATCTACAAAGAAATAACATCTTTGTGTTGTCTTCAGGTTGTTTTTTGTATATTAATGTGTACATGTACAGTGAGAAACACCCATTTATATAACATAGTTTTTTTCAATTCATATTCAATATATAAAGTGTTATTTCAGACTGAATGCAAAGCTTCAAAAGATATATCTTTATAATAAAATTGCTTGTGTCTGTTATGACCATCATTTACATTGTGAGTGTGAAAAATATCTGTCAATTTTCTTCTTCCTCACTGGTTTAGTCATTAAGGGGGAGAAATTGGGGTAATTTGCGCCTCCCGTTAGCGTGGGGTTGCAAATGACTTTGCGATCGGGCACGGCGCTGCTACCAACTCCTGCTATATTCGGCGGGAGTTTCACTAGATGTTGTGCCCTAACCTCCTGATTGTGACATCATTGCCGTGCGCAACACCCTGGACCCTAAATTGGATATCTCCCCCTGAAGCTGCACGGGGCGATGACAGCGACAGTGACAGGACACGAACTGGGCGGCTGGCTGCTAGTGGGGTGAAAGTTATAGGGGTGGTGGTTGGCTGCTCATCAGGTGTAGTTTTTTTCCCTCATTGCTGCAGCTTTTGGTGCGAGGTCCGTGCCACGATCGCTTAGCCCAGCACTCTGCTTGAGTGCCGGGCTGGTCACGCTGGGTGGTCCAGGTAGGTGTGTTCACAATCTGCAGAGTATGCAGCTTGTGCCCTTCTCTTTAATTCAGGGAAGAGCCACTCATATGTGACAGTGCTACGCGGACCAGTGCATAGGGCTGCACCCCACTCCTGAACCGTGCGCCCCCCCCCCCACCGCTCCAGAAAGGAAGTGGAGCACTTGATTTAACGCTCTACTTCCTTTTGGGGGCCGTAACCCCAATTTCTCACAAGGGGCGAGACTTCTGCGCCCGGCGCAAAGTCTCATACCTCATGAGTGTTATCGTCCTAAAAGGCCTAATCTCTGACCTTGAAAATTGCAGGATAACTCCACCGATTTAAGTGCCAGTGAGCGACTGTCATCTCTTCTTCTAACGCTGCCAACATATCCAGAGTCGGTTGAGCTCACGTAGTTTAAATATTACTGATAGTGCCCATGCTATGACCTACCAGAAAGGGTGTGTGGAATGTGGTGCTGGCCAGCCACAAGTGCAGCTGTGGGTTCCACTGGCCAAAATAAGTTTTTTTTTGCTCTGCACTATCAACACTCTCTTTATAAGGAGGTCAATCTAACAACTACAACTGTCAGTTTGCTTGAGACCTGGGCTGGGACATTAGCTTTGACCCCTTGATGGGCCCCACATCTGCCGTTCCGAGCAACGGTTTCCTGGGTATAGGATGTTTGGTGGAAAAGAGGTTGGGAACGAGGAAATTCCGAGGCCAGAATTTTCTTTACCTGGGAGGGTCGGGTGCGGGTGGTCGGTGTGGCGGATCTCAATCCCGTTCTTGATTCCATCCCACTGCAGAAATCGACTATTAAGCTCACTCTGCATGTTACCCGGCCCTATTAAATGGTGCAGGTCTGATGACGTCATCAATGATGCATTTCCAGCTGGGAAATTTAAAGGAGCCATGACCACAGTGCATTTGAAGGTTCATCTTGGAGTGTGCAGGCAGCACATTGGAGGTTTTGATTGCTCCAAACACTTGGAGACATGGCTGCAAAGAGACAGAGGGCTACACCCAGATTCTCCAATAAATCCCTCCATATGTTTGTGGAGGGAGTCAGAGCAGTCGGGAGGTCTTCTTGCCTTTGAACGGGCAGAACAGATCTCCTCAAGAGACAAATTGCTCCAAATTGCAGAGGAGGTGAACAGCAGGGATGTGTTCAGAAGGTCTTGGGTGCAGTGCTGGAAACATTTCAATGATCTCATTAGATCAGGAAAGGTGAGTACAAAGCCACACTCAACCTCATCCTGTGCACTGTGCCTCTCATCATATCTCCATCACTCTGACTTCCCAACCCTACTCCTGCACATCATTACTCACACCAACATACCTTGCATGTCTATCCATCCCTCTCTATCTACATGATCACATCTCTATCTTACTAGCCACCCCTCACACTCATCCTCATCGTAATGTAATCATACAAACTAATAATACACATGGAGGCCACTTGGCATTGCCACCCCACTCCATCATAGTTTACCTCTAAAGATGTATACCATCCATTCCTTACATTCATTCCATCACTCTCACTCAATCTTCTCTTCTTTCCCTCCTGGCAGGAAAAGAGAGCCCACAATTAGAGGGAGAAGGAGCAAACTGGAGTTGGGCCTCTCTCATTTTCCACCCTCACAACAAGAGAAGGTTGCACCACTAAGAAACACACTCTACAAGATGGCTCCAACTGTCATCATGTGACTCATGTGATCCTTCTATTGTATTTTTGCATCAGTAGTTGCGTTACATTGTCCACTAAGTGGAGCAGTAGTCCACAAGGCGGAGCTATATTATACTTCTCCCTCCATAGTGAAGAAGTAAT
Organism: Pristiophorus japonicus; assembly: GCF_044704955.1. NCBI lineage: Eukaryota > Metazoa > Chordata > Chondrichthyes > Pristiophoridae > Pristiophorus > Pristiophorus japonicus. The sequence continues at coordinate 259,541,085 of NC_091978.1, read as the reverse complement.
CATAACAAAATAATAATTATACACAACGTGCATGGTATACACAACAAGAGATATGAGCTTATTTTTCCATATTTACAATTCAAAGTTAACCACTGGTTTTTTGTTTCGAAGAGGATACCTTTGCTCTCGAACAGAACTTTCCAAACTTGGTGTCGAACTTAGACTCATTCTAGACTGAGCCTTAGGAGAGTTTTTCTCCAAGGGCAACCCTTGATTTACATTTGAACTCTCTACAACATCAGACTGTTTATCTGCCTGACTCGGAAGCAGACTTAAATTCTGACTTTCTCTTGGACTTGTTTCTAGTACATCTGATGTAGGATTTGTTATTGGTACTCTACTTGTGACAAGACTATCTGACTCATCAGAAATAATCAAATCATTCCAACTTTCAACTCCTTCCACATCTGTAGGTAAAATATGATCAATTGAACAAACCTTTCCATAATCAAATATCTTGACCAAATATATGCGAGGGCCACATATCTTCACTATTATTCCTGGTAACCACTTTACCCATTTATGGTGATGGTTCTTTACTCTAACCTTCTGATACAATTTCACACTTCTCCCGCTTACTCTACCTCTATCATGATTCTCTTTCTGTCTTAATTGTTTCTCTTCTACTGACTGTGCAAAGTTTGGCATTAGCAACGAGAACTTGATTCGTGGCTGTCGTTTGAGAAACAACTCTGCTGGTGTTCTACCTGTAGTTGTATGAGGAGTATTATGATAAGTAATTAGAAAATTTGCCAATGACAACTGCCATTTCCTTGGATTTGGATCCAACATTTGCTTGATGAGAGCACATTTTACAACTTGTACTGTGCGCTCTGCTGCACCATTTGAAGCAGGGTAGTATAGTGGAACTTTGGTATGGTTCATACCATTTCTGCTTGTGAACTCTACAAATTCTTCTGAACAAAATTGTGACCCATTATCAGATGCAATTTCTTCTGGGAGGACATATGAAGAAAACAAACTTCGCAAATTGTCTAGTGTTTTACTTGTTGTTAATTTCAGTATCGGAATCACTTCTACCTACCTCCAATAACTATCAATCACAATGAACAATTGTTGTTCTTCTAGCTCAGTAAAATCTATATGTAACCTTTGCCACACACTGGGAGGCCATTTCCATGGCTGTAATGGCATTGATGGTCATTTCTTGCTTATCGATTGACATGTTGTACACTGACTAATGATGTACTCTATATTGTTATCTAAACCTGGCCACCATAAGTAACTGCATGCAATACTCTTGGTTAAGCACATTCCCAGCTGCTGGTCATGAAGTTCTCCGAACAATTTGGACCTGAACTTATTTGGAATAACTACTCTTGCACCTCACATGATACAATCATTATCCACTGATAATTCATTCCTACAAACGAAGTTTGGATGAATATCTTTCTCTGATACCTGAATTGGCCAGCCATTTGCTATGTAATCATACACCTTTGACATAACTGGGTCGCGCTTGATAGCTCTACCAGCTGTGACTGGCAGTTCATCAATGTATGAAAAATAGACGGGGTGTCCACCAGTACGTTCGCGGGCTTCCGCGAGAGGTGGGTGCCGGAGGGACTGGAGTGCACCATCACTCCCGGCAACCAAATTTTAATTTGATTTTATATGTTTTAAAGTTTAATTTGTTTTACTTGCCAGTTTTAGTGCCCCCCCCCCCACTTTTATAGGGGGCACTTGTAAAAATTATGATTTTAATGCCCAAATAAAAAATACAAAAAATACAAAAAAAAGGGCCTTGAAAAATGTTTGGAGTGTCCTCCAGATTTGGGGGCACTTACTTAACTGGTTAATTTTGCCTCCTATCAAAAGAATTGTATGAAAAATAGAACACTTCTTCCCTATTGGGTATAACTTGTGATGGAGATGGCAACCTGGACATAGCATCAGCATTACCATCTGATGTAGGTACAACAACAGTGGGGTGTAGCCCAATTACTTAGATCTATCTTAGAGATGCTGTTCTCAGTTTCTTGTCTTTTGAGTTCTTGCTCAACTTTCTCCTTGAGTGCTTACAGGACGTGGCTTGCATTAAACTGGTCTAGCATCCTTCTGTACTCTGACACTCCCCTTGAAGTCTTGGATCAGACTGCCTGTTTCACATAACACCTTTGGATACTGCTTGATGACGTGCAAATTTCGATGCAAATTTCGTTTCCACATGAAAATCTCATTCCAATTCAGCTTCAGTGATCTCAACCAATTTCTACCTGTCAAATTGTCTTCAGCCACTACTATGAGAGGCAAGATCCGAAAATGATCCTTGTACTTCACTGGTACGGTGATACATCCTACAACAGGAATTTGCACTCCTGAGTAGCTCTATGTTCGATTTATTCAGTGGAAAATCATGCAACTTGTCGAGCTATAGCGATTCCGGTACTACACTCACGGATGCACCAGTGTTGATTTCCATGGGTAACCTGGTTCCTGCAACATCTACTTGGATGATGATATATCGTGAATCGTTATTAGATATCCTCGTGCTCCTGATGATGTGTATCTCCAAATCCTCCTCACCCTGTTGCTTCTCTTCAATGCTGTATAGTGTGGCAATTTCTGCCTATACCATTGAAAGCTGGTTTACTCGTCAGTCGGCATGTCTTCGCAACTTGCCCAGTTTTCCTCAAGAAGAAACACTCTGCCTTCACATATGGGCAGTTTTGAGCAATGTGTTGTAGCAGACACCGATAGCATGACTTAAATGCTCTGTTACCTTGGTCAGTTGCTGAGGCCAAACTGTCTTTTACTTTTAACCTGCAGGCGATTCACCTCAGTTGTTTGATGACTGGAAATGGTGCAAAATTCTCAGGTGTATTGGTCGGCCATATCCATTGACATAGTTGTCTGACAAGCTAAATCAAAAGTCAAGTTAGGGATTGTCAACAACTTTCTTCTGATTGCATCATTTTGCATCCCACAAACAAAGAGGTCACGCAATGCTCAGTCGTGAAACTTTCCGAAATGACAATGTACTCACTGATACCCTCATCATGGAATTGATTTTGTGATCCAAAACAATAACTTTCAGCAATTTCCAGGGCCTGAGGACTGTTGGTTAGAATCTCTGCCAGTGGTGTGTGCTTTGGCTTGACAGGACCAAACAAATTTTTCAGGGTTTCATACACCTTGGAACCTCCTTCAGTCAAGAAAATAGCCCGTTTTCTTTCTAAAGACTTTCATCATCGGGGACTTCGACGATACTATTTATGGTGAAAAATGATTCTAGCCACTCCACATATACTCCGAAAGTCTCTCAGTCATGATGGAACTCACCCAAGTGCCCTATTACTCCCATAGGTGCAGCCATCTGGACTTTGATAGTTCAGTGAAGTATGCCTATAATTTACCTTGGATTTTTATCTGTTCTGCAAAACAAAGAACCTCTCAAAGTATCTCTCTTAGTTGGCAGGATGATCCACCAACAAAAATATCAGCTAGGGAAACCAGTTATCCTATCCTATTTTGCCAATGTGATATATTCTTACAACATCACTAAGAAACACACTCTATAAGATGGCTCCAATTCTCATCATGTGACTTTTCCACATGACCCTTTTATTGTTTTTACATCAGTAGTTGTATTACATTAGTTGTCCACTAGGTAGAGCAGTAGTCCTCTAAGGAGATCTATATTACAGCTGCGTTGGAAGTATTGGGAATGACCGAGCAGCTGGAGGTTGGACATGGAAAGAGGGGAACATAGAAACATAGAAACATAGAAAATAGATGCAGGAGTAGGCCATTCGGCCCTTCGAGCCTGCACCGCCATTCAACAAGATCATGGCTGATCACTCCCTCAGCACACTCCTCCCGCTTTCTCTCCATACCACTTGATCCCCCCAACCGTAAGGGCCATATCTAACTCCCTCTTGAATATATCCAATGAACTGGCATCAACAACTCTGCGGCAGGGAATTCCACAGGTTAACAACTCTCTGAGTGAAGAATTTCCTCCTCATCTCAGTCCTAAATGGCCTACCCCTTATCCTAAGACTATGTCCCCGGTTCTGGACTTCCCCAACATCGGGAACATTCTTCCCGCATCTAAGCTGTCCAGTTTCGTCACAATTTTATATGTTTCTATGAGATCCCCTCTCATCCTTCTAAATGCCAGTCTATAAAGGCCCAGTTGATCCAGTCTCTCCTCATATGCCAGCCCAGCCATCCCTGGAATTAGTCTGGTGAACCTTCGCTGCACTCCCTCAACAGCAAGAACGTCCTTCCTCAGACTAGGAGACCAAAACTGAACACAATATTCCAGGTGAGGCCTCACTAAGGCCCTGTACAGCTGCATTAAGACCTCCCTGCTCCTATCTTCAACTCCCCTAGCTATGGAGGGCAACATACCATTTGCCTTCTTTACCACCTGCTGTACCTGCGTGCCCACTTTTAGTGACTGATGAACCATGACACCCAGGTCTCGTTGCACCTCCCCTTTTCCTAGTCTGCCGCCATTCAGATAATATTCTGCCTTCGTGTTTTTGCCCCCAAAATGGATGACCTCACATTTATCCACATTATACTGCATCTGCCATGCATTTGCCCACTCACCTAGCCTATCCAAGTCACCCTGCAGCCTCTTAACGTCCTCCTCAAAGCTCACACCGCCACCCAGTTTAGTGTCATATTGTGGAGATATTACATTCTATTCCTTCATCCAAATCGTTAATATATATTGTAAAGAGCTGGGTCCCAGCACTGAGCCCAGCGGCACACCACTAGTCACTGCCTGCCATCCTGAAAAGGACCCGTTTATCCCGACTCTCTGCTTCCTGTCTGCCAACCAGTTCTCTATCCACGCCAGTACATTACCCCCAATACCATGCGCTTTGATTTTGCACACCATTCTCTTGTGTGGGACCTTGTCAAAAGCCTTTTGGAAGTCCAAATACACCACATCCACTGGTTCTCCCTTGTCCACTCTGCTAGTTACATCCTCAAAAAATTCTAGAAGATTCGTCAAGCATGATTTCCCTTTCATAAATCCATGCTGACTTGGACCGATCCTGTCACTGTTTTCCAAATGCGCTGCTATTTCATCCTTAACAATTGATTCCAACATTTTCCCCACTACTGATGAGAGGCTAACTGGTCTATAATTACCCGTTTTCTCTCTCCCTCCTTTTTAAAAAAGTGGTGTTACATTAGCTACCCTCCAGTCTATAGGAACTGATCCAGAGTCGATAGACTGTTGGAAAATGATCACCAATGCATCCACTATTTCTAGCGCCACTTCCTTAAGTACTCTGGGATGCAGACTATCAGGCCCCGGGGATTTATCGGCCTTTAATCCCATCAATTTCCCTAACACAATTTCCCGCCTAGTAAGGATATCTTTCAGTTCCTCCTTCTCACTAGACCCACTGTCCCCTAGTACATTTGGAAGGTTATTTGTATCTTGCTTTGTGAAGACAGAACCGAAGTATTGGTTCAATTGGTCTGCCATTTCTTTGTTCCCCATTATAAATTCCTCTGAATCCAACTGCAAGGACCTACGTTTGTCTTTACTAATCTCTTTCTCTTCACATATTTATAGAAGCTTTTGCAGTCAGTTTTTATGTTCCCTGCAAGCTTCCTCTCGTACTCTATTTTCCCTCTGTTAATTAAACCCTTAGTCCTCCTCTGTTGAATTCTAAATTTCTCCCAGTCCTCAGGTTTGTTACTTTTTCTAGCCAATTTATATGCCTCTTCCTTGGTTTTAACACTATCCTTAGTTTCACTTGTTAGCCATGGTTGAGCCACCTTCCCAGTTTTATTTTTACTCCAGACAGAGATGTACAATTGCTGAAGTTCATCCATGTGATCTTTAAATGTTTGCCAATGCGTATCTACCGTCAACCCTTTAAGTATCCTCTGCCAGTCTATTCTAGCCAATTCACGCCTCATACTGTCGAAGTTACCTTTCCTTAAATTCAGGACCCTAGTTTCCGAATTAACTTTGTCACTCTCCATCTTAATAAGGAATTCTACCATATTATGGTCACTTTTCCCCAAGGGGCCTCGCACAACAAGAATGCCAATTAGTCCCTTCTCATTACACATCACCCAGTCCAGGATCTAAGCAATCTGATGACAGAATTACATATCATACAACTACATGGCATAGATTTGTCACTCTTATGGGGAATGATGTCATCAGCTACGGAATGGTCACCATGCGCATAATGTTTTCTATACTCATTCTTCATATGACATATCTAGCTCATCTCTTTACTCGCCCACTGGTCCATCAAAAACCCTCCCACTGTCGAGAAGCAAGGGCAAAATGGCTCCTCAGAGGAGCCTCCAGCTTCTGAGGGTGCACCATCACCAGACATAAGCGCACCCAGCACCAGTGCAAAGGCGCTCATCTCAGTGGGTCCATGGAGAGATAGAGTAGTGTTGTCAGCTGGTCTGTCAAAAGTGAGCAAGAGCAGATGGTGGAGACAGGGACAGCAGTGGAGATTCTTCGGCGGAGGGCACAGGATGCTCCCAGCTCTGCTCAGCTGCATGACATTGGGGGCCTTCCAGAAAGAGGGCAATTCTGAATGTGCAGGAAGAAGTGCAGGAGGTTCTGACAGTTTTGTGACCGCGAAGTCTGCAAATGTTCAGAAAATGAAGGAGTCCATCTCCGACATGAGAACCACCGCGTTGCAGGCGATGGTGACTGTAGGCTCTTCCATGGAAATGATGGTCACCTGCATGTAGCAACTAATTTTTATTTTTTTTTAATTTTTATTTTTTAAAATTTTTCGTTGCCAATCTTTCCAATTCTTTGTCAAATCACAAACGCCAGAGGTCACCTTGCACACATCAAGGATCACTCTGCGCCAATGCTCTTAGCCAAAAGGCCGAGAGCCACTGCACCGTTCCTGGAAGTACTGCAATACCAGGTTCGTGCCATGGAGGTGGATGGGTCAGGCCCCCCACACACCTCCGTGGAGGTGGATGGGTCAAGCCACCCCACCCACCTCCTATTTCCAAAAAGCATAGGAGAACCACCTTCCTGATCCAGAGAGAACCACTTTGGGGTCATGGTTACTCCCCTGTCAGGTCAGTTACGCATGATCTTAGCCAAAAGGCCGAGAAGCGTTAGCAACTAATGCGCCACTCACAGAAGCACAAGGTCTCTATGGAGAATGGATGGCTGTCTATGGACAATATATGACAGATGCTCATAGACCTCCTGTTTAGGAGGGATATCAGCATAAACGTGGATCCTCATGGCCCCCACTGATGTACAGCAAGGTGTAAGGGAAGTGTGGGTGGCCCATGTTATATATGCAGACTATACATATACTCTCTGTGCAATCACTGTGTGGTTGCATAAGATGGAGACTTATTTACCTGATGTACTATCAATAAGGTTTACACTGTGTATATACATGCTGGCACCATTAGAGGGTGCAACTGGTGGAGACTGGGGTTTCCTGCCCTGGTGGCAGGGCGCAGTATAAAAGGCTGCACACCATGTTTGTGCCTCACTCTAGAGTTTGGAATAAAGGACCAAGGTCACTACAGTTTGAGTACAATACATTGTCTTGTGGAGTCATTCATAAGTACATTACAGACATAATAACTGGCGACGAGAATAAGGACTTTCACATGATTATGGCTACCTTTGGCACAGAGGGTGATGATTGGGATGCCTTCATGGAAAGGCTCGAGCAATATTTCATGGCAAACGACCTGGCAGGGGAGACGGACACATTGGCGGAGAAGCGCAAGGCTATACTGCTGAACAGTCGTGGGCCCGAGGTCTACCACCTCGTCAGGGACGTGCTGGCACCCACAAAGGCCAAGGATAAGATATACGATGAGCTGACTGAACTAATTTGCGACCAACTAAAACCAAAGAGGACATCCTCACGGCCAGGCACAGATTCTACACTCACTGCAGATCTGAGGGCCAGGAGATTGCAAAATATGCTGCTGACCTCAGGAGATTTGCGGCACCGTGTGATTTTGGCATGGACCTCAACGAAGCATTGCGAGACAGCTTCGTTATGGGAATCGGCCATGAGGGCCTCCTTCACAAGCTATTATCTGCCAACACCACAGTCAACCTGCAGAAGGCCATCAGCATCAGTCAGGCGTTCATGACCTCGACCTGCAGCACCAAGCAAATCATTCATCCTGTGGACTCAAACCTGGCAAGTACTGCACACATAATGGTGCCTTTCACAGGAAAGACTGTAGATCATGATTCTGCCCAGGGCAGAGAGCACAGACCTCAGGGTTCCAGAGCTCAGAGTCCGCCGAGGGGTGCTAATCGAGTAGCATCATGCTGCCATTGTGGAGGAAACCATAGGACTCACCAGTGTCGGTTTGCTGAGTATGTATGCAAAGCCTGTAACATGAAGGGCCACCTCCAGCGTATGTGTAAAAGAAATACGACTCACTGTCTAGCAGAGGAGTCGGTAGATGACTTTGCATCCAGATGATTTGGCCAGAGAGGCAGCTCAGCCCCAAGAAGAAGGGTATGGAGTGTATACCTGCACCACCGATTGTCCTCCAGTGAAGATGGAAGTCGAGATAAACAGCGTTCCAGTCTTCATGGAAGTGGACACGTGAGCGAGCCAGTCAGTGATGAGCCAGGATGCCTTCGAGAGGCTATGGAACGAAAAATGACCCGAGCTGGTTCCAGTACAGGAAAAGTTGCGCATCTACACCAAGGAGCTGTTCCCAGTCCTTGTTAGTGCGGATGTAAGTGTAATCCATAATGGCGTGATGCACAAGTTACCTCTGTGGATTGTTGCAGGTGATGGTCCAACGCTACTCAGAAGAAGGTGGATGGATTAGATCCAGTGGAAATGGGAAGACCTCTTCACTCCAGCAATTGATGTCCCCCATGCTCAGAGGCAGAGCAAAACCTCACTGTCGCTTGGGCCAGGCACCAGAGAACAGACCAGTGCAGCACCTGAGGCACAGACTGTCCATCATGACTGCGTGGCAATGATCTGACCGAAATTACGTAAAAGCACCTTCCTGGCTCCAGTGGCAGGACGCCTGGGGAAAAAGGTTGAATTCACAGGCACTCTTCCAGCTTTTGTGGCAGAATCGCGGGAGAGAAGGATCAAGGCAGTCGACCTCGAGGACAGAGGCAAGATGGCGTCCCTGCTGCAGCGAGGGGCAGCGTGGCTGAAAAAAAAGATGGCTGCGGCAATATCACGAGGTGGACGCTGAGGGATCAACACGTGGTGTCTAACAAAGAATTTGACTGGGGTAAAGCCAGCAGGGTTCTCTTAAAGGAGACCCGCAACCAACTGAACTTAAAGAGACATTGTATGCATGGCACTCAATGTAACGAACCGATTAAGATTGTGAACAAAATGCTGTTGTGAATTGTCGGCACTATTCCTAATGTAAAGAACAAAATGTTGTTGCGAGATGTCGGGAATAGAGTGTCCCTAAAAGTAGCAAGCGAGCGATCTCAGGAGGGTGAAGGCACTGATCCTGATACCCTGCCCCAGGTCTATCCGACGCTGCAGGCATCCGATGGCACAATTCGCCATGGACCCAGAAACGAAAATGGCGCCAATACACGCCCACCACCCGGGTGGAGACGGCGCAGCCCCCAGACCCAGTCGCTACCTCGGCCATGTCCAGGAGCGAAAGGTCAGAACCAACAAGTTCCCCAAACTGGACCTGGAACAGCCAGGTTCCCAACACCGTTAGAGAGCAGGCAGAAGACTCTGCAGCCCTCAAAGGAGGACAGGGAGGCCACACACACCTGTGACTCTGCACACCACTAGGCCACGGCAAAGGCCCTGAGTCCTGGCTAGGTGAGCGAACCAAGCCCACCCTCTAGCAGGGGGCGCAGCGCTGCCATCAGACGACTATGACCCCGTCTGGTTGCTCTGGAACTAGTTTCCTCACATACCTGCACTGCTACCTCAGTACTGACCATGACTGAACCATGAATGCAATCTACCCAATCCTGGCGCACGACCATAAAACATAACGAATGTAAATCACTGAACCAAGATGTCATGATACAAACTGTAAAAAAAAATGTTTTTCTTCCTTTCTTTGTACTTGCACTGTATGTTAATGTAATGCATGATGTCGCTGTGGGGGGGCGGTCGGAAATGGATGTATGTAGCCATGGACACACACATGGATCACACCCAGAACCCACTGGAACCTCCACTGCATCATCGAACCATCCAATCTGGTAACCACTACCCAACACTGTGGCAAAAGGACTTGAGGGAGCGAGCCAAGCCAAAGCACAGCCAAGGTACAAGGGCTATTGGCACTTAAGTCTGGGGAGAGCTAAACCAGAGCACATAGTGCAAAGGTAATTGGCACAAAGGATTGGGGGAGAGTGATGTTGTATATGCAGACTCTCTGTATAGTCACTGTTTGGTTGCATAAGATGGAGACTTGTTTACCTGATGTACTATCAATAAGGTTTATACTGTGTGTGTGTATATATATATATATATATATATACATGCTGGCACCACTGGAGGGTGCAACTGGTGGAGACCGGGGTTTCCTGCCCAGGTGGCAGGGCCCAGTATAAAAGGCTGCACACCATGCTTGTGCCTCACTCTGGAGTTTGTAATAAAGGACCAAGGTCACTACAGTTTGAGTACAGCACATTGCCTCATGGAGACATTCATAAGTACATTACAGACATAACAACCCATGAGAGGGATGATGGTAAGAGGGAACATGGAAGTGGGGGCTCCTCTCAAAGCGCTTACACATTTCCCCCTCAGTCACAGCCCCCGATGCCTCCTGGGATCGCGATGGCCAAGTCTGCCTCTGCACAGTCGCAGGAGGAGCAGACTTTGGCGGGGCCATCACAGGCTCCAAAACCCAGAGGACATCTGCTAAGAGTGTCTAATCAGTCGCAACAGGGAAGTGAACAGGCAGCCTCTACCTCTGCTGAAGCCACAGGGGTAGCACCTCGTAGAAGCATGGAAAAGACAAAGATGACACAGAAGTAGATTCACATGGGTAGCCACTTGGGCAAGTTATTCAATGTTAACGTCAAGTTTCCGTTAATGTGATGTCAACCATAAAAATCTTTATTTTCACCACTTTCTGCTTTTGGACAAATTTGTGTTCACCTTTGGAAGTGGCTTAATGAGTTGTAGTGAATGGTGAGACATAATGTTATGTCCAGCAATGATGGTCAGTGTGAAAGTATAGCTTGGTCATTGTAGGGATCCTTTAAGCTGTTGCTCTGTGGTGGGGCCAACCTGACGCAGCATGTGGCAACCGTCTGGGTGTAATGCTTAAAGTTAAGTAATTCTGGCCATGATGAGGTCATCCCTAGCCTTCCGGGCAGCAATGTGCTCAGGTGCTGGTGGGATCTAGACCGCAGGTTCCTCCAGCTCCTGCCCCTCCTCATCTTTCAGCTACTGCTCCTCCTCCTCCACCTCCTATTGCTCCTCCTCTGAAGAGGCTGTGCGCTAAGTGCCTTGCCCTTCATGCAGCGCTAATCCTCGCTGCACTATGCTGTGCAGGGTACAAATGACCACGACGATTCTGGAGACTCTGGCTGGTGTGTACTGAAGGGCTCCTCCAGATTTGTCAAGGCATTTTCAGCACTGCCTGCCCTATGACACATCTGGTGGAAATGTGGCTTTGATTATATCTCTCCTGGGTCTCAGTACTTGGCTTCCTCAATGGTGTCATGAGCCACGTGTTCAGTGGATAACCCTTGTCTCTAATTAGCCAGCCGGAAAGCCTCTTGGTGGAGCGAAGGGCTGAGAGAGGGTGGACTGGTGAAGGATGAAAGAGTCAATACATCTGCCAGAGAATTTGGCACCCACATAAGAACATAAGAAATAGAAGCAGGAGTAGGCCATACGGCCCCTTGAGCCTGCTCGGCCATTCAATAAGATCCTGGCTGATCTTTTACCTCATCTATGCTTTCCTGTACTATCCCCTTATCCCTTGATTCCCTTAATATTCAAATCTATTGATCTCTGTCTTGAATATACTCAACAACTGAGCATCCACAGCTGTGGTAGGGAATTCCAAAGATTCACCACCCTCTGAGTGAAGAAAGTTCTCCTCACCTCAGTCCTAAATGGCCACACCCTTATTCTGAGACTGTGACCCCTGGTTTTAGACTCCCCAGCCAGGGAAACATCCTCCCTGCATTTACCCTGTCAAGCCCAGTAAGAATTTTGTATGTTTCCATGAGATCACCTATCATTCTTCTAAACTCTAGAGAATATAGGCCTAGTCTACTCAAACTCTCCTCATAGGACAATCCCCACATCCCAGGAATCAGGCTGGTGAACCTTCGTTGCACTCCCTCTATGGAATGTAAATCCTTCCTTTGGTAAGGAGACCAAAACTGTACACAATACTCCAGGTGTGGTCTCACCAGGGCCCGATATGATTGAAGTAACACGTCTTTACTCTTATATTCAAATCCTCTTGTAATAAAGGCCAACAGACCATTTGCTTTCTTAATTGCTTGCTGTATCTGCATGTTAACTTTCATTGATTAGTATACAAGGACTCTCAGGTCCCTCTGAACACCAACATTTCCCAATCTCTCACCGTTGAAAAAATACTCTGCTTTTCTATTTTTCCTACCAAAGTGGATAACTTCACGGGGCCGGAATTGCCCTCCGCCCGAAACGAGACGTGCCTACTGCTTTTTTTCGTTCATTACTGCCGCAATGGATGTGGTGGTCATTAGAGGGAAAGTCAGCATTTTTGCTGAAAAAAAGGAGCAGAGCGATATTGGTGGCGGGAATGGGCTGGTTGCAGCGGTGTGAGTGCGGAGTGGCCAACTGGGCCACGAAATTCAGCTGTTGTCCATTTGCTCCTAATGAGCCAGCTGCTCCCTGTCTGTGATGTATTTGCAGCCATGCTCTGCACCATGTAATTACATGTAATAGCCAACAGATGGGGAAATCCCGGGAGACACACATTACTGCACCTCATGCTGCCTCCCTATATAAAGCAGGCTCCCCCTGCAGTGCTCACTTTTGGAGTTTACATTAAACTTAAAAGTCACAAGGTGATCAGCTCCAGCAAGGGCCACGTGTGATTTATTATAGTGATAAGCATACGTATCAACTGGCGACGAGAATAGGATACTAACACACAGCTATGGCCACCATTGACTACATTGAGTGATATTGCGGCGGGGAAGACTGGGATGACTTCATTGACCGGCTGGATCAATGCTTTGTCGTGAAAGACTTAGAGAGAGCCGTGAATGCCAGCAAACGCAGGGTCCTCCTCATGGTCTGCAGATCACGGACATACGCATTGATCAAGGACCTACTGGCCCTGACGAAACCCGCTGAGAAAAGTTACGAAGAACTGTGCGAGCTAGTTTGAAATTACCTAAAGCTAAAACGCAGGGCGTTTTTACACCCACTGGCGCGGAGTAAACCAAGACGTGGCAACGTTCATCGCTGAGTTACGGAGTCTTGCTGGGTCATGCAAATTTGGGACAGTTCTTGAAGAAATGTTAAGAGACTTCTTTGTTTTGGGAATCGGGCTCGAAGGGATTTTCCGCAAATTGCTAGCGGAGGAAGACTTGGACTTAGCCAAAGCCATCCTGATTGCTCAGGCATACATGGCCAGAGAGGAAGAAACAAAGCTACTCTACTCACAACTTCGGAATCACTGGGGGCCAAACACCGTGAATAAGCTAAATTCGTCGGCAGACAGGAGAAGTGCCCCCAGCTGGGCTAATGCGACCTCTGCTCGACCTGAGATGACTCACTCACCACAACAAAGGACTAATGCGAAGAGATCAGTACCTGTGAATGCAAGTCCATCAGCAAGTTGTTGGCGCTGTGGAGAGGCTCATCGTGCAAACCAGTGCAGGTTCAAACAATATGTCTGCAAGAATTGCTCAATGATGGGGCACCTCCAATGAATGTGTAAATGTGCTACAACCCGATACGCAGTGGAGGATGGGAGGTCAAGCGTAGATCCTGAGGATCACGAAGAGATGACCGAGGAGGAAGAGGTACATGGGGTGCGCGTACATGAAGTGCACGCCTTTACCAACAGAGTCCCCCGATTATGATGAACGTTAAACTGAATGGCATACCGGTACCGATGGAACTGGACACGAGTGCGAGCCAATCGATCATGAGTCAGAAGGCCTTCGAGAAGTTATGGGCAAACAAGGCACACAGGCCCAAGCTGAGCCCAATCGATGCAAAGCTGTGCACCTACACTAAAGAGATTATCCCGGTCCTCGGAAGTGCAATGGTTCAGTTGCTGTATGATGATTCTGTGCATAAATTGCCACTATGGATTGTTCCCGGTAACGGGCCCACGCTGCTTGGCAGAAGCTGGCTACGGAATTTTAACTGGAAATGGGGCGATGTAAAACCATTATCGTAGGAGAAGAAAGCCACGTTTGCGCAGGTCTTAGACAGGTTTCTGTCACTGTCCCAGCCTGGCATCAGCAGCTTCACAGGGGCCAAGATGACAATTCACCTCAGCCCAGACGCGAGACTTGTTCACCACAAGACCAGCGCGAAGGCATTATATCGGCAGTGGAATTTAATGATTGGGCCAGTCCCATTGTCCCCGTTCTTAAAAGCGATGTGACAATTAGAATCTGTGGGGATTATAAAGTAACCGAGTATCGTTATAGGACCAGTACCTGCTACCCAAGGCGGAGGATTTGTTTGCGGCCCTGTCGGGCGGAAAGCTGTTTTCAAAATTGGACCTCGACTCAGCGTACATAATCCAGGAGCTGGTGGAATCGTCCAAGAAGCTGACGTGCATAAACACACACAAGGGGCTGTTCGTATACAACCGGTGCCCCTTCGGGACCCGTTCAGCGGCTGCGATCTTCCAACAAAGCATGGAGAGCCTGCTGAAATCTGTCCCAGGAACGGCCGTCTTCCAAGACGACATCTTGATCACCGGACACAACATCGATGAACATCTCCATAACCTGGAAGAGGTGCTACACCGACTAAATCGAGTAGATCAAAGATTGAAACGAACCAAATGCATCTTCTCGGCACCAGAGGTGGAATTCCTGGGAAGGAGATTCGTAGCAGATGGCATCAGACCCTCAGACTCCAAGACGGAGGTGATCCAGAAGGCACCGAGACCACACAACATGACGGAGCTGCGCTCGTTCCTAGGACAACTGAACTACTTTGGTAACTTTCTGCCTGGGCTGAGTACTTCGCTTGAACCATTACATGTACTGCTCCATAAGGGTGATGACTGGGTCTGGGGTAAAAATCAAGAAACTGCCTTTGAGAAGGCCAGAAACTTATGAGCTCAAACAAACTACTGGCGCTGTATGATCCCTGTAGGCATCTTGTTTTAGCATGCGATGCATCATCCTATGGGATCGGGTGTGTGCTTCAGCAAGCGAATGTGTCGGGTAAGCTCCAACCTGTAGTGTATGCGTCCCGCAACCTTTCCAAGGCTGAAAGGGAGTACAGCATGATCGAAAAGGAAGCCCTAGCTTGTGTGTACGCGGTAAAAAAGATACACCAGTACCTATTTGGCTGGCGGTTCGAACTAGAAACCGACCACAAGCCGCTCACATTGTTATTCTCTGAGAGCAAAGGCATTAACACCAATACCTCACCTCGCATTCAGAGGTGGGCATTAACGCTGTCCGCTTCCGACTACACGATCCGCCACAGACCAGGCACCGATAACTGCGCAGATGCACTCAGCCGGCTCCCGCTCGCCACCACTGAGGGTGAAGCGGAGCAGCCCACGGAACTGGTCATGGCCATGGAAGCCTTTGAGGACGAAGGGTCACCCGTCACAGTGCACCAGATAAGAATCTGGACCAGCCAAGACCCACTGCTGTCTCAGGTGAAAAACTGTATATTAAGTGGAAACTGGGCAACCACGTATGGAGAGATGCATGGTGATTTTAAGCCATTTCACCGACGCAAGGACGAGTTATCCGTCCAGGCCGATTGCATTTTGTGGGGAAATCGCGTAGTCCTGCCCAAGAAGGGCAGAGATTTATTTGTCTTGACCTGTAAACCGCATCTAAGACTTGGGGGGGGAAGTGTTGTGATGTATTTGCAGCCATGCTCTGCACCATGTAATTACGTGTAATAGCCAACAGATGGGGACAACCTGGGAGGCACAAATTACTGCATCTCGTGCTGCCTCCCTATATAAAGCAGGCTCCCCCTGCAGTGCTCACTTTCAGAGTTTACATTAAACCTAAAGGTCACAAGGTGATCAGCTCCAGCATGGGCCACATGTGATTTATTATAGTGATAAGCATAATGTCCTTCTTAAAGGGCAAGTTTTGCAGCTAGGCCCTGAGCACTGAGTTTGTCTCTGTTGATTGTGACGGAATGGCTAATGCCAGAGCTTTGAGAAGGGCCAGCCGCTTTTCTGATGTGGAAGTCGAGACCCTGATCGAAGCTGTTGAGGGAAGGAGGCGCCTTCTGTAACCAGACACAGGCAGACCGACTCACTCCGTGCTTGTGAATGTCTGGAGAGAGCTCGCTGTGGTGTTCTCAGGGACCTCCATTCATGACCGCCACCCAATGCCACAAAAGGCTGAATGACATCATTCGACTGATGAAAGTGAGTCTCTCCTTCACCGTCTCTTATTTCCAATCTTCACTTTATAGTCACTGAAACACCATTTGATTGCCTATATATATATATGTGTGTGTATTCGTAATGGAGGCTCCTCTTTCATGTCAGAGTTACACCTGCATGTAATGGACCCACACTTGCACTCATTGCCATCGCCTCATGACACAGTTACTCAGTAACCTTTTTTTGCTTTGGTACCTTAAGGGCAAGATATCTCAAAACCGTTTGGAGCAACAGAGGACAGGTGGGGGTGAGCCAGATCATCATCTTAGGCAGTTCCTTAGAATCGAGGAAGACTTGCTTCCACTCTTAAAATGTCCTGAGGTGGCTGAACAGTCCAATACGAGAACCACAGTCCCTGTCACAGGTGGGACAGATAGTCGTTGAGGGAAAGGGTGGGTGGGACAGGTTTGCCGCATGCTCCTTCCGCTGCCTGCGCTTGATTTCTGCATGCTCTCGGCGCTGAGACTTGAGGTGCTCAGTGCCACCTCGGATGCACTTCCTCCACTTAGGGCGATCTTTGGCCAGGTACTCCCAGGTGTCAGTGGGGATGTTGCACTTTATCAGGGAGGCTTTGAGGGTGTCCTTGTAACGTTTCCTCTGCCCACCTTTGGCTCGTTTGCCATGAAGGAGTAGAGTCTCATGTCTGGCATGCGAATAATGTGGCCTGCCCAGCGGAGCTGATCGAGTGTGGTCAGTGCTTCAATGCTGGGACTGTTGGCCTGGTCGAGGACGCTAATGTTGGTGCGTCTGTCCTCCCAGGGGATTTGTAGGATCTTGCGGAGCCAGATATCCAGCAGTTGACTCATATTGAAGAAAAGGTGCAGAGGCTAGTGGGCCCACATCTTGCCTTTCCTGTGGCCGCCGGTCATGTGGATCCCACTGGGGGCAGTATTGGTAGGTGAAGGCCTTCCTTTAATGCCATCTCTCCCTGAAAGACCAAGCGCCTACCATGTGTTTGCTTATGATTGTGTGCAAGTTGCTTGTTGCATGGTGCAATGCCCTGCATCACCCACACAAAACCCCTTGTGCCATTTATGAATGCAGATGAGTTTCCAAGTGTGAGTCACAGCGACACCAAGACCCTTGAGGTGACTGGGAGCCATAGTCAGGAGGACATCTTTGAGCCCATTGCAGATATTGCCGGCATGTCCGATGAGGACGAGGAAGAGGGGGACAGTGCTGCCAACACCGCATCACTGCTTCCTACACTCGCACGCGCCAGCTCAGATACTGGGAGTACACGGTTGGGAATGTTAGATTTAGCAGTGGGGTCTGCACTGGGTGATGCACCGGGGCCTAGCGGGCTGCTTCATTGACAAAGGCAAAGGCAACCTTGGGTGCCATCTCTCTGGGATGCACGTTTGCACACGAGTTCTGCTACACAGGACTCAGACAAGCCCATCGATGTTGGGGCTTTTGAAAGAAGGTTGGAGGCCATGCATTTGCAGATGTTGGGGGCAATGACAAGGTGCCCGAGAGCCTGTTGCAAGTGGTCAGGAGAATGGAGGAGTCTGCCTCCCGCATTGTGGACAGCTCTGCGCATACCATGGAGCTCATAATTGCCAGTGTGCAGATGATGGTGGTCTCTCAGATTGACCGTGTGGATCCAGTTGTGATGCTGCGTCTTGTGGGCGATGTGGCAGCTGCCATTACAGCACAGGTACAAGGTAACGAATATCTGAGTGCTGCTTTCGATAGGATGGCCGCTGGCCTGGAAGATCAGAATGATCTCATGCACTGTGGACAACAGGACATGGAGTGTCTTACTGCTGTCATCTCTGGTGGCATCGAGACTGTGTCTGCTCTCATGCAGTCTCAGCTGGATGCCACGTGAGATTTCATTGCTGCCATTGCGGCTGGATCCGCCAAGGTCCACCAGGGACCTTCTGGTGTCACGCCACCCCACCGACCTGTGCTCCAGCAGATTGGTGGAGATGGTGAGATGCTGCCCCAGGGAGCAGTGCAGGCTTTTCAGATCAGAATCCTGATGTGTTCTCTCAGGATTACAGCAGTCCCGAGACCTGCCATTCCGCCATTACTGCCAACCATGGAATCGCCCCAGCCAATTCCGACAGAAGGCACTGAGGAGGATATGACCCAGTCTGCAGCTGGCCCTTCTAGGGCCAGAGCTGGTCAAGGGCATCCGAGAAGGACATCTGTACGTTTTACAGCTGAAATACAGCAGCCATGATGCATCCACAGGGGAGACACTGCAGTGTAGTTCCAGAATAGTATGTGTAAGAGGGGTTATAAGCAAATGCACAAGGGTGAGAACTGATAATGTGTATGTTTTGCGCATCCATTATTTAAGCTGTAATAAATCTTTATTTTGTGTTTCAATATTTATACAGGTCTGTCATTTCATTGTGAGTAATGATGTGTGAAAGAGCTCATTGGGTTGCCCATGGAGATGCAAAGGTGAAAGGTAAAGTGCGTATGAACTCAGCGGAAACGAGCAGCAATGGGATGGTTCTGCACTTCCCTTGCAGGGTTTGGATAGCGACGTCGCCTCCTGCATGGCCGCCAACCAGCATCCTCCTCCACCTCCTGGTCCTCCTCAGGTGGTACTGTTGCCTCATCCTCCAATGGTTGTGCCCTCATGATTGCCAAGTTGTGAAGCATGCAGCAGACGACCACGAATAGGGCGACCCGCTCAGGCGAGCACTGCAACATCCACCAGAGCAATCCAAGCAACGAAAACTCTGTTTAAGGATTCTGATGGTCTGCTCAATGATGCACCTGGTGGCTGAATGAGATTCAGTGTAGGCTTGCTGCGCAGCAATACTGGGGATGCGAAGGGGAGTCAGCAGCCAAGTGCACAGTGAGTAGCCCTGGTCTCCAAGGAGCCAGCCACAATCTCGGTTTGGGCCAGAAAACATGCCGGGCACACCGGTCTGGAGCAGGATGAAAGCATCGTGGCTGCTGCCAGGATACCGGGCATCAACTGCAATGATTTTGCGGCGGTGGTCACACACCAGCTGGACATCGAGGGAGTGGAATCCCTTGCGGTTTCTGAACATCTTGGGATTTTTCTGTGGTGCCCTCAATGCGACATGGGTGCTGTCTATGGCGCCCTGAACCCTGGGGAAATCCGCAATCCTCATGAAACTAGTCTGCCACTCCAACTGCATCTCCCTGCTCATAGGGAAGGATATGTAGTCCCTCCACCTCTTATACAGAGTATCTGTTACCTGACAGATGGAGCTATGCGCGGCGAACTGCGAATTGTTCGAGATGTCTGCTGTTGCAGCTTGAAAAGATCCAGTCGCATAGAAATTGAGTCGCTATGGTCACCTTGGATGCAACGGTCAGAGCTGTCCTCAACCTTACTTGAGGCTGGAGGTCTGGCTGCAGGAGATTGCACAGCTCCCTCACGATGTCCTTCCAGTCTCTGGAGACACTGGTCATCCGTCAGGTCCATGTACGAGAACTGCTGTCTGTAGACCTTTGACACTAGAGCCTTCTGTCCCCACATCTATGTTGGCGTATCCCTATGCCAGCTGCCTCATTGCTTTCTCCCTCCTGCTCGTCTTGGTCCTCACCCTCTGCAGCCTGTTGCTGGCAAGCATCTGCCTCCTGTGCATGTTGCCTTCAGTCCATCTCGCCCACTATCTGGCATGGGGGGGGTTCAATGTACCTGACCCTCCACCTGAAGGCAGGTCCTTTCTGAGTTCCTTCCTGGGCTACGTCTCTGGGTTCAGGTCTGTCTCCATGGTCTTCTGCATGTTCAGCAGCCATGTGAGCTGCGTCCCTTGCCCGCTGCCGCTCCAGCCATTGGAGCCGGCGTCGGCTTCTCCTGCGTGCCTCCCTGTCGTGAACAATGTGCAGGAGGCATTCTGCTGCCAGCACTGACCCCATTTAGTTCTCCTCCGTAAGCAGAACCTCCAAAATCATGGCTCTCTGTTGTAGAGATTGAAAATCTTGCCCCACTATCACTCAATCCCGCTATGAACAAGGCAACTGGCAAAGTTTGCAAAAGTCCAAAAAAATCTCGGCGACAAGAATGCTGCTACACGCAACATGCCTTTAAAGGCTGCTGGCGATCTTGAGCAAGCACTGTGTACAGACCCAAAAACCTGGCATTAGCACTGACAGGCAGCCGGAAGACTTTTTGAGGTGAATTTACCTTCCGTGGTGGGTCCGTTGTGGTGCACGCTCTGATGACGTCGTTAATGTGGGGTGGAAGTGGGGGGGAGAAGGGCGGATATACACACTGCCACAAAAACCCATGAGGGCAATGCCGCGAATGCGGCCAGTCCACCGCGACCCGGTGGTTATTCAGCGCTGCTGCGTGGCCGCCACTTTCAGGTGGCTAGAGGCCTTATCAAAAGGGGCAATTTCGGCCCCCACATTTCTCCACAATTTCATGTTTTGGAATTAGGAGTCACACACACAATGGCTAAACTTGCAGATGATACAAAGAAGAAAGAAAGATTTACATTTATATCACGCCTTTCACAACCACCGGACGTCTCTAAGTGCTTTACAGCTAATGAAGTACAAACAACAACAACAACTTGTATTAATATAGGGCCTTTAACATAGTGGAATGTCCCAAGGAGTATTATGAAACAAAAAATTTGACACCGAGTCACATAAGGAGAAATTAGGACAAGCTAATTAATGCAGCTGGTAGACTCCAAAGCTGAACAGGATAAATTACATAAGGATTTGAAATTATTTGAAAATTGAGCAGATGAAATCCAGTGTAGAGAAATGCAAAATGAGGACTAAAAATCCAGGAAGGGACTATTACTTAAATGGAAAGAAATGGTAGCGATTCCATGTTGGGTGCATTCGGCGATGCGGGTGCAAATTGTGCCCAAAATTGCACCCATTTTGTAAGGTGTTTTTTTTCCCCCCCCCGAGTTTCCACTCAAACTCATTTGTGTATCGCCGAAAGCAAAATCTGCCATGAACCACCACAATCCAGCAGCATTTTGAAACGTAAATACTTGTCTAAATGCTGCTTTAAAAAATATTCCTTGATATTTTTAAGAATGGTAATTTGGTTCAGTTTTATCAATTCAGCTGAGAATGGGTTTATCACAAAAATAAGCATTTTTAATCTCAGTAGTAATCCACCACCTGTATTTAAATTACAGAAAATGACTTTTAAAACGACAGGAAACTCTCGTTTATCCGGATCGCTTGGGGATTCGGCAATTCCGGGTAAATGAATTCTCTGATAGGACGAGTTTATATTTTAAAGCTAACATTTGAAGATGATAGAACCACCCACGAAGATTTAGTTCATGTTATTTGATTGTGAATGTAATAAAATAAATGAAAATTGATTCATAATGTTTTGAAATTAAAAATTATTTTATTCTGTTAAAACTGAGATTGATTTTTAAAAAAGCGATCTTATATTTGCTTGTTTAAATGAATTCATTTTCTTTTTAATTAAAATTTTGTGGATGATATGAGTTTGCAGAACCTCGTGAGAAGTAAAATGAGAATTCTTCTCAAAAAAACCAACGACATGTTTCATTGCTTCTTCAGTGCGTATCCAAGTCTTTTTTGGTTTTTCTTCAATTTCATTGTCTGAATCGCTCATCTCTTCATCAGATTTGTCTTTATTAGTGACTATGCCGATAAGTTCCTCGTCAGTACAAATTTGTGTTACATCTGTTTCGATGTCAATATGTATCTGCTCAGCAATGTCATCTTCTGCTAGGGATTTAACTGCGTTTGTTTCGTGTGCACTGCTGACAATCTCCATGATTTCTTTTACAGCCTGTTTTTTATTAGCCCATACATAAAAACCTTTGAATTCTTTGTCATCAGAAGCACTGTCTTCGAATATGACATTGAGCCACAACTAGCACCAACACCTCTTCAATGTAGCATTTTTACTTCTCTCCATGCCAGCGAGCATGCATAGATGGCATCTTTAATATTGTATGCTCTCTGGAAATCAGAGATTGATTGATCGCTATTAATCAATTTGTGCATGAAGTTATTCCTATAGTGGCACTTTCTATGACACCCTGATCCATAGGTTGAATGAGCGAGGTCACATTGGGGGGCAAATAGCATGCAAAGATGTTGCCACAACTGGACACTAATTTTGACTCATGCGGGTGTGCTCTGCAATTGTCCGGAAGCAGCACACACTTTCCATTAGGTTTGCCTATTTTCTTCATGTTTTCTCGAGCTTGGGGGACGAATTTTGTTGAAAACCATTCCAAGAATATGTCCTTGTCCATCCATGCACTTTTCTGAGCCTTATAGCTAGCTGGTAAATGAGCAATTCCTTTAAAGCACGTGGTTTCCTTGATTTGCCAATCACTAAAAGTGGAAGCCTATGTTCTCCAGCGGCATTGGCACAATTCAAGATTGTTAACCTCTCCTTATTCATTTTAAAGCCGACAGCTTCCTTCTCCCCTGCTGCAGCCAATGTAGCAGTTGGCAAACACCTCCATAGTAAGCCAGTCTCATCGGTGTTGTATATTTGATCAGCAGTCAATTTTATTTCCTGCACCATTTCAGCAAATGTTCTTGAATAATTCTTGCGGCCTCATTGTCTGCTGTTTTTTTTTCACCCGACATATCCAGCTGGCGAATGCTGTGGCGATGCTTAAAACATGTGAGCCAGCCTTCTGAAAAATGCACTCTTCAGTTAGATTCATTCTCGTCTTGAAGTCCTTGGCCTTTGCTGTAATCATTGGCCTTGAAATTGCCAAACCTTCAGACCGTTTCAAAGAAAACCATTCATAAAGCACCTGGTCTAGTTTGTCAAGCTTCGGCTTTTGCAAATTCTTGAGGGACATTGCCTTGATGCAAGATTCAGAAGCATCGGTGAAACTTTCTAAATCTTTCTTTTGCTTCTTGATATTGTAAATTGTTGATGATCCAACTTCATATTCATTCATCAAAGTACGCACACTTCTGCCAGCTTCAGACTTCTTTATAATTTCTAATTTCTGCTGAATGCTCAAGACTTTTCGTTTCCTTCTAGTGCTGTCACAAGACATTTTAAATTGTACACCCGACTGCTTGAACTGCTTTCAATGCGTGTGACAGTTGGAAAGTGAGAAAAAAGTCCATACCTGCATCAATTTATGTGTAATTGAGCAACTTGTTCACGTTTGCGATAGTTGAAGTGAGCGAGATATTCACGTGTGTGACAGTTATTTTAAATTCTGTTACGGCAGGTTTTCCGTTACATTCTCAGCCGGATAAATGAGAGTTTCCTGTATATACAAAACTATTTTCTAGTTATATTGGTTTTTTTAGTAAATTTAGTAAATAGCGTGCGGCGGCCCCTGGACAGCATGGCGGCGTACCACTTCAAGGTACAGCGCGAGCTGGTGCAGGAGGGCGATGGCAGCGAGGCTCCTTGGGGAAGAGTAACCATAATATGGTAGAATTCCTTATTAAGATGGAGAGTGACACAGTTAATTCAGAGACTAGGGGGTCCTAAACTTAAGGAATGGTAACTTCGATGGTATGAGACGTGAATTGGCTAGAATAGACTGGCAAATGATACTTAGAGACAATGGCAAACATTTAAAGATCACATAGATGAACTTCAACAATTGCACATCCCTGTCTGGAGTAAAAATAAAACAGGAAAGGTGGCTCAACCGTGGCTAACAAGAGAAATCAGGGATAGTGTTAAATCCAAGGAAGAGGCATATAAATT
This sequence comes from Pristiophorus japonicus, assembly GCF_044704955.1. Taxonomy (NCBI): domain Eukaryota; kingdom Metazoa; phylum Chordata; class Chondrichthyes; family Pristiophoridae; genus Pristiophorus; species Pristiophorus japonicus. The sequence continues at coordinate 259,516,871 of NC_091978.1, read as the reverse complement.
GGCCAGGAAAAGCATCAAACCTGAGGACTGGAAGAAATTTAGAATTCAGCAGGGGAGGACAAAGGGTTTAATTAGGAGGGGGAAAATAGAGTATGAGAGGAAGCTTGCTGGGAACATAAAAACTGACTGCAAAAGCTTCTATGGATATTGAAGAGAAAAAGATTAGTGAAGACAAACGTAGGTCCCTTGCAGTCAGATTCAGGTGAATTTATAATGGGGAACAAAGAAATGGCAGACCAGTTGAACAAATACTGGTTCACGAAGGAAGACACAAATAACCTTCCGGAACCAGGGACCAAGGGTCTAGTGAGAAGGAGGAACTGAAGGATATCCTTATTAGGTGGGAAATTGTGTTAGGGAAATTGATGGGATTGAAGGCTGATAAATCCCCGGGGCCTGATAGTCTGCATCCCAGAGTACTTAAGGAAGTGGCCCTAGAAATAGTGGATGCATTGGACTCTGGATCAGTTGCTATGGACTGGAGGGTAGCTAATGTAATACCACTTTTTAAAAAAGGAGGGAGAGAGGGGTAATTATAGACCGGTTAGCCTGACATCAGTAGTGGGGAAAATGTTGGAATCAATTATTAAAGATGAAAGAACAGCACATTTGGAAAGCAGTGACAGGATCGGTCCAAGTCAGCATGGATTTATGAAAGGGCAATCATGCTTGACAAATCTTCTAGAATTTTTTGAGGATGTGGTATATTTTGACTTTCAAAAGGCTTTTGACAAGGTCCCACACAAGAGATTGGTGTGCAAAATTAAAGCATGGTATTGGGGGTACTGTACTGACGTGATAGAGAACTGGTTGGCAGACAGGAAGCAGAGTCGGGATAAACGGGTCCTTTTCAGAATGGCAGGCAGTGACTAGTGGGGTGCCGCAGGGCTCAGTGCTGGAACCCCAGCTAGTTACAATATACATGAATGATTTAGATGAAGGAATTGAGTGTAATATCTCCAAGTTTGCAGATGACACTAAACTGGGTGGCGGTGTGAGCTGTGAGGAGAATGCTCAGAAGCTGCAGGGTGACTTGGACAGGTTAGGTGAATGGGCAAATGCATGGCAGATGCAGTAATATGTGGATAAATGTGAGGTTTTCCACTTTGGGGGCAAAAACACGAAGGCAGAATATTAGCTGAATGGCGGCAGATTAGGAAAAGGGGAGGTACAACGACACCTGGGTGTCATGGTACATCAGTCATTGAAAGTTGGCATGCAGATACAGCAGGCGGTGAAGAAGGCAAATAGTATGTTGGCCTTCATAGCTAGGGGATTTGAGTATAGGAGCAGGGAGGTCTTACTGCAGTTGTACAGGGCCTTGGTGAGGCTTCACCTGGAATATTGTGTTCAGTTTTGGTCTCCTAATCTGAGGAAGGACATTCTTGCTATTGAGGGATTGCAGTGAAGGTTCATCAGACTGATTCCTGGGATGGCTGGACTGACATATGAGGATAGACTGGATCGACTGGGCTTGTGTTCACTGGAGTTTAGAAGGATGAGAGAGGATCTCATAGAAACATATAAAATTCTGACGGGACTGGACAGGTTAGATACAGAAAGAATGTTCCCGATGTTGGGCAAGTCCAGAACCAGGGGACAGAGTCTAAGGATAAGGGGTAAGCCATTTAGGACTGAGATGAGGAGAAACTTCTTCACTCAGAGAGTTGTTAACCTGTGGAATTCCCTACCATAGAGAGTTGTTGATGCAAGTTTGTTGGTTATATTCAAGAGGGAGTTAGATGTGGCCCTAATGGCTAAAGGGATCAAGGGGGTATAGAGAGAAAGCAGGAACGGGGTACTGAGATGAATGATCAGCCATGATCTTATTGAATAGTGGTGCAGGCTCGAAGGGCAGAATGGCCTACTCCTGCACCTATTTTTCTATTTTTCTATGTTTCTATGTTTCTAAGAGGGACGTCATCAAGTTCGGTGATTGAAGCGTGGACAGATACAGCAGGATCGGCGAGGTTGGGGCAAAGGAGTGGCGAGAGAATGTAGAGGGATGTGATCAGGACCCGGGAGAGGCGTGAGTTCGGGGCCAGAAGAGATGAGGGCCCAGGGGCAGCACAGGCCAGCCTACACTGCGATATTTGCGTGCACTAGATCCGTGCAGCAGAGCTGGTCTCCAGTCGTCTTGGGTAATCCTTGCCACTGGACCAAGACCTAGCTCTGTCAAGCCCGTGTGGTGACTGGTGTGCAATGTAAAAAAATCCACGCACAGGCATCTTCCGCCCTTCAAGATGTAGTTCGGGATCTGAAATATTAGGTCCTTCATTGAAACACCTGTGAACTCATCCCTTTTTGGCGTGGAAGCAAGTCATCCTCGTTTCGAGGGACTGCCTATGATGATGAAATGTAAAAAAATTACATTCAAAATCTTTCGAAACGTACCTATTAGTGTCATTGCACTCAAAAGAGCCAGCTTAATTTTTACAGCCTCTTCCATGGCCTGCAAAACTAGCAGAATTAGCGGAAACCCACCACGGTGATTAACTCACCCTGGGGGCGTGGCCTGTTTTGTGAGTGGCGCCGGCTTCGAGCACAATGTTTGTAAAACTAGCGCATGGGAAGACAGATTATGAGAGTAAACTAACAAGAAATATAAAAACAGATAGTAAGAGTTTCTACAGGTATATAAAAAGGAAGAGAGTAGCTAAAGTAAATGTTGGTCCCCTAGAGGATGAGACGCAGGAATTAATAATAGGGACCAGGGAAATGGCAGAGATTTTGAACAAATATTTTGTATCGATCTTCACGATAGAAGACAATAAAAACATCCCACTAATGGATAATCAAGGGGCTATAGGGAGGGAGGAACTTAAAACAATCACTATCACTAAGGAAAAACTACTCGGTAAAAGTAGAGGCTGCAGAGATAGTGGATGCATTGGTTGTAATCTACCAAAATTCCCTGGGTTCTGGAGAGCTCACAGCAGATTGGAAAACCGCAAATATAACGCCCCTATTTAAAAAAGGAGGCAGACAGAAAGCAGAAAACTATAAACCAGTTAGCCTAACATCTGTCATTGGGAGTAGCAGGTCATTTGCAAAGGCATAATACAGTCAAGCAGAGTCAGCATGATTTTATGAAAGAGAAATCATATTTGACAAATTTGCTGGAGTTTTTTGAGGATGTAACGAGCCGGGTAGATAAAGGGGAACCAGTGGATGTTGTGTATTTGGATTTCCAGAAGGCATTCGACAAGGTGCCACATAAAAGGTTACTGCACAAGATAAAAGCTCACAGGGTTGGGGGTAATATATTAGCATGGATAACGAATTGCCTAACTAACAGAAAACAGAGAGTTGGGATAAATGGGTCATTTTCCAGTTGGCAAACAGTGACTAGTGGGGTTCCACAGGGATCGGTGCTGGGTCCTCAACTATTTACAATCTATATTAATGACTTGGATGAAGGGACCGAGTGTAATGGTGCCAAGTTTGCTGATGATACAAAGATGGGTGGGAAACAAGTTGTGAGGAGGACACAAAAAATCTGCAAAGGGATATAGACAGGCTAAGTGAGTGGGCAAAAATTTGGCAGATGGAGTATAATGTGGGAAAGTGTGAGGTTATCCACGTTGGCAGGAAACATAAAAAAGCAAATGATTATTTACTTGGAGAAAAATTACAAAATGCTGCAGTACAGAGGGACCTAGGGGTCCTGGTGCACGAAGCACAAAAAGTTAATATGCAGGTTCAGCAAGTAATCAGAAAGGCAAATGGAATGTTGGCCTTTATTGCAAGGGGGATGGAGTATAAAAGCAGAGAAGTCCTGCTACAACTGTACAGGGTATTGGTGAGGTCACACCTGGAGTACTGCGTACAGTTTTGGTCTTCTTAATTAAGGAGGGATATACTTGCTTTGGAGACAGTTCAGAGAAGGTTTACTCGGTTGATTCCTGAGATGAAGGGGTTGATTATGAAGAAAGGTTGAATAGGTTGGGCCTATACTCATTGGCCCCGAACTTGGTCCAAGCTGAATTCCACCCAAGTGCTGCCCAAGGACCGCTGAGATCCTGACGGTACTTTGGGCAGAAGTTTGATGAAAAGGTCCTGGAAAGACCGCCCGGCAGCAAAAAAGCGACTTATGCCCTGAATGTGGGTGGCAGCGGGCAGGAGCTGCCAATCTCGGCGGCAAATGCAATCCTCGGCAAAGTATCGCCGAGGACTGAGTCGGGCTCAGGGAGGGGAGAAACAGATAAAATTAAACATTTCTAACAAAAAAATAAAACACTAGAAAACCTTCTGGGGACCTCATCCACCTGAATCGCTGGGAAAAAAAAGTTTACTAACCTTTTTTTACTGGTCCTCATACTTACCGTTGAGGTTAAACGTGCCTTTCCCCTGCCGCAACAGACTCCCACCTGGACCAAACTGGCAGCTCGGCAGGCGGGAGGACACTTATGTGCGTTGCACGCCAGCGGACGTCAACGGGTGGTCCGCAGCGGTTTTTCCTCCCCGCCGGTGGGAGGCTGCCACCAAACTCGCTCGGAGGGGACACCGCCCAGAAAACTTGGCGGCAGCTGGCGGCAGCGGGCAGTAAGTCCACCAAATTCAGCCCCATTGGAGTTTAGAAGAATAAGAGGTGATCTTATTGTAATATATAAGATACTGAGGAGGCTGGACAAGGTAGATGCAGAGAGTATGTTTCCCTTTGTGGGGGAATCTAGAACAAGGGGGCATATTTTCAGAATAAGGGGCTGGCCATTTAAAACTGAGATGAGGAGGAAGTTCTTCTCTTGGAGGGTGTAAATCTATGGAATTCACTGCCCCAGAGAGCTGTGGAGGCTGGGTTATTAATATATTTAAGGCGGAGATAGACAGAATTTTGAGCGATAAGGGAATAAAGTGTTATGGGGTGCGGGCAGCGAAGTGGAGCTGAGTCCAAGATCAGATCAGCCATGATCTTATTAAATGGTGGAGCAGGCTCCAGGGGCTCCTGCTCTTATTTCTTATGCTCTTAGGCAAAAGCTTGTGGAATCTCAAATTGCACTGGACTCAATTTGCTCTTAAAATTTGGTGATCTTTTGTGTTGGTTACACCGATTTCGGGTGAATTGCGACAAAACAGCCGGCGCAATCGAGCGGAAATTCGAGGCCGTTATGTATGGAAAATGAAAGATCTGATGGTCCTGATTGACAGTAATTTAAAGCTATCGCAACAATGCTCGGTGACAGTGAGTAAAATAGATCATGGTGGGAAGTGTCACTATCAATAAATCACTTGGCATGACTGCCCCTCCATACAAAAAAGCTTATAAAAGAGAAAGATAATCATTTAGTATTGAGAGCTTCTGACCAGCAGTCTGAAACTGATGAACATTACTCAAGATGTACATTTCCTTCACTACACAACAATTAAACTTGAATTAGACATTACGGTGATGAAATTCCTCTGCTGTGTGCCTCCTGTTTTCGCCCGGGGAGGGGAGCGCTACAGGTTCCCATGAAATCGTGCAGCAGTTAGCGGAGTCACGAAAACAGTAGCGCCGCGTCCCCGCTGGTAGTGCCCAGGCCTGCTGTACCGTGTATGGCGACCTCTTTTTGCCCCGCGGCGGCCCATTTTCGTCCCATGGCAGAAGTTGGACATCGCCCCGTGAGGCTGCCACAGGTGATATGAGCACTAGCCTCGCGGATCGTGAACTAGGCCGCACTCCGCTCGTGGGCCAAAATTTAAAGGTGAGGTGCGTGATGCCATTTTGCGCTGCCCTCTGACTTACGATTCGGCCTATGTGTCGATTCTCGCGGGGTCTGTGATGTGATTGCGCAGCCACGGCAGCCCGCATCCACGGTGGCCTAGTGTAAGCCCCTGAAAACCCTGCAGAGCTCACAGCATGCCCACCCCTTCGTTCCCACTTTCACCCGGGTAGCGGCCCCGATCCGCCCACGACAGGAAGTGGAGCGCCCGACATTGTGCTCTACTTCCTGTAGGGGGCGGTGATCCCAATTTAGGTCGCGGGGCGGGACCTCTGCGTTGGACACTGGTAGGCCCGCCTCGCGAAGATTATCACCCCCAAATGGGATGGTCCAGAATTTCGCCCCTAACGGTTCTTAATGAAATACAACAACTTTATATAGTGCCTTTAACATAGAAAACATTCCAAGGCATTTCACAGGAGTATTGTAAAACAAAATTTGATACTGAACCACATAAGGAGAAATTAGTGCAGATGATCAAAAGCTTGGTCAAAGAGCTAGGATTTAAGGAGCGTCTTAAAGAAGGAAAGAGAGTTAGAGAGGCGGAGACGTTTAGGGAGGGAATTCCAGAGCTGAAGGTACGGCCGCCAATGGTTGAGCGATTAAAATCAGGGATTTGAAAACAAGGATGCAAATTTTAAAATTGAGACATTGCTTAACTGGGAACCAATGCAGGTCAGTGAGCACAGTGGTGATGGGTGAATGGGACTTGGTGTGAGTTAAGACATGGGCAGCAGAGTTTTGGATGACCTCAAATTTACACAGGGTAGATCGTGGGAGACCAGCCAGAAGCACATGGAATAGTCAAGTCCAGAGGTAAATAAAGGCATGGATGAGGGTTTCAGCAGCAGATGAGCTGAGGTAGGGCGGAGTTGGGTGACATTACAGAGATGGAAATAGGTGGTCTTAGTTATGGTGTGGATATGTGGTCGGAAGCTCATTTCAGGGTCAACTATGACACCAAGGTTGCGAATAATCTGGTTCAGCCTCCGACTGAAGCTAGGGAGAGGGATGGAATCAGTGCATTGGGAATGGAGTTTGTGACGAGGACCGAAGACAATGGCTTGGGTCTTCTCAATATCTAGTTGGAGGAAATTTCTGCTTATTTAGAACTGGATATCAGACAAGCAGTCTGACAATTTAGAGATAGTGGTGGTGAGGTATAGCTGTGTGTCATCAGCGTACATGTGGAAACTGATGCTGTGTTTTTGGATGTTGTTACTGAGGGCAGCATGTTGATGAGAAATAGGAGGGGCCCAAAGATAGATCCCCCTTACAACTAAATACAGCAGCAGAATAATACATGGCACATTGCAATGTTTGATGCTGCTTTCTTTATAAAATCTCTTACCATGTCATGTCACTTACCATGAGCAATATCACACGAGATTTCAGGGATGTTCAAACTTTTGACTTTATGGGCTGCATTGGTGTATACCATGGAACCTCCTGGGCCAGATATAGACCTGAATATTCTGCAGGGTTTCTCCCAATCACCTGTTGTAACTTCAGTTGGGGATCAGCAGAACCCCCAGAGAAGCAGTGCAAATGAACTATGATGTATTCTTATGACATCACTAAGAAGCACACTACACACAAGATGGCTCTTAACAGAAAACTTGTCATCATGTGACTTTGCCACATGATCCTTTATTATTTACATCAGTAGTTGCAACACATCAGTAGTCCACTAGGTGGAGCAGTAGTCCACTAGGGGGAGCTCTATTACACTTCTCCCTCCTTATTAAAGAAGTAATCATAAATAAAATAATCATCATACATCACTTGCATGGTTATACACAACAAAAGATATGAACTTATTTTGCCATATTTACAAATCAAACTTAACGACCGTTTTTCTGTTTCGAAGAGATACCTTCACTCTCGAACAGAACTTTCCAAACTTGGTGTCGAACTTAAACTCATTCTAGGCTGAGCCTGAGGAGAGTTTTTCTCCAAGGGCAACCCTTGATCGACATTTGAACTCTTTATAACTTCAGACTGTTTATCTGCCTGACTCGGACTCAGACTTAAATTCTGACTTTCTCTTGGACTTGTTTCTAGTATATTTGATAGAATTTGCTACTGGTACTCTACTTGTGACAAAACTATCTGACTCATCAGAAATAATAGAATCATTCCAACTTTCAACTCCTTCCAAATCTGTAGCTAAAATATGATCAATGTGAATAAACCTAACATTTCCATGATCAAACACCTTGGCCAAATATGTGTGAGGGCCACATATCTTCACTACTCTTCCTGGTGACCACTTTAGCCATTTCATCATCATCATAGGCAGGCCCTCGAAACGAGGATGACTTCCTTCCACACTAAAAAAGGTTAAGTTCACAGGTGTTCCAATGAAGAACCTAAAATTCCAGGTCCTGAACTACATCCTGAAGGGTGGAAGATGCCTGTGCATGGATTTTTTTAACATGGGGTGGCCGTTGCACATCAGCCACCACATGGGCTTGACAGAGCTAGGTCTTGGACCAGTGGCAGGGATTACCCAAGACGGCTGGGGACCTACTCTGCTGCATGGACCTAGCGCGCACACATATAGCAGTGTGGGCTGGCCTGTGCTGCCCCCGGGCCCCTGGCCCCGAACTCACGTCTCCCCTGGGCCCCAATCGCATCCCTCTCCAGTCTCTCGCCGCTCCTTCGCCCCGACATCGCCGCTCCTGCTGTATTTGTCCATGCCCCAATCACCGACCTGGACCTTGATGACGTCACTCTTCGCTGCCGTCGCAGCTCGTGCTGCTCTCTGAAGTAGTATGCCTCCACGCTGCTCCCAGGCCTCTGCATGCCGCTCCTTTTATGGCCACGACCTGCCACTGATGTTCCCTCGCAGGTAAACACGCCATGCTGTAATTACAGCACCATGCCAGTGGCGGCGCTGTGGCCCCACACTCCCAGCTCCTCGATCCATATTTTTGGCTAAACCCCATCGCTCAGACCCACTCTACTTCTCCACGTTACAAACGGCCGGAGGTACTGTTCCTTAGCTCTGGGCTTAACCCGTCTTGCAAGTACAGGACCGCCAGCAGTAAGGATCCCAAACAAGCCGACGGTATCAGGGTCGAGGGGGACGAGGAGCCGGGAGGTCTCCCCAAATCCCCCCCCTCCCCATTGCTGGAGCCACCTCCCAGGTCACCAGCTGGTCTTGAAAGGATGAGGAGGAGCAGGAGCAGGCTGGTCTGGATGGCAGCATTGACTTGTTTGGGATCCTTTAACCATTTATGGTGATGGTTCTTTACTCTAACCTTCTGATTCAATTTCACATTTCTCTCTCTTACTCTACCTCTTTCATGATTCTCTTTCTGTCTTAATTGTTTCTCTTATACTGACTGTGCCAAGTTTGGCTTTAACAATGAGAACCTGGTTCATGGCTGTCAAGTTGAGAAACAACTCTGCTGGTGTTCTACCAGTGGTTGTATGAGAAGTATTTCGATAAGTAATCAAAACATTTGCCAGCTTGTGGTCCAATGACAACTGTCGTTTCCTTGGATTTGGATCCAACATTTGCTTGATAAGGGTACGTTTTTCAATTTGTACTGTGCAATCTGCTGCACCATTTGAAGCAAGGTGGTACATTGAAACTTTGGTATGTTTCACACCATTTCTGCTCATGAACTGTGCAAATTCTTCTGAACAAAATTGTGGCCCATTATCAGACACAATTTCTTCTGGGAAGACACAAGGATTCTCTACAAAAATTCTGCCGCCCGCTGCCCCTTTTTCCAGGATCAGCTCCCCTTCCCCCCACCCAGGCCCAAACTGATGGCCGGCTCAATGTCAGTGCCAGCTGATTTCCCACCCTCCTCCATGCAGCGAGCTGCAGTGGAGTGCCAGTGGAGTGCTAGATTTGTGCATTGCAGCTTGTCGGCCGCATTCAAATGAACTTGAAAATAGTGCTGGCCTCCTCGATCCAGGCTTCAGGTGGGCATTGTGGCCACTCCACTAACTTTGCATCAATTTGGTGTGGGAAGTCAAAAACCCCCAGTAAGTGCTTTAAAGAAAGCAGGATTCTGGTTCATGGCTAGAAATATTTCAGGGATAGGTCAGCAGGGGATAATAATATATGGAAGCTTGGAGCAATAGGTGACAGCAAGGAATAGGTTGCAAGGAAGGTCCAACGATGTTTGAGGAGGCGGTGTGTCAGGAGGAGAAGAGGCAACAGGAGCGAATGGAAAGAGATGCTTTGGGCAAGATTTTAGAAGCCTCATACAGGGCCCAAGTTTCGGGCCGCGCGTAGAACGGCGCAGCCCCGACCTGGACTCCCGTTTTTCGCGCCACAAAGTGCGCCTAAAAAAAACTTCCAGAATCTCCGGCTCTCTGCTGGTCCTCTGGACCTCGGCGCGGTGCAGCACGAGCTGTGGGGGGCGGAGCTAGGTCCCTACGCTGAAAACAGTGCCAGGACCTCTGCACAGGCGCGCATGTGCAGTAGCTCCAGGCACCCAAAACTGTGTGGGAGGGGCCGAAAGCACGCACCCCTAGCCCTGGCCGAATGGCCTCACTGGGATTGCATGCATTAGGCTCCTCCCACGCCCAGCTCCTGCTTCCTCCCGACCCGACTCGACTCCCGCTCCCCCGCCCCCGGACCGGACCCGACCGCGACACTGACCCGACTCCCGCTTCACCCCCCCCCGCCCCGGACCCGAACCGAACCGACCTCCCTCCCACCACCCCCCGACCCGACCCGCGCTCCCGACCCCCCCCCCCACCCGGACCGGACTCGACCCAACCTGACCTCCCTCCCCCCGCCCACGACACGAACCAACCTCCCTCCTCCCCCCCACCCTGACCCGACCCGATCTGACCCGCGCTCCCGACCCCGACCCGCGCTCCCCCCGACCCGACCCGCGCTCCCGACCCCAGACCCGACCCGACCCAACGCCACCTACCTGTAAATCTGGTGCTGGGGACGGGCCCTGCCCGAAGTCTTGGGCCCATTCAGCCTCCCCCCCCTCCTTTCCCCCTCCCCCTTCCCCCCACCTTCTCCTTTCCCCCCCCTTTCCCTTTCCCCCGTTTCCTTTCCCCCCTTTTCCTTCACCCCCACTTCTCCTTCACCCCCCTTTTCCTCCTCCCCCCTTCCCCTTCTCCCCTTCCCCCCCACTTCCCCTTCTCCCCCTTCCCCTCCTTCCCTACCCCTGCCCCCCCCTCTCTCCCTCTACCCTCCTCCTCCCCCTCTCCTCACTGTCAGAAACACAGACACTGACAGACAGAGAGTGAGAGACACACACAGACAGACAGACAGAGAGATAGAGACACTGACAGAGACACACTGGGGGCCGGGGGGGGGGGGCGGGGGGGCATCCCAGCATGCTGTTGGAGGGCTCCTGGTGCTGTAGTCGGTAAGTAGAAAATGTTTTATTTATTGATTTAAAAAAAAATATTTCTTATTAATTTTTTTTGATTGATTTATTGTTTGATTTATTGATGTTTTTATCATTTATTATTGATGATGGCTCTTTATTTGTAAAACTTAAGTGTTTAATGTTTGTAAACTTCCCTTTAAACCCCCCCCCCCCATTCCCTACGCCTGATTTGTCACCTATGCCTGATTTTCTAAAGTGTAGACAAGGTTTTTTCAAGCGTACAAAAATCTTCATTTACTCCATTCTAAGTTAGTTTGGAGTAAGTTTTCACTGCCGAAACTTTGAAAACAGGCGTAAGTGTCCGGACACGCCCCCTTTTGAAAAAAAAATTCTGTTCCAAAGTGAAACTGTTCTAACTGACTAGAACTGGAGCAAACTAAATGCCGAGAATTTGAATTTCTAAGATAGTCCGTTCTACACCAGTTGCTCCAAAAAATCAGGAGCAACTGAGGCCGAAACTTGGGCCCGTACTGTGGAGAACATTGCCACCCACCATAGAGATGCAGCAGGGAAGACTCAATCAGAGGTACATTTAGTAACTTACTAAGTTTAATTATGACACACAGGCATAATAGAAATAGTGACAGAAAAAGCATGACAGGAAACTATTGCAATAAGTAAATGTTAAACTTACAGGAAGTATGCACTATATGTATAACTTTTAATATATTATGGATCACTGTACTGTTGACTCAATTCATAATTATAGGGCTTCTAAAATTAGGCACTGGCTTTTATCAATCCTAGCAATGTCCACTTAATCTTAATAATATTAAGTTTAAAAAGTGCTAAATATATAAGGATGTATATTATGCATTGTCTGTTCTAACTTCTTTAAAATCTAAATGAAAGATTCTTCAGAATGTAAACAAATGTTCTCATGTAATTTCATATTATTTATATCAATGTTTTAAAACAGTTTAGCCAGATAAATGGAGGTACAGTGGGTTACCTTTTTATTTTTCATTATTGTATAACAATTATGTGTAACAAAATGTTGAAAGTACAGGTCATTGACCACAGTATTTTGTATTTGTGGTCCAATCTGTGGCTTCAGTAGTTAGTCATGTGGTTCAGTTGATGTATTTTTGTAATTTGTTCATATCATGTTATTGCATAGTTTCTCTCTGAGTAACAGGGAAACATGAGTAAAATAAGTCTTCTAGGGTTTGTAAACAGCTCTCAACGAATGACTATAACTCCTGGGAAGTTTTAAACATACACATTTAAACTTCCTTCATTTAGACAACGGTATTATAACAATGTGGAGCCGACCAAGAGAAGATGAAACCTGATATCATACAATAAACATGGGTAACAACATATCATTTTTTATATAATTTAGAAAGACTGAATTTAGAGATGACTATTACCCCGGGATGCATCTGGTGTTTATCCGTATCTTGATTATCTATTCCGGGAACTCAGCCAGAAAGGAGCTGTTACCTGCAATGACAAGTTGTTAATCTTTGTTCATCATAGTTCTGCTTTGATTGAGAGTTCATGTTTGGTGCATAACATCGCAGACTGTGAGCAATGACATTCCTCCGAAGACAAACAACCAGAAATAGAAAAAATCAATTAATATATTTATTAAATATCCATTTTTAATTCTTGTATATTTTCTGACTTCTTTCTTTAATAAATATGACAGTTTTAATCATTTTGGGAGAGTTTGAGACTGAAAATCCTCAGCCTGCTCCACCCATGGAAGTGCAGTAGAGTGGGCGCTGGTGGTCTCCACTCCTGATCTTGTTGGAGTATCTGGGTGGGTGCCCGCACCACTATTGATGCATCTTGGGTGCCTGAGGATTGGGAGCAGGAAAGGTGCCACTGGTAAGACTCCGCTTTAGAAGTGAGTGCCACTAGTCAAGAAAATGCTGTTTCCACAGACCAATTGTCCCTCTATAGAAGGAGGCTGATGAAAATAATGGAGCTGGTATTTTAATGGAAGTTCAGGCCAGGATCCAACTCTGGGCTCCTAACTTGGGGCTCAATTTTCCCCAAGCCTGTTTTCTGGCGTATTACCAGAGTTACGCTGGGTTTTCTAGGCCAGAAATGCACCATAAATATTTTTCCAAAGTTTCCCCGATCTATAAATCGAAATTGGAGCCGCGCAGCGTGTCCAGTCACCTCAAGGGGTGGAGCCTGCTGTCTGCGCCAAAAAACAAAGCCGCGCATTCTGCGCATGTGCAAAAACAAAAGTTATGTTTTTGACGTCGTTCCAATGGACACGCATGCTCAGTACAGCTCGGATTTGGCAATCGGACATTTTTAAAGAGCCAGTTGTGTCTGTGACAGAAGGAGTGCTGTGTGAGTTAAGTTTATTGTAAACTTTTGAATAAAATATATTTTACATTAAAACTGAATCATGTTGCATTAACAAAACACAACATTACGGAAGTGACCTCTCTCTCCCTCCCCCTCCCCTCCCCAGGCACTAAGCCTTCTGATTGGCTGTCTCTCCCTCCTCGCCTCTATCCCCCCCACGGATTGTTTTGTAGCCGAACCCTGAATCCCTAGCCCGCCCCGAGCCGCTTGCCTGTGCTGGTCCAGCTCCAGCTCAAGCTCCAGCTCCCCCACCGCCCCCCAGCCCCGAGTGCCTTGCTGGTCGTGGTCCCCCCGCCCCCACCCCCCCAGCCCCGAGTGCCTTGCCGGGTCTCCCCCCCCTCCCAGCCTGAGTGCCTTGCCGGTTCCGGTCCCCCCATCCCCCCAGCCCCGAGTGCCTTGCCGGTCCCCCGTTCCTAGCCCTGGCCGAAGGGATTGCCGGTCCCCCCCCCGCCACAGCCCCGAGTGCCTTATTGGTCCCGGTCCCCTGCCCCTAGCCCAGGCCGAAGGGCTTGTCAGTCTGATCCCCGCCCCTATCCCAGGCCGAATGGCCTCCTCCCTCCCAGTCCCCGCACCTAACTACACCTGAAAGGCTTCACCCCACCCCCACTCCTTCCCCCCCCACCTCTCTCTTCCTCCCCCTCTCTCTTACCTTTCCTGCTGCTGCTGTCCGGGCATCTGCTGCACTTACCTGTGACGATTTCCTTACCTGCGCTGATTTCTTTAACTCTCCGGAAGGTTTTTCTGCAGAGGCCACATACGCTAGCCTAAGCAGAACTGGAGTAACTCTCAGCTGGCCAAACTTCCCTAAATGGCCAGAATTGGCGCAGGTGGCAGGTTACACCCCCTTTGGCTGAAAAAAAAACGTACCTAAAAAAATTGTAACTAACTGAGTAACGCTGGTGAAAATTGATCGGGGAAACTGTGGATTTTTAACTTAGGCCAAAAAAAGCAGCCTGCTTCCAAAAAACGGTGCAAATCACTGGGGAAAATTGAGTCCTTGGTCTTCTAAGTGCCGCTGACAAGACTTGTACACTGGATTAATTTAAAATAATTTAAAAAGCCATTATTATTTAAAAATGAGAAAATACTTAATAAGTGAATAGATTTACAAAATATAAAAATGTTATATTAAAGTTTACAACCCAAATTATACTCAGTCATATTTTAAATATGGTCTTCTCTTAATTTAAAGTTACTTATCTGATCATTTTTATTAGTATTAAATTCCCACTTTGCTGTGTTATTTATGTTGCTCAATTCAAATTATTGGATAATTTATTTTTTTAATCCAAAAACAATCTGTTCGAAACAGGAGTCGACTGGAATCTACTATATGACTTCAATTATTTTCCAAACTGCAAGAAACTAGATAAAATCTTAAAACCAATTACATTTCCTAAATATCTGTTTACAATTAATATTCTGTTATAAATTATTCAAAAGTGAATAGTAGTAATAATTCCCAATGATTATATGAAGCATAAAATTCCATGAAAAGCAAATATGCATCCTGAAGATTCAAAGTATGAAATAATAATGGGTTTGAAATGTTGCAGGATATATGTATTTAAAAATATAGGGAATGAAGAAGGGATGGTGGTAAGCTGTGTTAATCAGAAATAACGTAATAGCATTAGAAAGAAAGGACACAACTAACAAAAGATAGAAACAGATTCCATATTTATTGAGATAAAGGATAGGAAGGGATCAATGACATTATTATGGGTATACGACAAACCACCAAATAGTGTAATGGAAGTTAAAGAAGAAATATGTGAGCAAATATATGAAATCGAACCCCCACTGGGATCGGACTCGTCGGGGTCAGGATTCGGATTCCCCTTGTGATCGGCTCCCACTCCCCTCCGGGGTCAGGGATCAAACCTATCTAGCCCAGTTGCCTGCTCTGGAGTGCTCCCTACCCGACTGGAAGCCAAGCCTGTCAATCAGGGTGGCTTCTGGACAGGGAACCTGTCAATGACGTAATTCTCCACAGCCTGCCCAGATGCTACCCCACCCCCCCCCCCCCCCATCCCCCACCAGCTCCTAGTGCAGCAGAATGTTAAAATTACCCCCAAATATGGTGACAAAACAGAAAACAGTGGTTGGAAGTTTATAGAAGTTTATCTGACTGGCAGAAAGTGGGAAGTGGTGTCTTTCAGGGATCTGTGCTAGGAAACTATTGTTCACCATATACATGAATGATTTAGATTCGGAAATTGGAGGTATAGTGTTAACATTTGCAGATGATACCAAATTGTGGGATATAGCCAATAAGGTGGAAGACTGTACAAAAATACAGTTAACACACATGCAGAGTGGATGGATAAATGGCAAATGAAATGTGAGGTGGTTCTTATTAGTAGGAGGAATAAGGAAGCTACTTATTCCTTGGTAGTTAAAAAACTAAATGAGGTAGAAGAGATCATGGAATACAGATGCATAAATCATTAAGAGTGGCAATATAAATTTGATAAAGCCAAAAAGAGTATAAATAAAGTACTGAGGTTCATTTTGAGAGGAATAGAATACAAAAGCAAAGAGGCAAAGTTAAAAATATATAGGAGAAATTTGTTTTAGCCAGTAAAGTTGCCGGTGTCACCAGCAACTGGAGTTAACGGCTGCTGAAAATGGTTGCATGCTAATGGGGCATAATTCATCTGGGAAAGATGATTGTTGGCACGGCACATACCTGCTGTGCAAAGCCGTGCAACACTGTCCTGGTGGTGTTACTGGTGGCATCCGAGGTGAAGGTCCTGTCCAAGTGCAGTGGTGGAACCGTGATCCTGACCAACGGATCCATCAAAGACCCAATCCATGTCCGGACCAGGGTTAAGCAGGGCTATGTCATCGCGCCAACCCTCTTCTCGATCTTCCTCGCTGCAATGCTCCACCTCACACTCAACAAGCTCCCCGCTGGAGTGGAACTAAACTACAGAACCAGTGGGAACCTGATCAACCTTCGACGTCTCCAGGCCAGATCCAAGACCGTCCCAACCTCTGTCGTTGAGCTACAATACGTGGACGACGTTTGCGTCTGCGCACATTCAGAGACTGAACTTCAAGTCATGGTCAACATCTTCACTGAAGCATATGAAAGCATGGGCCTTACACTAAACATCCGTAAGACAAAGGTCCTCCACCAACCTGACCCTGCCACACAGCACTGTCCCCCAGTCATCAAGACCCATGGTGTGGCTCTGGACAACATGGACCACTTTCCATACCTCAGGAGCCTATTACCAGCAAGGGCAGACATCAACGACGATGTTCAACACCGCCTCCAGTGCGCCAGCTCAGCCTTCGGCCACTTGAGGAAAAGAGTGTTCGATGATCAGGCACTCAAATCTGCCACAAAGCTCATGGTCTACAGGGCTGTAGTGATACCCGCCCTCCTATATGGCTCAGCGACGTGGACCATATACAGTAGACACCTCAAGTCGCTGGAGAAGTACCACCAACGATGTCTCCGCAAGACCCTGCAAATCCCCTGGGAGGACAGACGCACCAACGTTAGCATTCTTGATCAGGCCAACATCACCAGCATCGAAACACTGACCACACTTGACCAGCTCCGTTGAGCAGGCCACATTGTTCGCATGCCTGACACAAGATTCCCAAAGCAAGCACTCTACTCGGACCTCCTACACAGCAAGCGAGTCGCAGGTGGGCAGAGGAAACATTTCAAGGACACCCTCAAAGTCTCCTTGATAAAGTGCAACATCCCCACCGACCCCTGGAAGTCCCTGGCCAAAGACCGCCCTAAGTGGAGGAGGTGCATCTGGGAGGGCGCTGAGCACCTTGAGTTTCATTGCCGAGAGCATGCAGAAATCAAGCACAGGCAACGGAAAGAGCGTGCGTCAAACCAGTCCCATCCACCCTTTCCTTGAAAGACTGTCTGTCCCACCTGTGACAGAAACTGTGATTCCTATATTGGACTGTTCAGTCACCTAAGAACTCACTTTTAGAGTGGAAGCAAATCTTCCTCAATTTTGAGGGACTGTCTATGATGATGATGATGATGGTGGAGCTTCGCATAGCTCTGGAAGTGAAGCTGTAGAGCTTGCAAGGAATTGTTGCCAATAAAGAGGCCTGAAAATTAAAGGGGCCATGCACACTGAAGCAATACAAATTAAAATAAATTGAAACAATGCCGTTTTCAGCCCGTTCTGCCTTTAAAAAATCTCAAATATGAATGGTCAGCTCTTAAAGCTGAATTCCCCTCCTAACCTCAAAAAATGGGAAACATGCCTCAGCACGAACACAAATGGCTCAGCAAGGCAGGGAAGGAGCACCAGGGTCTTGCACACAGCACTCCAGCTTTACGCAGTGGATCAACACTGCAAGAGTGGTCCTCTAACGACAGGGGCCAGGAGGCGCTCCAGAAAGAAGGATGTGGGACCAGATCACCATGGCCGTCACTGCCAGGAGTGTCTCCTCCACCCACCCCCACCTGACTCCTGTGCCCAAAGAATCTTCATGACCTCAGACCACTGTCAAGGTCAGTGAATACATCTTCAAAAATCATGCCTGACCAACTACATCACTAGCCTCACACACTGTTCAATGAATGACTCCCCTGCTCCCCCCATCACTCAGCTACCAACAATCTGCATGAATCACGAGGCACATCTCCCATTCCTAACCTCACCTCACCTCCTTGGAGGAGATGGTGCAGGCCATTCTTAGCAGCAGCATCGCTGAGCCCTTTGCCTGCGTTGGGGCTGAAAGGATCCAAGATGCTGGTATCCTCAGAAGTTATCCTCCATCTGGCATGCACCTCATGCTTTCTCACCCTCCCTTCACCACAACTCCACCTTGTGCCTTCCTCATTTCACATGCCCAAGAAATGCAGCCTGTCCAGCCTATGGGTAACCAAGAAGAGGGAGAGGAGAGTAAAGAAGAACAAGAAGAAGATTGATTTGACACTCAGCCACCAGCTCCTCAAGGTCATCCAGCAAGGACATTTGCAGTGTTCCCCACTGAAAGTCAGCAGCCTTCTATCAGCCATGCTGCAGCTACTGGGGTAACACTGCATGACATCAGTAGGATAGTCAAAGGCACACACAAGACACCCACCAACAGAATGCATATGGATGAAATGTTGATTTCTTCATGTCACATTGGATGTATAGACATATATATGTGGATTGGAAAGTTTGCTTTGTAGTGGCTTTTATTTCAGCATCGTGGCCAAGCGAACATTGTGATGGTCAGTAACAGAGGGAAGGTAAGGTGTGGAACTAATGTTGAAAGGGGAATTGGAGTTGCAGTCACTGGGAACGCAGGCAGATGATTCCATCCCGGATAGCTTGGCTACAAAGGAGCTGTCTGGGTTTCATCCTTCCTTCTGCTTCCTCCTATTCTGCTTGCTCCTCTTCGATTACCCCTCTTCTTCTTTCTCCTCTTTGGCTACCTCCTCTTCTGCTTCCTCCTCTTCTGCTTTTTCCTCTTCTCTCTGTGAGCAGATGCTGTGTACAAAATATTGGAAACATTCAGCTGGTCCAGGATGTTGTGCGACCTGCTGAGTATCTACAGCATATTCTATCTTCTCAAAGACCTCCATTTACCATCCAAGGTCTTGCAAGCATCCAGCAGCACTCCCTACACACTCAAAAAAAAAGTCACATCTATTGCAGCAAACCACCACTTCAATAAAATCCCCCCAAAAAACAGTCCAAAACCTTAAATCCAAACTTACCTGAATGATGTGTGTGTCCCTTTAAGAGGTGCAGACATCACCACTGTCAGCCTGTTAACCTGACGTGTTTATGACCCTGCGCTGAATTCAGTGCTATGGTTGAAGTTGGCATTTGTGATGTTAAGTCAGCGTTGCACAGCAATTTACATCATAACGCCGCCATTTTGTTGGGGTTGGTGCTGCTAGTTACCGGCAGGGCAAAGGTAAGGACAGAAACGACGGCTGCTGTGGGTCCCGCCAGCAGCTGGCAAAAGAGCGATTGCTGTTGTTTTAGCGCCATTTAATGGTACTATGGAGTGGCGCTAATGCCACGAATTTCTAGCCCTATAGTTAGACCACACTTGGAGTATCGTACATAGTTCTGGCCTCCATAGTACATCATCATCATCATAGGCAATCCCTCGAAATCGAGGAAGACTTGCTTCCACTCTAAAATTGATTTCTCAGATGGCTGTACAGTCCAATACGGGAATTACAGTCTCTGTCACAGGTGGAGCAGACAGTGGATTAAGGAAAGGGTGGGTGGGAGTCTGATTTGCCGCACACTCCTTCCGCTGTCTACGCTTGATTTCTGCATGCTCTTGGCGATGAGACTAGAGGTGCTCAGCGCCCTCCCGGATGTTCTTCCTCCACTTTGGGTGCTCTTAGCCAGTGATTCCCAGGTGCCGGTGGGAATGTTGCGCTTTATCAAGGAGCCTTTGAGAAGGTCCTTGAAACGTTTCCTCTGCCAACTGGGGCTCGCTTACCGTGTTGGAGCTCTGAGTAGAGCGCTTGCTTAGGGAGTCTCGTGTTGGGCATGCAGACGATGTAGTACAAAGAGGATATTGAAGCACTGGAGAAATTGCAGGAAATATTTACAAGGATATTACCAGAATTGAGATGATGCAACTATTAGGAAAGACTAAGCAAGCTGCGATTTTTTTTCTCTGGAAAAGAAAAAATGTAGTGAAGACCTGATAGAGGTCTTTAAAATTATGAAGGGGCTCAATAGTATGGTTGTGGAGAAATTGTTTCCACTTGTGGGTGAGTCTACAACAAGGGGCATAAATATAAAATAGCTATTAACAGATCAAATAAAGAATTTAGGAGGGATCGGGCGCTGGCGGGTTGTTAGGAAATTCTAGCCCTATGTAACTTTATCTTATTCGATGTTTTGAAACCCTATCACAATTGCTAAATCATATTGTATGTTGTTTTGTTATTGCAAGCCTAAGTCTAAAATTGAGTCTCATGATTTAGTTTAGAATATGCAACATGTTTTACTTCAAAGTTCAAAGCACCAAGGATATATCTGAGAATCCAGTAGCTGCTTAAGTAGCTATTCTTTACATGGACAGTGAGTATTGATAGGCTATTTGACAGCTCAGCAGGTCGTGGCCTTCAAAGGAGCAGCGTGGAGCATACCACTTCAAGGTACAGAACTCGTTCAGGAGGGTGACGGAGCGGCGAGAGATTGCAGAGCAACGTGATCGGTGCCCAGAAGAGGCGAGGGCCCAGGGGCAGCACAGGCCAGCCCACACTGTAATATGTGTGCGCACTAGGTCCGTGAGCTGGTCTAGAGCTGGTTTCCAGTCGCCTTGGTTAATTCTTGCCACTGGACCAAGACCTAGCTCTGTCAGGCCCGTATGGTGGCTAGTGTGCAATGGCCACCATACGTTAAAAAAATCCATGCACAGGCATCTTCCACCCTTCAACATATGGTTCGGGACCTGGAATATTAGGTCCTTCATTGAAAGACCTTTTTGGCGTGGAAGCAAGCCTATGATGATGATGATGATGATGATGGGTGTATCACAGCCACATTTGATCCTGTCCTCTTTCAGCATCCGTATATGCAACCCATCACATTGGGGTTGTTGGGTAGTAATCAGGAGAAGTAACCTTGGCTGATTTCCCTACACCCTTTGCTTAGGGACACCAAACCAGTTCGCACTCCCCCAAACTACCAAAGCTGACATTAGCTAACACAGCACAGACCAGAGATTAATCCAAAGATCTTCCTGCTCAGTATAGCTCAGTGCTTTGTTACCTCTAGACTTGACTACTCCAACGAACTCCTGGCTGGTCTCGCACATTCTACCCTACGTAAACTTGAGGTCATCCAAAACTTGGCAGCCCATGTCCTAACGTGCACCAAGACCCGTTCACCCATCACCAATGTGCTCGCTGACCTAGGTTATGCAACGCCTCGATTTCAAAATTCTCATCTTTGTTTACAAATCCCTCCATGCCCTCCTCCCTCCCTATCTCTGTAATCTCCTCCAGCCCCACAACCCCCCGAGATATTCCTCAAATTCTGCCCTCTTGAGCATCCCTAATTATAATTGCTCAACCATCGGTGGCTGTGCCTTCAGCCCTAAACTCTGGAATTTCCTCCCTAAACCTCTCTGCCTCTGTACCTCTCTTTCCTCCTTTAAGACGCTCTTTAAAACCTATCTCTTTGACCAAGCTTTTGGTCATCTGCCGCAATTTTGTATGTGGCTCGATGTCAAATTTATCCATTTGGGGCCCAAACATTTTGAAAGACATTATGGCCCCAAGTTTCCACATGATTTGCTCCTGATTTTTAGGAGCAACTGGTGTAGAACGGAGTATCTTAGAAATCGGAATTCTCCACATTTAGTTTCCTCCAGTTCTAGTCAGGTAGAACAGTTTCACTTTGGAACTGAATTTTTTTTCAAAAGGGGGCGTGTCTGGCTACTGACGCCTGATTTCAAAGTTTCCACAGTGAAAATGTACTCCAAACTAACTTAGAATGGAGTAAGTGAAGATTTTTGTACGCTTGAAAAAACCTTGTCTACACTTTAAAAAATCAGGCGCAGGTTACAAATTAGGCGTCGGGAACGAGGTGGGGGGGGGGAGGGGGGGGGAAGGGAAGTAATTAAATTCTACAATCAATCCTTAGTTATACTTATACAAATATTATACAAATAAATCCAACCTGAATAAAAATTTATAAGCAAAGAAAAGATTAAATAAACCATGTTCCTACCTGTGTGAAAGTGCTTCAGGCAGGCCTTTCAGGCAGCGGTGTGGCGTCAGTGTCTCGACGGCAGCGGCAGGCAGCAAGCAGCCTTCGAGCTGAGCTGCAGTGCTTGAGGCAGGCCTTCATACCCCGCAAAGATGCAGCACCCGGACGAACTTGAGGCCATTCGGCCATGGGATTGCAGCGGCGTCAGTGGCTGGCCGGGAGCCGAAGAAAGAACAGCAGCAGCCTTCGAGTTGTGAGGGGGACTGACTGAGGCCATTTGGACAGGGAGAGGCAGCCACATCGACATCTTTATATTTAAATTTGCAGAATGGGTGCTGCATTGTCAACACCACATATTATGCAATGGTTTGCTTCCTCATGCAAGAAATTCTTTGTTCTTGGTGGAAGTTGATCCATTGCAAAGTTGAATTGGCACTTTTATTTCTCCAAACACACAGTCCTTAATTTGCAGGCACCGGTTCTGCAAGTTTAGCAGTGAAAAGCTGAACTCACTGATTTCAGCAGGTGATTTATTCAGCAGTGCTGCTACAAGCACTCCCTCACACACAGAAATATCAAGAAAATTAAAATACAAGCCTTTGCAGGGGTCCAAGAAACAAATCTTCACTTTTTCTGCAGTACTTTTAAAAATGGCAGAGTGCCAATGTTTACTTCAGACTGCGCGTGCGCGAACGCTCCAACGCGCACACGCAGGGTTGCCGGCACCAAGAAGCCTCATTTCAATTGTACCCGCCTCTTCCTACTTACAAAATCAGTGCGAGTAGTAGGCTCCGCCCCCTGTGCAGCTCCAAGGAGCTCGAGAATACCGCACTTTTTTTCCGGCGCCGTTTTCGGCGCGAAAAACAGACGCCCAGCTCTGAGGTGCGCCTCTTTCGCCGCGTGTGGAAACTTGGGGCCCATAAACTGGAACTATGATTTATTCACAAACCTCTAGAAATACTTTAAATAAGTCTGTCTCACCTACCTCCAAAGTATCCAGGGTCACAGACATGATAATATTCCTATAAATCTGGCACTCAACTATGTAATGCCTCATAAACATGGTCAGTCTTTCCGAGATGAGAAATGTGAATATGCCATCTGCTCAAACTGCTCACAATCAAAGTGTTGCTCCTGTGGGGTATCAGTAGTGCTCTGTTTTTGTAATTAAATAATTACCACTATCATCATCATAGGCAGTCCCTCGAAATCAAAGAAGACTTGCTTCCACTCTAAAAATGAGTTCTTAGATGACTGAACAGTCTAATACGGGAATTACAGTCTCTGTCACAGGTAGGACATACAGTCGTTGGAGAAAGGGTGGGTGGGACTGGTTTGCCGCACGCTCCTTCTGCTGCCTGCGCTTGGTTTCTGCATGCACTTGGTGATGAGACTAGAGGTGCTCAGCGCCCTCCCGGATGCACTTCCTCCACTTAGGGTGGTCTTTGGCCAGGGACTCCCTGGTGTCGTTGAAATGTTGCATTTTATCAAGGAGGCTTTGAGGGTGTCCTTGAAACATTTCCTCTGCCCACCTTGGGCTCGCTTGCCATGTAGGAGTTGCAAGTAGAGCGCTTGCTTTGGGAGTCTTGTGTCAGGCATGCAAACAATGTGGTCCGCCCAACGGAGCTGGTCAAGTGTGGTTAGTGCTTCGATGCTGGGGATGTTAGCCTGGTCACGGACGCTAACGTTGGTGTGTCTGTCCTCCCAGGGGATTTGCAGGATCTCGCGGAGACATCATCGGTGGTATTTCTCCAGCGATTTGAGGTGTCTACTATATTATATGGTCCACATCTCTGAGCCATACAGGAGGGCAGGTATCACTACAGCCCTGTAGACTATATGTTACTATCTGAGTGAATTGAAATGATAGCAGTTCCATTAGCAACAATGCCAACAAGAGCATGATGCTTTGTTTTATGTTCTATTCAATAACAAATAACTGATAGTGAGTTTAAGATGGTTAAGGGACTGGGGGTGGGGGGGTCTACTAAAGCTCAAAAATTGTTTCAGCTTCCCATCCAGGTTGCTGATTTGATCAGATAAATTCAGTAAAAAGCCACTTAACTCACAGTGAAGTATCAGGAATCGTGCACAGTAGTGAAATCTGTTTAATTTAACAGGGTCATTTAATCTGCATACAAGCGTAAAGTAAAGTTATTTGACTTAAATGAACTTAAAAAATCTGATTTTTAAAATAACGCATAATCAAACAGTGGTGAACTATGATTGACTCTGCTGTCCTTTTGAAGATCTGATATTTACTGTAATTTCTGAGTGAGACAACCAAAAATACGATTATTCGCACTCAACATGCAAGCTACAGACTTGTACAGACAGAGAAAATCTGAGTTACGGCTCTCTGTTCTTTGGCTGACTTCTCCTCGATATTACTTTGCCCACATGTACATTTGAATGAGGTCTAAGTCAGCTGGTGTAAAAAAACACAGAAAGGGGTGGGGTGAATATAACCCTCGTGCTACTGAGGGCTAGTGGAGGAGGGGAGCCCTTATAAATTTATGCAAATACTTTGGAGAAAGCAGAACACCTCATTCAGCAAAGAAAATGTTGCACTAAAAGGAGCACTGGTTGCCAGCATTATTGTACTTCGAATTACTTTTATCTGTAGACTTAATACTTGGGGGAAATTTTGTAATTGCCAACTGATCTAGATTTTTTAAATGTGTCAAATCTGTCACAAGGGTGTCAGGCATTTCATACTTTACTTCTAAAAAGCTACAAAACCCTGAAAGGCATTCCAAGGGAACTGCATTTTGTAAAAGTATAGAATGCCACGATGTAAAAAAAAGATACAGGAATTGTGAGAAAATGCTACAGACCATGTAGATTTTTTCTAGAGTCATCCTTTATGCTTTTGCCCTGAAGATATGCTTAAAAACCAGCGAATTGTTCACTGCAGTTAGCCAAAAACGCTGGAGATTATGATACTGTTACCACTTCTGATAGTAGTCTTCAGTGCTGTTTTGACAGATCTCTCTCGTTCTGTGGAGTGGAGATGTTTGGATGGTTACCGCTTAGCTGATAATAATTTCACGTGTGTTGGTAAGTTCACTTTTTTTTTTACTTAGATATTAAATAATGATTTTACATCTTGTTTATCATAATGTACTTTTCCTGAGCTATTACATCTTTAAATCAGTATGTTTTTGTTTATAATTTATGTATAAAATGTATAATGTTAAAATTAAAAACTTATTACAGCCAGCATGTTGCAAGGTTAGGTTTTTATAGATGTATCATTTATAAACTTGAATTTATTCTCAATATAAAAACATGCTTTTGTCTATACACTTATAAGTTGATTCTAAATGTCAATATTTCAAAAGCTTTCTAAAAACTTAAAAAATAATCTTAGCTATGCAAATTTACAGGTGACTTATTGCAGGACTGTTGTCCTATGTGGGATCTGTGTAGTACTTATTGATTTATGATGGGGTGAAAAAATGCAAGTCTAGATATAACATTATAGGGAATCATTTGCTGTCTTCTCATGAACACATTTGCCTCAAATAAGCCATGCAGTCTAATAGGAACCCCTACAACATCAAGACTGACACTCCAGTGCAGCACTCCCCGAGTGCTGCACTGTTGGAGGTGACGTCTTTCGGATGAGACGTTAAACTTCCTTCTCAGGCGGATATAAAAGGTCCCATGGCATTCTCTCTGGTGTCCTGGACAACCTTTATCCCTCAATCAACATCATTAAAACAGATTATCTGGTCATTAGCTCATTACTGTTTGTGGGACCTTGCTGTACGCAAATTGGTTGCCACATTTCCTACAATACAACAGTACTTCAAAAGTACTTCATTGGGGTCACGAAAGGCGCTACATAAATGCAAGTCTTTCTTTCACATACTGCGAACTAGATAATAATGAAGCAAATTATGTAGCTATTTGTATAACATAAACATGCAAATACAAATTGCTGTTTTTCCAGGGTTACTGCAGCATTTCTGCCAAAGTTTTGGTGGACAAGTGGAAGAATCCCTTTGGAAATTCACCTTCATAGTATTTAATATAACTGAAGCAGTACTTATGCTGAATCTCTAAAAGCGGAAACCACCCAATCCCATTGCCACACTCTTTCATTTCACTTTAAAATAACTGGATGGCTTATTGGAATATAAGCCACAAAATGGCACTGTGTCCAGTGAGTTACAGCAACAGAGGTTCAATTGAGTGGAGCTGAGTTGACATGACTCATAAAGTGAGCTTATCTCAATCAAGCATTGCTTAGGCATAACAGGAGCAATTTTCTGACTTTTCTGGTATAAACTGTACTCTACCCATAATTCAGAAGCACTACAGGTGAAAGAGTGTTACCAAGGTATTTTATTTAAGAGAATTCTTTTAGACAGAAAAATAATTTGATTTTAATTTTCAATTCGTAAATTAGTCTGTATATTAGAATTGCCTTTAAGCTTCAATCGTCGGGAAAGACTGCGGGTTTTCCTCTGCATTTCTGACATAGAAACGCCAGCGGAGCAGGAGCATCTCTAAGGAATTTCCCAGTCCATACTTAAAAGACCTTTTAAAATACTTTGAGGTAGAAATTGCCCCCCCCCCCCCCCACCCCTGCCCGAAACGGCGCGCACACACCCCGTTTCACTGGTTTTTGCCGCAGCTGTGGTTGAGGTCGCCTCTTGAGCGAAATTCCGCTCTTCGTTGTTTTTTTAAATTCGGATCCGGAAGTCACTCTTAATGGGGGCGATGACTACACGAGAGGGGCATATACGGGGCAGTGGTAATATCTGAGGGGTGGAAGTTGGGGACGTGGCAGAGTGACCGCCGCAATAACGTCATCACGGCACCGCGTCACCTTCAATTAAAGGGGAGAGCCTTCGCGATTTCAAAACTTCTGCCCACTGGGCCACCAGGGAGGGTTTCGGCCAGACCAGCAGCCTGGCACCCAAGAGGGGGTGCCTGGCCAAACCCGGGGCATAAATGTTGGGCCGACATGGCAGTTGGCCGGCAAAAAAAAAAACATGACCGCAGCACAATGTGTCTTCCCCTTTAAGTGAAGCCACACCGTCGTCGCCAAGAGCATGCAGAAAACAAATGCAAGCAGCGGAAGGAGCGTGTGGCAAACCAGACTCCCCACCCATTCTTTCCTCCAACGACTGTCTATCCCACCTGTGACAGAGACTGTAATTCTAGTATTGGACTGTTCAGTCACCTGAGAACTCACTTTTGGAGTGATAGCAAGTCTTCCTCGATTTCGAGGGACTGCCTATGATGAAGATGCAGAAGGCAATAGCCTCACCGGACCACCGGGAAAAAAACAGGTTTTGGCACTGCCAGGCTGAAGATTTTCAGAGGGGAATGTCGATATCGGGGGGGGGGGGGGCAGCGGGGGCTAGATCGATGGCGCGCGCAGTGATGACACACTTAAGATGGATCAGCAGCAGCAGAGGAAGGGGATCGGGGCATCTCCGGGAAAACTCGAAAGGGCAATTGGGCTATCAGCGGCCATTCCACTCCGCAGCATGGCTGCCGATTTGCAATGGTAACAGGCCTTAAGGAGAGGGGCAATTTCGGCCCCTTTGAGTTCATCTGAGTTCAAATTTATTGGTGACCCAATGCAGGACTGTGGGATCTGCTTAGCATTTATATATTTGATTTTATATAATGGTACATTTTAGCTTTAACTATCTCTATATGGTCCTTAATGTTGAGTTTAAGAACTTATTATGCTTTTATGTTCACTACACTGTAGAGGATTTTAGAATTGTCAATTTCCAAAGGAATTGGTTGCATTTAAAGCAATTAATAATGGATTTTAGCTGGGTCAACTTAGTGAATTCTAGCACAGTTTAAATTGCTGAACATTGAATATAACACAAGTGCTTGCAGGACAGTAGAGGACTGAAGAGAAGCTGAACATGAACCACAAGACAAGCTTCCCTGCCAGTAGCAGTAAACTGTGAGCAGTCTCAAGCATTCAGACTCAGAGTGGTTAGTTAGCATAAACCTCTCAATGGTCCTTTCAGTGCTTCACGCAGCAATCAGATTTGTAATCCAGTTATGTACTATTATAACAAAGGGTTGTACTATGGATTTTTAACATTATATTCTTCATATAACTTGTAAGGTGTCATTTAACTTTTGCAAACATTTTATTTCACTGCAATAAGCAATGCAAATTAGAATGAAGCTGAGAAATCAGTCAAATATAACTTTTTTTAAATATACAACAATTTAGCTCCCTATTTAATTTATTGCTTCCATTATATGCTTTAGACTACCATTTCCCAAACTCCATTTTATCCAAAATTTACAGGACCTTTCTTTCTCTATTTTGTTCATATGCAAATGACATCTGATAGCAAGCTTTATTTGCTGGCTGTGCTGGCAAGCAGAAACGCTTCAAACAACAATTCTGTCTTCACTGCTAAGCATTGGGAAACATCATCTTGCATTCACTAACTTTCCCATGCTTTGAAACGGTTAGAATATTAATCACAGTACCATTCAGAGAGCATTCATTGTGAACTGATGCAAATTCTTTGCTGATTTCAAATGCATAATCTCCTGGTGCACTCTAAAGATGTTATTGGGGTCATCTCAGAGATTTTTAGTCTTCTGTTCAAAACAGTTTGTCAAGTTGCTTTAGATGGCTTTTGTTGGAGTTCAACTCATTTTACAGTACAAGCGATTCTCTTTGGAGCAGACTGTTGCTAGGATAAATGAAAGCTGGATTACAGCTAAAGTTGGTGATTCATCGCAACCTTCCCCCACTCCACAATGTAATAGGTCTTAATTATTATTTAGATTTTTCAATTCGTACAATAAATGCACCTGTACTTTTTACTTTTAAAAGATTTATTTTGTAAGATTTATGCTTATCAAGGTGTCCATGCTGGGGAATGGAACACTTTCCACTTCAGATTCACAGTGTCAACATCAAACACTCCTAGGTCAGGTAAAGTGCAGCCAGACACAGAGTAAAAGCTCCCTCTGTTCTGCCCCAACAAAGAATCTCAACCCCAACCTCAGAAGAACATTCTTTGTTGTACCGGTGTAACATACTTCCATTTTCTACACCAGCTATCTTTGTGACTTCTCTGAGCAATGATTGCCAATTTAGTGCCAAAGTTATAAACACGTTATATAAGAGTATATTTTCCAATAGGTTCACACCAATAAATAGGTGCAAATCAGCTGATCTGATTGGGAAGTTGGGCAGAGACTGTGACAACAAATCTCCACCCACTTTGCATATCAAGTACATTTCGATATGGGCGCAGGAAGCTTCCATCCAAAACATTTTAATATTTGATAGAATCATAGAATAGTACGGCACAGAAGGAGGCCATTCGGCCCATCGAGTCTGCACTAGCTCTTTTGAAGAGCAATCCTGTTAGTCCCATTCCCCAGCTCTTTCCTCATAACACTGCAATTTTTCCTCCTTCAAATATTTATCCAATTCCCTTTTGATGGCTACTATTGAATCTGTATCCGCCACCCGAACAGGCATTGCAGTCCAAGTCCGAACCAATCGTTGCCTAAAAAAGATTTTCCTCATGTCGCGTCTGGTTCTTTTGTCAATCACCTTAAATCTGTGCTCTCTCGTTATCCACCCTTCAGCCATTGGAAACGGTCTCTCTTTATCTACTCTACCTAAAGCCTTCACGATTTTAAACACCTCTATCAAATATCCTCTCAGCTGTCTCTGCTTTAAGGCGAACAACCCCAACTTCTCCAGTCTATCCCTCATCCCTGGAACCATTCGAGTAAATCTCTTCGGTTCCCTCTCCAAAGCCTTCATTTCCTTCCTAAAGTGTGGTGCCCAGAATTGGACACAATACTCCAGCTGGGGCTGAATTAGTGCTTTATACAGATTTAGCATAAATTTCTGGTTTTTGCACTCAATGCCTCTATTTATGAGGCCCAGGAGCCCATATGCTTTATTAACTGCTTTGTTTACCTGTCCTTCCACCTTCAAAGATTTGTGCACATATACCCTCAGGTGTCTCTTTTCTGATACCCTCTTTAAAATGGTATTATTTAGCATGTATTAATAGGCTAGATTTTCAGCTCCCTTGCACCTCTGGTAGCGCCCCGGAGGGGCGGTAAATGGTGTTTTAAGATGTAACGGCGGGCGGCCAGCTTTTACTGCCCAGTCGGCAAATTCGGCTCAGGGTTTGCGGCGGCGCAAAAGCTTAACACCCCGTCCTCTAGTTTCAATGAGATCATGATTTCAATCATTGTGTAACGCTCCACTAGTGCCACAGCTACAAAATTAGGCCCTAATGCTGCATTATCCACCCGCCCCAAGAGACGCCTGAAAAACCAAGTGGTCCTACAGTCCAGCAGGCGGTATTTGCCACATATTTAAATTGAGGGAGGAGGATCCTACATCGCAGGTCACATTGGCTGCAACATTTGCGCACTGCGTGAAGCTCTGACATGGAAGCGGCAGTTTTATCTGCCTTTATAGTGTCCTTACAACTTCAGTGGAGAATTTAATTACTAGTTCGCCAGTGTATCATGCTCCATGCTGTTGCTAGGCGGCATTAGGATAGAAGAAGGGCTCTTGACCATGTTGGCCCACGGATGAGGAGAGGCCGAAGACGTCTGTGGAGGAGGGCTTACCCCCCACGGGTTTGCAGGCACCAACGCTCATACCTCCAGCTCTCTGATGAGCAGTGTGTGAGAAGGTTGCGCTTCTGAAAGGAAGTGCTGACAAAGATCTGCCATCTCCGACAGAGAGACCTACAGCCTTACAGCGCCAACAGGACTGCGCTGCCCGTCGCGGTGAAGGTGACTGTGGAGCTGGCCTTCTATGCCTCTGGCTCCTTGCAGGCATCAGCAGGGGATACGTGCTGCGCCATAGCATCGACAGCAGCAGTCTCTCATGGATCGGGAGTGGACCGCGTTAGGTGCAAGGTCGGAGAGTCAATGGTGGGAGCCGAAATGTTTGCATCTTGAGGAAGGACAGAACCTTCCATTGACACTCACAC
Source organism: Pristiophorus japonicus (assembly GCF_044704955.1). Lineage (NCBI taxonomy): Eukaryota > Metazoa > Chordata > Chondrichthyes > Pristiophoridae > Pristiophorus > Pristiophorus japonicus. The sequence goes on along the minus strand of NC_091978.1, from coordinate 259,485,801 downwards.
GGGGCTGGGACTCAGCATTTGGAGCATGATATGTGACCACAACTTGCTGGCCTGCTTTAGCACCGTCACTTCCCCGTTGGACAGTAGGGAACACATTGAGGATGTCAGCAGTCAGTGATCGCATGACATCACCAAGCTGGAGCATAGCTTGTGCCTGTGATGCGATCACTGCTGCCACGTCACCCATGGCACACGCCACGTACTCTGGAACTCCACTGTCGCTGCTGGAGCCCATCTACCTCTGTGAGTGGGCAAGAATGGGCTCGCTGGAGTCCTCAGATGCACGGACAATGTGTGAGGTGGCCTCTGCCACACTCACAGCAAGTGCGTCGATGCTCTGCGGGACCCTACCCAATGCACCCATGAGGTCGCGGTGCATTTCCGTGTTCTCCCTGGACATAGCCACCAAGTCCAGGTCCACATCTGCCTGTCTCTGAGCAGGACTACCGTGCTGACTCACCCTTTAGGGAGCTGGCCTCTGAGCTTCCCCTCCTGCAGTTGTAACCACTGTGTCTGCCGCTGGCACCTCCTGGGCTATGTCCCTCCATATTATTTTAAAGACATTGGGCACCGGCCTCCTTCCGCCCACTAGATGCAGTGCAGACCACCTCCTCTCTATGGTCTGCACTAATGCCTCAGCAGTTGCTGCAGAGAAGCGGCGTGCTCTCTGTCTCCCCTCCTGCTGCGCCATCTCTCCAGCTGTGATGGAACTGGGCCGGTGCATCTGTGCATGTGCAAAGAAAATCGCCGCGCCCTAAAGTTTCGCCTGCGTCCGGGAAGATTGGAACACGTCTGCGCATGCGTGAAATGTAGATCTTTTTTAATGCCGCAATTTACATCTGTGGTTTAAAAACTCCCCTGTGTAACGCCTGATTTTGCGGCCATGATCATGGAACCTCACTTTCTGACTAATTTTGTGGATGAGGGTGCAAACGTTTTCCATGCAGTATCAGGACCCCCCCTCTCACCGCCATCATCATTACCGCCCCAAAATCTCAAAAGCCGAAAATCCAGCCCAAAGTCTCTCCTCATTATTCCTACCAAAATGTATCACCTGACACTTTTCTGCGTTGAATTTCATCTGCCACGTGTCCGCCCATTCCATCAGCCTATATGTGACTTCTTGAAGTCTGTTACTATCTTCCTCATTGTTTACTACACTTCCACGTTTCATGTCATCGGTAAATTTCAAAATTGTGACCTTCCCCCCGCCCCCCCCGCAAGTCCAAGTCCAAGGCCAAGTATCAATGTATATCAAAAGCAGCAGTGGTCCTCGTACTGAACCTTGAGGACACCACTGAATACCACCCTGCAACCCGAAAAACAGCCTTAAATGAAGGTAAGATGATGTCATTTCACTGGGCATCCAATTTTCTGACATTCCAACAAGAATTATGCGGAGTGACCTTGGCGTCCATATATAGGCCCAAGTTTGGCTCACCCATTTTTTTCGGCGCACTCACTGGAGATGCGCCAACTTCCTAGGATGAAAACGGCGCCGAAAAGATCTCCCCGGATTCTGGCCGCTCTGTGGCCTCTCCCATGGCTTGGCACAGCGTGGTCTGTCCATTAGGGGCCGGAGCTAGGGCCCTGCACAAAAAACAGTGCCAGCAGCTCAACACATACGCGTTGGAGGTTTCGCGCATGCGCAGTAGCTCCTGCCCCCAGCCGGAGGTCCCTCTGAGAAATCCCTCGGAGAAGTCCCTCGGAGAAGTAAGTCCAGTCCCTTGGAGAAGTAAGTCCAGTCCCTCGAAGAATTAAGTCCAGTCCCTTGGAGAAGTCCAGTCCCTCGGAGAAGTGAAGTCCCTCGGAGAAGTGAAGTCCCTCGGAGAAGTCAAATCCCTCGGAGAAGTGACGTCCCTCGGAGGAGTCAAGTTCCTCAGAGAAGTCCAGTCCCTCGGAGAAGTCCAGTCCTGGAGAGAGTCAGAGTCGGAGAGAGAGTCGGAGTTAGAGAGAGTCGGAGAGGAGTTGGAGTCGGCCCGCTGACTTCCCGGGCCAAGTTAGGAAGGTAGGACTTAATTTTTAGTTTTTATTTATTATTGATGGTTTTTATGCTTCTTGAATGATGTTGTGAAAGTATTTAGTGCTTTTCAAGGTCCTCTCTGCTTCCCTTCCCCGCCCTCCATCCCGCCCCCGCCCCCCCATCTCTGGCTACCTGCGCTGATTTCTTAACTTTCCGCAAGGGTTTTCTGTGCGGTCACAAGTGGCCACATACGCTGGCCTAAATAAGTTTGGAGCAACTATTAGCTGTCCAAAGTAGCTTAAATGGCCAAAACGGGCATAGATGGTTGGTAACGCCACCTTTTGAAAAAAAAACTAAACTTAAAAAAATCCTAACTACCTCACTTAGACTGGCGCAAATTAAATGTGCAGAATGGGGATTTTTAAGATACTCCAGAAAAATCAAGTTGCTCCAAAAAAAATGGAACAGCTCCTGGGCACATTTGGGCCCATTGTGAGGTGCTAGGGAATGAGCTGTATACAGAAGGAGATTTCAAAGGACCTAGTAAGAAGATTCAGTGATTCAGATTCAGTGATCAATTATTAGGACATTTCTGCAACTTTTTTCTTGATTTTTTTTTCTTCTGCTGCCAGACAGGTTTCAGGAGTTTTGCAACAGTTGGTCTGATGCTGCCTATTTTTTGATAGCTCCATTAGCTTCACAATGGATTTCCTGATGGGCATCCCCCTATATCTAAGCTTTTCAGTGGAAGAAAATGTGGGGAGGCGGGGCCATAGAGGAATGTCTGGCAGGTCAGGCTGCAGCAGACGTGTTCTGCACACAACCACACTCACACCTGCATCTATAGACAGAGGTGTGCATAATGTGTTTTGCCAGAGAAGTGCACAACGAGACACCAATTGTCCAATCGTGATAACAGACCAGGTGATGCAAATATAGGATCAAAAATTGCGGTTGGAGGCTTCGACCACAAAAATATTTACGAATGTACCTGGTGGTCCCAGAGGAACGAACACTTGCACTATGAGGCCTCCATGTGCAACCCAGTGCAGAGGCCCAAGTATTCCAGGAACGTATGTGCAGCCTGTGATCACATGGGCTGGACCACTCAATGAAAATGGCATATCCCCATTCACAGTAATGGTGAGTTCTGTTTGTACATAAACATTTTAAATAAATAATAAAAACACTTCACATATTTAAAATTAATTGAAACTGAATTTAGTTAAATGTTTTAGACAAAAAATTATTTTTTTGAATTTTTTTTAATACATTTTAATACTGTAGGGGTAAAAATAAACTTACCTTAATGGACAGGATTTTTAATATAAAAATTATTGACAACATTTTATTTTTCTATCTTTTAAAACTCTTACGCTGGTAAAAACAGGCCTTATGCTTGCTTTTACCAGATGTAAGAGTTTGAAGGACATTCGCTGGACAAGAGTTGGGGAAATAGCCCAAATCTTCGCCCGTGAAGGCCCTTCTCCCGGGGATGCGTTGGAACTGTCAAAATAAATTTTTCCGCGCACGCCGTGAATCGGCACTAGCGGGCTTCTACGAGTGCGTGCTCAAATTGTACGGGTCCATAGATAACGCGACATTTGGCCCATAGTATGTGAAAGCCGCACTAAACTTCATGCTGGTTGGTTCTCCAGAAGCACCATCAATCATAATACATTATGCTTTAAGCATTCCTGCATGAAAGAAGGCATTCAAGAAAGATCAAGAGCCAGCATAGTTTGATTGGCTACACTCACCAAGATGCTACTAATTATATCCGCAAGCCATGGCACACCTGCCTGTCAACAACTATGGGAAACTGTCTCTGAGTCAGCAGAGAGCCAGATACAGAGCTGTGCTATCTGCTGCAAGGCTACGTGCAGCTAACATGAAGCAGAGACCTTAGACTACCAGCAACAGTAGGGTAACTACAGTCTCAAACCTGTCTCCATCTTCTTCCAGGCATTCTGCAATGTTAATCTATGGGATGGTTCCTTGGAATTGCAGACAGGGCCATGCTCATGTAGCATCACCTCTACTTCATCAGCCATCAAATGGAAGTTCATGCTGGGCTGCTCTGTCACTTGCCTGCAGATCCTGTTTCATTCCTCCACATCAGGTTTCCCATTCCTTCATTTTTTCCCTGTCACTTCTTACTCCTCTTTCCTTCAGCCTTAACTGCTAACAGATTGAAACACTTTGCACTTGTTTCAAGTCACTTGTGACTAAACTGCACCCATGCCAGCAGTCCTAGGCTACAATTTCATGTTGTGTATCTTGTAACCAGCGACATTTATTACTTGATCCAGGATGATCAAAAACTAGCTACAGCTGTTTCTTTACATCTACCAAAATGTCACCAACCATACATGAATGTTTATCTTTTCTATTGCATTCAGTGTGAACTAACTGGATGATTGCTTTAATTGGGTCATCAGGATGGGCCCAATCTGGGATCACAGACCGCCATTGGGAAAGGCGCATTGTGGCAGGTTCCTCACCCGCTGTCAAAAAAATCAAATCTCCCACCTGACCCTTCACCAATCCCGCCCACTGACTCCACAGAAAATTCTGGCCTGTAGATTTGTGACTAAAGCACTAATAATTTCCCAATTAATGTACTTTTAAATTATGATCTTGATCCTATTTGTAGATGGCGCCAAATTACTTAATGACAATATTATTTAAATATTTCTTTGTCACTCAGATATCTTTTATTATATTATTGTACAGTAAAGATTCAACACCCAGTATGATGGTTAAACTTAAAATTTAATGTGGCCAGGTTCTCTTTAAGGATCTCGGCTTTAAACACTTCATGAATGACATCTCCAGACCCACTCCATCTCATTGGGCCGGGTTATGCGATGGGTGGGCTTAATAGGCCCCATTTAGGCAAGTTAATTTTCTACAGCGGGATGGAGCCAGCAGCGGGGTCGGGACCCGGCATGGACACCGGCCGCCCCAGACCCGCCGAGGTCAGGAAAATTCTGGCCTAAAATTGTTGGTTAGCGTGGGGGACCCTAAGGTGGTGTTAGCATGGAGCAGGGCTGGGGAAATCCATGATGGACAATTGTACATGGAGTCTGGATGGAGCAAGCTTCTTGGGCCAATAGTCTTTTTTCCCTTGGACTTTCTTTATGTTCTTGTCTTTACATTTCTTTGTCATTCTATCTATAGTAAAATCTGTTAAACCTCAAAGCAGATTTTTTCAACCTTATGGCTTATATATATCAATGCAAATTAATATATTAAAAGTAATGGTAGCAAACACTTAATGCATTCACATCAAATTCCTCTGCTACTTTCACAAAGACATTATCCTGCTTATTTATTTAACATTTAATAATGATAATGTTCAATGTAAAGTTCTAATTATCATGATTGAGCTGTTTTAAAACTCAAGGCCAGAAATTTGTCTCGGGTGACTGCAATGGAACTGAATATCAGACGTTGCCTTTAATGGGCAACTGATCCAATACCGCCCATTTTGCACGACTGCCCGAGATGAATTTCTTGGTCCAAGATTCTCCACTATTATCATTGATTGCTTGGTGTGATAAGATGCTCCATCTTGAAGGAAAATAAGTCAAGGAAACTGATAGATTCCCTCAACAAAATGGGGGCTAAATTGTCCCTTTTTGTGACACCCGTTAACACCTCTGGGAGGTGCTAACGGGGCGCAAAAGCCCCGTTAGCTCCGCTGATCCCGCTGCATCAGGAAGAGGAGCACACAAGATTGCACTACATTTCCTTTGAGGGGCGGCAAGCCCAATTCAGCGGTTGCGGCGGGACTTCTGCACCGGGTGCAGGAAGTCCCGCCCCAAGCAGGTTACTGCCCTCAAGCAGGGCACAGGGCAATTTCACCCCCTAGCACTTAAATATATTAAACAGGTAATCTGGGCCACATTCAGTGTGGATTGAGAAATGTATAGCTCAGATTATCATGTCCTTCCAGCTAAAAAATACTTGTAAGAGAAAGAGAGAGAGATCAGGAATGGGCAATGAATAATATATTAAATTGAAAAGGAAATGTTTTTTCCTTGGAGCAAGTATTTGATGATGTGAATGCCAAGCTTGCAAAAAATTCATGACCTGATTAGAGATATCCGTCGTTCTCCATACAATTCTATTCAGCTCCAGGGGAATGCTTCTTCCATGCTCTGTAATTATCTCTTCATATAACATGTCATTTTACAAGCAAAAGCCTGTACCCTTTTGCTTTTCAATGGCATGTTGCACTTTATTCTCAATTACACAAGACGAAACTTAGGTCATGGTGAAATTGGTATCGATAGTGTGACTGTCTTATTCTGTACTGTAAAATCCCGAGTATACTCATAGAGACTGTTAGTCTGGAGATTTTAATTTTGATTGTATTTTTTTAAGAATGTTTGTGGATAAGCCTTAGAGTGACATTATCCTTATCTGTTCCTTAAAAAATGCAATCAAGTGTTCTTTTAAAACTTATTCAAAAGTTCAAAATATAAAGTAACATAAAAATATTTAAAATGTTTATCATTATCTCTTAGTTATAGCATACATTTTTGTACTGCTTCTGTTATGTATGTAAAGCTTGGCAACCTGTATCATACCACCACCAGAGGGCCCACCTGTTAGTCCCAAGGGATCTCAGAATCCCTTGGGAGCACTGTATATAAGCAGGCCTCCCATGCTGTACCAGCACTCTGGAATTTAATTAAAGGAGCTAAGGTCACACTTACTCATTGCATACAGTACTCAGTCGTATCACTTTACTATGAGCATAACAATTGGCGATGAAATAACGAGCAAAGAACTGTTGGTATCCTGGAGAAATTCTCAGAAGGGGATGATTGGGAGGCCTTCGTGGAGCGACTCGACCAATACTTCATGGCCAACGAGCTGGAAGGGGACGAGAACGCTGCCAAACGAAGGGCGATCCTCCTTACCATCTGTGGGGCAACAACCTATGATCTCATGAAGAATCTTCTAGCTCCGGTAAAACCAACAACCAAATCGTATGAAGAACTGTGTACGCTGGTCCGGGAGCACCTAAATCCGAAGGAAAACATTTTGATGGTAAGGTATCAATTTTACACATGTCAATGGTCTGACGGCCAGGAAGTGGCGAGCTACGTCGCCAAACTAAGGCACCTTGCAGGACATTGTGAATTCGATGGAATCCTTGAGCAAATGCTAACAGACTTTTTTGTGCTTGGCATTGGCCATGAGGTTATTCTTCACAAACTATTGACTGTTGAAACACCAAATCTGAGCAAAGCCATAACGATAGCCCAGGCATTTATGTCCACCAGCGATAACACCAAACAAATTTTGCAGCATAAAGAGGTTTCGGCAAGTACTGTACACAATGTAATGTCGTTTTCAGGCATGACTGCATATGGCAGAACGTACACGCCTGCAGCTGCACGACGTCAGATGACCCAGAATCCGCCATCAATCGTTAATGCGAGGCAGTTAACACCTTGTTGGCGCTGCGGAGGTGATCATTGAGCCCATCAATGCCGCTTCAAACACTATGCGTGCAAAGGCTGTGGAACAATGGGACACCTCCAGCGAATGTGCAGATGAGCTGCAAACCCTGCAAACCACCATGTTGCAGAGGAAGATCAATCCACGATGGATCAGGCTCGAACCAAGGAGGCAGAAGTGTATGGGGTACACACCTTCACCATGAAATGTCCACCGATCATGTTAAAAGTTGAACTGAATGGAATTCCAGTATCCATGGAATTGGACACGGGTGCAAGTCAGTCCATCATGAGCAAAAAGACTTTCGATAGGCTGTGGTGCAACAAGGCACACAGGCCCAAGTTTAGCCCCATTCACACCAAGCTAATAACTTACATCAAAGAGCTGATCCCTGTTATTGACAGCGCAGAAATAACAGTCTCCTATGATGGAGCAGTGCACGAACTCCCACTATGGATTGTGCCAGGAGATGGCCCCACACTGTTCGGCAGAAGCTGTCTGGGAAAAATCCGCTGGAACTGGGATGACATCCGAGCGCTTTCGTCCATCGACGACGCCTCATGTGCCCAGGTTCTGAGCAGGTTCCCATCATTGTTTGAGCGAGGCATTGGAAGTTTCTCAGAGGCGAAGGTGCAGATCCACTTGGTTCCCGGTACACGGCCCATCCACCACTAGGCACGGGCGGTGCCATATATGATGCGAGAGAAAGTGGAAATTAAGCTGGACAGGTTGCAGCGAGAAGGCATCATCGCGCCGGTGAGTTCAACGAATGGGCCAGTCCGATTGTTCTGGTTCTCAAAGGCGATGGCACGGTCAAAGTTTGTGGGGACTATAAAGTAACGATTAACTGTTTTTCGCTACAGGACCAGTACCCGCTACCCAAGGCAGACAACCTATTTGCGATCCTGGCTGGAGGAAAGACGTTCACCAAGTTGGACCTGACCTCGGCCTACATGACACAGGAGCTGGAGGAATCTTCAAAAGTCCTCACTTGTATCAACATGCACAAAGGTGTGTTCATCTACAATAGATGCCTGTTTGGGAGTCGTTCGGCCGCGGCAATTTTTCAACGGAACATGGAGAGCCTGCTAAAGTTGGTTCCATGCACCGTGGTCTTCCAGGACGACATACTGGTCACAGGTCAGGACACCATCGAACACTTGCAGAACCTGAAAGAAGTTGTAAGTCAGCTAGATCGCGTGGGACTCAGGTTGAAATGCTCGAAGTGTGTTTTCCTGGCGCCAGAGGTCGAGTTCTTAGGAAGAAGAATCGCAGCAGACGGCATCAGACCCACCGACACCAAGACGGAGGCCATCAAGAATGCGCCGAGACTACAGAACGTGATGAAGCTGTGGTCGTTCCTGGGACTCCTCAATTATTTTGGTAATTTCCTACCCGGGTTAAGCACCTTGCTAGAATCCCTACATGTGCTACTACGCAAGGGAGATGACTGGGTATGGGGGAAATCATAAGAGGCTGCTTTTGAGAAAGCTAGAAATCTGTTATGTTCCAACAAACTGCTTGCTCTGTATAACCCATGTAAACGATTAGTGCTAGCTTACGATGCGTCAACATACAGGGTCGGGTGTGTGTTACAACAGGCTAACGAATTGGGAACTTTGCAACCGGTCGCTGATGCATCCAGGAGTCTGTCGAAGGCCGAAAGGGCTTACAGCATGATTGAAAAAGAAGCTCTGGCATGCGTTTACGGGGTGAAAAAAATGCACCAGTATCTGTTTGGTCTCAAATTTGAGGTAGAAACTGACCATAAGCCGCTCATATCGCTATTCTCAGAGAGCAAAGGGATTAACACCAATGCCTCAGCCCGCATCCAAAGATGGGCGCTTATGCTGTCTGCATACAACTAATCAGCCACAGACCAGGCACAGAGAACTGCACCGATGCTCTCAGTCGGCTACCATTGCCCACCACCGGGGTGGAACTAGCACAGCCTGCAGCCTTGCTCTTGGTGGTGGATGCATTCGAAAATGAAAAGTCACCCGTTACGGCCTGCCGGATCCTTTACTGTCCCTGGTAAAAAACTGTGTCCTCCATGGGAGCTGGTCCAGCGCCCAGCAGAGATGCATGAAGAGATCAAGCCGTTCCAGCGGCACAAAGACGAAATGTCCATACAGGCGTACTGTCTTTTGTGGAGTAATCGCATGGTTTTGCCTAAGAAAGGCAGGGAAATGTTCATATGCGACCTACACAGTACCCACCCAGGCATAGTAATGATGAAAGCTATAGCCAGATCCCATGTGTGGTGGCCCGGCATCGACTCAGACTTAGAGTCATGTGTACGCCAATGCAACACTTGCTCTCAACTGAGCAATGCACCCAGAGAGGCACCGCTAAGTTTGTGGTCATGGCCATCCAAACCATGGTCTAGGATCCATGTTGACTTTGCGGGCCAATTTCTAGGCAAAATGTTTTTGGTTGTTGTTGATGCTTATTCAAAATGGATTGAATGTGTAATAATGTCTGTAAGCACATCCACTGCCACCATCAAAAGCCTATGAGCAATGTTTGCCACACACGGCCTGCTGGATGTCCTTGTCAGCGACAATGGGCCATGTTTCACCAGTGCTGAATTCAAGGAATTCATGACCCGCAATGGGATCAAGCACGTCACATCTGCCCCGTTCAAGCCCGCATCCAACGGCCGGCAGAATGGGCTGTCCAAACCATCAAACAAAGCTTGAAATGCGTGTCGGAAGGTTCCCTGCAGACCCGCCTGTCCCGAGTCCTGCTCAGCTACTACACCAGACCCCACTCGCTCACCGGGGTTCTCTCAGCCGAGCTGCTCGTGAAAAGGGCGCTCAAAACAAGGCTCTCTCTTGTCCACCCTGATCACCATGATCACGTCGAGGGCAGACGGCATCAACAGAGCATGTACCATAATCGCGTAAACTTGTCACGCGATATTGAAGTCAATGACCCTGTATTTGTACTCAACTATGGACATGGTCCCAAATGGCTTGCTGGCACTGTCATAGCCAAAGAAGGAAGTAGGGTGTTTCAGGTCAAACTGGCCAATGGACTAACCTGCAGAAACATTTGGATCAAACCAAATTGCGATTCCCTAACAGCCACGAGCAACCCGAAGAGGACACCACCAACTTCGACCCTCCAACACACACACAAGTGGCAACTAACATCACGGTTGACCACGAAGCTGAACTCACCATCCCCAGCAGCCCGGCAAGGCCGGCTGCCCAGCAGCCCAGCAAAGAACCAACCAACTCACCCACACCTGCATTTGTACCGAGACGATCGACAAGGGAGCGAAAAGCCCCAGATCGTCTCACCCTGTAAATAAGTGCACTATTGACTTTGGGAGGAAGTGATGTTATGTATGTAACCTTTGGCAGCCTGTATCATACCACCACCAGAGAACCTATCTGTTGGAGTCCCAAGGGATCCATCATCCATTGGGAGCATTGTATATAAGCAGGTCTCCCATGCTGTACCAGCACTCTGGAGTTTAATTAAAGGAGTTAAGGTCACACTTACTCATTGCATGCAGTACTCAGTCGTATCACTTTATTATGAGCGTAACACCTTCCAAGGCTGGACTCAGGCTTTAACTTCTAATAGCTCCCACTGAATTTCAGTGTCCATCAGACTTTGAGAGATGTTCAAAGGAGAGCCACTGTTGTGCATACTTTCATTGTTAGAAACTGGACTTTTGACTGAATGGCCATATTTTTTCCACTTCTGACAGAGTTTTGAACACTGAGAAACAACTATAGAGGCAACACTTCTGTGAATGATTCAGTGGCAGACAGGCACTCTGTTGCTTTGGCAGGAATAGTGGGGGCTCCTAGGAGGCTAAAGTTGACCAAACAAATGCCATTTCTTACTGATAAGCCTCAAAAGTGGTACAACAATTCTGGCTTTAAGCAGGAGGTTTGCCCATCACAATGTAAAAGTTTTAAATGTTTATTTTTAACTCTAAATAATGTTAAAATATATCCAGCTATTTTTTGAAGTAATATTCAACAATATGGTAGTTGTAGGGACATCCTGGAATACTCTTTTAACTAATGGAAAAAAAAAATTATGAGTGGTTTAAAACAACTTTTGACACTCTGTTTTGGCACAAGAACACTACTAATAGATGCACACCTACCTATTCTTTATTGGCTAATCCTATAAATAAGCTAAAAGATTTAAAATATAGGGGTAGAGTTTCCGCTAGTATTGCACCCAGATTCCAGTGCAATAGGCCGAACCAGTGTAACACACCAGGGAATTTAAAACGTGAGTTACATCCAAACCATGTGCATTCATGTTTTCCATGATCTTTTACTCTGATTCAAGATTCAGTTCGCCTGAATCAGACCCCTGCCCCCAGATTAACATTGTGAGATTCTGCTAGTGTCTGGATTCTGGAAGACGCTTCAAAGTGCGTTCATTTTCTTAGGCGCACAAGAACCAGTAGGCACATTTTAAAAGATTTTACATATCAAAAAATATTTAATTTAAATGACTAGTGTACACCAATTTAATAGTTAAATGGTTCAGTATATTTTTTTTAAGTAATCTGCAGTTAAATCAGATTACTCACAGGTGGAGAGCTGGACATCCTTATTAGAATGTTTATTTTTGGTAAACCCATTTTCAGCAGTATTAATAAAACTGCGCCAGGTTACCACTCTCAAATACATCAATGAATACTTTTTAATGCAAGGAAAAATGAGAAACGATTACACTCTATTTTGCTGCCCAATTGTTCAGGGGAGATTTTACGTTTGTGATTATGCAAATAAATTTGAGAGAAAACTTGAACTATAACCTAACCAGCGCAATTTCAAATGCATTTTTGGTGCAATTTCCTGGTTGCATCAAAAGTGGAAACTCTACTCCATAATGTTTATAGATTTTTTGAATTATTACAAATGTAAGTGAAAGAAAATATAACGGTGTTATTATCTGAAACTTGTTTAAAAGACAACCATCTCTACTCCTGAGTCACAGCAGTAAAGATATTTGACAGATGAGCAATGGACAAGAAAATTGTTTTTCATCAACTCATTTTTTTGCTATATCAACAATAAAGAAAGAGTAAGCCACAGAATGTGAGCAACGACAGTAAGATGAGTCAGGTGCATTGAAGGCAGTGATAATAACTACCTACAGATGTAGACAGAACCTTTTCCAAGCTTAGCAGTGATTCAATGTATTTGTCTTTTCAGTTTTCTAGTTTTATCATATTTACTTGATCTGTCTTGGTACGTGTTGCATTTCTGATGCTGAAATCAGATAACAGTGCGTCATCAAGGAGAAAGGCTGAGCCTGAAATCTGTGACTCAGACAAGGTTGAGAAATGGAGTGGAGATTTATGACAACTTTTACCTCCTGTAGAGCAGACTAGTTAAAGTACAGCTGCTGACACGGATTACACCTGGTGTCTGGTGGGGTAAAGCTCTTGTGAAATCAGAACTTGGTCAGCCACATTGCCTAGAATTGCTGTCGACGATGTCAGTGAATTCAACCTGAACACATTTGTATAACTTACCTTATCCTGCAAATTTAACAAAGCATTAATCCATTTGAATGTTCATCTGCAAACATTGTGAACTGTCATTTCTAGGCTATAGTGTTTCTAAAGTTGAAGACAGATACCTTAGTTGCCATATAAGCTCCTTTAACCATGCACACATGTAGGCACAGTCTCATGGTCCTTACCAGATGTATCCGCAACTGCATTTGTACAGATGTACATTTTCAGACTAATTTTACAAATGCACACTCCCAGTGGGAAGCTTCACCAACAGGGAGCGTACATTTGTAAAATCAGTGCTCATATCTGTGTTGGGTAGACTTTAATCATTTCATACTTTATGTACCGAAAGGTTTCCTCCTCACCAAAGAAAAATATCTGTACAACAACAAAAACTTGCATTTATATAGCGCCTTTAACGTAGCAAAATGGCCCAAGGCACTTCATAGGTGCGTAATCAGACATAAATTGACACCGAACCAAAGAGGGATATATTAGGACAGGTGACAAGTTAAGTTTTAATGAGCGTTTTACAGGAGGAGAGAGAGAGGAGGAGAGGGAGAGAGATTTTGGAGATAATTCCAGAATTTCGGGCCTCGATGGCTGAAGTCACAACTGCCAATGGTGGGGTGAAGGGAGTGGGGAAGGCACAGGCGACTGGAATTCTTGGATTGTTGTAGGGCTGGAAGAGGTTACAGAGATAGGGAGGGGTGAGCCCCTGGAGGGAATTGTACACAAGGATGAGAATTAAGATCGAGGCATTGGTCGACCGGGAGCCAATGAAGGTTAGCGGGCGCAGTGGTGATGGATGAGTGGGACTTGTTGCGGGTTAGAATAAAACACAGTTTTGTATGAGCACAAGTTTATGGAGGGTGGAAGATGGGAAGCTTGCCATTGGAGCATTGGAATAGTATTTTGTTTTGTTTGACTTTATTTTTAAATGGTGCAACCTAACTTATCTCTGTGATCAGCATTCACAAACGATAATTCATTACTTTTATTATACTGAGGCATTTGTTTACTGGTAGACAAAAATAGACTGGTTTTAAACCACAAGCAACTTCTAATTGTTAATGATTATAATTGCTATAGTTCAAACACATAGTTGGAGAAATGTAAGTGGTGCACCATCTTACAGAGCTCAGAGATAGGAAACGAAGGGCTGAATTTTCGGCTCATTTGTGCCTCAGTTAGCACCCCGGTGGGGCGTTAAATGCTGTTTTTGGGCATTATGCAAGGTGTCCAGGATTTACCGCCCGGCTGGAAGATTCAGCTATTGGTTTGCACTGCTTCCAAAATGAAGTGAAGACAGAGATATGCCGTATCCTACAGACAGACCGGTGCCTGGACCACTCTGGAGGCAGCCTTCAATACTCCCCTCAACAGGTATCCGAATTCATTGTGGTGTGCTGCACGTTGCACAGTTTGGCCATCATGAGGGGCCAGACATTGCTAGTGGGGATTGCATACCCACCTCAGGAGGAGGAGGAGGACAACGAAGAGGAGCCTGGCGAGGCCTCCATTGGATAGCCACCCCATCCACGGGGGAGGCCGCATGGAAATGCTGCCAGACCAACACTCGCATGTCGCCAGCTTGTAATGGACCGGCTCTCCTAAATGGTGGAAACTGAGGGATGGAGCTAATACTGGACATGCTACGTACCCCCATAAAGGCACATCTCCGGTGAACATTGGAATGATGCACAAGACACCAATGGCAAATGATGAGTCTTAAATTTTACTGCAACAAAGTTACAAAAATAACCCCCACCAAAATAAAACCATATAATATACGACATTATGTTGCAGGGCACTAAACAACAATGAAACTTCTTTACCGCCGCAAGTTTCGGCTCGGACGCACAAAGTCCGTTGTGTAACGCCTGACTTAACAGCAACGTTCCTCCACCTTACATTTTCGCCAAAACTTGTAGTCGAAGACGCAAACTATTTTCAGGCACTAACTTTAACGCCCCACCACGATTAATGCCCCGAAATCCAAAAAGTCCAAAATGCAGCCCTAAGGGTTCATCTACCTAGCTCCTGTTGATGATCATAAGTCAAAACAGTTGTTGCAGCTTTATTTAGTCATTAGCAACCTTTCATGGGTCTGATCTTATTCCATCTCTAACTGGGTGGCAAGAACTCAATGAAATGCCCATATCATGTTTGTTGAAATCCTGTTTTTTCTGGGACAATGGCCACACAGCAAAAAGGAGCTTCAATATGTAATTATCCCAGAAGTTAGTAAATCTTACAGTTAAACATCCAGCACCTTCTCCATCTGAGGCATCAGTTTTTAGCATCTCCTCAGTATTATTGAGATGATTTATATGACTTCAGTGAAAAAGTTGATGCATTTTTTAATTTGATCTTTATTACCATTATATTAGGCCTATACTCTTTGGAATTTAGAAGAATGAGAGGAGATCTCATTGAAACATAAGATTCTAAGGGGAATTGACAGGATAGATGCTGAGCGATTGTTTCCCATGGCTGGAGATTCCAGTACATGTGGCATAGTCTCAGGATAAGGGGTCGGCCTTTTAAGACTGAGACGAGGACGAACGTTCACTCAGGGGGTTGTGAATCTTTGGAATTCTCTGCCCCAAAGGGCTGTGGATGCTCAGTAGTTGAATATATTCAAGGTTGAGATCGATAACTTTTTGAACTCTAGGGGAATCAAGGGATATGGGGATAGGGCAAGAAAGTAGTGTTCAGGTCTTAGATCAGCCATGATCTTATTGAATAGCGGAGAAGGCTCAAAGGGCTGTATGGCCTACTCCTGCTCTTAATTCTTATGTTATGTTCTTAAGTTCTCATATATCCATGCAGAACTCTCAAAAAGCTGACAAAGTTCAATAAAAGATTTGAACACAATGTTTGTTTGTCTGGAAATACATCAAACGCTTTGATTTTATCAGCAAATTCTCAAAATATAAAAGAATTGTATCAGTATTAATAAGTGGAAATTTTTGCTCCCCTTTAGGATACTTTAATAGATATCAACCATCCAAAATGCAATATTTTGGTTTTAAAAATCTAAGCTTGGTGTAACATAATCATAAGTTTTTGCTTTTCAGAATTTTTTACATATTTTGTCAAACTTGGTGGTGTCTCCCCATTATGATCCTTGTCCCTTCACCTTGACTACTCAATACAACCAGTCTTCTGTTGGAGTATGAGTGGAATTAACTAATTGTTCAATCTCTGCCTCACTGTTAAAACATTTATGTTTCTTTGACAGAAGCCACCAATGGAGAATCTATTGATGCACAACTGTGCTAAATAAATGCTTTAATAGTTTGAGGATTTTAAAAGAGGTGGCTGCAGAGATAGTGGATGCATTGGCTTTGATCTTCCAGAATTCACTAGATTCTAGACTGGTCTCCATGGATTGGAAGTAGCAAATGTAATCCCGCTATTCAAGAAAGGAGAGAGAGAAAACAGGGAACTATAGACCACTTATCCTTATATCAAGAAGAGGGAAAATACTAGAATATATTATTAAGGATGTGGGCTGGAATTTTGCCGGTGCTCAGCAGATGAGTTCGGTGGCGGGTCAGCATTTAAATGTGAATTGATTGACAGTGGGTCGGGAACCCTCTATCAAATTGAGCTGCCTTTCCTGATGTCGGGTCCAACATGCAGTGGCGGGGGAGCCAATTTAAATGATTAGTGGCTTGTTTACAGCCACTTAACAATGGTTTTAAACTGACCATTTGAATTTGACAGCTCACCACAGGTTTCACGCTGTTGCTAGACCATGTCTATGAAGCTGAGGAGGGAGGTCAGTGGCCATTGAATCAGTTGAAGTGTTGACAGCTTCAAATGTCAAGGAAAAGCTCTCACCTTACAGAGATTTCTTCTCTCAGCCACAAGCTCTTCCTCATTGCATTTCCACAAGAGATTCACCATGCTGCAAGTTGTTATACAACTCTCCATCCAGTCTGATCTCATTACCTCTTTCACCATTGACAGATCGCTTTTGTCATCTCTACTTCACCTGCCTTCTATTCCATCAGCTTGGGTGTCCTTTATACTCTTTCACCTTGGTCCTCAGAACCTCACCACAATCATCCCCAACACTAGCAGCACCAAAAACAACAACAACCTTCTCTGCAATCACCTGATGCTGTACAGGACAGAGGGCATCAACACCCGACCATATTGCTGCCCGGGAGGCCAGGAATAGCCTCACCATGGCCATATTTTCTTAACTTGATGCTGTACAGCCTGGCTGCCACATGATGTGCCAGGTTGGCACCACCCCACACCAACACCATAAAGCATCCCTACAATGCCCAAGCCATTCCTTTCACACTTATCACCATTGCAGGGATTACCGTTATGTCTCACTATTCACTGCAACTCACTAAGCCACTTCCAAACGTGCACACAAATCTGTCAAAGAAGGCAATAACAGAAACTTTACATGGACATTGCATAAAACATCCAAGTACCTACCCATTTGTGTTGTTAGTTGGTATGATTGCACTAGGATGAGCATGAGTGTGAGGGGTGGCTAGTGAGATGGGGAACTGATAATGTAGATAGAGGGAGAGAGAGCGAGAGAGACAGAGGGCTCGGTTGAGGTCCAAAGTATGTTGAAGTGAGTAGGGATGTGTTGGAGCAGGGTAGGGAAGGCAGAGTGATGGGGATGTGATGACAGGCACAGCAGGATGAGGTTAAGTGTGGCTTTTTACTAATGTTTCGTGATCTACTGAGATCATTGAAAGGTTTGCGGCACTGCAGCCAGATCCTCCTGACCACATCCATGCTTGTGCCCTCCTCTACAATGTACAACCAGGCTGTGTTGATCTCCTGGGGCAGTCTCTTCCACCCATCAGAAGGGAAGTGGACCTCTCTGCATGCTGTGACTCCCACCATAATCATATGGAGGGAGTCATGGGAGAGCCTGGTTGCAGCATGGTGCCTCTGTGCAGTCAATGTCAGTGTTTGTAGCACCTCAATGCTGTAGAACACTGACAGCACAAATGTCAAGACAAAATTGAACATGGCCCCTTTAAGGAACCTGGCTGATGGTGTGTCATCAAATGACATCACCAGAACTGCTTCCTCTAATTGGACCATGAAACACGCTGGGTGGGCTTAACAAGTCCATCAAGTGAAACTCATTTCAGACAGCGGGATGGAGCTCGCAGCAGAGTCACGACCCACCATCGATGTTTCCTGCCACGAACCCGCCAAGGTCAGCAAAATAACAGGGCACTTGGAAAATCACAATATAGTTAGGCAGAGTCAATAGAGTTTAATGATAGGGAAATTGTGTTTGGCAAATCTATTTAAGTTTTTTGAGGGTGTAACTAGCAGGGTAGATAATGGAGAACAAGTGGATGTCATATATTTTGATTTTCAGAAGGCATTTAATATGATGCCACACAAGAGGTTGTTACACAAGATTAGGACTCATGTGGTTGGGGGTAATATATTAGCATGGATAGAGGATTTGTTAAAGGACAGAAAACAGAGAGTAGAGATAAACGAGTCATTTTCCAGTTGGCAGGCTGTAACTATTGCATGTGCAAGGATCAGTGCTTGGTCCTCAGATATTTACAATCTAAATCAATGACATAAATAAGGGGACCAAGTGTATTATATCCAACTTTACTGATGATACAAAGCTAGATGGGAAAGTATGCAGTGAGGAGGATGTAAACAGGCTGCAAAGGGATATCGACCTGTTAAGTGAATGCGCAAGAAGGTGTTAGATGGAGCATAATGTGAGGAAGTGTAAAGTTATCCACTTTGGTAGTAAGAATGAAAAAGCAGAATTTTTAAAAAAAGATGAGAGACTAGTAAATGTTGGGATTCAGAGAGATTTGGGCGTCCTTGCATACAAATCACAGAAAGTTAACATGCAGGTATAGCAAGCAATTAGGAAGGCAAATGGTATATTAGCTGTTATTGCAAGCGGGTTAGAGTATAAAAATGAGAAAGTCTTGCTGCAATTGTACAGGGCTTTGGTGAGACCATACCTGGAGTACTGTGCACAGTTTTGGTCTCCTTACCTAAGGAAGGATATATTTGCCTCAGAAAGGGTGCAACAAAGATTCCCTAGCTTGATTCCTGCATTGAGAGAACTGTACTATGAAGAGCGATTGAGTAGAATGGCCTATATTCTCTGGAGTTTAGAAGAATGAGAGGTGATGTTATTGAAACGTATAAAATTCTTAAGGGTGGAAATTCGATTTAAGGCTAATTGGGGCGCTAATGACGGCGGGATGGTAAATTTTGCGCAAAGAAATGGTTTGCGTCTGCAGCCACAAAATTCAGCAGTTGGGTCCTGAGCGCTAAGGGAGGCATTCCATACCTGTCTTAGCATTAGTCTGGCTGAGCAATTGAAAATTCCAAGCTAAAGAGTCGGCCTCAGAAAAATCGTCAAAAAAACTAATTCCCAATACCTTGCTCACCCCACATAAAAATAAATTGCTAAAATAAAGAAATAAAAACAATCACACTTATCTGATGTATTCATTCCTTCCCTCACTGCCGCCGGAACAGCTCGGACTGCCCTCTTTCCCAGGCAGTCCCACTAGGGTGCGCCATAGGTTCAACACCAAACAAAAATCATTGCGATGTCAAAACTGGGAACGTTGCATACCGGGCGGTACTGGTCAACACCGCCGGCACCAGCTCACTGAATGAGCCGAGCGGCGCGAATGCCAGCGCTCGTGGCTCCGAACCCCTTTCGCGTCCCTGTTACGACCCTTTCCAAGGCTAAGCTAATGAATTTCTACCCCTTAGCGGACTTGACAGGATAGATGTTGAGAGGTCATTTCCCCTGGCTCGAGAGTCTAGAACTAGTGATCGTAGTCTCAGGATAAGGAGTGGTTTAAGACTGAGATGAAGAGTAATTTTATCACTCAGATGATTGTGAATCTTTGCAATTCTCTACACCAGACAGCTGTGGATACTCGGTCGATGAGTATATTCGTCTGAGATCCATAGATTTTTGGTCACTAAGGGAATCCAACAATATGGGGATAGGGTGGGAAAGTGGAGTTGATGTTAAAGTTCAGCCATGATCGTATTGAATGACGGAGCAGGCTTGGGAGGCCATATGGCCTACTCCTGCCCCTATTTCTAATGTTCTTATGTAATATCATTAAGAGGAATGTACACATCCTACAGCTTATGCAAGGCATGCATGAGACACAGTGGTTAGCTGGAGCTAGGTTATTTGAAGTCATATGTCAGACATTTAGGCAATTGCTTCCACTTGTAGTTTTGTCATAGCTGTAGAATACACCTGAGGTATAAATAAGTGACATCTATAAATGTATAATTCTCAAGGTAGTGCTGTTTACAGAAAATAAAGCTCTTGGTGCGGGGGTGAGGAGGGTGCATTAATTTGTGCGTTAGAGTTAGGCCGTGCATTCAGTATAGTTGTAATTTTGTTGGAGCAGTCATTGGGGTCTATTTTGACTGTTTAGTGGCCGATTGGCAGAGTGCTCTGGTCAACCACCCCATTCCGGCAGTAAAGAGTCCCTATAATTTGAGGCTCTGGCTTCATGTAAATTCAGCAGGCTAGCTGCACGGCACCAAACAGGCGACTCGATGCAGCTCGCTAGATTGAAATCTGAAAGCTGCTGCCAACGGCCCAGATTAATTTTGGGGGCCCCGAAGGAGAATGAGTGCTTCACCGCAGTCCACAAAAAGACCTTCAGAGGGCCTTTTTTATTTCCATCACCCATGAAACTTATCAGAGTTTACACTGTGCAGGCTCCGACCAGTTCTTACCTAAAATGCAATTGGTGTCCCATTTAATGTCATTGGTCCCGTATTTCCATTTTGAAAGGGGCCTATCACCTGAAATAGGCAGGCTCTTTGGACACCACATCGTTGGTGTTAACAGAATGGTAAGGCTACTGACCCCATTTTGAGGCTGTTACCTTCCTGTTAATACCAGGAATGGACACTCAAAATTGACCCCAGTAAGTTTTTGCACATGTTCCGAAAATTCCTCCTGGAGCAAACAACTTAATGCACAGACCCCAGAAAAAAATCTCAATATGAATGAGAGGAAGTAACTGAAAATGTACAGATCATTTGCTTCCCTTTGTCCATCATACACCCATTGTGAAATATAGGAGAAATTGTTTTTAAAAAGTCAAATGCTGCCTCAAGAAAAATGTTATTTGCTGAGACTTCAAGGATGTATTTTATAAAATTAGCAAAAGACTTATATTTAGATTGTGTCCTTTCACATCTCTGAGTAATATCTCCAAACGCTTCACATGATGAATTACTTTGAAGTATCGTGACTCTTGATTTGCAAGCAAAATAAAACACGTCTAATGCCTCTGTTAAAATAGTGGATGAAGGAATTTCATATTTGTATGCTGATATTTATGCAACATAAAATATCCAGTCCATTAGATCATTGGAATATTGGCATTTGAGTTATTGTTCAATCACCCCACAATTCAAATTTGAGAGTTCGGTGAACCAAAGAATGATGAACCATGAATGGAGGAGCCATGAAGAAAAAGGGCAGACTTGGTGAAAGACAATATTCCAGGGTGGTAGCAGGCACGATCAGTGGTGGGCAAGTTGTTATTTTTGGGGACTCTTTCCCTCAGGCGCGTCTGTCATCATGGAGCTGATCTGACTGGTAGTGAGCGGTTGACCCAATTGAAATCAATGTCAGATAGTTTACAGGCACTTAAGAGCCTTTTTCGCTTACTTTTTAAATTTCTCCGTATGGCCACGGGATCCATGCAGCTAGGAATCCATGTCTGTCAACTTGAGGCGGGAGTTCCGTGGTCATTGCTCCAGCTGATTACTTGTCATCATCAAATGTACATTAAAAGCTCCCACTTGACAGATGATCATTTTCCTCAGGCAGAAGCTGTTGCTTAGTCCATTTCCAGTGTCGAAATCTCGACCTCAGAAAAGAATGACTCCGACACTTACAGCTCCGATGGAAGTTTCCCTTTTAATTTACTTGCTCGCAAGGGGTAGGTTTCACTCAGTCAAGGGCCAAATGAAACCTCCGCAATGGTACAGCTTCACAAGATATTTATACAGTAAAACCCAAGTTCTGGCCTCTCCCTGTGTATTGCTCTGTCTCACAGTCAGTGAATACAGATAAAGAGTTAATTACTATATCCTGGTACTGAAATGGTGTCAAGATATTCCCTTTTGTCAGGGTTATCAGAAAGCCAAACGGCCATTACTCCATGAGTCATAGGTAATGGGCTATCACCTGTCTTGTATTGTATCAGGATTATCCAATTTCCTGGTCAGTTTACCTGTTTGCTTCAAATGGATGAGGTAAAGGAAAGAGATAATGGCTAGAAGATAAGGGTGGGGTGACATGGAACTCCTGTAGTGTAGACAATAGGAGAGCACCATGGGGGGGGTTACTTGTCTCAGCATGACTTGTCTCCTAGCTGTCTGATAACCATCAGCCATCTAACAGCAGGTTTAGCTGTTCATAATAAGCTGGCTGCTAAAATGCAGAAAGTTCTGGAAGGGCCAGGACTCCATTTTAATCAAAAGGCACACAAATACCGTATGGTATCAGCTTAGATAAAAATACATTTCCACATTCCCCCATTTTGTCCTTCACAAGGACAACTCAATCCATTCTGATCTTGTACAGTCTCTCCATTTCCATTTCTTTTAGTTTCATTACTCACTAGGCATATTATACCCTCAGGATTTCCTATTCTGGGAGTAATGCTTAGGAAGGGAGGCTGATGGTTATTATCATAATTGGGCTGGTACCATCCCTGGAAGGCTGTAAGATTATACCCTGCCGACCTCCATTCTGTTTGCTCCTTTGTTTCTGGCCCCTTAGTTAGTTTTGTCCTGTTTTGCACTGTCAACCATTCTACCATTTCTGATTCGTTAAAGGGGACAGATCTCAGGGGAATACCCCCCTGGAGTGGACAGGTACATGGGAACATATCCAACAACTCGACAAGTTTCTTTCTTGAGCATACCTATAACTCAGTGCCATAAATACGTTTACGTGCAATTCCCTTCGGTGGTGGGTCTGTACCCCTGGTGTAATCAATAATGTGAAGTAAAACCCTGTCAATCCCAGCACCATCAGTCCCCATAGTCCATACAGTTCTTTATTCAGTCTTCCTTTTTCTGTTCCTCTGATTCCTTCGTCCCTTCCTCCTTTCTTTGTGTAGTTTCCATAATTTTGGACCAATTCGTTTTCCTCGGGAACACCGAATGTAAGGCTTCCCAACATCTTCCCCAGAACCCCTCTCCTGGCTTCGTGCTGGGATCTGCATCCGGAGCCTCTCGATGGGTTTTAAAATCTTTGAATTTTATCTCAAGTTCGGCAAAATTTGTGTCCTTTAACCATGCTTTCAGTAAGATTTGACCATCTAATATACTGGGTTCGTGGCACAAGATGATTACTTTTAACTGGTCTATGGCCTTTTCAATATTGGTTTTGGGGTCTGCCAATCCTTCCACAATTATTCTTAATTCACTTGGTGACCATGGTCGATAAATAGGGACCGGAGCCCCCCCCGAGAGTGGACTGGGAAAAAGTCTTACTGGGTATACTGATGATGATGGCTCCAGGGCACTGGGCTCTGGTCCACGGGTATGACTTCGTGTGCCCCCTGCAGGGCCGTCACGGTATTGATTCCCTTGTGACTGACTTATATTTCCTGCAGCCTCACCTGTATTGTTGGGAGCGGGTGTTACCCCGTTTCCCTGTACTCCGGCCCGAGGATCATCTCCTCCTTGGCCTGGAGCACCCCCCGGGGATGGAACATACGGCGGTGGTCGATGGCTGTAGGGAGTCCAATCCTCATCCCAGTCCTCATCCTCATCCTTATCCCAACCCTCCGGAGCCCTAGGTGAGTGTGCCTTTGTCTCTTTAGCAACCATAACGGATGGGTGTTTGTTATGTCGAGGGCGATTCACCTGCTCTACCCGTTCATCCCCCTGCTTTCTCCCTCTACTACACTGCTTGCTAACTCTTAGGCTCTTCTCGTGTCGTTCCTCAGCTTCCCTTTTCCAATCTCCAAACGCTGACCAATCCACTTTTTTTTTTCCTCTTCTACCTGGGTCTCTGTCTATAAGGCATTCTTCTAGACAGGTTATTCTCTCTAAATTGAATGAACCATCGGGTGGAAATGGCCTGTTTTCACCCTTAGTCCATTTTACCCATTCTCTTAGGTGGTCAATTGAAGACTGACCACAATTCTGGAGCATAAAATGGGCTGGGGTCCCTTTTGGTGGTGGTTTACTTGCTCCAGCCCCCATTCTGGATGATTTAAGATTTTACCACAGTTTCTGATCTCACAATCCTTTCGGCCAACCGAGTTCTCTACGCCCACTTCTCCTGGCCGTTACGTGGCCTGAAAAGGCTCTTAATTCGGGCTCAGTCTGGGTGTGTGAGATATGTTGGCACGAACCAATCGTAGTTGATCAATCAGTTACTGTTTCTTTTCTTAATCAATCCTTGTGTTTTTTTTTCCCGAATCACAATTTTCCCTAGTGACTCTTCCCGTTTCTCTAATGGCAATGACTCACAAAGGTATTGCACACAACAGTAATACAAGGACAACAAACAATATTCCCGTGAGTACACAAATCATAACCTCTAAACAAATTCTCAGTCTGCGTTGTACGCCACTACAGACCGAGTCCTTAACTTATCCTAATAACAGCTGATAAAACTTAAGGTTCCGTACCCAAACTCTTTGATCGATTGCGCTCTTTTTTTTTAATAGTCTTGTCACATAAGAACCCCTTCCGAATTAAAAACAATAAAAATCTTATCACATAAGAACCTTCGATCGATTATTAGCGCTTTCTTTTTTTTTCTTTTCTTTTAATAGTCTTATCACATAAGAACCCCTTCCGAATTAAAAACAATAAAAATCTTATCATATAAGAACCTGGAACCCTTTTCGATCGACTAGCGCTTTCTTACCTACTGAAACCTTCCCCGGGCTGTCTCGAGATTTTTTTTCAGAACCTGTTCTCTTCTGCTGGCGAGCTGAGAAAGAAATGGTTATAAAAAAAATACCTTTAACTTTTAAATGCCGAGTCTTTTAGATGCAGTACCTCAGCTGTGGACAACAGATTACATCTGCGATTCAACAGTGAAGAAACCTCTTGTGAGCAAAGGCTCACCTTGTTTGGCCACCGAAGCCTTTCACTGGAGAGGCACTATGCCTGTATCCGTTTTACTCACAGAATAGAGAGTATGCATCTCGGTGGAACCTCCAATAACTGTCGAAATCTCGACCTCAGAAAAGAATGACTCCGACACTTACAGCTCCGATGGAAGTTTCCCTTTTAATTTACTTGCTCGCAAGGGGTAGGTTTCACTCAGTCAAGGGCCAAATGAAACCTCCGCAATGGTACAGCTTCACAAGATATTTATACAGTAAAACCCAAGTTCTGGCCTCTCCCTGTGTATTGCTCTGTCTCACAGTCAGTGAATACAGATAAAGAGTTAATTACTATATCCTGGTACTGAAATGGTGTCAAGATATTCCCTTTTGTCAGGGTTATCAGAAAGCCAAACGGCCATTACTCCATGAGTCATAGGTAATGGGCTATCACCTGTCTTGTATTGTATCAGGATTATCCAATTTCCTGGTCAGTTTACCTGTTTGCTTCAAATGGATGAGGTAAAGGAAAGAGATAATGGCTAGAAGATAAGGGTGGGGTGACATGGAACTCCTGTAGTGTAGACAATAGGAGAGCACCATGGGGGGGGTTACTTGTCTCAGCATGACTTGTCTCCTAGCTGTCTGATAACCATCAGCCATCTAACAGCAGGTTTAGCTGTTCATAATAAGCTGGCTGCTAAAATGCAGAAAGTTCTGGAAGGGCCAGGACTCCATTTTAATCAAAAGGCACACAAATACCGTATGGTATCAGCTTAGATAAAAATACATTTCCACACCAGCACAGATTCTACAGGCTGCAAGTGTTTCCAGCAAAGTCTCCAACCAGTGTCACCTCTTTGGAAGAACTCTTTCACCATTGAAAAAATGCTTCTGTCATCTGAACTTCACCTGCCATCTATTCTATCAACGTGGATGCCATTTATACTGTCTCACCTTGGTCCTCAGAATCTGACCATGATGACCCCCAACACCAGCAGCACCAGGTACACCAGCAGCACCAACAACAACCCACAATCAACTGATGCTGCACAGGACAGAGGGCATCAGCACCCGACCACATTGCTGCCTGGGAGGCCAAGAATAGCCACCTCATGGCCAGATTTAGTTAACTTGAAGTTGTAAACCCATATGGCTGCCAGATGATGCACCAAGTTGGCACCACCCTACAATAACAGCATAAAGCATCCCTACAATGACCAAGCTATTCCTTTCACATCCATCACCATTGCAGGGGAACCGTTAAGACTCACTATTCACTGCAACTCAATAAGCCACTTCCAAAGGTGCCCACAAATCTGTCCAAGACCGTAAAGTGTTGAAAATAAAGATGTTTATGCTTGACACCACATTAACAGAAACTCTACATGAACATTGGATACAACTCCCAATTGCCTACCCTTGTGTGTTGTTAGTTAGTATGATTGCACTAGGATGAGGGTTAATGTGAGGGGTAGCTAGTGAGATGGGGATGTGATAACGTAGATAGAGAGAGGAATGGGTGGAGGTGCAAGGTATATTGGTATCAGTAAGGATGTGCAGGAGTAGGGTTGGGAAGACAGGGTGATGGGGATGTAATGAGACTCACAGCAGGATGAGGTTGAGTGTGGCTTTGTACTAACGTTTCCTGATCTAATGAGATCATTGAAACATTTGCGGCACCCAGGTCCTCCTGAACCCATTCCTGTTTGTAACCTCCTCTGCAATCTGCAACCAGGCTGTTTTGGTATCTTGCGATGGTCTCTTCTGCCCATCGGAAGGGAAGAGGACCTCCCTGCCTGCTCTAACATCGGAGAGACTGGGTGCAGCCCTCTGCCTCTGTGCAGTCATTGTCAGTGCTTGCAGCGCTCCAATGCTGTAGTACACTGACAGCATTATGTTAGATTAAACTTCAAATGTAATGTGGCCATGATCCCTTTAAAGATCCCGGTAGAAAACATGTCATGAATGACGTCACTAGACCCGCTCCATCTCATTTGGCCGGGCGAGCTTAATAGGCCTCATTAAGGTAAGTTCATTTTCAACAATAGGATGGAGCCAGCAGCGGGGTCGTGACCCGCCATGGACAGCGTCCACACTGAACCCGCCCAGTTAGACAAAACTCCGGCCAAAGAGTTAGAGAGAATAAGCTTGGAAGTAGACGGAAGAGAAACAAGACTGCTTGTTATCTATGGGTTTGGAGAATATATAATAACATTCAAATGTATTCACAATAATATAAAATTGTCTGGAGTGAGAAAAGGTTATATGGCCCATTAAGTCTGCTCCACTCAAAGTCGATATATGATTTTATTATCGTGGACTTTATCTTCTCCCCATTACCTGTTGATCCTCTATTTTAAGGAAGTTCCTTACCTTTCCTGAAATAAAAAAAGCAGTCCGCTTATTATCTTTATATCCCTCAGTCTCCCTTTTTGACAGATCCAGCTGAAACATCCCATAAAATAGTCATCATGCACCAATGCTTCTACATCCACAGGAACAAATAACATCATGAATGTAGTGAAGAATTTAGAAAATAAGACAACGATCTTCAAAGCTACTGACCAAAATGCCTTTCCATTTTAAATTACTGTGAACAAAATTGTGTTTTAAGATTTCAGGCTGAATGATGATCAAGGTAAGGATGTTAACAAATATAATATTGTAAAGTATGATTCTCTAATAAACTATGTAAACATTGTGCTGCATCTCAGACAAAATAATTGTTCCTCCAGCCAAGTTTTTTATGCTGTTTTTTTGTGTAAAATGAATAATTACTGCATTGTGGGTCAGAGTCACTGCAAATAGCCTGCTAGCTTGTCACACTGTTATAAATATTATCTTTCAGACATTGATGAATGCTTTGAAGGTGGACTGGGAACTTGTGGTCAGATCTGCAGCAACACGCCAGGGTCGTACACCTGCTCCTGTCTGCCTGGTTACACATTAGAGGACAATAAATGGTCTTGTCATGCACACTGTAAGTCACCGATGAACTTATTTTTATGTTGTTGTTTTTAAAGCAAGAGGAAAACAACTTAAGCCAAAAAAAACATTACACTCTAAAATGTAATGTAATCTAACACTTCAGTGCTACTTTGATATCTGATTAACATTCATGTCTATTTCCCTTAGTTCTAAGTCAAATATCAAATGAATGCTTCAATATAATAAAACTGTGGCTTGAATATTTCTGTGACCACCAGTGATCCCACTTGTTTTGTTCTTGAGAGAATGGTATAATTGAACTGTCACTGCTTTTGGATTTATCCTCTTTTTGTCTAATGTTAGAGATCCTTGGCTAGGACTCAAAGAAATGGTGGCCTAGTCTAACAGGGAACAGGTGAGTGATGATAGGAGTTGACATCCACATTTTCACATACTTATTGTTCCTGTTGTTACGAAACCTAAGATCGGTTAGGAGCTGGTCTTCTCCTTATCATTATAACTGACATCTTGGCCACCTTCTGTCTGTGGTATAGTGATAGAATATTCAATATTGCCAATTTTCCCAAAACTGGTCAAATTATCCTTTGGGCAACAGACGAATAACTTAAATGGAAATGAAAATCAGAAGAGACGTTGAACGAGTGGCTGAATTGATTTGACATTATCACAAAGTCAAATTTGTGTTAATTAAATGTGGAACAAAAAGCTAACTGGGACTCTTCTGCAATAGGGCTAATCCTCCAGATGTTTCCGGCAAGGAGTGGCACTTGTAGAGTGTGGGAACTGGGAAATTGTGGGGCTTCAGGCTATAATTTTCCATCTATTTAAATGAATAGATTAAAAAATCGGGGTCTGCAGGCCCACAATTTCTTGACTACCGTTCTTCTGGGTGACACCCCGTGCCATGAGGCCCTGAGCAGGCAATAACCATTAATGTTTGTCACTAAAATGAACAAAAATGTTGGTCTTGCATTGTGAGAACAGATTCCACTGCAATCATCAAAAAAACTAAAGGTTGTAAACCGAGCTGGAAGAAAGTTGTTGGCAAAAATCTAGGCCAGCTGTTAAATTTTTGAGAAAAACCTAACTCAGTCCAGTTCAGCATTCTAATGTCATTTACGTAAATGAAGTCTACATATTCTAAATATGCTAACATCGATCTGCTCTGTGCAAACAGAAAATCCAGTAACCTGTGGAGATTGCTAGGATAGACTGACCGACAGCAATGCTTTGCCTGGGAAGTGGCTGTTGATATGCATGATCTTGTGTTGCTGATCACTAACAACCTAGGCACTGAAGCAGTGGAACCCCTTTCAGTAAAACAATGTTGTTTTCCTGTGATTAACAAATCTGTAGCTGTCTTACTTGAGAGGATTGCGAACAATTTTGCAAACCAATGACAACCAGATTTGATGCAGAGATTTCAATAATTAATTGGAAAGAAAATGTTGCAAGCAAAATAAAACATAACTATCAATGTCATTAATAAATATGCTAATTAATGTATTGAAATGTCATAGATTCCATCTCTTATCATTACATTTGCATTTGCAGGATCTCCTGGTTTGAGGAGAATGACCAGGAGATCCAGGAGCTAATAAGCCACAAGCGAAAGACATATCTGAATTTAAAGCAGCAATCCAACTCGAGAGCAAGAAAGCAGCTCTACAGATGGCTGAAGGCCGAGGTCCAACAAAAAACCTGCAACCTAAAGAATAGATGATGGGTGGAGAAAGCACAGGAGATCCAGCAGCTGGCCAACAACCACGACATGCTAAGATTCTTCAGCGCAGTCAAGACCACCTACGGCCCAAGTACCCAAGGTCCTACCCCGCTGTTGGCCAAGAACGGAGACGTACTCATCTAGGACAAAGAGGAAGTTGGAAGGAGCACTTCGAAGATCTCCTTAACCGAGAATCTGTCTTCGACGTGAGTGTCCTCAACTCTATTCCGCAGCATGCTACCCGTCACCATCTCAACACAATCCCAGCCCGGCACGAGGTAGAAAAGGCTATTCGTCAGCTGAAGAACAACAAGGCATCAGGAGCAGATGGAATTCCCGCTGAGGCACTAAAGCATGATGGAGAAGCACTATGGGCATGAATGCATGACCTCAGCTGTCTTATCTGGAATGAGGAGAGCATGCCAGGAGATCTCCGAGACGCCATAATTGTGACCATCTTCATGAAAGGGGACAAGTCCAACTCCGGCAACTACAGAGGAATCTCCCTGCTGTCTGCCACAGAGAAAGTCATCGCAAGAATCCTCCTCAATCGTCTTCTCCCTGTGGCTGAACAGCTCCTCCCAGAGTCACAATATGGATTCCGTCCACTAAGGGGTACAACGGACAACCGACAACCACGACGTGCGAAGATTCTTTGCGACAACTACAAGAGAAATGCAGGGAACAGCACCAATCCTTGTACATGGCCTTCTTTGACCTCACAAAGGCCTTTGACACTGTCAACCGTGAGGGATTGTGGACCGTTCTCCTCCATTTCGGCTACCCTCAAGAGTTTGCCATCATCCTCTGCCTGCTCCACGATGACATGCAAGTCATGGTCCTGATCAACGGATCCACCACAGACCCAATCCACAGCCGGACCGGGGTCAAGCAGGGCTGTGTCATCGCACCAACGCTCTTCTTGATCTTCCTTGCTGCAATGCTTCATCTCACCCTCAGCAAGCTCCCTGCTGGAGTAGAACTAATCTAAACTAATGGGAATCTGTTCAACCTTCACCACCTCCAGGCTAGATCCAAGGTCATCCCATCTTCTGTCATTGAACTACAGTACGCAGATGATGCTTGCATCTGCGCACACTCGGAGGCTGAACTTCAAGCCATCGTCAACACCTTCGCCGAGGTGTACAAGAGCACGGGCCTTACACTAAACATTCGTTAGACAAAGGTCCTCCACTAACCTGACCCCACCACACAGCACTTTCCCCCGGTCATCAAAATCCACGGCGGGGCCTTGGACAATGTGGACCACATTCCATATCTCAGGAGCCTATCGTCAGCAAGGGCAGACATCGATGACGAGGTCCAACACCGTTTCCAGTGCACCAGCGCAGCCTTCGGCCACCTGAGGAAAAGAATGTTTGAAGACCAGGACGTCAAATCTGGCACCAAGCTTATGGTCTACAAGGGCAGTAGTGATACCTGCCTTCATATATGGCTCAGAGATGTGGACTATATCCAGCAGACATCTCAAAACGCTGGAGAAATACCACCAGCACTGCCTCCGCAAGATCCTGCAAATCCATTGGCAGGATAGATGCACCAATGTCAATCTTCTTGCTCAGGCAACATCCCCAGCATCGAAACACTGACCACGCTCGATCAGCTCCATTGGACGTGCCACATCGTCTGCATGCCCGACACGAGACTACCAAAGAAAGCGCTCTACTTGGTGATTCATCACAGCAAGCAAGCCCCAGGTGGTCAGAGGAAACGCTTCAAGGACACCCTCAAAGCCTCCTTGATAAAGTGCAACATCCCCACCGGCACCTGGGAATCCCTGGCCCAAGACTGCCCAAAATTGAGGAAGAGCATCCAGGAGGGGGCTGAGCACCTCGAGTCTCAGCACCGAGAGCAAGCAGAAACAAGCGCAGATAGCGGAAGGAGCGTGCGTCAACTCAGGCTTCCCACCCCCCCTTTCCTTCAACCACTGTCTGTCCCACCTGTGACAGAGACTGTAGGTCCTGCATTGGACTGTACCTGGAGCCACCTGAGAACTCACTTTTAGAGTGGAAGCAAGTCATCCTCGACTCCAAGGGACTGCCTTTGATGGATGATGATGCATTTTTATCGCATTTATATTCCACTTGCAATGTTTTAGTTAATTCCTCTTATGTTAGATTCCCCCAGTACCATTATACCATTCTCTAGGAATTGTTAATTCGATTCTGTAACCAATATGTAAGATTGGCCATGAGTGACTTGCCTGAACATTTTCTTCTTACTCGAAAGCAGGTTTTCCTCCACTAGGTACTTGCCCCAGCAAACTCTGACTGTAATTGGGAAATCACTGCTAGGAATCACATGTGCAAACCTATTTCATAACACTTTGTGTTACAGGTCTTGATACACTTACATCATTAGGCAGGCTTCCATACAGCAGATCTTAATTGGACTAAGCGAGTATCCCATGAGACATACTGGGCAGGTTGGCAGTGCTGCCATTGACTGTGCTTGCCACAAGTATTTTAATTACCAGGAGTGTGACGCCAACCGGCATGCAACACCACTTTGACGCACGCTCACCCATTTTGGAGCTCTTTCTGCCCTCTCCAAAGCATGCGTGTGTGTGCAGCCATTGACAGTGTGTCAAGACGTGAGAAAGTGACGGTGAGCTATTACTCGTACAGTAAACCGCTGCTGAGATAACTAGTAACTATGGAGAGCTCAGACTATGTAATTGGAGTGAAAACTGCTTCCAATGGGATGCATCAAATCTCCCCCACCTGGTCAGTCAAACATTACAGGAGGTAAATACTTTAAAAATAAACTTTACAGTACTACAGTTGTAAGAATCTGAGGGAAAAAAAATCAAAGCTGCAATTCCTTAAATTTTATACATTGGATTTTCTAGTTTAGGAACTTGTAAAATAAGATGCAAAGTTTGGAAGTCTGAGGGACTGCCTAGTAGTAATGGTATATCACATAGGGGATTCACCCCATGGTGAGTGCCTCTTAAAGCACAGATCAGATCTGGAGGGACTGTGACTGCAAGCACCACAGAAAGACTGTGGCAGAGATGTCCTTAAACCATTGCATGAGAAATAAATTGAAATAAACGTTTAAAAAAAAGGAAACATGAACCTCTTCATCAGGAGTTTAATGATGTAAATGGAGCAGAAGAGAGTTTGATTAAATTTTTAACAACAGCAGACTTTTGAAGAACTCTTAGTGAGAATATGATGTCTTAAAAACAGACTTCGGCCTCCTGCTGAGATTAGCTCTAGAAAGAGCGCATTGCATAAGAGATTCTGCACTCAGTAGGCAACACAAAATCTTCATGTGCTGCCTGTGCTCTTTATCCGGGTGGCCGTTAACTCTTGGCCCGCAGTGGCATGGCCGTTTTCTGGCCCAATCGAAATTCTAGTCCTGCAGGCTTTGTCTGTCATATGAGATCTTTGGAAGCCCTGTTTTTGCTGGTCCTTCTCAGCCTAATGCAGGTTGCTGGCCATAATAATTAGGATAGTGTACATTTATGATATGGGCAGTTGGGAATGCCTTACACCTGCAATGGATTAGCTTTACAATACGGTACACATTTACTTTAAATACCTGTTGTAGAGGTGATAGCCTAGTTTAATGCATCTCTTCAGTGTAGTGATGTACGGAAGCCAGTTACACCAAACAGTAATTTCAGGGAATGTGATAAATGATCAGGAAATGTGCACCAATCTTTATTCTGGGTATGACTGCTTGGTAATCCCAAATAATGGAGGATTAGCTGCTAATGTTAATAATAATTTTCAGGCTCTGTTGTGTCTCTGATCAGGTCCAGTTCATACATTTATTTGCTTTTAATTTCTTTAAGTTCCACCACCATACCTCATCTTCAGCCAGGGTAATGCAATATTCAAGATTGACAGAGAGGGAACTAACCACCAGAGGCTCGTGACCAATTCTGGGATATCTGTCCTCTTGGACTTCCACTACAGGAATGGAAGAATCTACTGGGCCGATACAGAGAAAGGACTCATACAACGGGCCTTTATAAATGGCACAAAAAGAGAGGTAGGTGTACAACACTGAAGGCATAGCTTTCAGGCTTTATTCTTGCAAATTTGAATCATGTTCAGATTGTGATTGTTTTTTATTCATTCATGGAATGTGGGTGTCACTGGCAAGGCCAGCACATATTGCCAATCCCTAATTGCCTTTGTGAGCTGCCTTCTTGAACCGCTACAGTCTGTGTGATGAAAATACTCCCACAGTGTTGTTAGGGAGGGAGTTCCAGGATTTTGACCCAACGACAATGAAGGAGCAGTGATATATTTCCAAGTCAGGATGGTGTGTGTCAGTCAGCACGGCCAGCATTTTCATCTCCTTTACTGCTACATAGCATGGCATGGCTGCCCAATGTAACCGCAAATTACATCATTTCCCACAGTACAGGGGTCACTGATGATTGCTATATGTCCAGCTTGAAATCGACCCTGGGTGTCAGTAAGTGACCATGTTTGTGTTATAATTGTTGTGTATGTATAAATTCTGTACATTCAATGTACAGTTACATAAGACCATTGAATGTATCTTTACACTGTATACAATATACCTGTATCATCAGAGGGTGCAACTGGTGGAGACCTAGAGGTCACCTGCACACCGCAGGTAACCAAGTATAAAAGGGAGCTCACCTTACTGTAACCTCATTCAGGAGATGCAATAAATGGACTAAGGTCACAACAGTTCAAGTGCAATACCTTATCTCGTGGAGTCATTACTAGAGTGCTTACAGACACAATGATTGGCGATGAGAATACGAATTTCCACACGAAAAATGGCTAACCTTGGCAACTTTCAACAATTCGCTGATAGAGAAGATCGGGATGCCTTTGTGGAAAGGCTAAAACTTCATCACGAACGACCTGGCTGGAAACACACTGACCTCGCTGGCTGATAAGCGCCGAGCCATCCTGCTCAGCAGTTGTGGGCCCACCGTTCGTGGCCTTGTCAGGGATTTGCTAGCCCCAGAGAAGATGACAATGAAAATGTTCGCGGAACTCGTAAGGTTGATACAGGAACAGCTCAAGCCGAAAGAGAGTATCCTCACAGCCAGACACCGGTTCTACACACACCGACAGCCCGAAGGCCAAGAAATCGCAAAATATGCTGCAGACCTGAGACAATTGGCTGCACCGTATGATTTTGGCAACCACCTCATCGAAGCACTGAGGGACATCTTTGTTATTGGAATTGCCACGAAGGCCTCCTCCACAGGCTGCTCTCTGCGGACACCACGGTTACCCTGCAGAAGGCAATTAGCGTGAGCCAAGCGTTCATGGCCTCGGCCTGCGGATGTTTCAACCCCAGGACTCTAACACGGCGAGTACAATGAACCGAATGGCACCTTTCAGAGGCAAGACTGCAATCCTGAGTCCCGCAACCATGTGTCCGCCCGAGGGGGCCAATTGGCCAGCCCCATGCTGGCACTGTGGAGGAAATCACAGAGTCCACCAGTGCCAATACAGAGACTATACTTGCAAAGGCTGTAACACTAAAGGCCATCTGCAGCAAATGTGTAAAAGAAATTTTACTCATCGAGTCGCTGAAGAGTTGGCCGATCACCCGGGCTCCAGTACTGATGAAGACGAAGAGAGAGTCCAGGAGGCAGCTCAGCCCCAGGAAGAGGTGTACGGAGTGTTTACCTGCTCCACCGAGAGTTCCCCGTTGAAAATAGAAGTTGAAATCAATGGTGTTCCAGTCGCGATGGAGGTCGACACAGGGGCGAGCCAATTGCTGATGAACCAGGTGGCCTTCGAGAAACTCTGGGACAATCCTATCAAACAACCCAAAATGCTACCAATCCAGATGAAGCTGCTCACTTACACAATCGCCACCATCCCAGTGGTTGGCAGCATGGATATCCAGGTGTCCTACGGCAGCGCGATGCATTGGCTACCTTTGTGGATCGTTGCTGGTGATGGTCCAACGCTGCTAGGAAGAAGATGGATGAAGCAAATCCAAATCTGTTGGAGCTGGGAAAGCCTCCAGGTCCCAGCGATTGGCATCCTATGTGGCCCCAAATTTGGATCCATCACAGCAGCTGAAGATCATACTGTCCAACTCGACTGCGCGGCGACGACACAGACCGTACTACCCAATGGTAAGATGATCCAACCCGAACAACCAGACCTCACCTTCTGGGCCATGGCAGGACTCCGAAGGAAGAAGATCAATGCAGAAGGTAAATTCCCGGCTTCCGTGGCAGAACCTGGGGAGAAAAGGATCACCGCAGCCCTCCCAATGGGACCTGGGATGACCAGGTTCCCACTACCTCTGAAGGGCAGCAGGGAGACCTTGCAGCCCTCAAAGGAGGACAGGGACGCCACACATTCCTATGGCTCTGCCCACCACTTGGCAACGGCAAAGGCCCTGAGACCCAGCTAGGGGAGCAATCCGAGCCCACCCAGCTGGCAGGGGCGCAGCGCCGCCATCAGACAACCTGGACACAGTCCGGTTACTCTGGAACTAGCATCCTCACCCACCTGCACCTACACACCAGGAGCAAGACTGTAATACCACGTATGTACCTTAGCTGTAATATGTAATATTAGGGGTACTGAAGTTGCATGTTCAGCCATGAACTCATTGAATGGCGGTGCAGGCTAGAAGGGCCGAATGGCCTACTCCTGCACCTATTTTCTATGTTTCTATGTTTCTATGTACTTGTTCTATTACTGCTAAACCCAAACAGTGATGTAACAAATCCTACTTTTTTTTCCATTCTCTGTACATGTATGTAAATTCAAATGTCAAGCCACACATATGTATATGTATGGGCGGGGGGGAGAAATGGGGGTTATGTAGCCATGGACATACATGGATCACACACAGTGCCCAGTTAATCACCCATTTCAACCTCCAACCGTCCACTGCTGACCATTTCTGAATGTCATGGCAATAAGGACTTGGGAGTCCACAGGAGAGAGCCATTCCCAAGCACAGATAAAGTGCAAGGGCTTTAGGCACTCAAGTCGAGGGCCAGAGCACACAGCATAAAGGCCAGTGGCACAAGACTTAGGGGGGAGTGATGTTGTGATGTATAAACCCTGTACACTCAATGTACAGTTATATAAGACCATTGAATGTATCTTTACACTGTATACAATATGCCTGTACCACCAGAGGGTGCAACTGGTGGAGATCTCGAGGTCACCTGCACACCGCAGGTAACCCAGTAAGTTACCTTACTGTAACTTAATTCAGGACCTGCAGTAAATGGACTAAGGTCACAACAGTTCAAGTGCAATACTTTATCTCGTGGAGTCATTACTAGAGTGCTTACAGACACAACAATAATGGTTTAATACATGGAATATGTGAATGTGGTAAGGCGTTCAATTCCAAGTTGTAGTTGAATGTGTGCTGAATTATGGCTATGTATAAGATGCAGCGAAACATCTGCAAGTTCATGTGACAGCTTACCATAGGCATGCAGTACACGCGGAACAGGTTAACAAGCGATCTCGGGATATCTACCTGATACATGGTAAGGTAGTCTCACTTGGCAGATTCCTTAATGTGTGTCATCTTCTCCCACATAAGAGCATAAGAACATAAGAAATAGGAGCAGGACCATTTGGCCCCTCGAGCCTGCTCCGCCAATCAATAAGATCATGGCTGATCTGATCATGGACTCAGTTCCACTTCCCTGCCTGCTCCCCATAACTCTTCACTCTCTTATCGCTCAAAAACTGTTAAAAGAAACTGAATGCAACTGAACTGAACTATAGAAAATGGTAGAAAGAAACAGAAATAAAAGAAGAAAAGAACATTGAAAGAGAAACCAAAGATAAATTGCATAGTATATAAAAAAAAATTATTTTAATGAATCTACAACAGCAACTAATCATGAGTTTGACATTCAGATTTTGGATACACTCGTCCTGTATTTTTGAAGGGTAATTTTACGAGTGACACATGGACTGCAGATCAACAATTTTGGGTTTGTGCTTTTTGTTATATATGTGGACTTGTATTTACAATATACAGCCACCAGAGGGCTCATTCCCTGGTGTCGCAAGGGATCCCATAATCCCTTGGGAGCACAGGTATTTAAGAGGGCTTCACAGGTTGTAAAGGCACTCTGGAGACCTGCAATAAAAAACTAAGGTCACACTTTACTTTGAGCTCACAGTGTTCAGTCTGACTCTTTCTCCATACACTACAACTGGCGACAAGATACAGATAGCGAATCCAAAGTTGTAGAGAACAGTGGGCATCCAGGAGAAATTTTCGGAGGGAGATGATTGGGAAATTTTTGTGGAGCGACTCGACCAATACTTCATGGCCAACTAGCTAGATGGGGAAGCGAGTGCTGTGAGTGTTCCTCCTCACCGTCTGTGGGGCACCAACGTATGGTCTCATGAAGAATCTGCTCAATCCAGCGAAACCCACGGAGAAATCGTACGACGATTTGTGCACACTGGTCCGAGAGCATTTGAACCCGAAGGAAAGCGTTCTGATGGCGAGGTACTGGTTCCACACCTACAAAAGGTCTGAAGGCCAGGAAGTGGTGAGTTATGTCGCCGAGCTGAGGCACCTTGCAGGGCATTACGAATTTGAGGGACATTTGAAGCACATGCTCAGAGACTTTTTCATACTTGGCATTGGCCACGAAACCATACTTCGCAAGCTTATGACTGTAGTGACCCCAACCTTGAGTAAGGCCATAGCGATAGCCCAGGTGTTCATTGTCACCAGTGACAATACTAAGCAAATCTCAGTACACAAGTGCTGCTACAAGTACTGTGAACAAAATGATGTTGTTTTCGAATCGTAACGTACAAGGCAGGTCAAACATATCTGCAGCTACACATCCGCAGATATCTCAGAGTCCACCATCAAGGGT
Source organism: Pristiophorus japonicus (assembly GCF_044704955.1). NCBI lineage: Eukaryota > Metazoa > Chordata > Chondrichthyes > Pristiophoridae > Pristiophorus > Pristiophorus japonicus. The sequence continues at coordinate 259,447,191 of NC_091978.1, read as the reverse complement.
GATGAATGCAAGGCAATTAACACCTTGTTGGCGCTGCGGGGGTGATCATCGTTTCCATTCATGCTGATTCAAAGGATATGTTTGCAAGGGCTGTGGAACAATGGGACACCTCCAACGAGTGTGCAGACGAGCTGCAAAGCCTGTTAAACCTGCAAATCACCACGTTGCAGAGGAGAACAGATCCACGGAGGATCACTAGGAACCAAAGCCTCAGAGAGAGGAGGCAGAGGTACATGGGGTGCACACATTCACTACGAATTGTCCCCCAATAATGCTGATTTTGAACTAAATGCACTCCAGGTGTCAATGGAGCTGGACACGGGCGCGAGCCAGTCCATCATGGGCAAAAAGACTTTCGAAAGGTTGTGGTGCAACAAGGCCTCAAGGCCAGTCTTAACTCCAGTTCGCATGAGACTAAGAACTTACACTAAAGAACTGATTCCTGTAATCAGCAGTGCTACCGTAAAGGTCTCCTACGATGGAGCGGTGCACAAGCTACCACTCTGGGTGGTACCGGGCGATGGTCCCACGCTACTCAGCAGGAGCTGGCTGGGAAAGATACGCTGGAACTGGGACGACGTCCGAGCGCTATCGACCACTGACGACACTTCGTGTGCCCAGGTGTTAAACAAATTTCTTTCGCTGTTCGAACCAGGCATCGGCAAATTCCAAGGAGCAAAAGTGCAGATCCACCTAATTCTGGGGGTGCGACCCATCCATCATAAGGCGAGAGCAGTACCGTGCATGATGAGAGAAAGGGTAGAGATCGAGCTAGACCGGCTGCAACGAGAGGGCATAATTTTGCCGATCGAGTTCAGCGAGTGGGCAATCCTATTGTCCCAGTCCTCGAGGGAGACGGCACCTTCAGAATCTGTGGCAATTACAAAGTAACTATCAATTGTTTCTCCCTGCAGGACCAATACCCACTCCCAAAAGCTGATGACCTCTTTGCAACGCTGGCGTGAGGAAAGACGTTCACGAAGCTAGATCTGGCTTCAGCCTATCTGATGCAGGAGCTGGACGAATCATCAAAGGCCCCCACCTGCATCAACACGCACAAAGTTCTTTTTGTTTGGAATCCGATCAGCGGCGGCGATATTCCAGAGAAACATGGAAAGTTTGCTGAAGTCAGTCCCGCACAACGTGGTCTTCCAGGACGACATCTTGGTCACAGGTCGGAACACAGTCGAGCACCTGCAGAACCTGGAGAAGGTTCTTAGTTGACTCAACCGCGTGGGGCTCAGGTTAAAATGCTCAAAGTGCGTTTTCCTGGCACCTGAAGTGGAGTTCCTGGGAAAGAGGATTGCGACGGACGGCATCAGGCCCACCAACGCGAAGACGGAGGCAATCGAGAACGTACTGAGGCCACAGAACATGACGGAGCTGCGGTCGTTTTTGGGACTCTTGAACTACTTTGGTAAATTCTTACCGGGTCTCAGCACCCTGCTAGAATGACTATATGTCTTAATACGAAAAGGGGGCGACATTCCTTTGTAAAAGCGAGAAAATTGCTATGCTCAAACAAATTGCTTGTGTTGTATGATCCATGTAAGTGTTTGGTACTAGCATGTGATGCGTCGTCTTATGGCGTCGGGTGTGTATTGCAACAAGCTAATGATTTTGGGAAACTGCAACCAGTTGCTTATGCATCCAGGAGTCTGCCTAAGGCTGAGAGAACCTACAGCATGATTGAAAAAGAAGCGTTAGCGTGTGTCTATGGGGTGAAGAAAATGCATCAATACCTGTTTGCGCTAAAATTCAAATTGGAAAATGACCATGAGCCACTTATATCCCTGTTTTCTGAGAGTAAAGGGATAAATACCAACGCATCGGCCCGCATCCAGAGATGGGTGCTTACGTTGTCTGCATATAACTACGCCATCCGCCACAGGCCAGAAACAGAAAACTGCGCCGATGCTCTCAGTAGGCTGCCATTGCCCACCACGGGGGTGGAAATGGTGCAGCCCGTAGATATAGCAATTATGGAAGCATTTGAGAGTGAGCAATCACCCGTCACTGCCCGCAGATCAAAACCTGGACAAGCCAGGACCCCTTATTATCTCTAGTCAATATCTGAGTGCTTCAAGGGAGCTGGTCCAATGTCCCAGTGGAAATGCAGGAAGAGATAAAGCCGTTCCAGCAGCACAAAGATGAAATGTCTATACAGGCAGACTGCCTTCTGTGGGGCAATCGAGTAGTGGTCCCCAAGAAGGGCAGAGACACCTTCATCAATGAGCCCCACAGTACCCACCCAGGCATCATAATGATGAAAGCGACAGCCAGATCATACGTGTGGTGGCCCGGTATCGATGCGGACTTAGAGTCCTGCATTCACAGATGTAATACATGCTCGCAGTTAAGCAATGTACTCAGGGAGACGCTGCTAAGTTCATGGTCTTGGCCCTCCAAACCATGGTCTAGGGTACACGTCGACTATGCAGGTCCGTTCTTGGGTAAAATGTTCCTTGTGGTTGTAGACGGGTACTCCAAGTGGATTGAATGTGAGATAATGTCAGCTAGCACGTCCGCTGCCACCACTGAAAGACTGCGGGCCATGTTTGCCACACACGGCTTACCCGATGTCCTGGTGAGCGACAACGGGCCATGTTTTACCAGTGCTGAGTTCAAAGAATTCAAGACCCGTAACGGGATCAAACATGTCACATCTGCCCCATTTAAACCAGCGTCCAATGGTCAGGCAGAGAGAGCAGTGCAAACCATCAAGCAAGGCTTGAAGACGGTAACTGAAGGCTCACTGAAGGCTCGCCTATCCCGAGTCCGGCTTAGCTCACGCACGAGACCACACTCACTCATTGGGATCCCACCTGCTGAACTGCTCATGAAAAGAACACTTAAGACAAGGTTCTCGTTCGTTCACCCTGATCTACATGAACAGATAGAGAGCAGGCGGCTTCAACAAAGTACATATCATAATAGCGCAAATGTGTCACGCGAGATTGAAGTCAATGATCCTGTATTTGTATTAAATTATGGACAAGGTCCCAAGTGGCTTCCCCCACTGTCATGGCCAAAGAGGGGAGCAGGATGTTTCGGGCCAAACTCTCAGATGGACTCAGTCACTGGAAACACTTGGACCAGATCAAATTAAAATTCACGGACTACCCTGAGCAACCCACCTTGGACCCTATCTTTTTTGATCCCCCAATATACACACCAGTGGCAACCGGCACCATGGTTGACCACGAAGCAGAACCCATCATCCACAGCAGCCCTGCAGGGCCCAACACACTAGGCAGCCCAGCAAGGCCAGCTGCACAGCAGCCCAGCGAGGGCCCAACAAATGATTCAACAATACCAGCTTTCACATCGAGACGATCAACCAGGGCAAGAAGGGCCCCAGATCGACTCACTTTGTAAATACTTACACTATTGACTTTGGGTTGGAATGTTGTTATCTATGTGGACTTGTATTTAATCTGTACAGCCACCAGAGGGCTCATTCCCCGGAGTCCCAAGGGATCCCATAATCCCTTGGGAGCACAGATATTTAAGAGGCCTTCACAGGTTGAAGAGGCACTCTGGAGACCTGCAATAAAAGACTAAGATCACACTTTACTTTGAGTTCACAGTCTGACTCGTTCTCCATACACTACATTTTTGATTGCCCATTCATTAAAATGAATGGCCCGAACACCTTGGAAGGCACAAGCTTGAATTTCTGATATGCACTCCTAGCAAGTGAGGCTCTACACTGGGAGCAAACACCCATTATATTACTCATTAGAAGTGTGGAAAAACCTTTTTACAATCACTAAGGAGATGGTACTTGTCATGTATCTTACATTATTATATATAACTGTATCCTAACATGCTATACATGACTGTAATAAGATATGACCTATAACCACCAGCATACCTTACCACCAGGGGTACACTTGCAAGAGACAGGTATATAAGGACAGATCTCAGGCTAGTGCAGCATTCCAGAGCTGTGAAATAAAGGTGCAGGTCCAGAGTGACCTTGACTTCACTACATGCCTCATGTGAATCTGTATTGAGGGGACAGGACTTTACAGTACTCAGTAAGATAATGGGACTAAAGGCAGATAAATCCCCTGGACCAGATGGCTTGCATCCTAGGGTCTTAAGAGAAATAGCGGCAGGGATTGTGGGTGCATTGGTTGTAATTTACCAAAATTCCCTGAATTCTGGGGAGGTCCCAGCAGATTGGAAAACTGCAAATGTAACGCCCCTATTTAAAAAAGGAGGCAGACAAAAAGCAGGAAACTATAGACCAGTTAGCCTAACATCTGTGGTTAGGAACATGTTGGAGTCCATTAATAAAGAAGCAGTAGCAGGACATTTGGAAAAGCAAAATTTGATCAGGCAGTCAGCATGGATTTATGAAGGGAAAGTCATGTTTGATAAATTTGCTGGAATTCTTTGAGGATGTAATGCACAGGGTGGATAAAGGGAAACCAGTGGATGTGGTGTATTTGGACTTCCAGGAGGCATTTGACCAGGTGCCACATAAAAGGTTACTGCACAAGATAAAAGCTCATGGGGTTGGGGATAATATATTAGCATGGATAGAGGATTGGCTAACTAACAGAGAACAAAGAGTCAGGATAAATGGTGCATTCTCTGGTTGGCAACCAGTAACTAATGGGGTACCGCAGGGATCAGTGCTGGGACCCCAACTATTTACAATCTATATTAACGACTTGGAAGAAGGAACTGAGTGTAACGTAGCCAAGTTTGCTGACGATAGAAAGATGGAAGGAAAATCAATGTGTGAGGAGAACACAAAAAAATCTGCAAAAGAACATAGACAAGCTAAATGAGTGGGCAAAAATTTGGCAGATGGAGTACAATGTTGGAAAATGTGAGATCATGCACTTTAGCAGAAAAAAATCAAAGAGCAAATTATTATTTAAATGGAGAAAGATTGCAAAGTGCAGCAGTACAGCGGGACCTGGGGGTACTTGTGCATGAAGCACAAAAGGATAGTATGCAGGTACAGCAAGTGATGAAAAAGTCCAATGGTATCTTGGCCTTTATTGCAAAGGGGATGGAGTATAAAAGCAGGGAAGTCTTACTACAGCTATATAAGTTATTGGTGAGGCCACACCTGGAATACTGCGTGCAGTTTTGGTTTCCATATTTACGAAAGGATATACTTGCTGTGGATGCAGTTCAGAGAAGGTTCGCTAGGTTGATTCCGGGAATGACGGGGTTGAATTATGAGGAAAAGTTGAGTAGGTTGGGCCTCTACTCATTGGAATTCAGAAGAATGAGAGGTGATCTTATCGAAACGTATAAGATTATGAGGGGGTTTGACAAGGTGGATGCAGAGAGGATGTTTCCACTGATGGGGGAGACTAGAACTAGAGGGCATGATCTTAGAATAAGGGGCCCCCCATTTAAACTAGAGATGAAGAGAAATTTCTTCTCTCAGAGGGTTGTAAATCTGTGGAATTCACTGCTTCAGAGAGCTGTGGAAGTTGGGACATTGAATAAATTTAAAACAGAAATAGACAGTTTCTTAAATGATAAGGGGATGAGGGGTTATGGGGAGCGGGCGGGGAAGTGGAGCTGAGTCCATGATCAGATCAGCCATGATCTTATTGAATGGCAGAGCAGGCTCGAGGGGCCATATGGCCTATTCCTGTTCCTATTTCTTATGTTCTTATGTAAAGACCCTGGGAGTGAAATTGTTTTTAGGCGAAAGTGCAAAACGGGCGATAGCAAATCGGCAGCCTGTGTAAAATGTCCGGGCGTGTTGTAAAACATGATGCTGATTGGCTAGTGCCTGTTTTGCACTTTCACCGAAGACCAATTTTACCCCCACTAACTCTATCCTGCACCGAATGCTCACAATCAAAAAAATACAACAATAATTCAGTAATAGTTCTTAAAATATTACCATTGCGCATGCCCCACTGACAGACACACATTCATTATTGCAATTGTATATGCCACAATTATTTAACTGAATAAAACTGCTATAATTTTTTGTAACTTTTGGATTGATATCTGTTGTGAATTAATGCCAATTCGCTAAAGAAGGAAGTTTACTCTTGTAAAGAGACAGCTGACATCAATTGGACTAAATTCCAATAAAGGTGCATTGTTATCATTTAATCTGTTTTATTATTTTTTTGAAGAGAACATCAAAGGAGAATGAACCTGTCTTATTTGCATCACAGAGTGTACGGGCTGTCGGGAAAGGTCTTTTGGGATTTGCTGTGGATTGGTTGCACAACACCATCATTTGGACCAATCAAAGGAAAGGAACCATTGAACTGTCGAACTTACATGGAAAGAATTTCAAGATCCTGCTGAAAGAACTGACTTTTCCCACTGTCATAGCAGTCGATCCAGAACAAGGGTAGGACTTTGGTTTATTCTTTTCTGCTATTCAGATTTAAAGACCACTTTTCCAAATGTGTAATCCCGGCAGGTGAGGCTCTGCAGCAGGTGTCGGCATTCAGAAAATCGGCCCCGTTAAGAGTATGTGTTTTAATAAAAACTTTGAAACAAAGGCAGCAAATAAGACCTCCCTCGGTGAGAATGTGGATCAGAGAATCAGGCACAGAGGTCACTTTTACCTAATTGAGGCAGTAGAGTAGCACAGCATCTTTTCATGTTTGAGGACTTGGATTTGGAACTAGCCCAGAATGATGATGTGAAAACCTCCTCTTTATGCGAGCCAGAAGGATCCTAAAGGAAATGATTTGGGGCAGTTTCAGGCAGGTACTGGGTGACAGCACCAAACACCTACAATTTGTCAGTGATTGACAATCTGATTCAGAATGATCACAGGATAGTTAATGTTAGAACTGGAAATGTCACCCAGTAAGGAGAGGCATCATCATCATCATAGGCAGTCCCTCGGAATCGAGGAGGACTTGCTTCCACTCCCTAAGTGAGTTCTTTGATGGCTGAACAGTCCGATACGAGAGCCACAGACCCTGTTACAGGTGGGACAGACATTCGTCGGGGGAAGGGGTCAGTGGGGCTGGTTTGCCGCGCGCTCCTTCCGTTGCCTGCACCTGGCCTCTTCATGCTCCTTGCATCGAGACTCAAAGAGTTCAATGCCCTCCCGGATGTACTTTCTCCACCTCGGGCAGTCTGCGGCCAGGGTCTCCCAGGTGTCAGTGGTGATGTCGCACTTTACCAGGGAGGCTTTGAGGGTGTCCTTATAAGGAGAGGCAGCTTGTGCAAGAAAGAGGAAGCATTACATTCCATTTATCCTGTGCAACAGCTGGTCTGGTTTATTACTTGATGCTGACACCAAGATGGATAAAGAGAAAATGTGATCCATTCCCAACTCTGTTATATTGGGGTCGATTTTTAACTTGCCGTCCGGTGTATCAATGGCATTGCACATCGGCCGCTGAATCAATAGATATGAAAGTCGAGCGGTTTCCAGAACGGCCGGTTGATCCAAGCTGCCAGTTTTACGCCTGAGCGCCAAGTTGAAAATCTACCCCATTGCACCTTAACAAGCATAATCAGCAAAATATGATAAAAAGAAGAGTGGACGGTATAAACCTCAAACAAGGAAAAATAAATTGCATGGAAATTAGGTAAGGAGCTAAAAACCGCTATTTATATTGTTTCTCCTGGCCTCCCGCCAAAGTAATGGCAGAAGATCAGGAGAATCCCACAGAAATTTCAGACCAATAGAACTTTTCCAAGGGTGTTTTAAATAGCAGTTATGATCAACAGGGCATTCAGAGGAATACCAAACCTCCTGCAAAGATTTTCACGTCTTGGAGCTGCTTTGTGAAGGAACGCGCCTTTTAAGCCACACGTAGATCACATTCCAGCTGCGGAGTTACTGGGATTCCACAGTGAAGATCTGACACATACATTTTTGTGCTTAACCTCTTCTCAGATGGCCTGATCCTGACCACTTCTTTCTGTGGCGTAGATGCAGCTTCACAATAAACATAAGTTTTGTAAACTTTCTTTATATTCCCGTTCATTATTTGCATCCGATATTTTAATTATTTTTCTGCTTTATGTCTTAAATGACCCCTTTCAGATTATCCTATTACTTTCCATTTTCTGAGGCCACGTCTGCCCTCTCAAGTGGACGTAAAAGATTCCATGGCATTATTCAAAGAAGATTAGGGATTTCTCTGGTGGTCTGGCCAAAATTTATCCTTCAACCAATACCTTAAAAAATGGATTAACTGGTCATTTATCTCATTGCTGTTTGTCAGGTTTGCTGTGTGCAAGTTGTCTGCCCTGTTTGCCTGAAAAAGAACACTTTGGCTGCAAAGCAGTTATAACGTCCGAAGGGCATAAAAGACACTATATAAATGCAAGCTCTTCTTTTCTTTTACAATGCTAATGCCTTTTCTTATTGATCTTATTTTATGTCCAAACATTTTAAATTTCTTTCTATTCTTTCTATTCTTTCTTATGTCACATTCTTCATTTTTTTATGTTTGAGAATTTATATGCCTTAGACTAAACATCATTTCATTTCAGACAGGGGCTCTCACTGTGTGAGGAATCATATGTTCAGAAATGGTATACAATCTTTATGTGGGGGAGAAGATATTGGTGATACCACCGACTAAAAATAAGGGTTGCACATGTGCAACCTTTCGAACATTTTGTGGGAACATCCATGAATAATTGTTCTGTAATTGAGAATGACTTACTCTCAATTGCCACTGAATATGTAAAGAAAGACTTAATGAAATACTTGAATTTATATAGCGTCTTTCATGATCACCGGACGTCTCAAAGCGCTTTACAGCCAACTAAGTACTTTTGGAGTGTAGTCACTGTGTAATGTGGGAATGTTATGCTTCCCAAGGCAAATCATGTCCATCCTGGCAATTTGAATCTGCTTTTTGTACTTTAAGGGATCATTGTTGTAGTTTGTGTTGCCAGTGGGGATATTCACCACCAGAGTTGCTCATCAGAAATTTGGGCTCCTAGTAACATAGGCTCAGAAACTTACCCATTTATGAATTGGTTTTCCAATTCCTTGTCTGTCAATGGATGGAAAATAATAGGCAGTACATGTGCAGTATTCCAATCCAAGCTTGCAGCTGGCAAGATACCTCACTGCGGGCAAGGATTCAGAATATTTACTCTTTAGTATCAGCATCAAGCAGTCCCAGGTCAGGAATAACAAGGGTTTGGATCAAAGGCAGAGTACTGTATCCTTACTCAGCAATATGCTTTAATTTCAGCTTCAGGAACAACAGCGCTGATATTTTTGGATTTTCATATGAAATTTTAAAGCAGATTTTATAATTGTTTTATCAACTTTATTTAACAGTTGAAGATATCTACTTATGAATATTGCTCACATTTTGAGAGATTTGCATGATTTCCACAACATTTTGCTGCCTTCTTAATGTTACGGAGTTTTCAATTTAAATGTAAAGCTCTGACAGCTCAAACTCCAAAGTGATATAAATGGTTGTGTGTTTGAGGTCTTACAGTGCTCATCTCATAGAGTATGAGAGGAAGCTTGCTGGGAACATAAAAACTGACTGCAAAAGCTTCTATAGATATGTGAAGAGAAAAAGATTAATGAACAAATGTAGGTCCCTTGCAGTCAGAATCAGGTGAATTTATAATGGGGGACAAAGAAATGGCAGACCAGTTACACAAATACTTTGGTTCTGTCTTCACGAAGGAAGACACAAATAACCGTCTGTAAATACTAGGGGACCAAGGGTCTAGTGAGAAGGAGGAACTGAAGGAAATCCTTATTAGGTGGGAAATTGTGTTAGGGAAATTGATGGGATTAAAGGCCGATAAATCCCCGGGGCCTGATAATCTGCATCCCAGAGTATTTAGGGAAGTGGCCCTAGAAATAGTGGATGCATTAATGATCATTTTCCAACAGTCTATCGACTCTGGATCAGTTTCTATGGACTGGAGGGTAGCTAATGTAACACCACATTTTAAGAAAGGAGGGAGAGAAAAAACGGGTAATTATAGGCCTGACATCAGTAGTGGGCAAAATGTTGGAATCAATTATTAAAGATGAGATAGCAGCACATTTGGAAAGTGGTGACGGGATAGGTCCAAGTCAGCATGGATTTATGAAAGGGAACTCCTGCTTGATAAATCTTCTAGAATTTTTTGAGGATGTAACTGGTAGAGTGGACAAGGGAGAACCAGTAGATGTGGTGTATTTGGACTTTCAAAAGGCTTTTGACAAGGTCCCACACAAGAGATTGGTGTGCAAAATTAAAGCACATGGTACTGGGGGTAATGTACTGACGTGGATAGAGAACTAGTTGGCAGACAGGAAGCAGAGAGTCGGGCTAAACGGGTCCTTTTCAGAATGGCAGGCAGTGACTAGTGGGGTACCGCAGGGCTCAGTGCTGGGACCCCAGCTTTTTACAATATACATTAATGATTTGGATGAGGGAATTGCGTGTAATATCTCCAAGTTTGCAGATGAACTAAGCTGGGTGGCAGTGTGAGCTGTGAGGAGGACGCTAAAAGGCTGCAGGGTGACTTGGACAGGTTAGGTGAGTGGGCAAATGAGTGGCATATGCAGTATAATGTGGATAAATGTGAGGTTATCCACTTTGGTGGCAAAAACACGAAGGCAGAATATTATCTAAATGGCGGCAGATTAGGAAAAGGGGAGGTGCAACGAGACCTGGGTGTCATGGTACATCAGTCATTGAAAGTTGGCATGCAGGTACAGCAGGCGGTGAAGAAGGCAAATGGTATGTTGGCCTTCATAGCTAGGGGATTTGAGTATAGGAGCAAGGAGATCTTATTGCAGTTATACAGGACCTTAGTGAGGCTTCACCTGGAATATTATGTTAGTTTTGGTCTCCTAATCTGAGGAAGGACGTTCTTGCTATTGAGGGAGTGCAGCGAAAGTTCACCAGACTGATTCCCGGGATGGCAGGACTGACATATGAGGAGAGACTGGATCGACTGGGCCTGTATTCACTGGCATTTAGAAGGATGAGAGGGGATCTCATAGAAACATATAAAATTCTGACTGGACTGGACAGGTTAAATGCAGGAAGAATGTTCCCAATGTTGGGGAAGTCCAGAACCAGGGGACGCAGTCTAAGGTTAAGGGGTAACCCATTTAGGACTGAGATAAGGAGAAACTTCTTCACTCAGAGAGTTGTTAACCTGTGGAATTCCCTACCGCAGAGAGTTGTTGATGCCGTTCATTGGATATATTCAAGAGGGAGTTAGATATGGCCCTTACGGCTAAAGGGATCAAGAGGTATGGAGAGAAAGCAGGAAAGGGGTACTGAGGTGAATGATTAGCCATGATCTTATTGAATGGTGGTGCAGGCTCGAAGGGCCGAATGGTCTACTCCTGCACCTATTTTCTATGTTTCTATGCTTCAGATTCAGCTCGAGTCAAAACATGTATTTCAGATATGACTGACACTTAGGTGTTACCTGCCAGCCTGGCAAGTGGGATACTTTGCCAGTCTGTCTCATGACCAATCATTTCCAAGTCAGTTATAGCACAGCCAACTGCATGCAAAGATCGCTCTACTCTGTCCTATTTTCTCTATGTAGTCACTGTAGCACCCTATACTAACTAACCCATGATGCTCTTTACCGATGTCAATTTGTTAACCTATTATATTGCACACTATCCTACAGCTAACCCTGCACACCATCAAGACCCCAGAGAAAGCTTTATAACATCACTGTGATAATTAATACAAACTGCATAATCTTATTCCAAGGTATATGTTTTGGGCTTCAGAAGGCTCTGTTCCAAACATTCATCGCGGAACTCTCAATGCTACCAGAGCTGTCAGCATTTTCAAGACCACCAAAAATGTAAAAACTTTAACTCTGGATCTTATTGACAAGCGCCTCTTCTGGGTTCAAAGTGATGTTGAGAATATCTCGAGCAGCATCAGATCATGTGATTACAACGGGAATTCAGCTCATATCATCAAACAATCAATACAGTAAGTGTCATGACAAAATAAATCAGGTTTATTGTTGCACCCCATGACCAACTCCTCATTATTGCTCTCTTTTTAATATATGATTTTGAATTGTCAAATATCTCTCCTGCATTTCAATACTATTTTTACTCTGGTCCAACATGGACAGTAATCAACAGCATATTAATTCTGAGCACATTATTAAATATGTTAGCCTAGGTATTCATTTTTGAAATATGACCATTGATGTGAAAATATATGGCCTGCTGTTTCAGTTGAGACATTAACCTCTTTATTTTAAGTGGGTTAAAGCCTCCATTAGAATAGAAACCAATGCAATATATATTCAGTAATATCACATAACATAATTTTGAGGCTACATAGATTATTATTTCTTGTGCACTACTCCTGCAATAGCTTATTTCCATACACTGAAGTGATGTAATTTGTAGCAGATTCTGAGGAGAGACTGCTGTGCTGGTTCTGCTTGTACTGTGCAGAGACTGACACTACAGGTAAAGTTCACCCAAGATTCAAAAAATGGTGGCAATTACAGTTAGTTATGACTTTTTTTTTACATAACTGCCTTATTTTTAGATGGATCAATGTGACTGTGTATGTACAATTCAAATTCCTTAACTCCAGATTTTGAATCTATATAACCGCTGTGTGTGTCTGTCAAATTTCTTCTTCATTATTAGTTAAGCCTTTGCTTGCCACCTTTTCCATTGATTATCTATAGGTTATTTTCATGATTGACCAATTTTTTCATGCAAGCCTTTCTCTTAATTTTCAATTCTCCCCAATCACTTTCCACCAAAACAAAATTCTACACATCATATTCCAGCAAACAAAATTCTCCAAGTTGCAGCTGCTATGACAGGTCCTCGCTACCCCACAATATATACCTTTAAAAGTAAAATTAATTATGTCATAAGCACAAAAGTATCATTTTGGCTTGGTTGACAGTACAGGTTGAACCTCCCTTATCCAGAACCCTCGGGACCTGGCCTGTTCGAGATAAGGGATTTTTCCAGACGAGGGGTGGTCACGTTAAATTGGATGGAACAGGTACTGAGCAAGGGGATATCGGGATATCGGGGCTGGCTGGCTTGGGGTTGGGAGTGCGGCAGAGAGATCATGGTGGGTGGGGCGCGGTGGATCGTGGGGTCAGGCCAGTGATTGCCGGAGTCGGCAGTGAGGAAGGACTTCAATTTGTTCATGTCGGAATTCTGCGCATGCGCCACTCGGTGGCCGGGAATGGTTCCGGATGAGGGGTGGTTCTGGATAAGGGAGATTCAACCTGTACTCTCACATTTGAGTCACATGATAGTGGGTTCAAGTTCTGCTCCAAAAATTCACACTCCAATGCAGTACTGAGGGTAGGCTGTGTTTCAGATGTACCATCTTTTGGATGAGATGGTACACAGAGATCTCACCTATCTGTTCTGGCGGTTCAGGTTGGTGTTAAACAACCCTTACGTGCAGAAAAACAGAGAGTTCTGCTGACATTTTTCTATCAAACAATATCATAAAAAATAATAAAGGATTATATTATCATATAGATTTTCCGAGTTCTTGCCCACAGTGGGATACCTTACCTGCTGCCAGTGCATATCAGAAAACTGCGGGCGCACTGCCCTTATGTCAGATTTAATTGTGTCTATAATGAAAGAAGGATAGAAAGAGCTTACATTTATATAGTGCCTTTCACAACCTCAGCTTGTCCCAAAGCGTTTTACAGCTAATTAAGTACTTTTGCAATGTAGTCACAGTTGTAATGTAGAAAACGTGGTAGCCAATTTAGGTACAGAAAGGTCCCACAAACAGCAATATGATAATGACCAGATAATTTATTTAGTGATGTCGCTTGAGGGATAAATATTGGCCAGGACACTTGGGATAACTCCCCTGCTCTTCTTCAAAATGTGCCATGGGATGTCTTACATTCACCAAAGCGGGAAGAAGGGGCCTCGGTTTAATGACTCATTTAAAAAAACAGCAGCTCCAACAGTGTTGCACTCCCTCAGTATTGCACTGGAGTATCAGCCTAGATTTTCTGCTCAAGTCCTTGGAGTGAGGCTTGAACAACCTTCTAACTCAGAGGCAGGAGCACTACTCACTGAGCCACAGCTGACACAGACATGAAAAAAGTGAAGAGAAATTATGCTCTCCTGGATGGTCTCCCATCTTCCACCCTCCATAAATTTGATCTCATCCAAAGCTCTGCTGCCCGATTCCTAACCCGCATCAAGTCCCCCTCATCCTGTGCTTGCCGACCTACATTGGATCCTGGCCCACCAAAGCCTCGATTTTAAAATTCTAATTCTCAAGTTCAAATCCCTTCATGGCCTCGCCTCGCCCAATCTCTATAACCTCCTCCAGCCCTACAATTTACCAAGAACTCTGCGTTCCACCAACCATGGCCTCTTACGCAACCCCCCACTCCCTTTGTCCCACCATTGGCCCATCAGTCGTCTCGGCCCTAAACTCTGGAATTTCATCCCTAAACTTTGGTGCCCCTCCACATTTATAAAATATGTAAATGCAAGTTATCGTTGTTGTTGTTGAAATTGTAAAGAGGAAAAAGGGTAGAGTGTTATTTTTTTATGGGTCACTGCATTAGTGTGCAAAATTTAAATATGGGCACCAGCTATAAGGCAATATCTGCTCTCCTTTTGTCTCTGTAATTTAAGTTTGAATTTAGAAACTAACCTTTCTCCTATGGGACCAGAGTTTAAATCCAATCCAGACTGATGGGATCAAAGTCTCTTCTATCTGTTGATTCCAAAGGAAAAGAAAATAAGACGGGCAATCTCAGTTCAGTTACTACAGGACATGGGCTCACAGCACAAAACTGCCCTAATTTGACACCAATTTGCACTCACTGGCACTAAATTGCCAATCTCACTCAGAGAGGCCACAGGATGATTGGTGTGGGAGTATAAAGATGCCATACAGGTGTTCTTCCAAGTGTCAAGCCTTAGGGGGCGAAATTCAGATAATTTGCGCCTCCCGTTACTAACGGGGCGCAAACAACTTTACGACTGGGCACGGCGCCGCTAACAACTCCCGCTAAATTTGGCAGGCATTTAGCGGTAGCGATAACCCTTAGCGCTCCGCTCCACTGCTTTGGCGATGCTAACATCATCACCATGCACAGCGCCCTGTTCGCACCCAAGACCCTAAATTGGGTATCGCCCCCTGAAGCTGCGCTGGGTGATGATAGCGGCAGTTTCAGGGGCCGGCCGCTCGCGGGTGAAAGTTAAAGGGGAGATGTGCTGCTGTTAAAAAAAAATTGCCAATTTTTTTCTGCGCCTGTTGACGCTATGGACGCAGGGTCCATGGTGCGATCAGTCAGCCCGGTACTCTGTGAGGGGCTGTTGGTGCGGCACCACTGATCCCCGGTGGTCCAGGTAGAACCCTTTTTTTGCTGCAGGGTTTGCAGCTAGGGCTCTTCCCTTTAATTAAGAGGAGAGCCCCTCTTACATGGCAGTGCTGCATGGCGCAGTGCATAGCGCTCCCTAGGTGTCCGCCCTGCAACCGCCCCAGAAAGGTAGTGGAGGGCTTGATTTAGCACTCCACTTCCTTTCAGCGATGGTAACCTCAATTTCTCGCGAGAGGCAAAACTTTTGCACCTGGTGCAAAGTCTCGCACCTCGCAAATGTACCGAATTTTTAGCCGTTAGTCTTTATCAGGTTATACCTTAGTCTTCTCTTGTCTCGAGGAAACAGCCCCAGCTTGTTCAATCTTTCCTGATAGGTATAACCTCTCAGTTCTGGTATCATCCTAGTAAATATTTTGGCAACTTCTCCTGTGTCTCAATAGCCTTTTTATAATATGGGGAGCAGAACTGTTCACAATACTCCAAGTGTGGTCTATATTGAAATTCATTTGCCAATTACATGCCCATTCTGCAAGTTTAGCTATGTCTTCCTGTATTTTGTGGCAGTCTTTCTCAGTATTAACTATACCCACCAATTTGGTGTTGTCTGTGAATTTCGAAATTGTACTTCCGATTCCCTAGCCCAATTCATTATGTCTACTACATTATCCTTGCCTACCCTTTCTGTTACTTTTTCAAAGAATTTAACAAGGTTGGTCAAGCATCTTAGAATCTGTGCTGACTACTCTTTATTATATTTTCAGATTCTAGATGTTTTTTCTATTATATCTTTAAGTAAAGATTCCACTATTTTTCTTACCACTGACTTTAACCTAAATGGTCCATAGTTCCCTGAATTTGTTCTGTCTCCCTTTTTAAATATAGGAATCGCAGTGATTGACAATCATAAGAGTATGGAATCGTGTTTTTTGTACTAAAATTATTTTTGTGAGGGAGGAAGTGTAGTTACTTGACCTAGTTTATGAGAAGGAATTGGCACTGTGTGACACTCAAGAAGAAAAACAAAATAAAATATTTGTATTCATGGTTTGCTGTGTCTCCTTCTGTCTGTACAGCCACCAGCCATTTGGAATGTCTCTCTTTGCTGAGCACGTGTACTACTCAGATTGGAAGACATCCACTATTCGGCGAGCGAACAAGTACACTGGGAAAGACTTAGTTACCGTCAGCCTTAAACCATCTTTTTTGCCTCCAGCTGATATCAAAGTAGTGCATCCCTTCCACCAGCCAGTAGCAGAAGCGGACTCACAATTATCAGGTAGAGACCTTCAACCAACAATTTTACAGTAATGGCTTTATTGAAGCTTTTGTCTATTTAGAATGTTCTATAGCACTGCAATGCTCAGTTACAGGTAATAATCTCTGCATTACTACTTGAGCCATGTATAAATTGGCATAGGGATAAACAGGTCAGAGACTTAAATGCATGGCTGAAAGAGTGGTGTGGGAGGATGAGGTTTCAATTCATGAGACACTGGTACCAGTATTAGAGAAAGAGGGAGCTGTTTCATTGGGAAAGGCTCCGCTTAAATTGGGCTGGGACCAGTGTCCTGGCTAATCGAATAACTAGAGTGGTAAATAGGGCGTTAAACTAATAAGGAAGATGAGGGTTCAGGTAAGGGTAAAGTTACACGTCTAAAGAGAAAAGTCAAGGCTGTAGAGCAGAGTCGCAATCTGGGTAAAATCAACCAGATTGTGTCAGGAGGGGACAGAGAGTTTAATAATGATAATTGGGCATTAGCGACAAAGGTCAAAAGGGAAAAATAGTAAAAAGTTAACATTAATGATTGTCTGAATGGATGAAGCATTCGTAACAAGAAAGATGAATTAATGGCACAAATAGAGATAAGTGGGTTTGATCTAGAAGCCATTTCTGAGACGTGGTTGTGGGATGACCAAGATTGGGAACTAAATATTCCAGGGTACTTGACATTTAGAAAAAGATAGGCAAAATGGAAAAGGAGGTGATGCAGCCCTGATAATAATGGATGAGATGAAAGCAATAGTGAGAAAGGATGTTAGCCCAGAAAATCAGAATGTAGAATCAGTATTGGTGGAGCTAAGAAATAACAAAAGGCAGAAAACATTGGTGAGAGGCCCCCTAACATTAGTTGAACAGAGTATCAATCAGGCATCTAGAGATGCATGTAACAAGGGACAAGGGTAATGCAATAAATGTGGAGGACTTTAATCTTCATATAGACTGGACAAACCGAATTGGCAAAAGTGGCTTGGAGGATGAGCTCATGGAATGCAATCAAGATAGTTTTATAGAACCACATGTCGAGGAACCAACGAAGGAACCAGCTATTTTAGAGCTAGTATTGTGTAATGAGACAGGGTTAATTAGTAATCTTATAATAAAGGATCCTGTGGGGAAGAGTGATCATAATATGATAGAATTTCACATTGAGTTTAGAGTGGTGGGTAACTCCAAAACTAGGATCTTAAATTTAAACAAGGCCAATTACGGAGGTATGAGAGGCAAGCTGGTTAAGGCAGATTGGGAAATTAGATTAAAAGTTATGACAATAGATAAACAATGGCAAACATTTAAATAAAGAATTCATAATTCTCAATTAATATACATTCCTTTGAGGAATTAAAAACTCCACTAGAAAAGTGGTACAGCCGTGGGTAACTAGAGAAGTTAAGGATAGTATTCTATTAAAAGAGGCTTACAATGTTGCCAAAAAGAGTAGTAAACCTGAGGGCTAGGAGGGTTTTAAAAATCAGCAAAGGATAACTAAGAAATTGATAAAGGCAGAGAAAATAGAATATGAGAATAAACTAGCAAGAAATATAAAAACAGATTGTAAGAGCTTTGACAAGTATGTAAAAAGGAAGAGATTAGTGAAAGTAAATGCAGGTCCCTTACTTGCAGAGGCAGGAGAAATTATAATGGGGAATAAGGAAATGGCAGAGACATTAAACAAATATTTTGTATCTGTCTTCACAGTAGAAGACACAAAATACATACCAGAAATAATGGAGAACCAATGGTCTAATGAGATTGCAGAACTTAAAGTAATTAATATTAGTAAAGAAAAAGTACTGAAGAAATGAATGGGTCTAAAAGCCGACAAATTCACTGGACCTGTTGGCCTGCATCCTAGGGTGTTAAAAGAGGTGGCTGCAGGGACAGTGGATGTATTGGTATTAGTCTTCTACTATTCCCAAGATTTTAGCCCCGCTATACAAGAAAGGTGGCAGAGAGAAAACAGGGAACTATAGGTCAGTAAGCCTGACATCAGTATTAGGGAAAATGCTAGAGTCTATTATTAGGATCATGGTAACAGGGCACTTGGAAAATCACAATTTGATTAGGCAGTGTCAACACGGTTTTATGATAGGGAAATCATGTTTGACAAATCTATTAAAGTTTTTTGAGTGTGCAACTGGCAGGGTAGATAAAGGGGAACCAGGGGATATAGGATATTTGGATTTTCAGAAGGCATTTGATAAGGTGCCATCAACTGGTTGTTACACAAGATTAGGGCTCATGATATTGGGGGTAATAAATTAACATGGATTGAGAATTTGTTAAAGCACAGAAAACAGAGTAGGAATAAACGGGTCATTTTTGGGATGGCAGGAGGTAACTAGTAGGGTACTGCAAGGATCAGTACTTGGGCCACAGCTAGTTACAATCTATATCAATGACTTAGTTGAGGGTATCGAGTGTAACGTATCCAAATTTGCTATTGCTACAAAGCTAGGTGGGAAAGTAAACTGGGAGAAGAATGCAAAAAAGCTGCAAAGGGATATAGATCGGTTTAATGATTGGGCAAGAGGATGACAGATGGAGTATAATGTGGGGAAGTGAGAAATTATCCACTTTGGTGGGAAGAATGGAAAAGAAGAATATTTTTTTAAAGGTCAGAGGGATTTGGGTGCCCTTGTAATATATTATAGAAAGTTAACATCCTACAGGGTAGGATAAAGAAAAAAAGGGAGACTTATGACAGATACCGAGGGCTTAACACTGCAGAAACCCTAGAGGAGTATAGAAGTGCAGGGCTGAAATTAAAAAGGAAATTAAGAAAGCAAAGAGAAAGCATGAAGACATTTTGGCAGGCAAAATCAAGCAAAATCCAAAGATGTTTTATAAATACATTAAGAGAAAGAGGATAACTAAAGAAAGAGCGAGGCCTATTAGAGACCATAAAGGTAATCTGTGAGTGGAGGCAGAAGACGTGGGTATGGTTCTTAATGAAGATTTTGTGTCTGTTTTCACAAAAGAGAGGGGCGATGCAGATATTTCAATCAGGGAGGAGGAGTGTGAAATATTAGATGAAATAAACATAGTGAGAAAGGAAGTATTATGGGGTTTAAGATCTTCGAAAGGCCCAGATGAAATGTATCCCAGGCTGTTAGGGGAAGCAAGAGAGGAAATAGCAGAGGCTCTTACAATCATTATCCAATCCTCTCTGGCTACAGGTGTGGTGCCTGAGGACTGGAGAACTGCTAATGTTGTACCTTTATTTAAAAAGGGAGAAAGGGATAGACCGAGTAATTACAGTCCAGTCAGCCTAAACTTAGTGGTGGGAAAATAATTGGAAAAAATTCTGAGGGTCAGGATAAATCTTCATTTAGAAAGACATGGATTAATCAAAGACAGTCGGCATGGATTGTTAAGTAAAGGTCGTGTCCTACTAACTTGATTGAATTTTGTGAGGAGATAATGTGGAAGGTCGATGAGGGTAGCGTGTTTGATGTAGTCTACATGGATTTTAGCAAAGCTTTTCATAAGGATCCACATGGCAGACTGGTCATGAAAGTAAAAGCCCATGGGAGCAAAGAGAAAGTGGCAAGTTGGATCCAAAATTGGCTCAGAGGCAGAAAGCAAAGGGTAATGGTCGATGGGTATTTTTGTGACTGGAAGGATGTTTCCAGTGTGATTTGGCAGGGCTCAGTACCAGGTCCCTTGCTTTTTGTGGTATATGTCAAAGATATAGGGATAGAACCTCCACTTTTTTTGCATGCTTAATGCCCACTTATTGCCATTTTACCGCTGAAATGATGTACAACGCCCATATATCACCCATTTCAGCACAAAATGGAAACTGATGGGCATTTTTAGGAAACTTATCAGCGAGCGTTGCTTTTTCCATGTGCTTAACGCCGGGAAAAAATATTACTGCCTGCCCATTTTTTGGGGCAGAATCATCAGAATGGGCGAAGTCAACGCCCATAATATCGGCCAGCGTTACTTTCCGCACAGAATTAACGCCGAGATTCAATAATACTGCCCACCCAATTTTTTTTGTCGTGAAGAGCACATTTGGTGAAACTAACGCCCAGGAGATCGCCCAACGTCACTTTCACCACCTCGCACACATAT
The DNA here is from genome assembly GCF_044704955.1 of Pristiophorus japonicus. Taxonomy (NCBI): domain Eukaryota; kingdom Metazoa; phylum Chordata; class Chondrichthyes; family Pristiophoridae; genus Pristiophorus; species Pristiophorus japonicus. The sequence continues at coordinate 259,426,547 of NC_091978.1, read as the reverse complement.
CGCCCACAATATCGCTCGCTCAAAAAATGCCCAGAAAAAGTGGAACTGTTCTGAACGAACGGCAGCGGTGTAGTTGCCATTTTTTTAAATCGCAGCTTGCTTCATTCAAAAGGCTGCTTTAACTTCGGTGGAGTATGCATTGACTCGGGTTCTTCTCAGGTGAAGTGAACATTTCAACAGACATATTTTCAGACCCTGGACTATTGCGGGTTTATTCTAGGTATATTTTAGTGAGGAAATCATTGCTTCTGATCAATCGCTATTATACTTTCAATGCAATGGGGGCCAGCAAACAATAACTGTGTTTAAGTAGCGCTTCAGATGTTTTGACCACTCAGGAGGGGAGCTACAATACAACCCTGAGCAAGTAGGTAAATTCGTGGTCATGCGCCAGACAATGAGGCTACCTATGTAACCATGCGCACGACTCCCTCCAGATTGCAGGAAAGGGCCCGTGGTGGCTACATAGCTGCAAGACACTTACGTGAGGAGCTGATATCTGAACGATTTGCCTGAAAGAGCGTTGATGTGAGTGACAACACTGAGACACTGCTGTATGTGCAGCTCAGACATCAATGGTGCCCATCAGCTTGGTGCCAGTTAAAATTTAAGTTGATTGAAATTAAGTTGTATTTAACCCTTTCATGTTAAGGAATCATCAGCTATCTGAGACAATGCGCAACAAGGTTATGTTCAATAAAATAAATTTTATACCAACATTGTTCTGAAATCATAAGTGTTATGTCTTTAATACTCTTATGAATGACTCCACGAGGTCTAGTATTGTATTTGAGCTGTTGTGACCTTAGTCCTATTTATTGTAACTCCAGAGTGAGGCACAAGCATGGTGGGCAGTTTTTATAATGGGCCTTGCACACTATGCAGGTGACGCTCAGGACTCCCACCACAGTGCCCTCTGGTGGCACATCTTATGTGACTATACAGTCAGTTTACATGGTCTACATACATGACATCACTTCCCCCCAAGTCTTTTATGCAAATTGACTCGTACATTGATGGTGACCTGGGCTTTGATCTTCCTGGTTGACCATTGGAGGGTCGCTTCTATTATGTATGGAGAAAGAATCAGACTGAACACTGTGAGCTCAAAGTAAAGTGTGACCTTAGTCTTTTATTGCAGGTCTCCAGAGTGCCTCTCCAACCTGTGAGGCCTCCTTAAATACCTGTGCTCCCAAGGGATTGTGGGATCCCTTGGGACTCCAGGGGATGAGCCCTCTGGTGGCTGTACAGAGTAAATACATAAGAACATAAGAACATAAAAACATAAGAATTAGGAACAGGAGTAGGCCATCTAGCCCCTCGAGCCTGCTCAGCCATTCAATAAGATCATGGCTGATCTGGCTGTGGACTCAGCTCCACTTACCCGCCCTCTCCCCGTAACCCTTAATTCCCTTATTGGTTAAAAATCAATCCATCTGTGACTTGAATACATTCAATGAGCTAGCCTCAACTGCTTCCTTGGGCAGAGAATTCCTACAAGTTTACATATATAACAGCTTCTAGCTTGGGTGGGTTGGTAGTGAGATTTGTTGCCAGTGGAGGTCCCTATGGTTTCTGGTTGTGAGTCCATGACTACTCCATTCTGCCCCCCACACAGAGATCATGCTAATGGCCCGTTACATGCAAGTTGCATTCAAGTTATCACATGGGTTTTATATTTACATCTTGGTACATTTGTTGGGTGGATTACAATTGTGTTTCGTTATGTGTGGTACATTTACATGATCAGTACAGGTATATGATTACAGGTACACAAGGACAGTCTAGTTGAAACACGGCCGGATGAGATCCGGGTCGTCTGGTGGCAGCGCAGCGCCCCATGCTGGCGGGTCTGTGGGCGAGGTGAGCTCATTTTGCTCGAGATGCTGGAGCTCAGGACTCTTGCTGTTACTCCTTGTGTCGGGCAGGCCCAAAGTCAGCTGATGTGTCTGTGACCTCCCTGTCCTTTTCGTTTGCACAGTGTCGCTGCTGCTCCCTGGGAAGTGGTCTGAGTGAGTGAACGTTTCGTCTAAGTGACGGTGGGGCTGCCTCGTCTTGTTTAGCAGTTCGCAGGGGACTGCTGACTCGCTTTCCTTGAGCACTCTCTAGTTTTGAATCCTGGCTGGTCCAGGTCCCGTTCGGAGGAGCCGTTGCGGGTGACCCTTTGCTCTTGGGCATTGCCGTGGTGGGGAGTGGGTTTGTGGGCTGCGCCTTTTCCACCCGGGAGGTGGGCTACGGTAGCCAACTGTGAGCATAGGCGCAGTTTACTGTTTCTGGCCCGTGGCGGTTCATACTATCAGGTGCCTGCAATGTTAAACCGATCTGAGGCAGGGTATCACTACCAGTGCCTCTGCTCTCCGGCGATCGTTTACTCTGTGGGTTGTCTACTTCTGTCAGCTGTGGGGACAATTTGTGATACATCGTTTTGGTCCCGGGGACACAGGCTACCACATTGGGTAGCCCGCTGGACCTGTATACGATCGTTAGGTGTTCACCCGCTACATTGGTTGATTGCAATTTGCACCCGACATCGCTCAACAACATTTTGCTCGTTACAGCTGGACTTTTTCATTGGTTACTAATTTCAAGCAGTCCATTCAAAAATGGCGGATTGCTGGCCTCCTTTAAAATGCCCTTACTACTTTTACCCCAGTCGTCTTCCTTGCTTAGAACCGCGTGTCGTTACTCCATTAGCGCTGCACCTCGTGGTTTGGACGTCATCTTTTCCCTGTCCATGATGTCGACTGCCGTGATCTTCTTTCCCAGGGATTCTGCCACTGAAGCTGGGAAGGCGCCCTCAGATCCAATCGTCCTCCCCAGGAGTCCTGCCACTGAAGCTGGGAAGGTGCGTTCGGATCGTCTCGGCTGGATCATCGCCACACAGTCGTGATGAGCGGTCTGTGCCTCGAGGGCTGCGTGGATCTGCTCTCCGGTGCCTGGTCCAACTGAAGGTGGGGGCTTGCTCTGCCTCTGAGCATGGGGGACATCGATCGCTATGGGATGAAGTCTTCCCAGTTCCAATAAACCTTCCCCATCCATCTTCTTCCAAGTAGCGTTGGTCCATCACCTGAAACAATCCACAATGGTAAATTGTGCACCGCGTCATCATGGGATACACTTACATCCACACTACTAACAACTGATAATCCGTTCCTTGGTGTAGGTGCGCAGCTTTGCCTGAATCGGGACCAGCTTGGGTCATTCAGCTTGATCGTTCCATAGCCTCGCAAAGGCTTCCTGGCTCATTACTGACTGACTTTCCCCCGTGTCCACTTCCATGAAGACTGAAATGCCATTTATCTCGATTTCCATTATCACTGGAGGACAATCTGTGGTGCAGGTACATACTCCATACACTTCGTCCTGGGACTGAGCTGCCTCTCTAGCCATCTCCTCGTAATCCGCGCTGGATTCACAGCAATCTGCTGACTCCTCTTCCATGTGGTGAGCCACAGCTCTTTTGCACATTTGCTGGAGGTGGCCCTTTGTGCTGCAGCCTTTGTACACATAGTCTCTGAACTGACACTGATGAGCCCTGTGATTACCTCCGCAACGCCACCATGGTGCGACTCGACTTACGTTTGCACCCCGCGGCGAACTCTGAGTTAAAGGACTCGGGGCGTGTACGTACTGCCCTGGGCAGATTCACGTTCAACAGTTCTGCCTGTGAAAGGCACCATTCTTTTTACAGTACTTGCAGGGTTTGAGTCCTGAGAGTGAGTCATCATCTGCTTGGAGCTGCAGCTTGAGGTTATGAACGCCTGGCTGATGCTGATGGCCTTCTGCAGAGTGACGGTGGTTTCGGCAGACAGTAGCCTGTGAAGAAGGGCTTCATGACCGATGCCAATTATAAAGATGTCCCTCAATGCATCGGCGAGTGATGCGCCGATTTCACACGGTCCTGCCAGCCTCCTGAGGTCGGCAGCGTACTTCGCGATTTCCTGACCCTCGGGGCGGTGGTGTGTATAAAATCAATGCCTGGTCGTGAGGATGCTTTCCTTCAGTTTGAGTTGGTCCCGAATTAGCACTTTCAGCTCCTTGTATGATTTGGCAGTTGTTTTCTCTGGTGCAAGCAAGTCCCTGACAAGACCGTAGACCGCAGGCCCACAACTCTGCGCTTATCTGCCAGCGTGGCCAGATCATCGCCTACCAGGTCGTTTGCTACGAAATATTGGTCGAGCCACTCTGTGAAGGCTTCCCAATCTTCACCCGCTGAGAACTTTTCTAATGCACCAACGTTAGTGATTTTTGCGTGAAAGTTCGGAATCTCGCGCCAGTTGTTATGTCTTTAATACTCTTATGAATGACTCCACGACGTCTAGTATTGTACTTGAGCTGTTGTGACCTCAGTCCCATTTATTGTAACTCCAGACTGAGATACAAGCATGGTGGGCAGCCTTTTGTACTGGGCCCTGCACACCTATGCAGATGACCCTTAGGTCTCCCACCGCAGTGCCCTCTGGTGGCACACCTTATGTGACTATACAGTAGTATACATGGTCAACATACATGACAATAAGTATCACAGGCAATAACACCCAACCCCTGCCACACCCCACTTTTTCCTCCATTGACATCAATCAAATGTTCAACATGTCCAGCAACACAGAATACAAAGGCAAAGCAGGAGGGTGTTCCCCTCCCGCCATACATTACAACAAATTGCATACACCCAGATGGAGATATAACACAGCCATCACCTGCGGACATGCACCTCACTTTCCTTCCCCCCTCCCCTTCTTCTCACCACCTCTACCCCTTCCCCATCTCGCTCCATGGCGCCTGGCCGAGGAGCTCCTCAGGCAGTGCCTCATTGTAGGGGGATGAAGGCAGATGCGGTGGTTGCACGGGTATGGGAGCAGGGGGTGCTGAAGGGGCAACATTCTCTGATGCAGAAGCAGGATCTTGGTCCTTGCTCTCATCTGTCGTTCGCAGTGGTGGTGCAGAAACTAGGGGTGGAGTGCCGCGTTCGAGGACCACTGGAAGGCCTGTGCAAGCAGTGTTCCTGGCTATTGCATCCAGTGCCTCTGCCATCCTCGGAATATACTTGGTCATGGTGGCCAGCTGTCGGGATATGCCCCCCAATGCTTCGATGAGCTGGTCACCAATGTCTACAATCCTCCTGGACAACTGTACCATCTCTCCACTCTCATGTGGCGCTCGTGGAACAGACCTGCCATGTCCACGAGACCTCCGCGGGGTCGGCGCCGTCCTGGGGGACAAATGGGGTGCCCTGTGGAGAGGTGCTTGGGGCCGATACCTCCAGAGTGGAGGCGGGAATGACCAGAGGACCAAGAGATGGCCTTGGGGTGGAATGGCTTCTGGAGGCTGGCGATGCAGGTTCCTCAAAGTCTGTGCTCTCATCCATGGAGAACGGACCCAACGGATTGACAGGTGAGAATCGGAGCTCCTCAGCACCAGATGTAGGATCGTCTGGAGAGTCGGGCCCCACACCCCCACTTTCTGGCCTCTGTGGTCTTGCCTTGGAACGCGCTGCTGGTTGAGCTGCAGGTTATTAGAGGAGAAGCGGGTGCTAGGATCACAAGGTGAGTCCAGCGCTACACACAGCATATGCACGACAAAAGCACCACCGCTATCAAAATCATCACAGGCATCACAATTCATGACCATCAACACATTTGCATTGCAATGATTTTCATTAGGCCAGCATTATTTCAATGACAATTTTAGAAACCATCTATCACATATAATTGCTCAGATATGAGTAGATGTGGCATCTATTGACTTTACATCATGCAATGGTGTAAGCTTTACTCACGTGGCATCTCTTCAGGGTCTGCAGATGCGTCCGTGGCTGTCTAGGGGTGCTTCACCACAAGTGCGAGCACTCACTCCTCCATGTCAGTGATGTTGCTGGGGACTGGTGGCCCCCCCACCCGTTCGCCTCTGTATGGACCTCATCATCGATAGCTTCTTCTGTAAAAGGTGACAGGATGACATGGCATGAGATCATTGCATGATATCATTGCTAGGTACTGTCACAGAGACTGATACAACACATAACCGACAGATGTAATCATGATTATTATGAAACTTATCATTCTTGATGTAAAGTCGTGCACAGTGACTGCAGGCTTTAAGTAAAACATTCCCGGTGAAAGTGAAAGACCACACATCTGTTGATAGTCACTCATGACTGTTACGAATCATATAAATACATAAGTACATGTCAATCAATGTAATACTTACTCTTGCGGATCCCACAAGGTCGTTCCATTGTTTGCGGCATTGGTTGCCCTCACAAAGTTCATTGGTCGCCGATGAGACCACCTCTGCTATCTCGGTCCAAATCTACTCGTAGGCCTTTGGGGTTGGCTTTCCACACCCTCCTGCAGGAGGGAGGCATTTGCCTCATCCGAGAACCTCTTGGCTCTTTTGCGCCCTCCAATGTGCTCCTCTCCCACCTCACTGCTCTCTCCAGTGTCAGTCTCACAGCGTGCTGTGATGCCTCCTCCTCTCCCTCCATTATAGGCCAAATTCGGGCAAATATGTGGCTGGTAGCCACTAATTTTTGTTTCCCTACTTGCTGTGAAGCTCTAAAGGCTCCCTCCTTCCTCCCAAAGCAGACACACCACACCCAGTCATGCCTTCAGTCCCTCTGAGCTCCCTCTCTCTGTGACACCTCTTCTGCACATGTCATGATGACCCTTGACCTCCTGAATTGCGGGAATCGAGCATTGCCATGCCGTTGCTAAGGATGGCGACACTTCACAACAGAAGGTCAAAAAAATTTAACGCAGCCGTCCATTTGATATTGCTCACGGTAACGCCCATTTAAAAAAATGGAAACTAGGTGCTTTGAGAATGGGCAAGAAACCGACAATCTGAAAACCCTTTTTTGCCACCCACACCGGAAATAATGGCCATTTTTGGGTGATAAGCACAAAAGTGTAAAATCTAGCCCATAGACTTGAATGTAGGGGATATGATAAAAAAGTTTGCAGATGATACAAAATCTGGCTGTGTGAATGGGTGGCTCTACTGCACAGGAGGGCAAGAAAAAAAGTGGGAGCGCCATAGTGGTAGGGGATTCTATTGTAAGGGGAATAGATAGGCATTTCTGCGGCTGCAATCGAGACTCTCGAATGGTATGTTGCCTCAGGGATGTCTCGGAGTGGCTGCAGGCCATTGAGGAGGGGGAGGGTGAACATCCAGTTGTCATGGTGCATGTAGGTACCAACGATATAGGTAAAAAACGGGATGAGATCCTACAAGCTAAATTTAGGGAGCTAGGAGTTAAATTAAAAAGTAGGACCTCAAAGGTAGTAATCTCAGGATTGCTACCATGCTAGTCAGAGAAGAAATAGCAGGATAGTTAAGATGAATATGTGGCTTGAGGAATGGTGCAAGAGGGAGGGATTCAAATTCCTGGGACATTGGAACCGGTTCTGGGGGAGGTGGGACCAGTACAAACCAGACGGTCTGCACCTGGGCAGGACCGGAACCAATGTCCTAGGGGGAGTGTTTGCTAGTGCTGTTGGGGATGGTATAAACTAATATGGCAGGGGGATGGGAATCTATGCAGGGAGACAGAGGGAAGTAAAATGGGGGCAGAAGCAAAAGGTAGAAAGGAGATAAGGAAAGGTGGCGGGCAGAGAAATCAAAGGCAAAAATCAAAAAGGGCCACATTACAGGATAATTCTAAAAGGACAAAGTGTATTAAAAAAACAAGCCTGAAGGCTCTGTGTTTCAATGCGAGGGGCATTTGTAATAAGATGGAAGAATTAACTGCGCAGATAGCTGTTAACGGATATGATGTATTTGGGATTACGGAGATATGGCTCCAGGGTGACCAAGGCTGGGAACTCAACATCCAGGCTATTCAATATTCAGGAAGGATAGACAGAAAAGTAAAGGAGGTGGGGTAGCATTGCTGGTTAAAGAGGTGATTAACGCAATAGTAAGGAAGGACATTTGCTGATTGCTGGAACAAGACCTGTGGTCCAGAGGACCGGGTGGACATGCCTTACCAGTGGCTGTCGAAGTCACCATTGCCCTCAACTTCTTTGCCTCAGGCTTCTTCCAGGGATCTGCAGCAGACATTTGCGCATTTCACAGTTGGCCGCCCACAGATGCATCATAACTGTTACCGGTGCCCTGTTTCACAAGTCAGCCAATTATATCAACTTTGCCACTGATGAGCCAGTGTTACTGAGCTTGCGCTCGGCTTTGAGGCTCTGGCTAGCTTCCCGTGGGTGCAGGGCATCATTGATTGCACACGTGACCATCAGGGCACCCCATCATCACCCAGGAGTCTTTACCAACTGCAAGAGCTTCCACACCTTCAATGTACAGCTCGTCTACAACCATAGGAAGATCATCATGGAAATGTGCATTAAATTCCCTGGAAGCTGCTATGATTCTTTCATGCTGTGCCAGTCCACCCTCCCTCAGCTCTTTTCTGCTCCAAACAGACCTTCTGGCTGACAAGGGCTATCCACTGAAGATGCAGCTCATGACATCCATGAAGAGGCCAAGTACTGAGGCCCAGGAGAGATATAATGAAATCCACATTTCCACCAGATATGTCATAGAGCAGACAATAAGCATGCTGAAAATGTGCTTCAGATGCCTTGACATATCTGGCTACCATGAGCTGTGCCAGGTACCCACCACCCAACAACAACACCATAAAGACAGCACCATAAAGCATCCCTACAATGAGCAAGCCATTCTTTTCACACTGACCAGCATTGCTGGAGATAATGTTATGTCTTACCATTCACTCCAACTCACTAAGCCACTTCCAAAGTTACACACAAATTTGTCCATGACCGGAAAGTGGTGAAAATAAATATCTTTTTTGTGACATCACAGTAGCGAAAACTTTACACAAACATTGAATAAAACACCTTTGTACATCTACTTGTTTTTCATCTTTCTCTTACACGTGCTTCTATGGGGTGCTACCCCTGTAGTTTCAGCAGAGGTAGAGGCAGCCTGTTCACTTCCCTGCTGTGACTGCATAGACACTCGTGGTGGACATCCTCTGGTTTTGGAGCCTGTGATGGCCCTGCCAAAGTCTGCTCTTCCTGTGACTGTGCAGGGGCAGACTTGGCCATCACGATCCGAGAAGCCATGTGGGGGTCTGACTGAGGGTGGGGAGGGGCAAAAAGGGAGAAATGGGAGCACTCTGAGAGGAGCCCGCACTACCATATCCCCTCTCACCATCATCCATCTCATTGGCCACCCACACTTCCCTGCTAGAAAGGAGCTAGAGAGCCCCTTGCTGCACAGCAGTGGGGCCATGAGGACCCAAGTCTATGTTGACATCCCTCCTAAAGAGGAGGGTTATGAGCCTCTGCCATTCAGTCTCCATCGATAGCATATGCTCCTGTGAGTGGTGCATTGGCTGCTCCATGCAGGTGGCCAACCTATCCATGGAGGAGCCTACAGTTACCATTGCCTGCAACACGGTGGTGCTCATGTTGGAGATGGACTCCTCTATTCTCTGTATAGTTGCAGACATTATGGGCACAAAACCCTTCACGACTCCTGCACTTCTTCTTTCACCTCCAAGTTTTCCCTCTTTCTGGATGGCCCCCAAGGCTCAGCGCCTGTATGTAGTTGAGCAGAGCTGAGAGTGTCCTCCGCTTTCCGGCGAGGAGTCTCCACTGCTGTCCCTATCTCCACCATCTCCTCTTGCTCACTTGTGACTTGTGAGACACCAGGTGACAACACTACTCTATCTTGCGGGCATCCACTGAGGTGTGAGTATCTGCTGCTGCTGGGAGTGCCTGGTGACACTGCATCCTCAGAGGCTGGGGGTTCCTCTAAGGAGTCGTCTTTCTCTTCCTCCTGGAGAGTGGGGGTGGGGGGTGCTCTTGATGGACCTGTGGGAGAGTAAAGAGATGAGTTAGATATGCCATATTAAGAATATCATTATGCATCTGATGAACATTCACTGAGATCAGTCCCCATGAGTAACTGCTGTAGGCCATGTGGCTGTATGAGATGTAATTCTGTCAGCAGGTTGCTGAGATGTCCCCCTCTCTGTCTCCCACCTCCAGCTGCTTTGCGAATCCGGAGACATCCAGGGCGACTTCCTCCGTTAAGGTGGCCAGTTCTCTCGCTCTCCATCGTATTGTGGGCTGTCTTCTCCTGCAAGGAGGGAAAGAAGAGAAGGTTGAATAATAGTGATGAAATAAGTGTCAGGAATAGATGGGTTACATCATTAGTGGGTAACTATTATGGAGTGGGGTGCCATTGCCAAATGGCCTCCTTGTGTGTTGTTAGTTGGTATGATTGCATTAGGATGAGGGTGAGTGTTGGAGTGGTTAGTCAGATGGTGATGTGATAATGTAGATAATGAGAGAGGGATGGGTGGACATGCACGATATGTTGGTGTGAGTAATGATGTGCAGGAGTAGGGTTGGGAAGGCAGAGTGATGGGGATGTGATGAGTGGTACAGCAGGATGAGGTTGAGTGTAGCTTTGCACTCATCTTTCCTGATCTATTGAGATAATTGAAACATTTCCAGCATGGCACCCAAGTCCTCCTGACAGCATCTCTGCTGTTGACCTCCTCTGCAATATGAAATGAAGGAAAGGGAGAAAATGATGAAAATGAGAAGAGGAGAGAGAACGATGAATGCGAGGGAGAGAGAATAAAATAAGGGACATGACAGAGTGGGATAAAAGTGGAGCAGTTTAAAAGTGATGAAAGTGAAGGAGAGAATAAGAATTAGGAGCAAAGGGTGGGGAATGAGAGAAACGCATACAAGAAGTAACAGAGGATAGCAAGAATGAAAGAGAGAGAAGTAGAGAGTAGAGAAGGAAGGGTGGGGGGGGAAGGGAGAGAGAGAAAAGCAATGTCAGAAGAGAAATATAAGTGAAGGAGAGGGAGGAACAGAAATGAGGCATGGGAGAGAGAGAAAAAAAACAGAAGTGAAGTAGGAGAGAGAAGTGGAGAAAGAGAGCACAGGACAGTGAAAGAAGAGAAAGAGAGCAAAGCAGAATGGAAGCAGCAGAGTGAAAACAGGAATGAATGAAGAGAGAGAGAAACACGTTGCAGACTTACCACCACCAATATTCTCAACTGGAGAGAAATAAGAGGTTGGAAGCTTTCTGGGGTCCAGTGAATAAACTTTGAGAACCACAGAATCAGATCATTTTGTTCAAATTTATTGTCAAGAATGACAGCTTGAGTGAGCCTTGAGCAAAAGCATATGGCTGGGACACTCTATGGTATGGGCCTCTGGGACCCCAACTAACATGGAGGCATATGGGTGAGGTTTGTTGTAGACCAAAGTGCAGGAACATTTATGTCCATACCAGGGCATGCTATATTGCTTTGTGATGTAAGACCAACCCTGTCATGTGTCTGAGCTATAGTCAAACCAAAGATAGTTTGGTCTGCAACACACTAGGCTGCAGATTGCAAAATCTGGTATTGGGAGCAGCTATTAAAGGGCTGCAAGTCATCAGAAAAAGAAACATTACAATGGTGACAAAATATAGATTAATTATCCACAATGGCACAGTGGAGAGGTCCTGCTGCAGGAATTACATAAAAGGAGGGGTCGCTATTTAAGGCTGTTTACCACCTCTCAGTTGACGTCTGGTCCCAGTTACATAGAGATTGAGTCAATGCATCTAACCAGGTTTCTTGAATCTGGTTGCAAATGGAAATTGCTGCAATACAGGGCTTGGCTTTCCATCCATTTAAATTAATTGACAGAAAAATCAAGCTGTTCCCAACCAGTGTTTCTTGAGAAACTCACTGGGAGCACCGATTGGGGAATCAGTATCTGACTGATCTAGTACATTGCAGGAATTTAAGCACGTCTGTAGCATTGTCTGAAAGTGGCAAATTTGTGAGATTCCATAGTGCATCTGTAAGTAGATTGAGGTGAAAAGTTATTACAATAAAAATAATGCTGTATTCCACAACCCTTGGATTTGCAACCTGTAATATCTTTCGAGGAGACAAGGGGGCTGTTTTACTAAATGCTCTTTCTTGGTCTGCAGCCTTGCCCATGCGAGTCTCAGGATTTTCCACTCATTAATTTTAATGGTTGGAAAATTTAGGGGATCATTTCCGCAATTTTTTGATATGCAATCCCAGAGGGTAGTAAGGCTCTATACAAGGAGCACATATTCGGAAATTTGGCCCGAAGATCTCAATTCCCATTTCCTGGGCTTTATTCAAAGGAGAGGTGGAATTACTGCAGGAGGTTATACTAGAGTTATTCGAATATTTCCAACATTGCTGTTTCCATACTTCTATTATATATTTCTGCAGAAAATACTAGGAGTATTTGCAAGAAAAACCGAGAAGAAAACCGCTGTGAGTGTAAAGATGGCTACGTTCTCAGTGATGATCAAAAATCATGTGAAGGTAAACTTCACACTATTAAAGTATATGATGAAAAAACTCATTGCAGTACCTCCTATGCTAGTTTACTCTTTCACCTAATCTCAAACCTCTGAACTTCTTAACTCTCAGGTTTACCTTCCTCCTCCAATCTACAGGCTTTTAAAATGTAATCTTGACATCACATACTCAGTGCTTCTGGATTTGATGGTATTCTGCACAGTAGTCCTTCACCTGGAATATGTCTATGCACCATTTCTCCAGGGTTTCTGCATATCTTCCTGTGAAATGATGGTGAAGGAATGAGTGAATCCCCATGGAAATTCACCCGACATTAACTTGAAATTACTTTTAAAAAGGGAATGCTATTTTTAGCAGTCATTAGTTTCTCGCATTTTTAAAATGGATTTTCTTCCCTTTCCCAGGTTCTGCTACTTTTTCTTCCATCATTGTGTCTCCTTGTCCCACCCTCCATGAGGGATCAGGCAAGGAAGCTGGAGTAAAAATTCCACTACTGTGTTCTCAGCATGTGCCAGGATTACACATTGTGAAACTGTACTCACAGCCTAAGATTTTCTGGGAGTGCAGAAGTAGAATTTTTAACCTCCTGTTGCCATGCCTCTGTCAGTAGAGCTCCTGGTTCTTGAATCATCATGAGGTGATGCACACGAGTGACATGGATTGGTTCATCCATCCACTTTAAGCCACACATTTTTCATTCCTTCCCACAGGTGGCCTTTCTGTGTTCAAGAGATGATTCTATTAAGAATCTTGGAAGAAAATGCATATCCCTTTACTTCAAGGCACAATCTGCTAATACTTTTTAAAATCATTCACTGGGAATTTCCTTGAGGTTTTGCCTGTTCTAACACCCTAACTTCGGTGGAAACCCTATTTATGCTCAAATATGGGGTTTCTGCTGAACTTCCACCAATGTTACAACAACGGGATGGGAGAAATCCTGATGAAATTCCCAGTGATTGAGTAATATTGATCAAAGGGCAGTAGAGGCAGAAACCCTCACCACATTTAAAAATACTTTGACAAATGCTTGAAGTGTCGTAATCTACAAGACTACGGACCAAGAGCTGGAAAGTGGGATTAGGCTGGATTTGTCGGCCGGCATGATGGGCCGAAATAGACTCCTTCTGTGCTGTACATTTCTATGATTCTATGATTCTATGAAATCTATTTAATTAAAAGTTTCAATCTGGCAAATGTCAGTAGGGCAATATGGTAATAGGGTGAGATATCCATGGGATGACACTTTGATAAGACACAAAGCAGGCGGATTATCTCAAATTTTACATTCACTAAAAAGCAACCAAAGAACATTTAAAGACTTATTTCTTAACATCACTGGAAAAATTCCTATTTACAAAAAAATGAAACAATCACATGCCTAAATTTTCTTTCTAAATCCTTTGAGCGTTTGTTGATTCCCACCCACTCCACCTAAAGATGAACATTTCTAACATAATAAATACATAAAAAAATTAACAATTATGAAATAAATCATAAAACGTATGTAACTCACTTATCCCTTTTTCAAATTCAGTTATAAACAGAATTTCATTGGGCTTGCTGGTTGTGTGTGTTTGTTGCATGCATGTTGTCTTCATGTGCATGTATGTTCTGTGCTATATACTGTTTGCATGCTTTGGATGGCACTTCAGTAAATTGCTCCAGCTGAAGAGCTAACATTGGCTATCAACATGATGGATCAAATGCCCTCCTTCTGTACTGTAATTTCTATGATTCTATGTTGACATATACACATTCGTTGCATGCTAATTTTTATGTGTTATGTATATATTTTTTATTCATTCACGGGATGTGGGCGTCATTGGCAAAGCCAGCATTTATTGCCCATCCCTAATTGCCCTCGAGAAGGTGGTGGTGAGCTGCCTTATACAACTGAGTGGCTTGTCAGGTCATTTCAGAGAGCAGTTAAGAGTCAACCACATTGCTGTGGGTCTGGAGTCACATATGGGCCAAACCAGGTAAGGATGGCAGGTTTCCTTCTCTAAAGGACCTTAGTGAACAAGATGGGTTTTTACAACAATCCGGTAGTTTCATGCTCACCATTACTGATACTAGATTTTACTCCAGATTTATTTAATTAACTGAATTTAATGGGATTTGAATTCACGCCTCCGGATCATTTGTCTAGGCTTCTGGATTACTAGTTCAGTGACATAACCACTATGCTACCATTGTCAGTGATTATGACCTCTGGGAGGCCCCACTTCATGAGCATATGCTGCACCTTCGCTGGCTACTGGACATTCTCAAAACCCCAGCCAAACCTAGATGAAGAGACCAGCAGGATGGGACAGAGGCCACGTTCTGTTTCCCAACCAAAACCTATAGCAAACACCGTAAGCTCCACGCCGGTCTCAGCATATCAGAACATGACCTGGCTATCACAGTCTGTATATAGACTGTGGTTTTAAAAAGGGGGGAAATATGTTGTGTTCATATGCTATTTATTTGTTACAGCTCACAGGATGGGCATTAGGACCCTGCGGGAGCTATTCACAGTTGCTGTACTCATGCTGTGATTGGCGCCCAGGAGAGGCGTGAGTTCGGGGCCCAGAAGAGGCGAGGGCCCAGGAGCAGCATGGGCCAGCCTAGACTGCGATATGTCTGCGCACTAGGTCCATACAGCAGAGCAGGTCTCCAGTCATCTTGGTTAACCCTTGCCACTGGACCAAGACCTAGCTCTGTCAAGCCTGTGTGGTGGCTGGTGTGCAACGGTCACCCCACGTTAAAAAAATCCACGCACAGGCATCTTCCACCCTTCAGGATGCAGTTCAGGACCTGGAATATTAGGTCCTTCATTGAAACACCTATGAACTCATCCTTTTTTTGGCGTGGAAGGAAGTCATCCTCGTTTCGAGGGACTGCCTATGATGATGCTACCATACCCGATATATAATAGGGGGGAGATATTTTGCTTCAGTGCTCCAAATGTTGGGGGCATATATCAGGAAATTATGTATGCCCAGACAAGATTCTCCATCTATTCATTTTATTGAAAAGGAAGTCACAAGCTGAGGTTATGCAATTCCCTGATATGGGCTACGAGCATGTGTCAGGAATGGCAAAACAGAAAATCTCCCATTATATTCCCTCATTCATCTACCTACAATGGGTAAAGAAAACATATGTATTTATGTGGGTACATCTAATATTTATCTGTAAAGGGATTTATTATTTGTATAAAGATTGTAAGATCTAAAATTTTGGAAAAACGTTTTAGTTTTTTTTCTTAGTAATGGCAACAGTATTTAGAATTCTGATACATCTGTGGGAAAGTATTTTGGAATCAGCAGAACTGTCCCACCAAGAGTACCAATAACCAACACAGGCAACTCTCACTTGAAACATTTGAAATGTGCACACAATTATTTTATTCCTTGGAGCTTTTAAATGGAATGTGATTACCTCCATCAAGCCAGCTCCAAAGATGGTCATGTAGTGCTCCTTCCAGTGACACATTGGGATAGTTTCTCTTCAGCGATCCCATTTAAATCGAGTGGGATATCAGTAAAGAATGAGGTAAAATTCAGGCGGTGAGACCTCCTGCCACTTCACTGCCCAACCTAGGATCATATAGCACAAAAAGATGCCATTTGTCTCATTGTTCTTGAGCTGGCTCTTTGAAAGTTATCGAATTACTCCCACTTTCCCGCTCCTTCTGCATAGCCTTGAATTCCCCATGCCCCAGAACAGTAATATTTTTGTGTTTTAACTGGTTCCAAATAAAATCATCATGCAATTTCCTATTTCCTATTTCTGATATATGTATCTCTGTTATACTCAGATGTCAATGAATGTGCCTTTTGGAACCATGGGTGCACTCTGGGCTGTGAGAACGCTCCAGGCTCTTATTACTGTTACTGTCCGGAAGGATTTGTACTACTGCCTGACATGAAAACCTGTCATGGTAAGAATTTGTGAAAGTACTTTTTCATGAAAATGTAAGAAAAGTCAGGGACAAGACCATTCAGCCCATCAAAACCTATACCTCCAGTATCCTAGATCTCCCTTTGTAGCAATTAACCAAATTTTGTTTTCCAGAATTTCCAATGTAAAAGACTGATATTAAGTACTGAGATTAATGAACTTAATCTGTATGAAGATCTCTTAACATTTGACAAAATTGTTTTTTTAAGTGGTGTAAAATATCATCAGAGCAGTTTTTTTTCTCTGAAAGAAAAGTCATTTGTGCAGGTTTATTGCCTGGGATCTGCTGGGTGTCAGTCGGCTGAGTGAGAGGAGAGATATATCAGCCTACCGACTGGTGGAAGTGAGGCTCACCTCAGTCTGGATGTTAGCCTAGACCTCCAAAGAGAAAATGAAGTTGAGGACAGAAATTGTCTCCCTTTAGATGGGGACTTATGGGCCCTGGGCCTGAGGCTGCTGGGCCTGAGGCTTTCAAAGTATTTCATAGTGGCAGGCTTTAGCTTCTATTTCTCTCTCCCCACTATTGCAGGTGCCTCAGATGCACCCATTGTGGCACAATCAGAAATATGTAAATTTGGGAATGCAACCCTGATCTCACATACATTGGTAGGGTCAATGACGAAAGTTCCCGGCAGGTGCATGCTGACACTTTTAATGGGATGTCAGCCCGCAGATTTGCAGGCCCTTAAACTTTGCCTTTAGACATAAATGAGAAGCAAAACAAACTAATCTTTTATGACATCCAACCCACCATCTCTCCAACACCACACTTCAGCAATTGCGTACAATAGGATTGTTTCATCATAATTTTCATTGCATCAGCATCTGGTTTGGTTTTTCTCTCACATTTTCTTTGGGAGAGGTATAGTATTTTGCATCTGTGACTTGTTTGTAAATATAATTTAAGTTGCTGCCTCATAATTGAGAAGAAAAGCATCCAGCTGTGTATACCATTCTCTACTACCACATTGGCGAGTCCAAAGCCTTCAGTTCGATCCAAAGCAGAAACTCTGCAACCTAGACCCCAAATCCCATTCCCTTCTCTGACAAATAGCTGAAATTTAGTCTGATGGTGCACAGTCTCAGTATCCGGCTGAATCTGGAACCAAGCTTTAAATCCTATTCCCAGTCCATCACCAAGACCACCAACTTCCACCTCCAATACATTGCCCTGTCTCAGTGCTTACCTCACTCCCAATGCTGCTGAAATTCTCACCCTTGCCTTTGTCACCTCCCCACGACTTTTTTAATACCCGCTTGGCTGGCCTCCTAAGCTCCATCCTTCATAAACTCCAACTCCCCAGAGCTCTTCTACCTGCATTCTATTCCACACTAGATCCCATTCGCCTATCACCCCAATCCTGGCTGGCCTGCATTGGCTGGCCGTTACCCTGTGCAATGATTCAAAGTTTTGGTTCTCCTCTTCGAATCCCTCTTCAACCTCCCCCATCCCTATCTTTATGATTTTTCCCAGCCCTTCATCTTTACCTGTACCATCCACAGACCCAAACTTGGTCTCCTTGTCCTTGTACACCAGTCATTGAAAGCAAGCATGCAGGTGCAGCAAGCAGTTAGGAAGACCAATGGGATGTTGGCCTTCATTGCAAGAGGATTTGAGTACACGAGCAAGGATGTCTTACTACAGTTATACAGGGCCTTGGTGAGACCGCACCTGGAGTATTGTGTGCGGTTTTGGTCTCCTTACCTAAGGAAGGATATACTTGCCATAGAGGGAGTGCAGCGAAGGTTCACCAGACTGATTCCTGGGCTGGCAGGACTGTCGTATGAGGAGAGATTGGGTCGACTCGGCCTGTATTCACGAGAGTTTAGAAGAATGAGAGGAGATCTCATTGAAACCTATAACATTCTGACTGGGTTGGATAGACTGAATGCGGGGAGGATGTTTCCCCTGGCTGGGAAGTCTAGAACAAGGGTTCACAGTCTCAGGATATGGGGTAGGAAATTTAGGACCGAGATGAGGAGACATTCTTTCACTCAGAGGGTGGTGAACCTGTGGAATTCTCTGCCACAGAAGGCTGTGGAGGCCAAGTCACTGAATATATTTAAGAGGGAGATAGATAGATTTCTAGAAACAAAAGGCATCAAGGGGTATGGGGAAAAAGCGGGAATATGGTGTTAAGATAGAGGATCAGCCATGATCATATTGAACGGCGGTGCAGACTCGAAGAGCCGAATGGCCTACTACTGCTCTTATTTTTTATGTTTCTATGTTTCTATGTTTTTGCTCTACCATCAATGGCAGATTTTTCAGACATCTTGTTTCCATACACTGGAACTGCCCACTCTAAAATCCTTCATCTTTCTACATCTCACCCGATATTCAAAAGCCTCCTCAAAAACTACCTCTTCAGCCACATCTAGTCTGCCTCCTATTTTTGCTTGTGTCTAGCCACCAACTGTGAAGCACAAAGAAACATAGAAACATAGAAATTTACAGCGCGGAAGGAGGCCATTTCGGCCCATCAATTCCGCACCGGCCGACCAAGAGCCACACAGCTCTCGGTCAGTAGCCCTGAAGGTTATATATAAACTTATGAACGATGAACAATGGCGGAAAGGTAAAGAGAACTCAGCCCAACCAGTCCGTCCCACACAACTGCGACACCCCTTATACTAAAAAATTCTACATTCCACCCCAACCGGATATTGGGATGTTTTGCGACAATAACGGCACGATGGAAATACAAGTATTGTAGGTGTGTGTAGTTTTGACGTGGCTTTTAAATAAGAACACGTTAATATATAATATCACTTCTGACATAATCATAACCTAGAAAGAAAAAGCAATGTCTGTAATAGTGGTGTGCATTGTCTAAAGCAAAGCTGTAATATTACTTTGCTACTAAATGCCTTTCCTTTGCTGATGGAGCCACTTTAAATTTTACAGTACCTTAATGTAGACAATCCAGGAATGATTAACCTTTGTTCAAGTGAAGGGGCAATTCTAATTTTACTTATCATATGTCAGTATAATTCTCTGAGTAAACAACAACTTGCATTGGGATGGGGGGTGGGCTGTTTGGGGCTGGGATTGGGAGAGACTTCTTCACTCGGGGAGTTGTTGGCCTGTGGGGTTCCCTGCCGCAGAGAGTTGTTGATGCCAGTTCATTAGATGTGTTCGGGAGGGAGTTGGATGTGGTCCTTGCGGCTGGGGGGGGTCGGGGGGTGTGGAGGGGGCGTGGGGGGGGGGAGGTGCTGGGGTGATCAGCCATGATCTTGTTGAAAGGCGGTGCAGGACCGAAGGGCCAAATGGCCTACTACTGCACCTATTTTCTATGTTTCTATGTTTCTATGCATTTATAGCGCACCTTTAATGTAGGAAAATATCCCAAGGTGAAACATCACCATAACAGTGACTAATTCAATTGTTTTAATTAGCTGTTTCTTCCTATTTCTATTGACAATCTATACACTGTACCATGTTATTTTCAACATGTTAATGGTTCAATAACAAGTCATAATTATTCAAACTGAAGTATATTGTTTTTTAATGGATACAAATATTAAAGAATGACAGCAGCTATTTAATGGGGAATTTGTTGTGGTGGATATTGAACTGCGACCTGATTTCATATTGTATAAAAGTAAAATCATTTAATGGCAAGAACTGATAAAACACAAACCTTCTCAGCACACAGAGGTATCAAAGATTATAAATTGTTTTATTACAGTGTGCTAAATAAAAACAAGGTTAAAACCACACAATTAAAGACCTAGTAGATGTTCATTATCCCAAGAAAATGTTGTGTATTACAGTTTTATAAACCATTACTATTAATGAAATCTCAAAAGTAAATTACGAGACTGGAGTGATGGTAATGTATAAATTTTGTGATTTCTTTTTTTAAAGGCTCACAGAAAGCTATTGTTGGTGTAGGATGCTTTCTAAAGCCACAATGCTACTCATTAGATCATGGTCTGGATCATGTAAAACAGAAGGACAATCCAATAACTCCACATTGGGTTATAGAAATTAATATGCATGCAACATTTAAGAAAAATTCTTTAGCTAAGTTTTCCTTATGAATTAATAACCTGTTATTAATTGTAATGGTTGCAAAATCTTGAGCACCATTGGAACATAGTAACAGGAGTGGGCTATTCAGCCACAGAAGCCTGTTCCGTCAATCAGTTAGATCATGGCTGAACGCCATGTCTTTGCTCCATAGTCCTTGATACCCTTTCCTAACAAAAATCTATCAATCTCTGTCTTGTAGTAAAAGTAGTAAATAAAAATGGAGAAAAAAATGTCAACGCTCTCACTCCGTCATTATATCCCCCTTTGTATACACCCGAACATATTTAATGTCCACTGGCATTTCCATTGGAAAATCCTTGAAGTAGCATGGAGATGGTTCCCCAGCTGATTTTCACCCCAAATACCACTCAAATTCCAGCAGTTATAATGAGCAAAATCCAGCCATTGTATTGCACAAGAACAAAATTAATAATACTCAGATAATGCTAATTTCATTACTATTGCATTTTCTTTATTCGCCAGATCCTATTCCGTGTTTGGAAAATTACATTGAATGCGGCCATGAATGCATCCAGACATCTGAAGGGCCAACCTGTATCTGTCCCCCAGGATCTGTTTTAGGATCTGATGGAAAAACATGTTCAGGTATAATGGGAGAATGCAAAATGTATTTAAAAATTGCCCTATTAAGTTAAATGGAAAAAAAAATCCCTGTGTGTTTGATTATCAATAAGTGTTAACACCATTAAGGCCTAGACATTGCTCTATGAAAGTGAAACGCATATTAGATTGATGTAATATATTTTGCAATAGTTTCTGCAGAATTTAATGGAGATTAATTATTTTGACTCTGTGAGTCACAGAGTTTGGATTAATTGCAATGCATGCACAACTGATTAGTTAATCAGAATACATCTGCACTGGTGCTCCTGAAGTATTAAGTACAAAGCTAATGAGGCAATTAATCAGCACAAGAAGTTCCCTTTTGATAAATCCAGCATGGAGTAAGGACATTTGTCAGGAATGGAGGAGAGTTAAATTGTGGGAGCTACGGACCCACTTTGCTTATACACCAATTATAAAGTACTTGTCAAAATATTTTTGGGGTGCTCCAATGCTTCCTCCATAGCACTGTCTATACAGATCAAGTCAAAGCTGAGAATGCTACTGAGCCATGATAATAGATTCTCCACTCATTCGCAGTCAACAGATAAAACATTCAGAACTTTTAGGTTTTTAAATATTTTGTGTGGCGAGTTACTGAAAGTGCGAGCTGATAATGTCACAGCAAGACAAACAGGCCATCTGAATGAACAGGGAAAGCAACTGTGTATCTCCATAATCAATCAGACAGAAGGATTGTGAAATAAACAGTGCAAGGACTAAGAAAGAAGTATAAATTAGAGTGGGTAAATTTAGTGTCAAAACAAGTACACAAAGAGAAATAAAGAGAGGGAAAGAAAGATGGCAATGTTTATTTGCAACACTAGTGGATTGGACCAGATTTCTGATTGGTCTCCTTGGAGGACAAGGACAAGACAGACCTAACAGTTTGTCTGTGGTGTATAATTTGATTCTACCTGCTGTCGACAACCTTGCAATGTGTAATTTGATCCAGTCTTGTCGTGCAACTTACAGAAAGTGAAAATGTAGTTAGCTTTGTGAAGACATCTATTATCTAGTGTTCTGCAATTGTAAGTGTAGCTGTCCTTGGCTAGTAAAATAAAAGACATCATACTTTGATTAGTGGGTTAGTTACTTCTTTAGAGTTTCATGTCTTTTTCTTCTGGAAGTGATAAAAATTCTTAAATTCAGAATGAAGGGACTGTCCGTGTGTGTGGGGTGCGTGTGTGTGTGGTGTGTGTGTGTGTGGCGTGTGTGCGTGTCGGGTCCATGTGTGTGTGGGGTCCATGTATGTGTGGCGCGTGTGTGTGTGAGATACATGTGTGACACACCAGCGAGTTCACACTGGGGAGAGGCCGTTCATCTGCTCCATTTGTGGGAAGTGTTATGTATGTAAACATTACCAATGTGTAAGACATGCCACCAGGGAGCGCACCTGTGGGAAACCCAAGGGTCACCTGCATACCCTGGGCAAGCAGGTATAAAAGGCAGTCTACCATGCTGCTTCCTCACTCTGGAGTTACAATAAAGAGACCAAGGTCACAACAGTTTGAGCTTAAGATGTACAGTCTTGTGGAGTTATTCTGAACATAAAAATTGGTGACAAGTAACAGATCACGAACTTTCATGCGATTATGGCTGCCGTTGGTATTCTTGAGAGATTTGTTGAGGGTGATGATTGGGAAGCCTTCGTTGAGCATCTTGACCAGTACTTCGTGGCCAACAAGCTGGAAAAGGAAGAAACTGCGGTCAAGCGCAGGTCGATTCTCCTCATTGTTTGTGGGTCCACGATATATGGCCTCATCAAAAATCTGCTAGCACAGACGAAACCAATGGACAAGACATATGCAGAGTTGTGCACGCTGGTTCGGGAACACCTTAAGCTGAAGGAGAGCATCTTAATGGCCAGATACCGCTTTTATACGCACCACCGCTCTGAGGGCCAGTACGTGGCGAGCTATGTCGCCAACCTAAAACGCCTTGCGGGACCGTGCGAATTTGCTGGATTTTTGTGGAAAGTGTTGCGGGACTTTTTCACGTTTGCAATCGGCCACGAGGTCATTCTTCGCAAACTGCTGTCTGCCGAATCCCTAGATCTGAGCAAGGCCATCACGATAGTCCAGACTTTCATGTCCACAAACGATAACACGAAACAGATATCATGCGGCATCGAAACTCACCGGCAAGTACTGTTCATAAAATAATGCCTTCAGCAGGCAGAACATGGCAGGGCCTTACCGCCCGCAGAGGCCAGACTTAGGAGGACTCAGAGTCCGCTGTGGGGCGTGAATGCGAATCCATTAGCACCATGTTGGCGCTGCGGGGCGAATCATTGAGCCCATCAATGTCGATTCAAGCGCTACGTGTGCAAGGGCTGTGGAACAATGGGGCACCTCCAGTGAATGTGCAGACGTGCTGCGACTCACCACGTGGCAGAGTTGGCAGAAGATGACTGATCCAGTGCGGATCACGCTGAACAAGTAAGAGAGGCAACTCAACCCGAGGCTGAAGAGGAAGTGTATGGGGTACACACCTTCACCACCAAAAGCCCTCCGATAATGTTAAAAGTCAAATTAAACGGCATTCCAGTTTCCTTAGAATTGGCCACGGAGGAGAGTCAGTCAATTAGAAGCCAGAAGGCTTTTGCAAACTGTGGGGCAACAAGGCACAAAGGCCAAAACGAAGTCCGGTCCACACCAAGCTGCGCATTTACACCAAAGAGCTCATACCAGTCATTGGCAGTGCGGCAGTGAAGGTATTGTACGATGGAGCTGTGTATGATTTACCACTATGGATTGTACCAGGCGATGGCCCAACGCTGTTCGGCAGAAGCTGACTAGGAAAGATCCGATGGAACTGGGATGACATCAAAGCGCTGTCTTCAGTGGATGACGCCTCGTGCGCCCAAGTGCTAAACAAATTCCCGTTGTTATTCAAGCCAAGCATCGGCAACTTCACAGGAGCCAAAGTGCAGATCCATCTAGTCCCTGATGCACGACCCGTTCATTACAAGGTTCCGTACATGATGCGAGAGAAAGTCGAGATCGAGCTGGACAGACTTCAACAAGAGGGGATCATATCGCCAGTCGAGTTCAACAAGTGGGCCAGTCCAATTGTTCCGGTGTTGAAAAGCGATGGGACAGTCAGAATCTGCGGGGACTACAAGGTAACGATCAACCGAGTCTCGTTACAGGACCAGTACCTACGACTAAAAGCGGATGACCTGTTTGCAATGCTTGCAGGGAGGAAGTCATTCACCAAGCTGGATCTAACCTCTGCTTATATGACAGGAGCTGGCTTAACCTTCTTAAAAATTGATGTGCATCAACACGCACAGGGACTGTTCATATACCACAGATACACCTGCGGCCATCTTCCAGAGGAACATGGAGAGTCTGCTGAAATCTGTTCCATGCACCATAGTGTTTCAAGATGACATCTTGATCACTGGCCGAAACACCACCAAACACTTGCACAACCTGGAAGAGGTTCTCAGGCGACTGGACAGAGTGGGACTCAGGCTGAAACGCTCCAAGTGTGTTTTCCTGGCGAATTTCCGGGGAGAAAGATTGTGGCGGATGGCATCGGACCCACGGACTCCAAGACGGAGTCCATCAAGAATGCACCCAGACCACAGAATGTGATGGAGCTACATTCGTTCCTGGGACTCCTCAACTATTTTGGGAACATTCTACCGGGGTTGAGCGCTTTGCTGGAACCCTTGCATTTATTGCTACGCAAGGGTGACGACTGGGTTTGGGGTAAATCTCAAGAGACAGCCTTTAACAAGGTCAGAAACCTGCTATATTCTAACAAGTTACTTGTATTGTATGACCCGTGTAAACATTTAGTACTAGCTTGTGATACATCTTTGTACGGGGTCGGTTCTGTGTTACAGCAAGTCAATGGGTCAGGCAAACTGCAACCGGTTGTATATGCGTCCGGAAGCTTATCAAGACTGAAAGAGTCTACAATATGTTTGAGAAAAAAGTATTAGCATGCGTATACGGGGTTAACAAAATTCACCAATACCTATTTGGACTCCGGTTCGAGCTCGAAACCGACCATAAGCTGCTCATTTCGTTGTTCTCAGAAAGCAAAGGTATTAACACCAATGCTTCATCCCGCATCCAAAGATGGGCCCTATTGTTATCTGTGTATGATTATGTAATCCACCACAGACCAGGCACTGAGAACTGTGCGGATGCCCTCAGTCAGTTACCATTACCGGGGTGGAAATGGCGCAACCCGCAGACTTGCTTTTGAGAGCGAGGGGTCACCCATCACAGCTCGCCAGATCAGGACCTGGAGTAGCCAGGACCCGGTGCTATCACTAGTAAAAAGCTGCATCCTCAATGGGAGCTAGTTGGCGTGTTTAGGGGAAATGCAAGACAAAATTAAGCCGTTCCAATGACACAAGGATGAACTGTCCATCTATTCAGACAGTCTCCTAAGGGGGAATCATGTAATTTTGCCAAAAAAAGGCAGGGAAACATTTATACGCGACCTTCACAGTACTCACCAGGCATAGTCATGCTGAAGGCTATCGCCAGGTCGCATGTTTGGTGGCCTGGCATTGACTCGGAATTGGAGCATGCGTACACCAATGTAGCACTTGCTCACAGTTGAGCAATGCACCAAGGGAGGCCCCACTGAGTCTGTGGTCGTGGCTCTCCAAACCATGGTCCAGGGTCCACATAGATTTCGCTGGACCCTCTCTAGGAAAGATGTAGCAGTGGACTCTTAAATGGATTGTGTTATATATGTGTAAACCTGCACATACCCTTGTGTAGCCATCAGAGAGCCCATCCCATGAAGTCCCAAAGGATCGCAAAATCCCTTGGGAGCACTGGTACTTAAGGAGGCCTCACAGCTTGGAGAGCCACTCTGGAGACCTGCAACAAAAGACTAAGGTCACACTTTACTTTGAGCTCACAGTATCTCGTCAGACTCTTTATTCATTCATAACAACTGGTGACGAGATACAGATGATGAATCCAATGATGCAGAGAACAGTGGGCATCCTGGAGAAATTTCCGGAGGAAGATGATTGGGAAACCTTTGTGGAGCAACTCGATCAATACTTTGTGGCCAACGAGCTGGAAGGAGAAGCGAACGCTGCCAAATGAAGGGCAATTCTCCTCACTGTCTGCGGGGCACCAATGTATGGCCTCATGAAAAATCTGTTTATTCCAGCGAAACCCACAGAGAAATCGTGCGATGATTTGTGCACACTGGTCCGGGAGCATCTGAACCCGAAGGAAAGCGTTCTGATGGCGAGGTACTGGTTTTACACCTAAAATGTTTGAAGGCCAGGAAGTGGCGAGCTATGTCGCCGAGCTGAGACGCCTTGCAGGACATTGCGAATTTGAAGGACATTTGGAGCACATGCTCAGGGACTTCTTCGTACTTGGCATTGGCCATGAAGTGATACTTTGCAAACTTTTGACTGTAGAGACACCAACCTTGAGTAAAGCCATAGCGATAGCCCAGGCATTCATTGCCACCAGTGACAATACAAAGCAAATCTCTGAGCACACAATGCTGCTACAAATACTGTGAACAAAGTGATATTGTTTTCAAATCGCAACGTATAGGGCAGGCCCCACATGCCCACAGCTGCACGTCCGCAGATGTCTCAGAGTCCACCATCAAGGGTGATGAATACAAGGCCATTAACACCTTGTTGGCGCTGTGGGGGTGATCATCGTTTCCATTCATGCTGCTTCAAAGAGTACGTTTGCAAGGGCTGTGGAACAATGGGACATCTCCAACGAATGTGCAGGTGAGCTGCTAATCCTGTTAATCCTGCAAAACACCATATTGCAGAGGAGGACAGATCCATGGCGGATCACGACAAACCAGAGCCTCAGATTGAGGAGGCAGAGGTATATGGGGGGCACACATTTACCACAAAGTGTCCCCGATAAAGCTGAAGGTTGAATTAAATGGACTCCCGCTGTCAATGGAGCTGGACACGGGCGCGAGCCAATCCATTATGAGCAAAAAAGCTTTTGATAAATTGTGGTGCAGCAAGGCCTCAAGGCCAGTCCTGACTCCCATTCGCACTAAACTGAGAACTTACACAAAGGAACTGATTCCCGTAAACGGCAGTGCTACTGTAAAGGTCTCCTACGATGGAGCGGTGCACAAGCTACCACTCTGGGTGGTACCGGGCGATGGTCCCACGCTGCTTGGCAGGAGCTGGCTGGGAAAGATACGCTGGAACTGGGACGACGTCCGAGTGCTCTCGTCTGCTGACGACACTTCGTGTGCCCAGGTGTTAAACAAGTTCCCCTCGCTGTTCGAACCAGGCATTGGGATGTTCCAAGGAGCAAAAGTGCAGATCCATCTAATTCCGGGGGCGTGACCCATCCATCACAAGGAGAGAGCAGTACCGTACATGATGAGAGACAGGGTGGAGATTGAGCTGGACAGGCTGCAACGAGAGGGCATCATTTCGCCGATCGAATTCAACGAGTGGGCCAGTCTGATTGTCCCAGTCCTCAAGAGAGACGGCACCGTCAGAATCTGTGGTGATTACAAAGTAACTATCAATCGTTTCTCACTGCAGGATCAATACCCACTACCAAAGGCTGACTACCTTTTTGCGACGCTGGCAGGAGGAAAGACGTTCACGAAGCTGGACTTGACCTCGGCCTACATGACGCAGGAGCTCGAGAAATCATCGACGGGCCTCACCTGCATCAACACGCATAAAGGTCTCTTCATTTACAACAGATGCCCGTTTGGGATTCCATCAGCCGCGGCGATATTCCAGAGAAACATGGACAGCTTAGTGAAGCCGGTCCAGTGAACGGTGGTCTTCCGGGACAACATCGTGGTCACAGGTCGGGACACAGTTGAGCATCTGCAGAACCTGGAGGAGGTTCTTAGTCGACTCAATTGCGTGGGGCTCAGGTTAAAACGCTCAAAGTGTGTTTTCCTGGTGCCTGAGGTGGAGTTCCTGGGGAGAAGAATCGTGGCGGATGGCATCAGGCGCACCGATTCAAAGACGGAGGCAATTGAGAACGCACCGAGGCCACAGAACGTGGCGGAGCTGCGGTCATTTCTAGGACTCCTGAACTACTCTTGTAACTTCTTACCAGGTCTCAACACACTGTTAGAACCACTGCACGCCTTACTGCGTAAAGGAGACAAATGGGTATGGGGTAAAAGCCAAGAAAATGCCTTTGTAAAAGTGAGAAAATTGTTATGCTCAAACAAATTGCCGTGTTGTATGATCCATTTAAGCGTTTGGTACTAGCATGTGATGCGTCGTCATATGGGGTCAGGTGTGTATTGCAACAAGCTAATGAATCTGGGAAATTGCAACCGGTTGCTTATGCATTAAGAAGTCTGTCGAAGGCTGAGAGACCCTACAGCATGATTGAAAAAGAAGCGTTGACGTGTGTTTAAAGAAAATGCATCAATACCTGTTTGGGCTCAAATTTGAATTGGAAACTGACCATAAGCCACTGATATCCCTTTTTTCCGAAAGGGGATAAATACGAATGCATTGGCCTGCATCCAGAGATGGGCACTCACATTGTCTGCATACAACTATGCCATCTGCCACAGGCCAGGCACAGAAAACTGTACCGATGCTCTCAGTAGGCTGCCATTGCCCACCACGGGGGGTGGAAATGGCGCAGCCCGCAGATTTAGTCATGGTAATGGAAGCATTCGAGAGTGAGCAATCACCCATCACAGCCTGATAGATTAGAACCTGGACGAGCCTTGCTGTCCCGAATAAAAAATTGTGTGCTTCACGGGAGCTGGTCCAGTGTCCCAGTGGAAATGCAGGAAGAGATAAAGCCATACCAGCGGCGCAAAGATGAAATGTTACACAAGCAGACTGCCTTCTGTGGGGTAATCGGGTAGTGGTCCCCAAGAAGGGCAAGGACACTTTCATCAGTGACCTCCACAGCACCCACCTCGGCATTGTAATGATGGAAGCGATAGCCAGATCCCAAGTGTGGTGGCCCGGTATCGATGCGGACCTAAGAGTCCTGCATGCACAAATGTAACATATGCTCACAGTTAAACAATGCAGCCAGGGAGGCACCACTAAGTTTATGGCCTTGGCCCTCCAAACCATGGTCCAGGGTCCATGTCAACTATGCAGGTCCGTTTTTGGGTAAAATGTTCCTAGTGGTTGTAGATGCGTACTCCAAATGGATTGAATGTGAGATAATGTCAGCAAGCACGTCTGCTGCCACCACTGAAAGCCTGCGGGCCATGTTTGCCATGCATGGCCTGCCTGATGTCTTTGTGAGCGACAACGGACCACCAGTGCCGAGTTCAAAGAGTTCATGACCCAGAATGGGATCAAACATGTTACATCTGCCC
Source organism: Pristiophorus japonicus (assembly GCF_044704955.1). Taxonomy (NCBI): domain Eukaryota; kingdom Metazoa; phylum Chordata; class Chondrichthyes; family Pristiophoridae; genus Pristiophorus; species Pristiophorus japonicus. The sequence goes on along the minus strand of NC_091978.1, from coordinate 259,397,262 downwards.
CGTTAAAACCAGCATCCAATGGTCAGGCAGAGAGAGCAGTGCAAACCATCAAGCAGAGCTTGAAGAGGGTAACTGAAGGCTCACTGCAGACTCGCCTATCCCGCATCCTGCTTAGCTACCGCACGAGACCCTACTCGGTCACTGGGATTTCACCTGCTGAACTCCTCAAAAAAAGGGCACTGAAGACAAGGCTCCCGTTAGTCCACCCTGATCGACATGAACAGGCTGAGACCTTAAACAATTATTTTGCTTCGGTCTTCACAGTGGAAGACACAAAAACCATGCCAAAAATGGCTGGTCACGGGAATGAGGGAAGGGAGGACCTTGAGATAATCACTATCACTATGGAGGTAGTGCTGGATAGGGTAATGGGACTCAAGGTAGACAAGTCCCCTGGTCCGGATGAAATGCATCCCAGGGTATTAAAAGAGATGGCGGAAGTTATAGCAGATGCATTCGTTATAATCTACCAAAATTCTCTGGACTCTGGGGAGGTACCAGCGGATTGGAAAGCAGCTAATGTAACGCCTCTGTTTAAAAAAGGGGGCAGACAAAAGGCAGGTAACTATAGGCCGGTTAGTTTAACATCTGTAGTGGGGAAAATGCTTGAAGCTATCATTAAGGAAGAAATAGCGGGACATCTAGATAGCAATAGTGCAATCAAGCAGATGCAACATGGATTCATGAAGGGGAAATCATGTTTAACTAATTTACTGGAATTCTTTGAGGATATAACGAGCATGGTGGATAGAGGTGTACCGATGGATGTGGTGTATTTAGATTTCCAAAAGGCATTCAATAAGGTGATACACAAAAGGTACGTGGAGTCAGAGGAAATGTATTAGCATTGATTGAGAATTGGCTGGCTAACAGAAAGCAGAGAGTCGGGATAAATGGGTCCTTTTCGGGTTGGAAATCGGTGGTTAGTGGTGTGCCACAGGGATCGGTGCTGGGACCACAACTGTTTACAATATACATAGATGACCTGGAAGAGGGGACTGAGTGTAGTGTAACAAAATTTGCAGATGACACAGAGGTTAGTGGGAAAGCGGGTTGTGTAGAGGACACAGAGAGGCTGCAAAGAGATTTAGATAGGTTAAGCGAATGGGCTAAGGTTTGGCAGAATGTCGGAAAATGTGAGGTCATCCACCTTGGAAAAAAAAACAGTAAAAGGGAATATTATTTGAATGGGGAGAAATTACAACATGCTGCGGTGCAGAGGGACCTGGGAGTCCTTGTGCATGAATCCCAAAAAGTTAGTTTGCAGGTGCAGCAGGTAATCAGGAAGGCGAATGGAATGCTGGCCTTCATTGCGAGAGGGATGGAGTACAAAAGCAGGGAGGTCCTGCTGCAACTGTATAGGGTATTAGTGAGGCTGCACCTGGAGTACTGCGTGCAGTTTTGGTCACCTTACTTAAGGAAGGATATACTAGCTTTGGATGGGGTACAGAGACGATTCACTAGGCTGATTCCGGAGATGAGAGGGTTACCTTATGATGATAGATTGAGCAGACTGGGTCTTTACTCACTGGAGTTCAGAAGGATGAGGGGTGATCTTATAGAAACATTTAAAATAATGAAAGGGATAGACAAGATAGAGGCAGAGAGGTTGTTTCCACTGGTCGGGGAGACTAGAACTAGGGGGCACAGCCTCAAAATACGGGGGAGCCAATTTAAAACCGAGTTGAGAAGGAATTTCTTCTCCCAGAGGGTTGTGAATCTGTGGAATTCTCTGCCCAAGGAAGCAGTTGAGGCTAGCTCATTGAATGTATTCAAATCACAGATAGATAGATTTTTAACCAATAAGGGAATTAAGGGTTACGGGGAGTGGGCGGGTAAGTGGAGCTGAGTCCACAGCCAGATCAGCCATGATCTTGTTGAATGGCGGAGCAGGCTCGAGGGGCTAGATGGCCTACTCCTGTTCCTAATTCTTATGTTCTTCTGTAGAGAACAGGCGGCTTCAACAAAGTACGTATCATGATAGCGCAAATGTGTCACGAGAAATTGAAATCAATTATCCTGTATTTGTGTTGAACTATGGACAAGGTCCCAAATGGCTTCCCGGCACTGTTGTGGCCAAAGAGGGGAGTAGGGTGTTTCGGGTCAAACTTTCAAATGGACTCATCCACCGGAAACACTTGGACCAAACCAAACTCAGATTCACGAACTATCCCAGAGCAACCCACATTGGACACTACCTCTTTTATCCCCAACATACACACCAGCGACAACCGACCCCGTGTTTGACCATGAAGCAGAACCCATCACCCACAGCAGCCCAGCAGGACTCACCACACCAGGCAGCCCAGCAAGGCCATCTTCACAGCAGCCCAGCGAGGGCCCAACAAACGATTCACGAAAATCAGCATTTGCACCGAGACAATCAACCAGGGAAAGAAATGTCCCAGATCGACTCACCTTGTAAATAGTTACACGATTGACTTTGTGCGGGAGTGTTGATATATATGTGTAAACATGTATATGGCTTGTGTAGCCACCAGAGGGCCTAACCCCTGGAGTCCCAAGGGATCTCACAATCGTCATGTACGTCCACTGCCACCATTGAAAGCCTCAGGACCATGTTCGCCACCCTTGGTTTGCCCGATGTCCTTGTTAGTGACAATGGATCATGTTTCACCAGCTCGGAATTCAACGAGTTCATGACCTGCAATGGCATCCAGCAGGTCAGGTCTGCACCGTTTAAGCCCGCATCCAATGGTCAAGTGGAACGGGCAGTCCAAACCATCAAACAGAGCTTGAAATGCGTGACAGACAGTTCCCTGCAGACCCGGTTATCTCGGATTCTGCTCAGCTACTGTACACGACCCCACTCGCTTACCGGGGATCCCCCTGCAGAATTGCTAATGAAGAGAGCACTCAAAACCAGGCTCTCCTTAGTCCACCCGGATCTCAATGATCATGTAGAAACCCGGCATCACCGGCATTAAATGCACCACGATCACGCAGCTGTATCACGTGACATTGAGGTTAATGACCCTGTGTTTGTTCTTAATTACGGTCATGGTCCCAAATGGGATGCTGGCACTGTGTTAACCAAGGAGGGGAATAGAGTGTTTGTTGTCAAACTTTTGAATGGACAAACGTGCAGAAAGCACTTGGATCAGACCAAACTGCGGTTCACCGACAACCAAGAACAATTTGAAGAGGACATTACCATCAATGATCCACCCACACACACCCAACCAGCAATCGACCTCGCGGTCAACCACGAGGATGAACCCAACATGCCCGACAATCCGATCAGACCAGCCACACCGCAGCGCAGCAATGATCTGACCGACTCACCCATGCCAGGACTTCAACTCAGTCAGTCAATCAACCCGGGAACGCAGAGCCCCGGATCGTCTCAACTTGTAAATAACTTGTATCAAAGACTTTTGGGGGGGGGGGAATGATGTTATGTATGTAAACATTACTAATGTGTAAGACTTGCCACCAGGGGACACAAGGGTCACCTGCATACCCTGGGCAAGCAGGTATAAAAGGTAGTCCACCATGCTGCTTCCTCACTCTGGAGTTACAATAAAGAGACCAAGGTCACAACAGTTTGAGCATAAGATGTACAGTCTTGTGGACTTATTCTGAACATAACAGGAAGGAAATCATTCAATTATCCAGTTGGGAGAACATGCTCCACCTCTAACAGAAGGGGGAGAACATGATCCGTCTTCCTATCTTGATTTTGTTTGCACTCTCATCCCTCCCCCTTTAGACCTGGATCACATTCTTACTCCATCCCCACTAGTTTCTCCATGCTCTAACCACAGCACCCCCCCACTGTGTTTGACCACCTCCTCTTCCGCACCCTCCTCCGGGGTTCCTGACCTTATCCTCCCTCCCCCTCCCTAAGCTCCTCTTCTCTCCCCACTCCGAGCTCCTCTCTCTCCCCTCTCCTTTCCCCCCTCTGATTTCCTCTCCCCACCCTCTGAGTTCCTCTCGCTCCTCTCTGATCCCCTCCCCTCAGAACCCCTCTCCGTATCCCTCTTTCCTGATCTCCTGACCTTCTCTACACGGAGAACTGGATGGTTGAGGTCACAGATTTGCGGTGAGCCACATGTGCCTTTGGAACCTCTGGTGCGTGTGCGCGCTGCAATGGCTGTAAGGCTAAATTAAACAACAACTTCTACAACGGCCAGAGTGACTCACAGCACATGCACCAGTTGTTGTTTCTGAGTTGCCGGCCAGCTCCTGCTGCTGGTTTGTCAACGCTGGAAGTACCTGAGTGTACGGTAACCGGAGTGGGTGAGGGAGAGGCCACGGGGGAGGGTGCAGTCACAGTCACTGGGGGAAGGGGTGGAGGGCTAAACCTAGACACTGTGGGGGGGGCAGGTGTGACCTCAGTCACGGGAAGGGTGTCAGGTGTTTGAATGTGCTTTAATAGTGTGATGTCACATCTGCGGTAATTACATGCACATTTGTTTTGCATTTTCAGTGTATAAGGACAACTAAAAGAGGGCAGTTATAAGTGTCTGGAGTGTCCCCCAGATCGGGGGCCACTTGATTTAACTGTTTAATTTGTTCTCCAATCAAAAGAGTTATAAGGACAACTGTTAAAATATAAGCTGCTAAAAAAAATTGCCTCGCTACATTGCGCAACTGACATTTTCCATCCAGGATACGTTACTGTGCTCCCACCCTGTGTGTTCCAGATTCGGTTTAGGAAACCCTACATTAACCTCAAATTATGGGCCAATACCATCTTTGGTCTGCCATTAAATGTTTTTAATAGGTTGGACAGTTTAATGAGGCATCCCATACCCCACTAATTAGTACAATAAATACTGACATATATGCAGCATTCTAAATGAAATTAAATGAATGTCTGACTCAGCAAAGAGTAGGCATCTATGGGTTTCAGACAGTGAAGTTAAAAATAAATCTGTGAAAGAGGAGCTGGGTGAAGAAATAGGCTAAAAAAAACTAAAATGAAATTTTCTTCTTCCTATGTCCTTACATTATGCAGATGATGTATTATTCATTTGATGACCCTGATTATTTCTGTTGAACTTGGTGCTCAGTGCCTTGGGAACATCAGGTATGCATTGGGAACATTTCTTCCTGGGTCTACCCTGTAAATAGACATACCACAAGAGGCAATCGAGGCTGATCACATCAGTAATTTTAAGAGGGAACTGGGCAGGCATTTAGTGAAAAGAACAACTGAGGCTGGAATTTTATGGGGTACGTGCTGGCATGATCGGATGGTGGGAAATTTGAAACAAGTTGGAGCGGGTCGACAACCCACCGTCATCCTGCCCCAACGTGCCTTTCCCTCAGGCGCGTTTGCCTATTCGGTAGCGACTCGAATGGCAGAGGCGGATGAGTTAATTTAAATCATTATCACCTTGTTGTCAGACCCTTAAATGCCTTTTTTTAGCTTATCTTTTAAATTTTCCAGGCTGCCCACGGGAATCACGCAACTCGGGAGCCACGTCTGTCAGCCTGAGGTAGGAGTTGAGTGGTCATTCCTCCAGTTGATTAGATGACAGCATGTCATGTATTATAAAACCTCCCACCTCACAGCCGATCACTTTCCTCAGGCAGAAGCTGTTCCTGACAGCATTGCCAGCACAGATTTAGTTTTGCAGATGCAAAGTCGCCATATAGTCTCACCTCATTGGTACAACCTATCTCACCATTAACTGATTTCTTCTCTGATCTCTACTTGACCTGCCATCTATTCCATCAGCATGGGTGTCGTTTATATTGTCTCACCTTGGTCCTCAGAATTGGACCAAAATGAGCACCAACACCAGCAGCACCGGCACACCAGCAGCACCAACAACACCACCACCAACCTTCTCCTCAATGACCTGATGCACCTCAGTACAGAGGGAATCAGCGCAGGGCTACACCACACCAGAGACAGTACCTCCAACGCAGGGTATACAGGCAGAGGATGAGCTTCCCAACATGACTCAGCAACAGTGCCAAAGGAGGCTCAGGTTCTTGTGCCAGGTCGTTGCAGAAATTTGCACATTGCTGGAGCAAGACCTGCAGCCCAGAGGAGAGGGTGGACATGCCTTACCAGTGGCTGTCAAAGTCACCAGCACCCTTAACTTCTTCACCTCAGGCTCCTTCCAGGCATCTGCAGCAGACATTTGTGTCATCTTGCAGTCGGCCGCCCACAGATACATCACACAGATCACCGATGCCCTCTTTGACAAGTCAGCTAATTATATCAATTATATCAACTTTGGCACTGATGAAGCCAGTGTTACTGAGTGGGCGCTTGGCTTTGCCACTCTGGCTGGCTTCCCACGGGTGCAGGGCATCATCAAATGCACACATGTGGACATCAGGGCACCTCATCATAGCCCAGGAGTCTTTGCCAACCGCAAGGGCTTCCACTCCCTCAATGTGCAGCTTGTCTGCAATCATAGAAAGATCATGAATGTGTGCCAAATTCCTGGCAGCTGCCATGACTCTTTCATCCTGCACCAGTCCACCCTACCTCAGCTCTTCGCTCCTCCAAACAGACTTTCCTGCTGGCTGCTTGGAGACAAGGGCTATCCACTGAAGACGTGGCTGATGACACCCCTGAGGAGGCCAAGTACTGAGGCCCAAGAGAAATATAATGAAAGCCACATTTCCACCAGATGTGTCATAGAACAGACTATAGGTGTTATATATGTAAACTTGTATTTACTCTGTACAGAGGGCTCGTCCCCTGGAGTCCCATAATCCCTTGGGAGCACAGGTATTTAAGGAGGCTTCACAGGTTGGAGAAGCACTCTGGAGACCTGCAATAAAAGATTAAGGTCACACTTTACTTTGAGCTCACATTGTTCAGTCTGACCCTTTCTCCATACACAACAACTGGCGACGAGATACAGATGCAGAGAACAGTGGGCGTCCTGGAGAAATTCTCGGAGGGAGATGTTTGGGAAACTTTTGTGGAGCGACTCGACCAATATTTTGTGGCCAATGAGTTAGATGGGGAAGAGAACACTGCCAAACGAAGGGCGATCCTCCTCACCGTCTGTGGGGCACCAACGTATGGCCTCATGAAGAATCTGCTCACTCCAGCGAAACCCATGGACAAATTGTACGACGATTTGTGCACACTGGTCCGAGAGCATTTGAACCCAAAGGAAAGCACTCTGATGGCGAGGTACCGGTTCTACACTTACAAAAGGACTGAAGGCCAGGAAGTGGCGAGTTATGTCGCCGAGCTAAGACACCTTGCAGGACATTGCGAATTTGAAGGACATTTGGAGCATATGCTCAGAGACTTTTTCGTACTTGGCATTGGCCACGAAACCATACTTCATAAACTTTTGACTGTAGAGACCCCAACCTTGAGTAAGGCCATAGTGATAGCCCAGGCATTCATTGCCACCAGTGACAATATAAAGCAAATCTCTCAGCACACAAGTGCTGCTACAAGTACTGTGAACAAAGTGATGTTGTTTTCGAATCGTAACGTACAGGGCAGGACTCACATACCTGCAGCTACATGTCCGCAGATGTCTCAGAGTCCACCATCAAGGGTGATGAATGCAAGGCCATTAACACTTTGTTGGCGATGCAGGGGTGATCATCAGTTCCATTCATGCCGATTCAAAGGATACGTTTGCAAGGGCTGTGGAACAATGGGACACCTCCAACGAGTGTGCAGGCGAGCTGCAAAGCCTGTTAAACCTGCAAACCACCATGTTGCAGAGGAGGACAGATCCACAGAGGATCACGACAAAACAGAGCCTCAAATTGAGGAGGCAGAGGTACATGGGGTGCATACATTCACCACGAATTGTCCCCCGATAATGCTGAATGTTGAACGAAATGGACTCCCAGTGTCAATAGAGCTGGACACAGGTGCGAGCCAGTCCATTATGGGCAAAAAGACTTTCGAAAGGTTGTGATACAACAAGGCCTCAAGGCCAGTCTTAACTCCAGTTCGCACGAAACTGAGAACTTACACGAAAGAACTGGTTCCTGTAATCAGCAGTGCTACCGTAAAGGTTTCCTATGATGGAGCAGTGCACAAGCTACCACGCTGGGTGGTACAGGCGATGGTCCCACGCTGCTCGGCAGGAGCTGGCTGGGAAAAATACGCTGGAACTGGGACGATGTTCGAGCGCTATCGCCCGCTGACGACACTTCGTGTGCCCAGGTCATAAACAAATTTCCTTCCATGTTCGAACCAGGCATTGGGAAATTCCAAGGAGCAAACGTGTAGATCCACCTAATTCCGGGGGCGTGACCCATCCATCACAAGGCGAGAGCAGTACTGTACACGATGAGAGAAAGGGTAGAGATCGAGCTAGACCGGCTGCAAAGAGAGGGCATAATTTCCCCGATTGAGTTCAACGAGTGGGCCAGTCCTATCGTCCCAGTCCTCGAGGGAGATGGCACCGTCAGAATCTGTGGCGATTACAAAGTAACTATCAATTGTTTCTCCCTGCAGGACCAATACCCACTACCAAAAGCCGACAACCTCTTTGCAATGCTGGTGGAAGAAAAGATGTTCATGAAGCTGGATCTGACTTCGGCCTACATGACGCAGGAACCAGAGAAATCATCGAAGGCCTCACCTGCATCAACACGCACAAAGGTCTTTTTGTTTATAACAGATGCCCGTTTGGAATCCGATCGGTGGCGGTGATATTCCAGAGAAACATGGAAAGCTTACTGAAGTCAGTCCCGCACACTGTGGTCTTCCAGAACGACATCTTGGTCACAGGTCGGAACACAGTCAAGTATCTGCAGAACCTGAAGGAGGTTTTTATTCGACTCAACCGCGTGGGGGTCAGGTTAAAACGCTCGAAGTGCATTTTCCTGGCGCCTAAAGTGGAATTCCTGGGAAGGAGGGTTGCGGCGGACGGCATCAGATCCACCAACGCGAAGACGGAGGCAATCGAGAATGCACCGAGGCCACAGAACGTGACGGAGCTGCGGTCATTTCTGGGACTCCTGAACTACTTTGGTAACTTCTTACCGGGTCTCAGCACACTGTTAAAACCACTGCATGTCTTACTACGAAAAGGGGACGAATGGGTTTGGGGCAAAAGCCAAGAAAATGCCTTTATCAAAGCGAGAAAATGGTTTTGCTCAAACAAATTGCTTGTGTTGTATGATCCATGTAAGCATTTGGTACTAGCATGTGTTGCGTCGTCATATGGCGTCGGGTGTGTATTGCAACAAGCTAATGATTTCGGGAAACTGCAATCGGTTGCTTATGCATCCAGGAGACTGTCTAAGACTGAGAGAGCCTAGACCATGATCGGGAAAGAAGCGTTAGCGTGTGTTTATTGGGTAAAGAAAATGCATCAATACCTGTTTGGGCTAAAATTCGAATTGGAAACTGACCATAAACCACTGATATCCCTATTTTCCGAGAGCAAAAGGATAAATACCAACACATCGGCCCACATCCAGAGATGGGCGCTCACATTGTTCGCATACAACTATGCCATCTGCCACAGGCCAAGCACAGAAAACTGCACCGATGCTCTCAGGAGGCTGCCATTGCCCACCACGGGAGTGGAAATGGCGCAGCCCGCAGATCTAGCCATGGTTATGGATGCATTTGAGAGTGAGCAATCACCTGTCACTGCCCAGCAGATCAAAACCTGGACAAGACAGGACACCTTATTATCTCTTGTCAAAAGCTGTGTGCTTCACGGGAGCTGGTCCAGTGTCCCAGTGGAAATGCAGGAAGAGCTAACGCCGTTCCAGCGGCGCAAAGATGAAATGACAATACAGGCAGACTGCCTTCTGTGGGGCAGTCGAGTCGTGGTCCCCAAGAAGGGCAGAGACACCTTCATCAATGACCTCCACAGTACCCACCCAGGCATCATAATGATGAAAGTGATAGCCAGATCCCACGTGTGGTCGCCTGGTATCGATGCATTCATAGATGTAATACATGCTTGCAGTTAAGCAATGTACCCAGGGAGGCGTCACTAAGTTCATGGTCTTAGCCCTCCAAACCGTGGTCTAGGGTACGCATCGACTATGCAGGCCCGTTCTTGGGTAAAATGTTCCTTGTGTTTGTAGATGCGTATTCCAAGTGGATTATATGTGAGATAATGTTGGCTAGCACGTCCGCTGCCACTACTGAAAGCCTGCGGGCCATGTTTGCCACACATGGCCTGCCCGATGTCCTGGTGAGTGACAACGGGCCATGTTTTACTAGTGCTGAGTTGAAAGAATTCATGACTCATAACGGGATCAAGCATGTCACATCTGCCCCGTTTAAACCAGCGTCCAATGGTCAGGCAGAGAGAGCAGTGCAAACCATCAAGTAAGGCTTGAAGAGGGTAACTGAAGGCTCACTGCAGACTCGCCTATCCTGAGTCCTGCTTAGCTACCGCACGAGTCCACACTCACTCACTGGGATCCCACGTGCTGAACTGCTCAAGAAAAGAGCACTTAAGACAAGGCTCTTGTTAGTTCACCCTGATCTACATGAACAGGTAGAGAGCAGGCGGTTTCAACAAAGTGCATACTATGATAGCGCAAATGTGTCACGCGAGATTGAAATCAATGATCCTCTATTTGTATTAAATTATGGACAAGGTCCCAAGTGGCTTCCCAGCACTGTCGTTGCCAAAGAGGGGAGCAGGGTGTTTTGGGTCAAACTTTCAAATGGACTCATTCACCGGAAACGCTTGGACCAAATCAAACTCAGATTCACGGACTATCCTGAGCAACCCACCTTGGACCCTACCTTTTTTGATCCCCCAACATACACACCAGTGGAAACCGGCACCACGATTGACCACAAAGCAGAACCCATCATCCACAGCAGCCCAGCGATTGCCCAACAAATGATTCAACAACACCAGCTTTCACACCGAGACGATCAAGAAGTGCCCCAGATCGACTCACATTGTAAATAGTTACTATTGACTTTGGCGGGGGTGGGGGGGTGGGGGGGGAGTGTTGTTATACATTTAAACTTGTATTTACTTTGTACAGCCACCAGAGGGCTCATCCCCTGGAGTCCCAAGGGATCCCATAATCCCTTGGGAGCACAGGTATTTAAAGAGGCTTCACAGGTTGGAGAGGCACTCTGGAGACCTGCAATAAAAGACTAAGGTCACACTTCACTTTGAGCTCAGTGTTCAGTCTGACTCTTTCTCCATACACAACAATAGGCATGCTGAAAATGCACTTAAGATGCCTTGACAGATCTGGACGAGCCCTTCAGTACACACCAGCCAGGGTCTCCAGAATCATCGTGGTCATTTGTACCCTGCACAATATAGTGTCGCAGCGAGGATTAGCGCTGCATGAAGGACAAGGCACTGAGCGCGTAGCCTCTTCAGAGGAGGAGGAGGAGCATCCGCTGGAAGACGAGGAGGGGCAGTAGCTGGTGGAACCTGCTACACCTTTAGAGAAAGCCTGCCGGTAGCACATACTGGAATTTGGGGTGGCAATGCCAAATGGCCTCCGTGTGTGTTAGTAGTATGATTGCATTAGGATGAGGGTGAATGCAAGGGGTGGCTAGTAAGATGGGGATGTGATAATATAGATGGAGAGAGAGGGATGGGTGGACATGCAAGATGGTTTGCTGTGTGTAATGATGTGCAGGAGTAGGGTTGGGAAGGCAGAGTGATGGGGATGTGATGAGAGGCACAGCAAGATGAAGTTGAGTGTGGCTTTGCACTCACCTTTCTTGATCTCATCATCATTGTAGGCGGTACCTCGAATGAGGATGTCCTGCTTCCACATCAAAAGGGATGAGTTCATAGATGTTTTAGTGAAGGACCCGGTATTCCAGTCCTGTACTCCAGGGATGGAAGAAGCCTGTGCTTGGATTATTTTAACGTGTGATGATTGTTGTACATCAGCCACCGCATGGGCTTGACAGAGCTAGACTTTTATCCAGTGGTAAGGCTAAACCAGGACTACAGGAGACCTGCTCTGCTGCACGGACCTAGTGCGCACACATATCGCAGTGTGGGCAGGCCCGTGCTGCCCCTGGGCCCTCGGCTCTTCTGGGCCCCGCACCCTCATTTGCCGCACCTCCGCCACGATCTCTCGCCGCTGCTCCGCCACAAACATTCGCCGCACTTCCGCCACGATCTCTCACCAGATCTCCGCACCAAACATTTGCCATACCTTCGCCACAATCTCTCACCACTCATCTCTTGTCACATATCAGCCATGATCTCTCACCGCTCTTCTGCCTCAATCATTCGCCGCACCTCCGCCACGATCTCTTGCTGCTCATCCGCCCCGACATTCCTGCTGTGCCTGGGCCCCACCGATGTTTCTGCCCACGCTCTAACCGGCGACCTGAGCCTTGATGACATCACCCAGTCGCCCACCTCGAATTCGTCGCACACTTGGGACGATTCGTGCTGAAAGTTGTAGTGGCAGCTCTTTATACTCCTGACCTGCGGTGGTGTCCTCTCACAGGTCAAGGTAGCCCACAATGTTCTAATTTCCTGATCTAATGAGATAATTTAACGTTTCTGGCACTACACCCACATCCTCCTGAACATATGCTTGCTGTTCACCTCCTCTGCAATTTGGAGCCAGGTCTCTTCCGCCCACTCAAAGGGAAGAGGACCTCCCTGCATGCTCTGACTCCCTCCACAAACATATGGAGAGAGTCATCGGAGAACCTGGGTGCAGCCTCTGTGCAGTCATGTCTCCAAGTGTTTGGAGCAATGAAAACCTACAGTGTAGTGACTGCACACTCCTAGATGAACCTTCAAATGCAATGTGGCCATGGCTCCTTTAAATATTCCAGCTGAAAATGTGTCATCGATGATGTCATCAGACTTGCACCATTTAATTGGGCCGGGTAATGCGCAGGGCGGGCTTAATAGGCCCCATTAGCGCAAAGTCATTTTCTGCAGTGGGATGCAAGAAAAATAAGGGTTGCGGCCCACCACTCCAACTGCCCGCACCCGACCCACCCAGGTAAGGAATATTCTAGCCTGAGGGATTATAGGTAGTGAACTATGCTTTTAAACTCTGGCCTTTTCTAGTTCTTGTACATTCTTATATACCCAAGACTGTGACTTCACCCACATCTCCCTACCTCTTTCAATCTAGTTAACAAATTATCTGTTGGAGATTCTAGATGTGTAAAGCCAGTTGAGATTACATACTAATTTCCTCAATAGTAGCATCATGGTAATTGTTATAAATATATTAAATGTAAATAAATGACTGATGAGGGAATTTTGGAGTAGGGTTAGTTTCTGGTGCAGCAAAATTCTACTTGTCAGAAAACAGTGTTGTTTCACTCATCAGATACCTCTTCTATTTCCTTGTAAAATAAAATGCTATCTCATGCCCAGCTATTTTAAGTATATTAATCTGTATCAGACATCATTAGAGCAGAAATATATTTTCTAAAGAGAACCCTGTTGACAAAAAAGCCAGACAAACAATGAATGGTGTGCTTTGTTATAAGTTATGAATGATTCCATGACCAATTTAGTATTTTTTCAGGTTGTGCTGCACCAGATAATGGTGGCTGTAGCCAGATCTGTGCACTGCACAATCCAGTGTCTTGGGATTGCGAGTGTCTGCCCGGTTATCAACTACAACTTGATGGACAGCACTGCAGTGCCGCAGGTCAGTATTAATGCCTGATGTTTGACAGTGTTAATAAATCATGTCTTCTTGATTTTGAACATATCACATAAACTTTAATAGGGAAGGAAAGACTTTGGGGAAGTTCTTTTAATTCAAAGTACTCTCCCAATAACTATGTAATAAAAAATCAAGTTACAGATTTTAAGAATAATTTTACACATTCCAACCATAGCGTGGAACTTTGCCCACTGGGAACACATATCGAGAATTAATTTCAATGGACAGAAAATTATGGAGGGCACATGCCCAAATTCCAATATCTGCGACCGGCAGACAAAACTCCGATTTGTAAAACGATCTTTGTGTTTGTTACTTATTTTTTTAAAGTCTAATTTCCTTGCCCCAGTAGATACCTTTTTTTTTCTGAGTCTCCTTCCTTCCACTGTCCCATGTCCAAGGGTGGCTCCACTCAGTTTTCGGGTGCTTGCAGCTTCAGAGTAGCATAGAATCTGATTCTGTGAAAACACACCACTGGCAAAAGTATCCAGCATAACAAACTGGCAGGTCTCCACTAACTTTCAAAACCTTTGTTTCTGTGAATCATAAACTTGCATCTAAAGTGGAATAAGTTTTAAATTACACCATGTGACCTTTAGCATTTGAACTCTCAGCACTTTTTGTCGGTTATACCATGTTCAGTTATTTAAGAGCTATCAACTGGTTATTTTAAACAGATAAATGCCTCAGTTAGAACAGTGAACAAAGGAACATACTATGAAGGCTTTAGACAGAAGCAACTAGAGACCTATTAGTTTTACTTTAATTGCACATAAAATAGTAGAATTGATTATCAGAAGGAAACTTGAGGAGAATATCTGTACAGCAACCTAGTAAATAGCATTTGACATGGCTTTAGAATGGGAAGATCCTATCCTTGCCATCTTTGAGGAAATGATTGTGTCGGTGATCTCTAGAAAACCCTACAACATTCCAAAAGGCAATTTGATGAAGTTCCACCTGAAAGTCTACTAGTTGAGCTCAAGGCTTACGGTAAAACTTGGGAATGGATGGGAAGTTAGCTGAAGAGTAGAAGACAACAAGTACTAGTGACAGGAGTCAGAGAAGAATGAACCATCCATGGCTAACTAATGAAGTAAAGGATGGTATCAAATTGAAAAACAAAGGCACACAATGTTGCGAAGAACAGTGGAAGGCCAAAGGTTTGGGAATTTTTTAGAAACCAGCAAAGGACGATTAAAAAAATGATAGAGAGAAGATAGTTTATGAGAGTAAACGAGCAAGAAATATAAAAACAGACAGTAAGAGCGTCGACAGGTATATAAAAAGGAAGAGAGTTGCTAAAGTAAACGTTGGTCCCTTAGAGGATGAGACTGGGGAATTAATAATGGGAAACAGGGAAATGGCAGAGACTTTGAACAAATATTTTGTATCGGTCTTTATGGTAGAAGACACTAAAAATTGATAATCGAGGGGCTATTGAGGGGGGAGGGATTTAAATAATCACTATCACTAGAGAAAAAGTACAAGACAAACTAATGGGACTAAAGGTGGACAAGTCCCCTGGATCTGATGGCCTGCAGCATAGGGTCTTAAAAGAAGTGTCTGCAGAGATAGTGGATGCATTGGTTGCAGCCTACCAAAATTCCCTGGATTCTGGAGAAGTCCCTGCAGATTGGAAAACCATAAATGTAACCTCCCTATTTAAGAAATGAGGGAGACAGAAAGCAGGAATCTATAGACCAGTTAGCCTAACATCTGATTAGGAAAATGCTGGAGTCCATTAGTAAGAATGGAGTAGCAGGACATTTAGAAAATCATAATGCAGTCAAGCAGATTCAGCATGGCTTTATGAAAGGGAAATCATGTTTGACAAATTTTCTGCAGGATGTTAGGAGCAGGGTGGATAAAGGAGAACCCGTAGCTGTCGTGTATTTTGGATTTCCAGAAGGCATTTGATAAGGTGTCACATAAAAGGTTACTGCACAAGATAAGAGCTCATGGGGTTGGGGTAATATATTAGCATGGATAGAGGATTGGCTAACTAACAGAAAACAGAGAGTTGGAATAAATGTCACATTTTCAGGTTAGCAAACTGCCACTAGT
This sequence comes from Pristiophorus japonicus, assembly GCF_044704955.1. Classification (NCBI taxonomy): domain Eukaryota; kingdom Metazoa; phylum Chordata; class Chondrichthyes; family Pristiophoridae; genus Pristiophorus; species Pristiophorus japonicus. The sequence goes on along the minus strand of NC_091978.1, from coordinate 259,381,611 downwards.
GGGGTGCCACAGGGATCAGTGTTGGGGCCTCAACTATTTACAATCTATATTAATGACTTGGATAAAGGGACCGAGTGTAATGTAGCCAAATTTGCTGATAATACAAAGATAGGTTGGAAAGCCTGTTGTGAGGAGGATGCAAAGAATCTGCAAAGGGATATAGATTGGCTAAGTAGTGGGCAAAAATTTGGCAGATGGAGTATAATGTGGGAAAATGTGAAGTGATCCACTTTATTAGGAAAAAGAAAAAAGCAAATTATTATTTAAATGAAGATAGATTACAAAATGCTGCGGCACAGAGGGATCTGTGGGTTCTTGTTCATGAAACGGAAAAAGTAAGCATGCAGGTACAGCAAGTAATTAAGAAGGCAAATGGAATGTTGGCCTTTATTGCAAGGGGGGTGGAATATAAAAGTAGGGAAGTCTTGCTACAACTGTATAGGGCGTTGGTGAACCCACACCTGGAGTACTGCGTACAGTTTTGGTCTCCTCATTTAAGGAGGGACAGACTTGCATTGGAGGTAGTTCAGAGAAGGTTCACCAGCTTGATTCTTGAGATGAAGGGGTTGTCATATGAAGAAAGATTGAACAGGTTAGGCCTATACTCATTGGTGTTTAGAAGACTGGGAGATGATAATAAAGAACATAAGAAATAGGAACAGGAGTAGACCATACGGCCCCTCGAGCCTGCTCCGACATTCAATAAGTTCATGGCTGATCTGATCATGGACTCAGCTCCACTTCCCCGCCTGCTCCCCATAACCCCTTATTCCCTTATCGTTTAAGAAACTGTCTATTTCTGTCTTAAATTTATTCAATGTCCCAGCTTCCACAGCTCTCTGAGGCAGCAAATTCCACAGATTTACAACCCTCTGAGAGAAGAAATTTCTCCTCATCTGTGTTTTAAATGGGCAGCCCCTTATTCTAAGATCATACCCTCTAGTTCTAGTCTCCCCCATCAGTGGAAACACCCTATCTGCATCCACCTTGTCAAACCCCCTGATAATCTTATATGTTTCGATAAGATCACCTCTCATTCTTCTGAATTTCAATGAGTAGAGGCCCAACCTACTCAGCTTTTCCTCATAAGTCAACCCCCTCATCCCCGGAATCAACCTAGTGAACCTTCTCTGAACTGCCTCCACATCAAGTATATCCTTTCATAAATATGGAAACCAAAACTGCACGCAGTATTCCAGATGTGGCCTCACAAATACCTTATATAGCTGTAGTAAGAATTCCCTGCTTTTATACTCCATCACCTTTGCAATAAAGGCCAAGATTCCATTGGCCTTCCTGATCAATTGTTGTACCTGCAAACTATCCTTTTGTGTTTCATGCACAAGTACCCCCAGGTCCTGTTATACTGCGGCACTTTGCAATCTTTCTCCATTTAAATAATAACTTGCTCTTTGATTTTTTTCTGCCAAAGTGCATGACCTCACACTTTCCGACATTATATTCCATCTGCCAAATTTTTGCCCACTCACTTAGCTTGTCTATGTCCTTTTGCAGATTTTTTGTGTCCTCCTCACACATTGCTTTTCCTTCCATCTTTGTATCATCAGCAAACTTGGCTACGTTATATTCAGTCCCTTCTTCCAAGTCGTTAATATAGATTGTAAATAGATGGGGTCTCAGCACTGATCCCTGCGGCACTCCACTAGTTACTGGTTGCCAACCAGAGAATGAACCATTTATCCCGACTCTCTGTTTTCTGTTAGTTAGCCAATCCTCTATCCATGCTAATATATTACCCCCAACCCCGTGAGCTTTTATCTTGTGCAGTAACCTTTTATGTGGCACCTTGTCACATGCCTTCTGGAAGTCCAAATACACCACATCAACTGGTTCCCCTTTATCTAACCTGTTTGTTACATCCTCAAAGAATTCCAGCAAATTTGGCAAACATGACTTCCCCTTCATAAATCCATGCTGACTCTGCCTGACCGAATTTTGCTTTTCCAAATGTCCTGCTATTGCTCCTTTAATAATGGACTCCAACATTTTCCCAACCACAGATGTTAGGCTAACAGGTCTATAGTTTCCTGCTTTTTTCTGTCTCCTTTTTTAAATGGGGGCGTTACATTTGCAGTTTTCCTTATTAAAATGCATATGATTCTGAGGGGGATTGACAGGGTAGCGGCAGAGAGGATGTTTTCCCCTGTGAGGGAATCTAGAATTATGGGGCATAGTTTCAGAATAAGGGGGTCACCCATTTAAAATGGAAGTGAGGAAGAATTTCTTCCCTCAGAGGATCATGAATCTTTGGAATTCTCTACCCCAGAGAGCTGTGGAGGCTGGGTCATTGAATATATTTAAGGTGGAGATAGACAGATTTTGAAAGATAAGGGAGTCAAGCGTTATGTTGAGGGCAGGGAAGTGGAGTTGAGGCCAAAATCAGATCAGCCATGATCTTACTGAATGGTGGAGCAGGCTCAAAAGGCCAAATGACCTATTCCTGCTCCTATTTCTTATGTTCTTGTATTCTTATGTTAGAATGGGGAGAAGTATTGAGTGGGGGTAACCCAGGGCTTAGTGTTGGGACAACTATTGTTTCTAATTGATATCAATGACTTAGGTTCAGAGACTAAATGCAAATTGATTAAATTTGCAGATGATAGGAGTGGCAGTGGAATCGAAGGACGCAGCCCAGAAATTACAGAATGAGATCAACAAAATATGTATATGATGGCAGATAAAATTTAATGCTGAAAAATATAAAGTACAACACATGGGGAGAAAACATTACTTCTTAGGCATGAAATCACACCTTGGTCTCTCTGCCTACTCCTTTGACTCATTCTCCTCCTTTGAGTACCACTTGTACCACTGCTCTCAGCTCTCTTTTAATATCCCTGTTGCCTACTGTACCCCAAGCCCCACCACATAGTTCTCACCAAGATATCTTCCTCCCCTTCCTTCTCTTCTCTGAATTTAATGACCTTCTGTCCTCCCTCAACCTTTCCCACCATATCTACTCTCCTACCCATATACATGGCCAACCTCTCGATCTTGCCATCACCTGTAGCCTCTCTGCTTCACTGATCTCGATCACTGACATGGTTATCTCCAATCACTCTCTCTTGTATAGCTCAACACCCACATCCACCTACCCCTTTCAACCTTTTCCTTCAGTGTCTATCCCTGGATTAAAAACTCTCCCCCAAGTCACTTACAACTAATTTTCAAACTCCAAACTGTCTAGCTTTTGGCCCTCCATTTACCACAATACATCAGCAGCTATCAATTTTACTCACAAACTCCTTCATGCCCACATTTGATGTTTTTGTCCCTGGTATTGCCCGATCTTCACTCCCTCATGTCCAATTAGTACATTTTAAGCATATCTGGCATTTACCTGACAAGGTGGAAAACTGCCTAGATACGTCTTGTCGACAAAAAGCAGAATAAATCCAGCCCAACCAATTACCGCTCCATCAGTGTACTCTCAATCATCAGCAAAGTGATGGAATGTGCGTCAACAGTGCTATCAGGCGGCACTTACTCACCAATAATCATCTCACCACTGCTCAGTTTGGGTTCTGCCAGGACCAGTCAGCTCCAGACCTCATTACAGCCTTGGTTCAAACATGGACAAAAGAGCTGAATTCCAGAGATGAGGTGAAAGTCTGGCATCAAGGAGATTTAGTAAAATTGAAGTCAATGGGAATCAGGGGGAAAACTCTCCACTGGCTGGAGTCATACCTAGCATAAAGGAAGATGGTTTGGTTGTTGGAGGCCAATCATCGCAGCCCCAGGACATCACTGCAAGAGTTCCTCAAGGTGGTGCCAGTTTCATCAATGACCTTCCCTCCATCACAAGGTCAGAAGTGGGGATGTTCGCTGATGATTGCACAGTGTTCAGTTCCATTCACAACTCCTCAGATAATGAAGCATCCATGCCCGAATGCAGTAAGCCCTGGATGACATTCAGACTTGGGCTGATAAGTGGCAAGTAACATTCGCGCCACACAAGTGCCAGGCAATGATCATCTCCAAAAAGTAAAAGTCTAATCAATGCCCTTGACATTCAATGGCATTACATCACCAAATCCCCCACCATCAATATCCAGAAACTTAACTTGACCAGAAAAATAAAAATTGTAGCTACAAGAGCAGGTCAGAGGCTGGGTATTCTGTGGTGTGTGTCTCCCCTCTTGACTCTCCAAAGCCTTTCCACCATTTACAAGGCACAAATCAGGAGTGTGATGGACTATCCTCCACTTGCCTGGATGGGTGCATCGTCAAGAACACTCAAGAAGTTTGACACCATCCAGACAGGCCCCCATCCATCACTTTAAACATTCACTCTCTGCACCACCGACGTACCATGGCTGCAGTGTGTACCATCTACAAGATGTACTGCAGCAACTTTCCAAGGCTTCTTCGGCAGTGCCTCCCAAACCCACAACCTCTACCACCTAGATGAACAAGGGCAGCAGGCGCATGAGAACACCATCACCTGCAACTTCTCCTCCAAGTTACACACCATCCTGACTTGGAAATATATCGCTGTTCCTTTATCGTCGCTGGGTCAAAATCCTGAAACTGCCTCCCTAACAGCACTGTGGAAGTACCTTCACCACAAGGACTGCAGCGGTTAAAGAAGGAGGCTCACCACCACCTTCTCAAGGGAAATTGAGATGGGCAATAAATGCTCGCCTTGCCAGTGACGGCCACATCCCAGAAACAAAATTTTTTTTTAAAAAACAACTAGTTTAGTCAGTTATTGCTACATCCGACTGGACCACATCACCGCTCTTGGTCCTTACTCTTTTCTGCAAAAATGTCCACCACTCCAGAATCATTCTGGAGAGCAAAAATAAACCCCAGCCACTTTTCTCCATTACCAACCATCTCCTTAAATCTCTCTCCACTGCCCCTTCACCTCTAATAACAAGTGCAAGGAATTCATAGATTGTCACTGAAGTTGAACCATCTGTTCAGCTGCTTTTATGCTTCTTCCATCTTCCCTACACCCACTGACAAACCTCCCCCAAGGCTACCCCCGCCCTTTCTCTAGCTTCTCTCCCTCATGTCCTCTCTGAGCTCATCTTTTCCATGAGACCCGTCTCCTGCTCTCTTGACTCCATTCCCACTATACTGCTAACCACCCAAATTCCCTTCCTGGCCCCCATGCTAGCTAACACTGTAAATGGCTATTTTTCTTTGGGTACTGTCTGCTCCCGTTCAAAATTGCCATCATCACCCCCTTCTCAAAAAATCTACTCTTCACTCTTCTGTTCTTGAAAACTACTAACCAATTCCAAATCTCTTTCTTTTCCAAAATCCTTGAAAGTGTTGTTGCCTCCCAAATTCTTGCCCATCTTTCCCGCAAATCCATGTTTGAATCCCTACAATCAGTTTTCCATCCCTGCTATAGTATCAAATGCACAAATGAAATTCTTTCTGACTGTTACTACGGTTCATTACCCCTCTTCATCTTCCTTGAACTTTTTCCCTACGTTCCTAAATCAGGATTGTCAAATTTTTTTTTTTTAAGAGGATGCCATCTCAATGGGACCCTTTATGAAACTTTTAGCTGAGAGTCCTTATGGTCTCATAGCATGGATGCCCCTGCTCTCTGTTAAGATTTGGGCTTGAGACCATTGATATATGAGACATGTATTTTTCGGCTATGGCAACAGATGACATTGATTTTGAACTGATATAGAAGATAATGCAATTTGTATTTAACAGGTCCCAGACCATTTTTGTTATTTGCAAATAGTCAGGATATAAGGCGCATAAACTTTGATGGAACAGATTACCATACTGTGCTAGAAAGACAGATGGGAAGAGTCTTAGCACTTGATTATGACCCTGTGCAAAGTAAGGTAAGTAGGATTTTACAATTTCACATGGTTGAGCCCTGAAAGAAAGACTTCATTAATATATATATGTGAAATAATTAAATCTTCCTTTCAGGGATAAATTAATATGTTAATTTTTAATTGATATTCCAGATGCAGAAGCTTAGATGTGACTGTTGGTGAAATTAGCAAACAATATCTTACTGCACTCAGATGACATTCTTCTGTCTGTTATTTTTGCAGAGGGATTAGCTCATTTAAAATCGATGGGTATTAATCTGATATGCCTTTTTAAAGTATTGGACAAAGAATCATTCAAAAATTGTATTAAATGTCCATCCATTAATATTATCCGCAGTGATTTTTAGGCTATAGTACTTAAGTAATCCATTTTATTGATGAAGAAAAGCATTAAATCATGCACTGGATAATTATAAAGCCATTAAATGGTACCACAAATGGCCTCTATGCAGAGTATACTCACACATAATGGATATTGCCATTATCAATGAAGAAGTCTGATCCTTTTTTGCTTTTGTAATGACATCTTCATCTTTATCTCAAAATTGCATGCCGAGTTAGCTGATCGTAACTGGGGCACAGGTGTGGATGATACTATTTGTCTTAGTACTCCTGGGTTGAGGTCAGGTTTTTCACACACACATGAAAAATGGTGATTTCAGCTAGTGGTGCCCATAAAATCATACCGCAACATGATCCAACACCTTTGGGAGAGGAGTGGAGAAAATTGAGGTTGTGGTGTCTGGTGTGCAATGGCCACCACACGTTAAAAAAAAAAAACACGCACAGGCATTTTCCACCCTTCGAGATTTAGCTCGGGACCTGGAATATTAGGTCCTTCATTGAAACACCTCTGAACCTTTTGGCGTGGAAGCAAGTCATCCTCGATTCGAGGGACTGCCTATGATGATGATGATGATGATGAAGTCAGAAAAAAATAGATCGAGTTTCCATTCCTGTGCTGGAAAGTGCCTGGATGTTGGATGAGAATAAGATGAGACTTGGTTTCAGTGCTTCCTACAATCAATTAACCTGATGATACTCACTGTCTAGCCTCACACAGACATGAAAAATGGTGATTTCAGCTAGTGGTGCCCATAGAATCATACCGCAACATGATCCAACACCTTTGGGAGAGGAGTGGAGAAAATTGAGCAAGGAATAGCCATGGCATGAGCTCCCATTGAGGGATTATACATAGGATATTTCATCTTCTAGAATTTTGAGCATTATTAAAAATTCTGATTTAATTATTCTGATCTAATATAAGAACATAAGAATTAGGAACAGGAGTAGGCCCTACAGCCTCTCGACCTGCTCCACCATTCAATGATAATGGTTGATCTTCGACCTCAACTCCACTTTCCCACCAGATCCTCATATCCCTTGATTCCCCTAGAGTCCATAAATCTATCTATCTCAGCCTTCAATAAATACTCAATGACTGAGCATCCACAGCCATTTGGTTAGAGAGTTCCAAAGGTTCACAATCCTCTGACTGAAGAAACTCCTCCTCATCTCAGTTTTAAAAGGCCGACCCCTTATCCTGATACTATGCCCCCGAGTTCCAGACTCTCCAGCCAAGGGAAACAATCTTTCAGCATCTACCCTGTCAATCCCCCTCAGAATCTTATATGTTTCAATGAGATCACCGCTCATTCTTCTAAAGTCCAGAGATTATAGGGCCAATCTACTCGAGGACAACCCTCTCATCCCAGGAATCAGTCTGGTGAACCTTCATTACACCGCCTCTCAGGTAAGTATATCCTTCCTTAGATAAAGAGACCAAAACTGTGCACAGTACTCCAGCTGTGGTCTCACCAAAGCCCTGTACAATTGTAGAAAGATTTCCTTACTCTTGTACTTCAACCCCCTTGCAATAAATATCAACATGCCATTTGCCTTCCTAATTGCTTGCTGTACCTGCTTGCAAACTCTCTGTCTTTCTTGCACTAGGACACCTAACTCTCTTAACACCAACATTTAGTAGTTTCTCCCAATTTAAAAAATATTCTGTTGTCCTATTCCTCTTACCAAAGTAAACAACCTCACATTTCTCCACATTATGCCCCATCTGCCATCTTATTGCCTGCTCATTTAACCTGTCTATGTCCCTTTGCAGGCTCTTTTTGTCCTCCTCACAACTTACTTTCCCACATAGATGTGTATTGTCAGCAATCTTGGATACATTATCCTTGGTCCCTTCATCTAAGTCAGTAATATAGATTGTAAATAGCTGAGGCCAAGCACTGATTCCTGCAGCATCCCACTAGTTACTGCCTGCCAACCTGAAAATAACCCATTTATCCCAACCCTCTGTTTTCTGTCCATTAAGCAATCCTCTATCCATGCTAATACATTAGCCCCAACACCATGAGCCCTTATCTTACATAGCCCTTGCCTCAGCTCATCTGCTGCTGAAGCCATCATCCATGCTTTTGTTACCTCTAGACTTGACTATTCCAATGCACTCCTGGCTGGCCTCCCACATTCTACCCTACATAAACTAGAGGTGATCGAAAACTCATCTGCCCGTGTCCTAACTCGCACTAACTCTCGCTCACCCATCACCCCTGTGCTCGCTGACCTACATTGGTTGCCGGTTAAGCAACGCCTCGATTTCAAAATTCTCATCCTTATTTCCAAATCCCTCCATGGCCTTGCCCCTCCCCATCTCCATAATCTCTTTCAGCCCTACAACCCCCCCGAGATGTCTGCACTCCTCTAATTCTGCCCTCCTGAGCATCCCTGATTATAATTGATCAACCATCGCTGGCCGTGCCTAGGGCCCAAGCTTTGCAACTCCCTGCCTAAACCTCTCCATCTCTCTATCTCTCTTTCCTCTTTCACAAAGCTCCTTAAAACATTCTTCTTTGACCAGGATTTTGGTCACTTGCGCTAATTTCTACTTATGTGGCCCGGTGTCAAATTTTTAGCACATAATACTCCTGTGAAGCGCCTTTGGACGTTTCACTATGTTAAAGGTGCTATATAAATACAAGTTGTTGTTTTAGCAACCTTTTATGTGGCACCTTATTGAATGCCTTTTGGAAATCCAAATATACCAAATGCACTGGTTCCCCATTAACTATCTTGCTAGTTACATCCTCAAAAAACTCATAAAATTGTCAAACATGATTTTCCTTTTCTTAAAACCACGTTGACTCTGCCTAATCATATTATGATTTTCTAAGTGTCCTGTTACCACTTCCTTAATAAAGGATTCCAACATTTTCCTGATGACTAATTTCAAAAAAATAACTTTCTGTCTTATTTTTATCTTCTCATTTCCCTGTTTACTTTCTGCATCTCACACAATTTCCTTCAGATCAGAAGATGACATCTCTATGACTCCAGTCCATCGTTTCACAACCACACAGTAGGATAAGGAATTCAATCAGGCAAGTCGTGATTCCACAGTTTTCACCTCTTCCTCTTTTAACTGCCCAAGATGTGCAACACCTGACATGCATACACCTCCCTTGCTAGCAGCCCAGTTGACAGCTAATGGAAGTAAATCAGCCAAGATAAGAATGCTGAAATGACATGAAACTCCCAGTAATAAAACTCAGTCATCCAGTTGGGAGATAAAATTCTCCTCTTTAATCTATTGGTATTGAAACATGTGTACATTTTAATTTAGTACCGAAAGAAAAGTCTCATTGCTGACCCAAGAGGCACTCCACTCAATAGCTACACATTGTGACCTAGCTCCCTCACAGACTGAAGGAATCCTATCTCACTCCCGCAAGAAACATTGGCCTCCCTGCCTCCCAGTAAATAACAGGGCCTTTGTATCTTCGGTCTTGTTTCCATTTCCCTCCCCTTTCAGCATTCCAAAGGGACCGTTCCCTCTGCGATACGCTGGTCTGCTCCTCAATCACCCCCAACACCCACTCCCCTTCCCAGAGCACCTTACCCTGCAAGCGCAGGAGATGCAAGATCTGCTCTTTTACCTCCTCCCTTCCCACCGTCCAGTGCTCCAAACATTCCTTCCAAGTGAAACAGCAATTTATTTGTACTGCTTTCAATTTAGTATACTATATTCGCTGTTGACGATGCGGTCTCCTCTACATTGGGGAGACCAAATACTGATTGCGTGACCGCTTTGCAGAACAGCTCCATTCGGTCTGCATGATTGACCTCGAGCTTCTGGTCACCTGTTATTTTAATTCCCCACTCCGGGCTCCTACACTGCTCCAATGAAGCTCACCGTAAGCTCGAGGAACAGTACTTTATCTTTCTAATAGGCACTTTGCAGCCTTCTGGACTCAACACGGAGTTCAACAATTTCAGATCATAACCACTACCCCAATTTTTTGGATGTTAGCTGTTCCTGATGATTCTGCTATTCCCATTTACAGCTCCAACCGTTTGTTTCTTTACTTGTCCCATTGCCATCTCCTTTCGCCTTGCACCATCACCCTTTTGTCATTTAATCTCGACTGCCTTTCACCCTTTCACAGGCCTTCCCTTTTGTCCTTTCCTCCCCCCTTTCCCTGCCTCTGTACTTGCTTAAAACCTATCACATCTCTAACCATTTCCAGGTATGATGAAACGCCATTGATCTGAAACGTTAACTCTGTTCCTCTCTACAGGTTCCTAAATGTTTCCAGCATTTTCTGTTTTTATTTCACATTTTCAGCATCCGCAGTATTTTGCTTTTGTACTCTTGCTTCTATTCTTCTTCTTGGTTGCTCCCTGAGGCTGAATCTGATGGTGCTCAACCATTTTGTGCTGCTCAACTCTGAGCTGAGCTGAGTTTCAACCATCTTGTACTGCTCAACTCTGAGCTGAGCTTCAGAATCTTTATTCAATCTATCATTAAAACCTACATCCAACTCTGAAAAATAGCTTTCTCAGTCTCTATCTCAGGCCCGCTGTCTCTGGAACTTTCATCCATGTCCTCATCACCTCCAGGCTTGATTTTCTTTTTCACCTATCACACTTGTGCATCCTGATCTTCACATTGCTACCTATCCCTCAGCACATTGACTTCAAAATCCTGATCCTCACCTACATGGCCTCACTCTACTGTACTTTTGCAAACCCATCTGCCCTACCTCCATATTCATGCTGTCTGCTGTTCCAACTTTACCTACTGGGTGTTCCTCGATGCTCAGTTGCAGGGCCTTCTGTCATCTTGTTCCCACCCTCTGGTATTCTTTGCCTTAATCTTTTCATCTTGAATCTTCAAAAGCCTTTGGGATGGTTTGCTCTGTTGCCGGTGTTGTATAAATGCAAGTTATTGTTGCTGTTGTTGTTACTAATCATAGTTAATGTAAAATCCTTGGAACACACTAACTTTTGTTTGTAAAGGAGTCTCTCATGCGGTACTTTATCAAATCTATTTTGGAAGCTAGGGCCAATCAGGCAGTGGTGCTCACATATAATGCATCGCAGGATATCATAAAGGCACAGCCAGTGATTGCCCACCCATTAAAATGAATGCTCAGAATATCAAGAGCTTTATGTCAGAGATTTCGCACATTGCTCTCCCTGTGAGCATCGTCCCTGCAGGGGCAATCAGTCCTAATATGTCGTGGATTTCCCCAGTGAATTTGGGATATCATCGTCTCGAAGAAAGGTATGAATTTGGTCAGGGAAGATCTACTCCTTATAAAGCTGTATTGGCCGTCAGTTATTAGACCTGAAATTGAGGTCGGAGGCTTCCACCGTACGAACGCCTCTGACCTGAAAAAAAATCTGCGAAAGTACCTGGTGGTCTCGGGGGAACGTAAGATCCCGGTCGGAGGCCTAGATTCACTGCGCAGTGCATCAGGAGATTCCTATCAGGTATGTAAGTCCAATCTGGAGCACGAGGGCCTGGACAACCAATCACGATGCAGTATTCTCATTGATAATAATGGGAACTCTGTTTGTACAGACTCCCATTACTATCAATGAGAAAAAAACCATAAACACCCAAACACAGCATAATAAATAAATAAAACATCTCACATATTTAAAATTAATTGAAGTTAAATGTTTTAGAAAAAATATATATTTTTTGAAATTTGTTTTTAATGTGTTTCAATAGTGTTAAAAATAAATTTACCTTAATGGACAGGGTTTTTGCTGTAACAATGTGTATTTAAATTTAATTTTTATATGTTTTAAAACTCTAACGCTAGTAAAAGTAGGCTATGAACCTGCTTTCACCAGGCGTAAAAGTTTGAAGGACATTCGCTGGGCATGAGTTGGGCAAATAGCCCAATCTCTCCTGCGCGAATGTCCTTAGAAACATAGAAACATAGAAAATAGGAGCAGGAGAAGGCCATTCAGCCCTTCGAGCCTGCACCACCATTCAATATGGTCATGGCTGATCCTCTATCTTAACACCATATTCCCACTTTCTCCCCATACCCTTGATGTCTTTTGTGTCTAGAAATCTATCTATCTCCTTCTTAAATGTATTCAGTGACTTGGCCTCCACAGCCTCTGTGGCAGAGAATTCCACAGGTTCACCATCCTCTGAGTGAAGAAATTTCTCCTCATCTCAGACCTAACTTTCCTACCCCGTATCCTGAGACTGTGACCTCTTGTTCTAGATTTTCCAGCCAGGGGAAACATCCTCCCCGCATCCATTCTATCCAACCCAGTCAGAATTTTATACGTTTCAATGAGGTCCCCTTCTCATTCTTCTAAACTCTAGTGAATACAGGCTGAGTCAACCCAATCTCCTCTTATATGACAGTCCTGCCATCCCAGGAATCAGTCTGGTGAATCTTCGCTGCACTCCCTCTATGGCAAGCATATCCTTTCTTAGGTAAGGAGACCAAAACTGCTCACAATACTCCCGGTGCGGTCTCACCAAGGCCCTGTATAACTGTAGTAAGACATCCTTGCTCCTGTACTCAAATCCTCTTGCAATGAAGGTCAACATACCATTTGCCTTCCTAACTGCTTGTTTGCTTTCAATGACTGGTGTACAAGGACATCCAGGTCCCTTTGTACATCGACATTTCCCAAGCTATCACCATTTAAATAATACTTTGTCTTTATGTTTTTCCTACCAAAGTGGATAACTTCTCATTTATTTACGTTATACTGCATCTGCCATGTGTTTGCCCTCTCACTCAACCTATCTAAATTGCCTTGCAGCGTCTTTGCATTCTCTTCACATGTCTAGAAATGTGTCATCAGCAAACTTGGAAATATTACATTTGGTTCTCTCATCCAAATCATTTATATACATATTGTGAATAGCTGGGGCCGAAGCATTGATCCCTGTGGCACCCCACTAGTCACTGCCCGCCACCCCGAAAAAGACCCGTTTATTCCTATTCTGTTTCCTGTCAATTAACCAATTTTCAATCCATGCCAGTATACTACCCCCAATCCTATGTGCTTTAATTTTGCATACTAACCTCTTATGTGGGACTTTATCAAAGACCTTCTGAAAATCCAATACACTACATCCACTGGTTCTCCCTTATCTATTCTATCAGTTAGATCCTCAAAAAACTCCAGTAGGTTTGTCAAACACGATTTTCCTTTCATAAATCCATGTTGACTTTGTCTAATCCAGTTGATATTATCTAAGTGTCCCGTTATCACATATTTTTTAATAGACTGTAGCATTTTCCCAACTATTGATGTTAGGCTAACCGGTCTGTAGTTCTCGGTTTTCTCTATCCCTCCTTTTTTAAATAGTGGGGTTACATTTACCACCCTCCAATCTGCAGGAACTGTTCCATAATCTATAGAATTTTGGAAGATAACAACCAATGCATCCACTATTTCCATGGCTACCTCTTTTAGTACTCTATGATGCAGATTATCAGACCCTGGGGATTTATTGGCTTGCAGTCCCTTTAGTTTCTTCAGCGCTATTTTCTTACTAATAATCATTTCCTTTAATTCCTCTTGCTCACTAGACCCTTGGTTCCCTAGCATTTCTGGTACATTATTTGTGTCCTCTTCCGTGAAGATAGAACCTAAGTATTTATTTAATTGTTCTGCCATTTCCTTGTTCCCCATTATAAATTCTCCCATTTCTGACTGTAAAGGACCTACATCTGTCTTCACTGATCTTTTTCTTTCTACGTACCTGTGGAAACCTTTGCAGTCGGTTTTTATGTTCTTTGCAAGTTTACTCTCATACTCTATTTTTCCCCTCTTAATCAATCTCTTGGTCCTTTTTTGCTGAATTCTAAACTGTTCCCAATCCTCAGGCATCTCCCGGGGATGCGGAGGATCTATACGGAGAAATCTTGACAGATCGGAAAAACTGGTTTTCGGCGCATGTGCATTGAGCTTTTGCAAGGCCTTGTCAGGTCCACGCGCATTTCGTACAGACCCGGCGAGGCCAGAATTTTAGGCACATTAAGTTATTTTCACAGACGTACTCTTATATTTCACACTGATACAGTAGGGAGACGCTCTTCTAAGTTAAGGGCTGAAGCGTGTTGTTAGGGTAGAATATGAGGAGCCTTACTCTGCATCAAACTGTGGTACACTTATCCTTGGAGCTGAGTGTTTAAAATAGAAAGCACTGCATTCTCCAGCCCACTTCATGCAGCTTGAAACAAATCGAGCTTGTTGTATGATGAACTGTGGCATGTTGGTGAACGGGTTACTATTGATAATGGCTTGTAAATGTACTTGACAAGATTATTGTGTATATTCATACAGACACTGAGATCTTTAATGTTTAAAGTTACTGATCTGAGTGGTTTTTATTATAGCTGTTTTATGAATCTTCCATGTTCTCTTTTGTTTGTAGATTTATTTTGCTCACACAGGCCTGAAGTGGATAGAAAGAGCTAATGTGGATGGTTCTGAGCGTGAGGAACTTATTAGCGATGATATGGATTTGCCTGAAGGACTAGCTGTGGACTGGATTAACCGCAAATTATACTGGACTGACAGAGGGTATGTCCAGAGTTGAAGGGCTAATTCTGGAGGTTTATCTTAATTTTAACTATCTGACGTGTTTAGCTGAACATCTGTTAGTTTTCCTTAAGTTCCCCATTAGCAAATAACTATAAGCATCAGCAAATAGGATTTGGAAATATTCAGAAAGTTCAGGGATAAATTTAATTCAATCTAAGGATAGGAGCTGGCTGCATTTCAACTCTCGCCTCGGTAAACAGGATATTTATTTTCCAAACTTACTTGGGGAAATCAATATTTTACCATACTCCTGACGATTCAGATGCACCTATCTCTCTAATCAAACAATGTTGCACATTTGCAGAAGAACAGTTTGGCATGTTTCTCCACTCCATGTTTGTGTAATACCATTCTGCTTGTTTCATACCTTCATATTTTGCCACTGAAAAGAAGTGACTGATAGATACAGGTCTCTCTCATTTGTTTTACAATATAATGTCGTAGTCACCCAATTCAACCAATTTTCATTGTGGCTTCAGTGAAGGTGACTAAATACCATAAATGGATTTCTGTTTTTTGAATTTAGCCCTTAAAATGGAACCTCCCCCCCCACCAAATGAAAAATTTCAAAGTCAATGTTGATGATAAAGCCACCAATAAATGACGATATACATCTGCTCCTCCAAGCTATTCTTACCTGCTTACATATTTACATCATCTCATTGAACCAGTTCTGGCCTGTTTCAGCATGCACACCTGCTGCTCAGGGCTGCTCTTTCCTTGCACCAGCGCAAATATCCACAATCATCACCATGGCAGATGTCGGGGCCATGGGAAAATGGAGCAGGAAGGTCCAAGGGTTAGCTCAAACTGCTACTTAAAAATAATTTAAATTGTTTTGGCACCCTTTAACATTGAAAACTCCTTCCCCAACACTGCCTACAACTATAACTGGTTGTACTGGTTCTATACAAGACCCTATTTAAAAAAGGAGGCAGACAAAAAGCAGGAAACTATAAACCAGTTAGCTTAACATCAATTGTTGGGAAAATGCTGGAGTCCATTATTAAGGAAACAGTAAAAAGAAATCAAAATGTGATGTCACAGCCAAGAGGGTAAGTGATTCGCTGGTTGATTGATGAGTAGTTTTTCTTTTTTCTTTATCTTTTTCTTTTTCTTATCCGTAAGAAACCTTTGGCACTGTTGCCAAATTAAGTTAATTTAAGGGTTAAGTCATGGCAGGAGAGCCCAGACCTGTGTCATGCTGCTTCTGTGCTATATGGGAAATCAGGTCCCTGACTACTATGTTTCTGAAAGTGTGTCCAGCTGCAGCTCCTGTCAGACCGCATTGGTGCACTGGACCTGTGTATGGATTCACTCTGGAGCCTCCGCAATGCTGAGGATGAGATGAATAGCACATTTAGTGAGTTGGTCACACCACAGGCAAAGGTTACAAAGGCAGATAGGGGATGGGTGACCATCAGGCAGAGCAGGAGTAGGAAGGTAGTGCAGGAGTCTCTTGCGGTCATCTCCCTCTAATACAGATATACCACTTTATACTGTTGGGGGAGATGGCTCATCAGGGGAAGGCAGCAGCAGCCAAGTTCATGGCACCATGGGTGGCTCTGCTGCACAGGAGGGCAGGAAAAAGAGTGGGAGAGCTATAGTGGTAGAGGATTCTATTGTAAGGGGAATAGATAGGTGTTTCTGTGGCCGCAATCGACTCCAGGATGGTATGTTGCCTCCCTGGTGCAAGGGTCAAGGATGTCTCGGAGTGGCTGCAGGACATTCTGGAGGGGAGGGTGAACAGCCAGTTGTCGTGGTGCAAATAGGTACCAATGATATAGGTAAAAAAATGGGACGAGGTCCTACAGGCTGAATTTAGGGAGCTAGGAGTTAAATTAAAAATAGGACCTCAAAGGTAGTAATCTCAGGATTGCTACCAGTGCCATGTGCTAGTCAGAGTAGAAATAGCAGGATAGTTAAGATAAATATGTGGCTTGAGAATTGGTGCAAGAGGGAGGGATTCAAATTCCTGGGACATTGGAACCGATTCTGGGGAAGGTGGGACCAGTACAAACCGGACGGTCTGCACCTGGGCAGGACCGAAACCAATGTCCTGGGGGAGTGTTTGCTAGTGCTGTTGGGGAGGGTTTAAACTAATGTGGCAGGGAGATGGGAATCTATGCAGGGAGACAGAGGGAAGTAAAATGGCAAAAGATAGAAAGGAGAAAAGTAAAAGCGAAGGGCTGAGAAATGAAAAGCAAAAATCAAAAAGGGCCACATTACAACATCATTCTAAAAGGACAAAGAGTGTTAAAAAAACAAGCCTGAAGGCTCTGGTCTCAATGCGAGGAGCATTCATAATAAGGTGGACAAATTAACTGCGCAGATAGCTGTTCATGGATATGATGTAATTGGGATTTCGAAGACATGGCTCCAGGGTGACCAAGGCTGGGAACTCAACATCGAGGGGTATTCAATATTCAGGAAGGATGGACAGAAAGCAAAAGGAGGTGAGGTAGCATTGCTGGTTAAAGAGGAGATTAACGCAATAGTAAGGAAGGACATTAGCTTGGATGATGTGGAATCTGTATGTGTAGAGCTGCGGAACTGTGTGGGAGTTGTGTACAGACCACCAAATAGTAGTAGTGAGTTTGGGGATGGCATCAAACAGGAAATTAGGGATGCAGCAATAAAGGTACAGCGGTTATCAGGGGTGACTTTAATCTACATATTGATTAGGCTAACAAAACTGGTAGCAATACGGTGGCAGAGGATTTCCTGGAGTGTATAAGGGATGGTTTTCTAGACCAATAAGTCGAGGAACCAACTAGAAAGCTGGCCATCCTAGACTGGGTGCTGTGTAATGATCGAGGATTAATTAGCAATCGTGCTGTGTGAGGCCCCTTGGGGAAGAGTGATCATAATATGGTAGATTTCTTCATTAAGATGGAGAGTCGTACAGTTAATTCAGAGACTAGAACTTAAAGAAAGGTAACTTCGATGGTATGAAACGTGAATTGGCGAGGATAGACTGGCAAATGATACTTAAAGGGTTGACAATGGATGGGCAATGGCAGACATGGATGAACTGTAACATGGATGAACTTTAACAATTGTACATCCCTGTCTGGGATAAAAATTAAATTGGTAAGGTGGCTCAACCGTGGCGAACAAGGGAAATTAGGGATAGTGTTAAATCCAAGGAAGAGGCATATAAACTGGCCAGAAAAAGCAGCAAACCTGAGGACTGGGAGAAATTTAGAATTCAGCAGAGGAGGACAAAGGGTTTAATTAGGAGGGGGAAAACAGAGTACGAGAGTAAGCTTGTAGAGAACATAAGTGAAGAGAAAAAGATGAATGTAGACAAATGTAGGTCACTTGGAGTCAGAATCAGGTGAATTTATAATGGGGAACAAAGAAATGGCAAACCAATTGAACAAATACTTTGGTTCTGTCTTCACTAAGGAAGACACAAATAACCTTCTGGAAATACTAGGGGACCGAGGATCTAGCGAGAAGGAGGAACTGAAGGAAATCCTTATTAGTCAAGAAATTGTGTTAGGGATATTGATTGGATTGAAGGCCTGATAGTCCCCAGGGCCTGATAGTCTGCATCCCAGAGTACTTAAGGAAGTGGCCCTAGAAATAGTGGATGCATTGGTGGTCATTTTCCAACATACTATAGCCTCTGGATCAGTTCCTATGGATTGGGGGGTAGCTAATGTAACTCCACTTTTTAAAGAAGGAGAGAGAGAGAAAACAGGGAATTATAGGCCGGTTAGCCTGACATCGCTAGTGGCGAAAATGTTGGAATCAATTATTAAAGATGTAATAGCAGCGCATTTGGAAAGTAGTGACAGGATCGGTCCAAGTCAGCATGGATTTATGAAAGGGAAATCATGCTTGAAAAATCTTCTCGAATCTTTTGAGGATGTAACTAGTAGAGTGGACAAGGGAGAACCAGTGGATGCGGTGTATTTGGATTTTCAAAAGGCTTTTGGCAAGGTCCCACACAAGAGATTGGTGTGCAAAATTAAAGCAAATGGTATTGGGGGTAATGTATTGACGTGGATAGAGAACTGGTTGGTAGACAGGAAGCAAAGATAGGAATAAACGGGTCCTTTTCAGAATGGAAGGCAGTGACTAGTAGGGTACCGCAAGGTTCAGTGCTGGGACCCCAGCTATTTACAATATACAAGTTTGCAGATGACACTAAGCTGGGTGGCAGTGTGAGCTGTGAGGTTGATGCTAAGAGGCTGCACGGTGACTTGGACAAGTTAGGTAAGTGGGCAAATGCATGGCAGATGCAGTATAATGTAGATAAATGTGAGGTTATCCACTTTTGTGGCAAAACAGGAAGGTAGAATATTATCTGAATGGTGACATAGGAAAAGGGGAAGTGCAACGAAACCTGGGTGTCATGGCACATCAGTCATTGAAAGTTGGCATGCAGGTACAGCAGGTGATGAAGAAGGAAAATGGCATGTTGGCCTTCATGGCAAGAGGATTTGACTAAGAGCAGGGAAGTCTTACTGCAGTTGTACCGGGCCTTGGTGAGGCCACACCTTGAATATAGTATGCAGTTTTGGTCTCCGAATCTGAGGAAGGACATTGTTGCTATTGAGGGAGTGCAGCGAAGGTTCACCAGACTGATTCCCGGGATGGCAATGCTGACATATGAAGAAAGACTGGATCGACTAGGCTTATATTCACTGGAATTTAGAAGAATGTGAGGGGATCTCATAGAAACATACAAAAATCTGATGAGATTGGACAGGTTAGATGCAGGAAGAATGTTCCCGATGTTGGGGAAGTCGAGAACCAGGGGTCACAGTCTAAGGATAAGGGGTAAGCCATTTAGGACCGAGATGAGGAGAGACTTCTTCACTCAGAGAATTGTGAACCTGTGGAATTCTCTACCACAGAAAGTTGTTGAGGCCAGTTCATTAGATATATTCAAAGGGAGTTAGATGTGGCCCTTCTGGCTAAAGGGATCAAGGGGTATGGAGAGAGAGCAGGAATGGGGTACTGAAGTTGCATGTTCAGCCATGATCATATTGAATGATAGTGCAGGCTTGAAGGGCCAAATGGCCTACTCCTGCACCTATTTTCTATGTTTCTATGTTTTTAGCGGGACACTTGAAAAAGCATAATTCAATCAAGCAGAGTCGGCATGGTTTTATAGAAACATAGAAAAACATAGAATATAGGTGCAGGAGTAGGCCATTCGGCCCTTCTAGCCTGCACTGCCATTCAATGAGTTCATGGCTGAACATGCAACCTCAGTACCCCATTCCTGCTTTCACGCCATACTCCTTGATCCCCCTAGTAGTAAGGACTTCATCTAACTCCTTTTTGAATATATTTAGTGAATTGGCCTCAACAACTTTCTGTGGTAGAGAATTCCACAGGTTCACCACTCTCTGGGTGAAGAAGTTTCTCCTCATCTCGGTCCTAAATGGCTTACCCCTTATCCTTAGACTGTGACCCCTAGTTCTGGACTGCCCCAACATTGGGAACATCCTGCATCTAACCTGTCTAAACCCATCAGAATTTTAAACGTTTCTATGAGATCCCCTCTCATTCTTCTGAATTCCAGTGAATACAAGCCCAGTTGATTCAGTCTTTCTTGATAGGTCAGTCCCGCCATCCCGGGAATCAGTCTGGTGAACCTTCGCTGCACTCCCTCAATAGCAAGAATGACCTTCCTCAGGTTAGGAGACCAAAACTGTACACAATACTCCAGGTGTGACCTCACCAAGACCCTGTACAACTGTAGCAACACCTCCCTGCCCCTGTACTCAAATCCCCTCGCTATGAAGGCCAACATGCCATTTGCTTTCTTAACCGCCTGCTGTACCTGCATGCCAACCTTCAATGACTGATGTACCATGACACCCAGGTCTCGTTGCACCTCCCCTTTTCCTAATCTGTCACCATTCAGATAATAGTCTCTCTCTCTGTTTTTACCACCAAAGTGGATAACCTCACATTTATCCACATTATACTTCATCTGCCATGCATTTGCCCACTCACCCAACCTATCCAAGTCGCTCTGCAGCCTCATAGCATCCTCCTCACAGCTCACACTGCCACCCAACTTAGTGTCATCCGCAAATTTGGAGATACTACATTTAATCCCCTCGTCTAAATCATTAATGTACAGTGTAAACAGCTGGGGCCCCAGCACAGAACCTTGCGGTACCCCACTAGTCACTGCCTGTCATTCTGAAAAGTCCCCATTTACTCCTACTCTTTGCTTCCTGTCTGACAACCAGTTCACAATCCATGTCAGCACACTACCCCCAATCCCATGTGCTTTAACTTTGGACATTAATCTCTTGTGTGGGACCTTGTCGAAAGCCTTCTGAAAGTCCAAATATACCACATCAACTGGTTCTCCCTTGTCCACTCTACTGGAAACATCCTCAAAAAATTCCAGAAGATTTGTCAAGCATGATTTCCCTTTCACAAATCCATGCTGACTTGGACCTATCATGTCACCTCTTTCCAAATGCGCAGTTATGACATCCTTAATAATTGATTCCATCATTTTACCCACTACCGATGTCAGGCTGACCGGTCTATAATTCTGTGTTTTCTTTCTCCCTCCTTTTTTAAAAAGTGGGGTTACATTGGCTACCCTCCACTCGATAGGAACTGATCCAGAGTCAATGGAATGTTGGAAAATGACTGTCAATGCATCCGCTATTTCCAAGGCCACCTCCTCAAGTACTCTGGGATGCAGTCCATCAGGCCCTGGGGATTTATTGGCCTTCAATCCCATCAATTTCCCCAACACAATTTCCCGACTAATAAGGATTTCCCTCAGTTCCTCCTCCTTACTAGACCCTCTGACCCCTTTTATATCCGGAAGGTTGTTTGTGTCCTCCTTAGTGAATACCGAACCAAAGTACTTGTTCAATTGGTCCGCCATTTCTTTGTTTTCCGTTATGACTTCCCCTGATTCTGACTGCAGGGGACCTACATTTGTCTTTACTAACCTTTTTCTCTTTACATATCTTATGAAAGGGAAATCATGTTTGCCAAATTTTGTGGAGTTCTTTGAGGATGTAACAAGCAGGGTGAATATGGGGAACCAGTGGATGTGGTATATTTGGATTTCCAGAAGGCATTTGATAAAGTGCCGCATACAAGGTAACAGCACAATATAAAAGATCACAGGGTTGTGAGTAATATATTAGCATGAATAGCGGATTGACTAACTAACAGAAAACAGAGATTCGAGATAAACGGGGCATTTTCCAGTTGGCAAACAGTAACTCGTGGGGTGCTGCAGGGATAGATGCTGGGGCCTCAACTATTTACAATCTATATTAATAACTTGGATGAAGGGACCGAATGTAATGTAGCCAAGTTTGCTGATGATACAAAGATGGGTGGGAAAGCAAATTTGAGGAGGGCACAAAAAAATCTGCAAACGGATATAGACAGGCTAAGTGAGTGGACAAAAATTGGGCAGATGGAATATAATGTGGGAAAATGTGAGGTTGTCCACTTCGGCAGAAAAAATAGAAAAGCAAATTATAATTTAAATGGAGTGAAATTGCAAAGTGCTGTCATACAGAGGGAACGGGGGTCCTTGTGCATGAAACACAAAAAGTTAGTATGCAGGTACAGTAGATAATCAGGAAGGCAAATGGAATGTTGCCCTTTATTGCAAAGAGGATAGAGTATATAAATGTAGAGCAGTCCTGCTACAACTGTACAAGGTATAGGTGAGGCCACGCCTAGAGTACTGCGTGCAGTTTTGGTCTGCATATTTAAGGAAGGATAAGGTTCACTCGGTTGATTCCGGACATGAGGGGGTTGACTTATGAAGATAGGTTGAGTAGTTTGGGCCTATACTCATTGGAGTTCAGAAGAATGAGAGGTGATCTTATCGAAACATGTAAGATAATGAGGGGGCACGACAAGGTGGATGCAAAGAGGATATTTCCACTCATAGTGGAAACTAAAACTAGGGAACATAGTCTCAGAATAAGGGGCCGCCCATTTAAAACTGAGATGAGGAGGAATTTCTTCTCTCAGAGGGTTGTAAATGTATGGAATTCTCTGCCTCAGAGAGCTGTGGAGGCTGGGTCATTGAATATAGTTAAGTTGGAGAGAGACAGATTTTTGAACAATAAGGGAATAAAGGTTTATGAGGAGCGGGCAGGGAAGTGGGGCTGAGTCCATGATCAGGTCAGCCATGATCTTATTAAATAGCAGAGCAGGCTCGAGGGGCCAAATGGCCTACTCCTGCTCCTATTTCTTATGTTTTTATGTTCTTATTAAAATATTGTGGACACTGGAGTCTGAAATAAAAACAGAAATGCTGGAAATTTCAGAACTGACGAAGGGTCATCAACCTGAAACGTTAACTCTGTTTTTATCTCAACAGATGCTGCCTGAACCGCTGAGATTTCCAGCATTTTCTGTTCTTATTTAGTACTGGTTAATGGTTTTACCCATAGAAACAAGGTTTATATTAGAGTTTTTGATTAAACGTGCACCCCACGCCCTGAATTCAAAATAGAACGGTGTTTATATGCTCATGCAGGCTGAACTTTAGCAGAAACCAAAGAACTCAGTGTGAGGAGCCCAGTTTAACCTGGCAATCACAAGTGAACTGTTATAACAAAGGCATTAGAGGGGAAGAGAAACTACTTATTCTGGCTATGCTGATCAAGATGCACAGCATCTATTGAACCACTGTCAGCTGATGAGTTGGAGATGGGCGGGACTTACGGCTGGACTCACACAAAGTCTATTTGCTCACATAGAAACATAGAAAATAGGAGCAGTAGTAGGCCATTTTGCCCTTCAAGTCTGCACTGCCATTCAATAAGATCATGGCTGATCCTCTCTCAACACCATGGGCCCAAGTTTCCACACACGCCTAGAACGGCGCAGTCCCGACAGTGGGCACGCAAGTGCAGTAGCTCCAGGCGCCCGAAACTGTGTGGGAGGGGCCCGAAGCATGCAGCCCCTAGCCCTGGCCGAATGGCCTCACTGTGAATAAGGCTCCTCCCACGGCCAGCTCCTGCTTTCCCCCCCCCGCCCCCCCACGACCAGACCCGACACCCGCTTCCCCCCCCCCCCCCCCCCGCCTCCGGATTGGACCCAACACCCGCTCCCCCCCGCGCCCACCCTGGACTCGACCCAACTCCTGCTCCTGCCCCCCCCGACCCGATTCCCGCTCCCGCTCCTGCTCCCCCCCTACCCCCGACTGGACCCGACCCGATTCCCGCTCCCCCCCCCCCACCCCCCCACCCCCGGACTGGACCCGACCCGACTCCCGCACCCGCCCCCTGGCCCGACTCCCGCTCCCTCCCCCCCGACCCGACCCGACTCCCGACCCGACCCGACCTGACTCCCGCTCCGCCACCCCCCCCCGACTGGACCCGACCCAACCCGCGCTCCTGCTCCAGCTGCCCCCCGACTGGACCCGACCCGACTACCACTCCCCCCCCCCGCCCCCGCTCCCGGACTGGATCCGACCTGACCTCCCCCTCCCCGACCTGACCCTCCCCGACCTGACCCTCCCCGACCTGACCCTCCCCGACCTGACCCTCCCCAACCTGACTGCCCCCTCCCTGACCTGACCTCCCTCTCTCTCTCCCTCCCTCCCCTCCCCTCGCTCTCTCTCTCCCTCCCCCCCCTCTCTCCCTTCCTCCCCCCATCTCTCTCCCTCCCTCCCTCCCTCCCCCCGACCCGACCCAACGCCACCTACCTGTAAATCTGGTGCTGGGTACGGGCCCTGCCCGAAGTCTCGGGCCGGCCCGTTCAGCCTTTGGTCCCGAAAGGCCTGGCACTTTCACACAGGTAGGAAGATGGTTTATTTAATCTTTTCTTTGCTTATAAATGTTTATTCAGGTTGGATTTATTTGTATAATATTTGTAGAAGTATAAATAAGGATTTATTATAGAATTTAATGACTTACCTTCCCCCCCCCCACCTCGTTTTGGACGCCTAATTTGTAACCTGCGCCTGATTTTTTAATGTGTAGAACAGGTTTTTTCAGTTCTACAAAAATCTTCACTTGCTCCATTCTAAGTTCGTTTGGAGTACGTTTTCACTGTGGAAACTTTGAAATCAGGCGTCAGTGGCCGGACACGCCCCCTTTTGAAGAAAAAATTCTGTTCCAAAGTGGAACTGTTCTACCTGACGAGAACTGCAGAAAAAAAATGTGGAGAATTGCGATTTCTAAGATAGTCCGTTCTCCACCAGTTGCTCCTAAAAATCAGGCGCAAATCATGTGGAAACTTGGGCCCCATATTCCTGCTTTTTCCCCATACCCCTTGATGCCTTTTGTTTCTAGAAATCTATCTATCTCCCTCTTAAATATATTCAGTGACTTGGCCTCCACAGTCTTCTGTGGTAGAGAATTCCACAGGTTCACCACCAAACATCAAAGCAAACAAAGTCTATTTACTCAGAGAGCCTATTTAAACGGTGTGTCTCAGCAGTCCATGGGGTCTACTTAAAAAGAATCTCTCGGAAGGACAGCAAACAGAACTCAAGACCAAAACTACAGCAGTCTCCTGATAAAAGCAGAGTGATTTCTGCAAATTGTAGTGAGTGGAGAATAGTTACATACAAATTCTGTGAGTAAAATCAACCCAGTCACTTATAGCAGTGTGGATTCCAGGTATGATTGATGTGAGAATTACCCAATCATCTCTATTCTGGTCGGGAATAGTGCTGTCACGATACACAGCCCGATTTTGTGGGTGCCTTCTGTACAATTTTCTGCCCATAAATATTAATGAATGGAAAATCAGGGGGCGTGGGAGGGTGGTGAGGGTATGGATGCTGTCTGTAATTTCCTGGTATACATGAACATTGTACAGATTTATTCTTAGTAATATATGATGGTGAACTATTTTTGGTGCTAAGCAAAATTAACTATCTGCTGTACTATTTGGAATGATTATAAATTTTGCATTTTATGCTGGAGGTTAACCAGGAATAGTACAATGCTGCGAACAGTGTATTAGCTGCTTATGTGAGGCTTGTGATAGACAATTTCTGTCACATACTGGTCAGTACAGTCATCAACACCTCCATCTACCATGAACTTATGCTTCCTTCTTTGTTGGCAACTTCATCTTTGAGTATGAGGAGGACACAGTACAATTAGAAATAGTTTTAAAGTAAGAAGTGCATGACTGGAATCAAATAATGAATCACAACAATAGCCTTAACGGTAGCCTCCATTTGTTGCAGATTATCGCACATTGAGAGGAGTGAACTCAATGGTATGCGCAGAGAAGTGATTGTCAGTGAAGGTGTCAACAAGCCTAGAGGGATTGCTGTCCATCCATTGGCTAAGTAAGAGTGTGAAAATATAAAGTGGTAAAGCAGCCACTAGATTGCTTAAATAATAATATTTCTTAAAATTAGAACACATCTTTCTAAAATTGTGGAATACTAAATCATCTGATTAAAAATGATAGAATTTAAAGGACAAAAAGTGCTTAAAAGACTCCCATTCACAGCACATTCAGAAGAATTATTGCCCTGTTCTATATTATTCCCGTTATAAATCATAGTCCAATAGTGCTGTGGTAACAAGTACTGCAGCATATTTGAGGTGCAACACAACAATGGAAGAAAGAAGGCTGATCCCTGAACCATGAAGTTCCCAATCTCAGACGTGTGTCTGTAGGGATATGCTGAGCAGATACTACACAGGAGGCCCAACCATCTTCAGCTGCTTCATTTTTGACCATCCCTCTGTCATAGGGTCAGATGTGAGGATGTTCGCTGATGATTGCAGTGCTCAGTTCCATTCACAACTCCTCAGATAATAAAGCAATCCGTGCCCGCATGCAGCAAGAGCTGGACAACATTCAAGCTTGGGCTGATAAGTGCAAGTAGCATTGACGCCACACAAGAGCCGGGCAAGGACTATCTCCCTCAAGAGTGTCTAATCACTGCCCCTTGACATTCAACGGCATTACTATCTCCAAATTCCCCACCAACAACATCCTGGGGGTCACCATTGACCAGAAACTTAATTGGACTAGTCACATAAATACTGTGGCAACAAGAGCAGGTCAGAGGCTGGGTATTCTGCAGTGAGTGCCTCAAGAAGTAAATAACTTGTAGAGAGGAAGGGAAAGTGACATTTTAGTAAACATCTCCAAAAAGGTGCAATAATAACTAGCAATAAAGCTGTTTCACTAATAGACAAGCTAACCACTCTCTGATGACAGGAATACAGACATCTGAGCACTTCTATCTGACCCCTGGGCATTTAAACAACATTGACACAATGGGCCAAATGGCCTCCTGTGTCGTCATTTTCTATGATTCTATGAATAACTCATGGCAACCGTAGACTGGGTTTTCTGTCCAATTGCCATGCAAATTTGGGCATTAGTGGGGCAGGCAGGAGAGGGAAACGTGGCTGGGGTAATTCCACTGGCTCCAAAACATTAGTGGCCTGATGGACTTGCGGTCACAATTTCCCACATAGCTGAGTTGCTGATCTTCACCAGGTTGTGTGGGGGAGATGCATTATAGAGGAGGTCACATTGAAAAGCAATTTGAGCAAACCTCTTCACCTTGCAGCAGCCAGTTTAAGAGCGCTGGGAACAGGAGGCATGTCAGTTACTTATCAGGAAATAATGTGAGATGTGATGAGGCCTAGGGGGAGATCAATTTTATCCTTCCATGCAAGATTGGTTTATTCTGTTTTCTTTGAACAGACAGCCTAACTGAAGTGTGAAAAATAATAAAAAGCACAATATTGTGTAGCACTAATGTTTTATAACCTGAATCTTTTTTTAAAAAGCTAGGTTAAATAAAGTAATTTATGTGTATCCCCACTGCTAGCTGATTCCAATGTGCATTGTGAAAATGCCACAGGGGTCTGATAGAAGTGATCAGATGTCTGTGTTCCTGTCATCTGAGAATGGTTAGCCTGTCTATTAGTTGCTACAACTTTATAACTTCAATACATTTGCATCACTGAAAAAAAATTAAGGAATATTAAAAATATCCACATTGCCTAGACAGTGCGGCCCTTCAATTTTTTTTCAAAACCTTTGCCATTTGGGTAATGCGGGATACCACGAATACAAGTGTATTCCTGTTGCGCAGGATTTGCTAAAGTGTTAATAGATCCAATGAGATTCAGTTACTATGTATCATTTGAATACATCTGCCTCAATTATGGGTGGGCATATTTAAAACATACTGAATAAATAATTTCTTTTTTCCAACTGTTTATTGTCTATTATTTTATTTAATAAAGGAGGCTGTTCTGGACAGACTGGGGAGATAAACCTACAATAGAAAGTTCTTCCCTAGAAGGCGCTGATCGTTTGGTTATTATCGGCACTAATCTCGTGTGGCCCAGTGGAATAACCATAGACTACCTAGCAAACAAATTATACTGGTGTGATGCTAAACTATCTGTTATTGAGATGTCAGATCTAGATGGGTCCAACCGTCGGCTACTTGCTCAGAATGAAGTAGGTGAGGCTCCTTGTTAACAAAAAAAATTGTATATTATTTTCTCATCTGCAACAGAAAGTGAACAGTTCTTGAAGGAATTACATATATTTACTCCCCTCTCTGAAGGACATCCATTTGACGTAGCCGTATTTGAAGATCATGTTTGGTTTACAGACTGGAGTAAACCTTCTCTTATGAGGGTGGATAAGTGGACAGGTCACAATAGAGTGCGACTCCGAGGCAGTATGCTTAGACCTTCATCTATGGCTATAGTTCATCCAATAGCCAAACCAGGTAAATTCATTCTGCATTAATAGACTAGTTGGTGTAAATGAGAACTAGTTTAAAAGTAGATCACAATCAAACTTTTTAGTTCCAATAATGAGGTATTTTTTAGATTAAAATTACGTTGTCAGAGGCAATTTTAACTTAACCCGCCCTTGGGAAACCAACGAGATTAGGTGCAACCTTGGCTTTACATCCAGCCCGATTTTACTCAAAGTAATATTGAGCAGGGTATAAACCCGGCATTGCACCCGATCCTGTGGGCTTCCCGTCCTGAGTTAGATTAAAATTTCCTCCTATATAGTAATCTCAGCTCAGAGGGCAGCTATTCGGCACATTGTGCTTGTGATGATGCTAGTTGCCTTTGTAACAATAGTTACTACTTTTCCAAAATAATTTATTGGCTATGAAGCACTTGGGATATCCTTAGGATTTGAAAGGTGCTATATATGAAAGTTCCACATCAGTGCTACCTACTCTAATGCCATTTTCCTACTCGTTTTCTGTACTCTTTAGACACGTATGTGAAAAATGTTCATGTTGCACCAAAAAAGTAATTTTTAGGGCAATTCTGCAATACCATGCTTCCAATGGGAAGCTGCGCCCACAGGAGTGGGGGCTGGAGAACTACAGCTACAATTCTGGGAGCACAGGATCATGGAGTTAGGCCCTACGTCTACAAAAGAAGATGCACTTTACGCTAGATGGCGAGATGCCATTTTCACGCAGCTTACGGAGGAGCAGCACATCTCAGACAGCAACTTCCAGATTTTCACATTTAATTGCACATCTCCACTCCCTGGAAGTTGCTATCTGATTTGCACATAAATATTTTCACAGCAAAATCTAGGCAATTTTTTTTTTCTTATGATTTTGAATCAATTATTGGCTAATTAGAGAATTAATACAATGATTATTTATCTGAAACATTTTAAAGGTACCTAGATTTTAACTATGAACATGAGACTGGGCTGGATT
Source organism: Pristiophorus japonicus (assembly GCF_044704955.1). Lineage (NCBI taxonomy): Eukaryota > Metazoa > Chordata > Chondrichthyes > Pristiophoridae > Pristiophorus > Pristiophorus japonicus. The sequence continues at coordinate 259,352,196 of NC_091978.1, read as the reverse complement.
TTGAAGTTTATGACCCGCCCAGAGCGGGGGGGCGGTAGACTGAGGGAAATCCGGAAGTCCAGGTTTTCTCGCACACTGTGGGTAGGTTCCCCACCCAGAAGCCAGCCTGATTGACAGGGCCTCATTACCATATTAAAAATGCCAACCGGCCTCCTGGCAACAGGTTGGCTGCCTGCCCCCACCCCCGTCCCACCTGAGTAAAAATTGAAATTGGGCGGGTTTGAGGCGGGTTTTAGATTTTTTAAACTTCAACTCCCCTCCCTCCTCCAACCTACCCGTTTTTTCAAGTTAAAATTTCCCCTATGTATCAGAGAATGCTACAATTAGAGTTATGGACTGTGTTACGATTCCTTGTGTTGTTGTTCCAGGTGTTGATCCTTGCCTGTATAAGAATGGTGGATGTGGTCAAATCTGTGAGAATAGGTTTGGAGTTGCCTATTGCTTGTGCCATGATGGTTTCCAAAAGGGAACAGATGGAATATCATGTCAAGTTCGAAACCTTTCACCAACTGCAGGTAAGTAAAGTTTCAATCATAGTCCTGTTGCCTATTACTAATTCCCTGTTTGTAAGCAATTGTATGTGCATCTATCAATACTTGATATGATAGTGACTCCCCTCACCCTCAATTAACTGACTGAAAAACACACATATCAAAGTATTCACTCTAATGCCATGATAAACAAAAGTGGACAAAGACCTTCAAAATAAATACTTCTGAATCTAGTCTGCAGACCTATTTTAAGATGCATGCTTTGAAATATAAATTTTGGGTTCTATGGCCCCCATATTGGTGGCCTTATTGCCTGCTGCCGCCGACTGCCGCTGAGTTTTCCTGTCGCTCCCAGTTTCTACTTGGGCTGGAGCGGGCGGGAGTGAACCGGAGGGAACCACCCGCTGACGCCCTCTGGTGGCCAAGTCATGTAAGTGGCCTCCCACATGCAGAGATGCCAGATTGGTGTCGGCGGGAGTCAGCACCAGCAGGGGGAAGGACTGCCGCCTGGAGGCTGTGCTTATCCCAACGGTGGATATGACGACATGCAAAAGAAGGTTAGTGAACATATTTTAAAAACATTTTTTAACAGCGACTTACCTGGATGGGGTCCCTTGAAGGTGTTCGGTGATTTTTTTTTGTGATGTTTTTACTTTTCAGGTCTTCCACCCTCCCTGGGCCCGACTCCATCCTTGGCGACACTTGGGCGGCAAGCTCCTTTGCCGCCAAGATTGAGATCTCCCGCCCGCTGCCGCCCAGATTGACGGCGTAAGCCGTTATTTTACCGCCGGGCGTTACTGCCACCTCTTTTAGAGGAATCTTTCAGGCAAAGTACCACCGGTCTCTCGGCGGCCATCGGCGGTCCTTTGGGCAGCAAATGGGCGGACCTTGCAGCTCATGAAAACCAGGGCCCTTGTATCTAGCCCACCAACTCTAACAAAAACAAATCCATTTTAAGACTCAAGGTTTCCCATATAAATCTGTTACATTGTAAAGCAGCAACATTCAGAACAAAATTTCATGAGTTGATCAGATTCCATTTACAAGTGGAGTGCTGACACACTGGGCCTGAAATTTCGGCCTCCCCGGGTCCGTATGGAATGTGTATGGACCCGGGAAGGCATCGCAAAAGCTGGTTTTCGGCGTGCGATTCACATGCGCCGAAAACTGGCTTTTCCAATCTGTCAAGTTCTGGCTTGACAGATCGCACGCATCTCAGCAGCAAGGACATTCGCATGGGCAAGATTGCACTATTTGCCCATCTTTTAGCCAGAAAATGTCCTTAAAACTCTTGCACCTGGTGAAAGCAGGTGCATAGCCTACTTTTACCAGCGTAAAAGTTTTAAAACACATAAAAAAACATATAAAACACATTTTTATACTAAAAGCCCTGCTCACCAAGGTAAGTTTATTTTAAACCCTAATTACAAAACTTAGGAAAAAAAAATATCTTTCTGATATTTTTTTAAACACATTTATTAACTTTAATTTCAATTAATTTTAATTATGTGAGATATGTTTTTTATTTTTTATGTTGTGTTAAGTGTATTTGGTTTTTTTTCCTCATTAATAACAATGAGAACTCGTAGATACGGAGTTCTCATTGCTATTAATGAGAATACTGTACCTGATTGGTTGTGCAGTCACCCTGCACCTTCTGCGTTCGAACCTCGAGGACGGAAGCACACATCAAAGCACGGGAAGAGAAGGCCCCCCCACCGGAATCGTAAAAATTCTCTGGTCGGAGGTGTTCGTCCGAAAGAGGCCTCCAACCGGAATTTCTTGCAGCTGCTATGTGGCGCATCACAGGATGGTGGGATATGATTTCATAGAATCATAGAATGGTTACAGCACGGAAGAAGGTCATTTGGCCCATCGAGCCCATGCCGACCCTCTGCAAGAGCACTTAAAATAATCCCATCCCCTGCCCTTTCCCCGTTTCCCTGCCATTTGTTTTCCTTTAGATATTTATCCAACTCTCTTTTTTGAAAGCCGTGATTGAGTCTGCCTCCACTACCTTTTCGGGCAGTACATTCCAGATCCTAATCACTCGCTGTGTAAAAAAGGTTTTTGTTACATCGCCTTTGGTTCTTGTGCCAATCACCTTAAATCTGTGTCCTCTGGTTCTCGACCCTTCTGCCAATGGGAACAGTTTCTCTCTATCTACCCTGTCCAGCCCCCTCATTTCTCTCCTCAGATTTCCTACATTATAATCAAAGGCTCTGGCACAGTTAGGAGAGCAAATCAGGGGCCAATCACCAGGCCACTCCTGCAACCATTTCCCCCAGTGTAGTTGGCTCGATAGCAGCAATGTTGGAACAGGTGTCCCACTTTCTCTTGAATGTACATAGCATGGAAAGAAAATCCACAAATAGGATAAAGAAATAAAACAAATTACAAACACATGATTCTCAAGAGTAACGATTTTTGGCCAGAATTGTAGTCCAGTGTCATTTTTTGGCAATTATTAAGGACATAACAAGAGGTGCATCTTGAAACAACTGTAACAAGAAGAGCTTGAAGACCAATTCCTCTCCTCCCCACAACACAATAACTTGCTGATTGAATCAGTGGGTGAATGGGAGACCTTTATGACTGCAAATCTATGAAAGCCTTAATTCAATGACTTGACAGTTATTGCAATATTCTATAAATGGCACCAGATGGCTTTTGTGCCAATCCAAATAAGTTTCAGATGAAGATCAGCATGAAAATAGCAACAAACCAACCTCACTCCTGAGCTGACCGAATATGAATGTGCAAGAACACATGTAGTCCTACACCAATTGGACATTACACCAAGAGTTTTATAACTCCCACCGGTCCTGAAGTCATATTTTAAAACTCCACAGACAGTACATTGGAGCTCCTGGGAACTTTTTCAATGCAGTATGAAATCTTTTAATGTTATGAGAAAGTGGGTTCAAGCTACCCACTCTGTCATAATAAAAATTGGCTGTATGAGGAACGGAACTCTATGTACATGGAGCAAGTCCACCTGCACGGTTCTTTTCTCACTGAACGTAATGTGAAATGCATTGAGTTGCAACTGGAAGCAGAACTTTGCTCTGCTGACTACTTATTTTGCTATAGGATTTACTGGTCTGAGACCGGCAACTTTAGTATAACACCACCCTAAAAATATCTCCACAGTATAGTATTTAGAAGGTTCCCAGTGCTTCAGTTAAACCAATAAAACCTTGTAGTACCTTAAGGATATTATTTTATGAGCAGTTAAGGTGCTCAGACCAAAATCACTTCCTGATTAAATCATAGAATCATTGACATTTACAGCACAACAGGAGACGATTTGACCATCATGTCTATGGCGACTCTTTTCAAGAACAATGCGAAACTAATCACACTGCCCATGCTTTCACCATAGCCCTGTATTTTACTCTGCTTCAAAAATGAATCGACTATAGAACCATAGTTTTTTTCCTAAGATTTACATGTAGTGATGTGTTTTATTACATTACCCTCTTTGACTTTCCCTTGCTACGTAGCTGTCTCAATGGCAAATGGTATTTTACACTTAAAAATCTTTGGTGATCTATGGACAATATAAAATAAAATAGTTCCGCCAAAGTGTTTGGACAAGTTGGACTTACACAATTAGGGATATTCTGAAATAAAAATAAGAAACGCTGGAAGTGCACAGCATATCGGTTAGAATCTGAAGGAACTCTTTCAGCACAGACATGATTAGGCAGAAGAGCCTATTGTCATGTATATACTTTTGAGATCACTAGCCACTAAATGGCGTCACCGTTGAAGGTCATTGGGCTGCACGCACGTGTGTCCAGCCCAAATATAAAAGACCAGCCATTTTGTATATTAGGCACTTTGGGACTTAATAAAGCAGAGCCAAGGTCATTCCTCTTGGAGTTAAACAGTACTCAGTCTAACAGTTATTGCATACACAACATTTGGCGACGAGGCAACAAAAACCTCCATGTAAAAATGAGCACAATTGGATTGTTGGAACGATTCATGGAAGGAAAAGATTGGGCAGACTTTGTGAGCCTTTGAGCCAGTTCTTCATGGCCAACAAAATGGAGGAGGTCGGCAATGCAGATCGGCGCTGAGCGGTGTTCCTCACGGTTTGCGGTCCAAAAATTTATGGTCTGATAAAGAATCTACTCCTGCCTGTGAGTCCAAGAGAGAAGACGTATGAAGAATTGTGCCATCATCATCATAGACGGTCCCTCGAATGAGGATGAATTGCTTCTACGAGAGTTCACAGATGTTTCAATGAAGAATCCGATGTCCCAGTCCTGAACTCCAGTTGAGGGGGTGGAAGATGCCTGTGCGTGAATTTTTTTAACGTGTGGTGACTGTTGCACATCAGCCACCACACGGGCTTGACAGAGCTAGGCCTTTATCCAGTGGCAAGGATTAACCAGGACGACTGGAGACCTGCTCTGCTGCACGGACCTAGTGCACACACATATCGCAGTGGGGACAGGTCCGTGCTGCCCCTGGGCCCTCTGGTTTTCTGGGCCCCATACACTCATTCGCCACATTTCCGCCACGATGTTCCAGAGCCCGACGCTCCAGCTCTATTTATACCCCTGACCTGCGGTGGTGTTCTCACACAGGTCGAGGAGGCCCTCGATGTTCCAGGGCCCGGTGCTCCAGCTCTATTTATACCCCCGACCTGCGGTGGTGTTCTCACACAGGTCGAGGAGGCCCACGATGTACACTCGTACAGGACCACCTTAAGCCAGACGAAGGCACCAGCATCTCGAGATACAGATTTTATACGCACGTTCGCTCAGAGGGCCAGAATGCAGCGGAATTTGTTGCCGACTTGAGACGTCTAGCGGGACCGTGTAAGTTCAGGGCTGTGTTGGCAGACATGCTGCGGGACTTCTTTGTAATCGGCATCAAACATGTAAACTACTGGCGGTGGAGATGTTGGACTTGAACAGGGCCATCACGATCGCTCAGTCATGCATGACGACGGTAGAAATCTAAAGCAGATATCAGTGAAAAATCGAAACTTGGCAAGTACTGTAAATATGATTGATTCGGCATTTGGCAGAGTGGCACATGGCAGGGCCTACCCGACTGCGTACGCGAAACCTGTGGCTGCCCAAAGTCCACCAGCGGGAATGCATCTGATTTCTCCGTGTTGGCATTGTGAGGGAAATCAACGGCATCAGCAGTGCCGATTTAAGCAATATAGTTGCAAAGGCTGTCTGAGAGTGGGGCATCTCTAGCGCAAGTGTTGAGGCATCTCCAGCGCAAGTGTCCGGAGGTGAGCAAGCGTGCTGCAACACACTACGTGGAGGATGATGGTCAGACTAGCGCGGATCAATCCGGATACGCAATCCGAGATACCAGAGGAGGAAGTATATGGACTGTACTCATTCCTAACTAAGAGCAAACCGAGAATGATCAATGTGAAATTTAATGGGGTGCCGGTGTCGATGGAACTGGAGATGGGGGCGAGTCAATCGATAATGAGCCAGAGAGCATTCAACAAGCTGTGGGATAGAAACATAGAAACATAGAAAATAGGTGCAGGAGTAGGCCATTCGGCCCTTCTAGCCTGCACCGCCATTCAATGAGTTCATGGCTGAACATTCAACTTCAGTACCCCATTCCTGCTTTCTCGCCATACCCCTTGATCCCCCTAGCAGTAAGGACCTCATCTAACTCCTTTTTGAATATATTTAGTGAATTGGCCTCAACAACTTTCTGTGGTAGAGAATTCCACAGGTTCACCACTCTCTGGGTGAAGAAGTTCCTCCGCATCTCGGTCCTAAATGGCTTACCCCTTATCCTTAGACTGCGACCCCTGGTTCTGGACTTCCCCAACATTGGGAACATTCTTCCTGCATCTAACCTGTCTAACCCCGTCAGAATTTTATATGTTTCTATGAGGTCCCCTCTCATTCTTCTGAACTCCAGTGAATACAAGCCCAGTTGATCCAGTCTTTCTTGATAGGTCAGTCCCGCCATCCCGGGAATCAGTCTGGTGAACCTTCGCTGCACTCCCTCAATAGCAAGAATGTCCTTCCTCAGGTTAGGAGACCAAAACTGTACACAATACTCCAGGTGTGGCCTCACCAATGCCCTGTACAACTGTAGCAACACCTCCCTGCCCCTGTACTCAAATCCCCTTGCTATGAAGGCCAACATGCCATTTGCTTTCTTAACCGCCTGCTGCACCTGCATGCCAACCTTCAATGACTGATGTACCATGACACCCAGGTCTCTTTGCACCTCCCCTTTTCCTAATCTGTCACCATTCAGATAATAGTCTGTCTCTCTGTTTTTACCACCAAAGTGGATAACCTCACATTTATCCACATTATACTTCATCTGCCATGCATTTGCCCACTCACCTAACCTATCCAAGTCGCTCTGCAGCCTCACAGCATCCTCCTCGCAGCTCACACTGCCACCCAACTTAGTGTCATCCGCAAATTTGGAGATACTACATTTAATCCCCTCATCTAAATCATTAATGTACAGTGTAAACAGCTGGGGCCCCAGCACAGAACCTTGCGGTACCCCACTAGTCACTGCCTGCCATTCTGAAAAGTACCCATTTACTCCTACTCTTTGCTTCCTGTCTGACAACCAGTTCTCAATCCATGTCAGTACACTACCCCCAATCCCATGTGCTCTAACTTTGCACATCAATCTCTTGTGTGGGACCTTGTCGAACGCCTTCTGAAAGTCCAAATATACCACATCAACTGGTTCTCCCTTATCCACTCTACTGGAAACATCCTCAAAAAATTCCAGAAGATTTGTCAAGCATGATTTCCCTTTCACAAATCCATGCTGACTTGGACCTATCATGTCACCTCTTTCCAAATGCACTGCTATGACATCCTTAATAATTGATTCCATCATTTTACCCACTACCGATGTCAGGCTGACCGGTCTATAATTCCCTGTTTTCTCTCTCCCTCCTTTTTTAAAAAGTGGGGTTACATTGGCTACCCTCCACTCCATAGGAACTGATCCAGAGTCAATGGAATGTTGGAAAATGACTGTCAACGCATCCACTATTTCCAAGGCCACCTCCTTAAGTACTCTGGGATGCAGTCCATCAGGCCCTGGGGATTTATCGGCCTTCAATCCCATCAATTTCCCCAACACAATTTCCCGGCTAATAAGGATTTCCCTCAGTTCCTCCTCCTTACTAGACCCCCCGACCCCTTTTATAACCGGAAGGCTGTGAGGCCAGGCTGTGTCTAGTCAATGTCAAGTTGTGCACGTACACCAAAGAACTCTTAACGGTGATTGGCAGTGCCACATTAAAGTGTCATATGACGGTGCGGTTCACGAGTTACCGCTATGGATTGTCCAACGCTGTTCGGCAGGAACTGACTTGAAAAAATCAGATGCGATTGGAATGACATCAAGGCGTTGTTGTTGGAGAAAGATACATGTGCCCAAGTTCTGAGCAAATACCCCTCGCTGTTCGAACCAGGCATCGGCAACTTCACCGGAGCCAAGATGCAGATTCACGTGGACTCGGATGCAAGACCTGTCCATCATAAAGCTCAGGCAGTTCTGTATATGATGAGGGAGAAGGTCGAAATCAAACTGGACAGACTCCAGCCTGAAGGGATCATATCACCGGTTGAATTTAATGAATGGGCCAGCCCCATTGTTCCTGTGCTGAAAAGTGATGGCACAGTCAGAATCTGTGGAGACTACAAGGCTACGATTGACAGGGTTTCGAAACAGGATCAGTATCTGTTACCGAAGGCTGATGACTTGTTTACAATGCTAGCCGGGGGGAAGTCATTCACCAAACTGGACTTGACGTCAGCCTACATGACACAGGAGCTGGCCGAGACGTCGAAGAGACTTACGTGCATTAATACGCATAAAGGACTGTTTATTTATCACAGGTGCCCTTTTGGAATTCGCTCGGCTGCAGCAATATTTCAGAGGAACATGGAGAGTCTACTGGAGTCCGTTCCCAGAACCGTCATGTTCCAAGATCCTTGTTCACAGGTTGTGACTCCGAGGAACATCTGAACAACCTGGAAGAGGTTTTACATCGTCTGGACAAAGTGGGACTCGGACTGAAACGCTCGAAATGCGTCTTCATGGTACCAGACGTCGAATTCCTGGGGAGGAAAATTGCTGCTGATGGCATCAGGCCCATGGACGCAAAAACCAAGGCCATCGAGAATGCACCCAAGCCACAGAATGTGACGGAGCTGCGTTCATTCCTTGGTCTACTCAACTGCCTTGGTAACTTCCTACCTAAATTGAGCACCTTATTAGAACCACTGTACATGCTGTTAAGAAAAGGCGACAACTGGGTGTGCGGTGCATCTCCAGATAGAGCTTTTGAGAAAGCAACTAATCTGCTTTGCTCTAACAAGCTGCTGGTATATTATGACCGGTGTAAACATTTAGCATTGGCCTGTGATGCTTCGTCATATGGAATTGGTTGCGTACTCCAACAAGCTAATGAGTCGGGTAAACTTCAACCAGTCGCATATGCTTCAAAAAGTTTGTCTAAAGCGGAAAGAGCCTACAGCATGGTAGAGAAAGAAGAACTAGCCTGTGTGTATGGGGTTAAAAAGATGCCTGTTTGGTCTTCGGTTTGGTCTTTGGTTTGAACTGGAGACAGATCACAAGCCATTCATTTCACTGTTCTCTGAAAACAAAGGTATCAATACCAATGCTTCATCCCGCATCCAGAGGTGGGTGCTGACATTATCCGCTTATGATTATGTCATTCGCCATAGACCTGGCACCGAGAATTGTGCCGATGCTTTGAGCCATCTGCCGTTGACCACACCGGAGGTGGAAACGCCACAATTGGCGGACTTATTGTTAGCTATGGATGCTTTTGAGAGTGAAGGAAGCCCTGTCACGGCTCAACAAGTTAAGAACTGGACCAGCCAGGACCCGATTTTATCGGTGGTGAAGAGTTGCATCCTCAAAGGTGATTGGTCTGCCATACCCAAGCAAATGTGCGAGGAGACCAAACCTCACATTCGTCGCAAAGACCAACTGTCTATTCAGTCGGATTGTATACTGTGGGGCAATCGTGTTATACCTAAGAAAGGGAGAGAGAAATTTGAGTTACATAGCACATATCCTGGCATTGTAATGATGAAAGCCATCGCCAGGTCTCATGTATGGTGGCCAGGAATTGACTCTGAGCTAGAATCATGTGTGCATCAGTGCGACACTTGCATGCAGCTCAGCAAAGCACCAGTGGAATCGCCGCTGAGTCTGTGGTCGTGGCCGTCCAAACCATGGTTCAGGATCCATATAGACTTTGCATGTCCCTTCCTGGGGAAGATGTTTTTAGTTGTGGTGGATGCATATTCGAAGTGGATAGAGTGTATAATCATGTCATCCAGCACATCCACAGCTACCATTGAGAATCTCAGTGTCATGTTTGCGACACATAGTCTGCCTGACATCGTTGTTAGCGACAACGGATCATGTTCACCAGTCTGGAGTTTCAAGAGTTCATGAAACTCAATGGTAGCAAACATGCAGGGTCAGCACCGTTCAAACCTGCATTCAATGGGCAAGCAGAACATGCTGTCCAAATCATAAAGCAGAGTATGAAGCGAGTAACCCAAGGGTCACTGCAGACCCGCCTGTCATGCATACTGCTGAGTTACAGGACAAGACCACACACGCTTACCGGGGTCTCGCCTGCTGAACCAATGATGAAGAGACATCTTAAGACCAAGTTATCTCTTGTACACCCTGACTTGAATAATCATGTTGAATATAGAAGACAAAGTCAGCAAGGGTATCACGATCGCGCAGCTGTGTCATGGGATATTTCTGTAAATTATCTTGTATATGTTCTGAATTATGGTCAGGGTCCCAAGTGGATCACTGGTACTGTCATGGCCAAGGAGGGCAACAGAGTATTTATTGTCAAGCTCAAACATGGGCAAACATGCAGGAAACATATGGATCAGACAAAGCTGCGGCACACAGACGAACCGGAACAGTCGGAGGAAGAGGCAATTGACGACCAACCAACCTACCCCCAGTCATCAGAGGACTCAGTGGTCATCAGTGAATCAGGACTTTCAATCACTGACATGTTCAATGAAAATGGACTTTCAATCCCTGACATGGCCATTGCCACTCCCACCAGGTCAGCCACCCAGCCACCAGTCACAAATGACTCTGAACACTCACCCAAGGCTGGAGTTGAACTGAGACAGTCAAACCCGGAACGTAAATCACCGGACCATCTCAATTTGTAAATGCCTGTGTTAATATCCCTGATGCGGGGTATTGTCGTGTATGTACTTTTGGAATCACTAGCCACAAGCTGGCATCACTGTTGGATGCATGCAGCCCAAGTATAAAAGGCCAGCCATTTTGTATAAAGCAGAGCCAAGGTCATACCTCTTGGAGTTAAACAATACTCAGTCTAACAGTTATTGCATACACGACACCTTCATAGAAGGGGGAGACGAGAGACCAAAAGGTACAGTCAAGATATGCTAGTCAAGGAGGTCGTTGCTGGGTTTAGCAATGTGTAAATACATTTTAAAATATGTGGTTTAAAGTGCTACATATTACAACTTAGTCAGACAGGGAAAAGGTAGAAATCAAAGGATGAATTAAACATTGCTCCAAAATAGAAAGTAAAATGGTAGAAAATGAATGGAAAATCCCCCCCAAAAAAAATCAGGAAGACAGCTAAGGGGCTGGATTTTCAGTGACTTTGTGACCGGGTTTTCGCTGCGATTTGACCCTCCACAGCGAAAACCCGGTCGGCGGGATCCTCAGGCACCTCTTTACGGCGGCGCTTCCAAATACCGCCCGGCAGAGGTGTGCGATGTGCAGCAACGCACATTGCATTGCGTCATACTTTCCGCTCTCTCCTGACCCATATGCCACGCCCAGAATCCCGACAGAGTCAAACCTGTCAGTGCAGCCCTGGCAACAGCAGTAAGTATGAAGACCTGCAAAAAAGTAAGTTAAAGTTTTGATTTTTAATTATTTTTCAGCGATTTAGTAGGTAAGGGTTTTTTGGAATGTTTTGTGAATGTTTTTTGCAATTTTTTTGTTCGTTTTTTTTCCCCCTCCCAAGACCCCTCTCGCAGCGCTACCAGCCCCGGACTAAAGTTGCCGAAACTCGCGGTTTGCGCCACGACTCGTGCAATGCCGACTTTACCAATAAAGGCCGAAAGTTAGGCCTAAAAATGTAGCGCAGCGAAAATGGTAATTTTTGCATAAAACTACCGTTTTCGCTGACAAATTAAAATCTAGCCCAAGGTCTGTAGCTGTTGATGTCGGTGTTAATACCAAAGGACTATAAAGTGCTGAGTAGGAGTGAGTATGAGATGTTGCTGTAAGAGTTTGTTAGAATAATAGTGTAGTACATCACATAAGGGGGCCATTCGGACCATCAAGTCTGTACGTGCTCTTTCGAAGAACAATCCAGTTAGTACCACATCCCCACTCTTTCCCCTATCCCTGCAATTTTTTTCTCCAAGTATTTATCCAATTCCACTTTCAAGGCTACTATTGAATCTGTATCCAGCACTTTATCAGGCAGTGCATTTCAAATCCTAACTACTCATTGCGTAAAAGGTCTTTCCTCATGTTGCCTCTGGCTCTTTTGGCAATCACCTTAAATCTGTGCCCTCTGATTATCAACCTTCAGCTATTGGAAACAACCTTTCTTTATATACTCTATCAAAACTCTTCATGATTTTAAACACCTCTATAAAATCTCCTCTTCACCTTCTCTGCTCCAAGGAGAACAATCCCAGCTCCTCCAGTCTATCCATATAACTGTAATCACTTATCCCTGGAATTCTAATAAATCTCTTCTGTACTCTTTCCAAAGCCTTCACGTCCATCCTAAAGTGCAGTGTCCAAAATTGAAATAAATACTCCAGCTGAAGCCGAACTCGTGTTTTAGATAGGTTTAGCATAACTTCCTAGCTTTTGTACTCTATGCTTCTAGGTCTCTCTCTTCTTGCACCCCCTTTAAAATTGTACCATTTAGCATGCATTGTCTCTGCTCATTCTTCGTACCAAAAGATATCACCTCAAACTTTTCTACAGTGAATTTCATCTGCCATGTTTCTGCCCATTCCACCAGCCTGTCTATGTCCTCTTGAAGACTGTTACTGTCTTCCTCACTATCTACTACACTTCCAAGTTTCGGCATTTTGAAATTGTGCTCTGTATCCCCAAGTCAAGTCTGAGTCATCAATATATATCAGAAACAGCAGTGGTTCTAGTACCGAGCCTTGGAGAACGTCACTGTATACCTTCCTCCAGTCCGAAAACAGCAATTCACCACAACTCTCTGTTATCGATCCCTTCGCCAATTTTGTATCCATGCTGCTACTGCCCCTTTTATCCCATGGGCTTCAATTTTACTAACAAGCCTACTTTGTGGTACTTTATCAAACGCCTTTTAAGATAGGGAGCTTGTTTTAAGCTAACAAGCTCAGTATCTCTATAACCTCCTCCAACCCTACAATCCTCCAATTCCAGTCTCTTGTGCATCCCGCACTTCCTTCGCCCTACCATTGGTGGCTGTACCTTCAGTTGCTTATGCCCTAAGCGCTGGAATTCTCTCCTTAAACGCCTCCGCCTCTCTACTTCTCTCTCCTTCTTTAAGACATTCCTTAAAACCTACCTCTTTGATCAAGCTTTTGGGCTGCTTCTTTGGCATGGTGTTCAATTTTGTCGACTGTGAACTGCCTTGTGATGTTTTACCACATTAAAAGTGCGACATAAGTGCAAGTTGTTGTTGTTGATCACTGCAGTACAGGAAGCCAAAGTTTTCATGTACATGAAAATGTGACAGGGATTTGAAGTGGCAAGTGAAGGAGAGGTCAGGATCAAGCTTGCCGATTGAACAAAGATGTTAAGCAAAGCAATATTCTGACTTTTGTTTTGTTAACAGGTTCCAGAATTACACCTGCCCACAAGATGAATTTGTTAACAGCCACAGCATTACAAAATGAGAATCTGTCACCGACTGAACCCAGTTCCTCCACTACCAATTTCAGTGAGGATGAGATTACTGCTGAACTCCAGCCAATATCCACACTGGTGGCAGAGATAATGGTATCAGGTAACTGCTGCTTTAGTAAACACATTTAGGGATCGGCCAATACACAATGCAGACCATGATTATTGATACTTGGGGAGTTTTGAGACAACAGTGGGAAAGCAACCATTTCAGCTTCCATATTTATTGCTCAAAGCTTTGACACATTTATCATCATCATAGGCAGTCCCTCGGAATCGAGGAAGACTTGCTTCCACTCCTAAAGTGAGTCCTTTGGTGGCTGAACAGTCCAATATGAGAGCCACAGACCCTGTCACAGGTGGGACAGACATTCGTCAGGGGAAGGGGGGGTGGGACTGATTTGCCGCATGCTCCTTCCGCTGCCTGCGCTTGACCTCTTCATGCTCATGGAGTTGAGATTCGAAGAGCTCAACGCCCTCCCAGATGCAATTTCTCCACCTAGGGCGGTCTTTGGCCAGGGACTCCCAGGTGTCAGTGGTGATGTCACACTTTATCAGGGAGGCTTTGAGGGTGTCCTTGTAACGTTTCCGCTGCCCACTTTAGGCTCATTTGCCGTGAAGGAGCTCTACGTAGAGCAATTGCTTAGGGAGTCTCGTGTCTGGCATGTGAACTATGTGGCCTAACCAGCGAAGCTGATCGAGTGTGGTCAGTGCTTCAATGCTGGGAATGTTAGCCTGGGCGAGGACAAGTTTAATGCAGCTATTGAATTGGTAAAGGTTATAATTGATTACATAGAATTACATAGGATATACAACACAGAAACAGGCCATTGGGCCCAACCAGTCCATGCCGGTGTTTATACTCCACTTGAGCCTCCTCCTGTTTTTCCTCATCTAAATCTATTCCCTTCGCCCTCATATGCTTGTCCAGCCCCCTTAAGTGCATCTATGCTATTCGCTTCAACCACTCCCTGTGGTAGCAAATTCCCCATTCTCATCACTCTTTGGGTAAAGAAGTTTCTTCTGAATTCCCTATTTTTATTTCTTGGTGACTATCTTATATTAATGGCCTCTAGTTATACGCTTCCCAAAAGCGGAAACATTCTCGCTGTATCCACTGTAACAAAACCTTTCATAATTTTAAAGACCTATTAGGTCACCCCTCAGCCTTCTTTTTTGAAGAGTATACCCTCACATTTTTGGTATCATCCTTGTAAATCTTCTCTGCACCCTCTCCAGTGCCTCTATATCTTTTTTATAATATGGCAGCCAGAACGGTACACAGTACTCTAACATGGTTCGATATAGGTTTAGCATAACTTCGCTACTTTTCAATTCTATACATCTAGAAATAAACCCCAGTGCTTGGTTTGCCTTTTTTGTGGCCTTGCTAACCTGTGTCGCAACCTTTAGTGATTTGTGTATTTGTACTCTAAGTCCATTTATTCCTCTACCCCACCGAGACTCGCACCCTCCAAGTAATAAGTGACCTACCTATTCTTCCTACCAAAATGTAATACCTCACATTTATCTGTGCTGAACTTCATTTTCCAATTATATGCCCATTCTGCAAGTTTAGAAATGTCTCCTGCAATTCTCCTCAGTATTGACTATCACCCCCAACTTGGTGTCATCTGCAAATTTAGAAATTGTGTTTTTGATTGCAAAGTCTGAAGTGGAACACTACTACCCACCTTCTGCCATTGTGAATAGCTCCCCTTTACTTCTATTTTCTGCTTTCTGTCTTGAAGCCAGCTAGCTATCCATTCTGCTATTTATCCCCTGATTCCGCATTCTCTGATCTTGTTCATCAGTCTATTATGGGGTACCTTATCGAAAGCCTTTGGAAAATCTAGATAAATGACATCTACTGCATTACTTTATTACCTCTTCAAAAAATTCAATGAGGTTGGTCAAGCAAGACTTTCCCTTTTGAAATCCATGATGACTATTCATTATTATTTTTTGGGTTTCTAGATGTTCTATTTTCTCCTTTAGTAAGGATTCCATTATTTTTCCTACCATCAATGTTAAGCTGACTGGTCTATAATTCCCTGGACATGTTCTATCCCCCTTCTTAAATCATTCATTCATTCATAGGCGGTGCCTCGAACAAGGATGACTTGCTTCCACAAGAGTTCACAGATGTTTCAATGAAGGATCCAATGTTCCAATCCTGTACTCCAGTTGAGGGGGTGGAAAATGCCTGTGTGTGAATTTTTTTACCGTGTGGTGACCATTGCACATCAGCCACCACACGGGCTTGACAGAGCTAGGCCTTTATCCAGTGGCAAGGATTAACCAGGATGATTGGAGACCTGCTCTAGTGCGCACACATATCGCAGTGTAGGCTGGCCCGTGCTGCCTCTGGGCCCTCGGCTCTTCTGGGCTCCCCCTTCTTAAATATAGGTATTATGTTAGCTATCCGCCAGTCCTCTGGCACTACACCTTTTTCTAACAAATTATTAAATATGTGTAGTAATGTCTCTGCTATCTCTTCCCCAGATTCTTTTAAACTGCGTGGATGCAACCTATCAGGGGTTTTATCCTCTTTGAATTTGATTAGTTTATTTAATATATCCCCTCTTTTTTATTTTAAATGCACTTATCTCATTACTAATCTCACCTTTATATGTCATATTCATCTGTTCTATCTCCCTTTTAAATAGTGAAGCAAAATAAATATTTAATATTTCTGCCATCTCTCTACCGTTACCTATGGTATTATCCTGTCTATCCCTTGATGGCCCTATTCCCATCCCAACCTTCCTTTTTTTATTGATATGCCTGTAAAATACTTTATTTTGTTTTATGTTCCTTGATAATTTAATTTCATAGATCCTCTTTGCCTACCTAATTGTTTTTTTTACTTCTTTCCTAATCTTTTCATTTTTTCATTTATCATGCACTCCCCTGCTGTGTATGTACTTAATGTATGCCTCTTTCCTTACCCACAATTCTTCCCTTATGGATTTATTCATCCATGGAGTCTCATTATTATTTAGTTTGTTCTTTTCTTTTAGCAGAATATATTGTTTCTGCACTCTGCTGAACACCGTTGTAAATGTTTACCATTGCTGTTTTACATCATCTTTTGCAAATATTGTTGCCCATTTTATTTTCCCAAGTTCTATTCTCAGCCCCTCAAAATCATCTTTTCTCCAATCTATTACCCTGGTTTTTGTCATATTTATGTCCTTCTCAATTATTATCTTAATGCGGATTATATTATGGTCACTATTGCCTAGATGTTCTCTACTTTTATTCCTGTTATCTGCTCTGGTTCATTCCCTATTACTAGATCCAATAGCGAATCCTCCCTTGTTGGCTTTTTACATGTTAGGTTAGAAAAGAGTCCTGTACACATTGTAGGAACTCCATTCCCTTATCCCCTTTATCTACCTCTACTGTCCAATTGAAATCGGGGTAGTTGATATCCCCCATGATTATTATTCTATGTTTTTGACTAATTTCACTAATTTGTCTGGATATTTCTTCCTCCACCTCCCTTCCATTATTAGTTGGTCTGTAGACTACACCCAGTAGTGTGATTGATCCTTTATTATATTTTATCTCTATCCATATGGATTCTATTTTTAATATAATATAAAACCAGAAAATGCTGGAAATCTCAGCGGGTCAGGCAGCATCTGTGGAGAGAGAAACAAAGAGAAACATTTCAGGTCGATGACCCTTCGTCAGAACTGGTGAATATTCAAACTGAACAGATTTTTAAGGAGCACTGAAAGGGGGAGGGGAGAAAAGAACAAAAGGGAAGGTCTGTGATAGGGTGGAAGACAGGAGAGATGTGAGAGACAAAAGGGATGATGGGCCGACTTGAGATGGTAATGGCAGAAGTTAGAAAAAAATTAGTCGAGATAGGTGTGAATGGCGGAATAATTACCAGCTGCCATGGGAAACACAGAGAAAAAATACATAAGATCAGGCGGGGTTTAAAAAAAAAAGGAGGAAAGGGAGCAAAAGATGACAAGAGATTATGGTCTGAAATTGTTGAACTCAATGTTGAGTCCAGAAGGCTGTAATGTGCCTAAACGAAAGATGAGATGTTGTTCCTCGAGCTTGCGCTGAGCTTCATTGGAACAGTGTAGGAGGCCAAATACTGAAATCTCAGAGTGGGAGTGGAGCGGGGAATTAAAGTGACAGGTGACCAGAAGCTCAGGGTTACACTTGCGGATTGAACGGAGGTGTTCCGCAAAGCGGTCACCCAATCTGCGTTTGGTCTCCCCAATATAAAGGAGACCACATTGGGAGCAGCGAATACAGTTTACTAAATTGAAAGAAGTACACTGTTTCACCTGGAAGGAGTATTTGGGGCCCTGGACAGTGGGAAGGGAGGAGGTAAAAGGGCAGGTGTTGCATTTCTTGTACTTGCAAGGAAAGGTGCCATGGGAAGGGGAGGGTGTACAGAAATGGACCAGGATGGCGTGGAGGGAGCGGTCCCTTCGGAATGCTGACAGGGAGGGGAAGATGTGATTGGTGGTGGGATCACGCTCGAGGTGGCAGAAATGGCGGAGGATGATCCGTTGAACTTGGAGGCTGGTGGGGTCAAAGGTGAGGACAAGGGGAACCCTGTCCTGGTTCTGAGAGGGAGGGGAAGGGGTGAGAGCAGAGGTGTGTGAAATAGAATGGACACAGTCGAGGGCCATGTTAACCACGGCGCAGGGGAATCCTCCGTTGAGGAGAAAGGAAGACATGTCAGAGGCACAAGTTGGAAGGTGGCGTCATCAGAGCCGATGCGACAGAGATGGAGAAATTGGGAGAAAGGAATGGAGTCCTTACAGGATGCAGGGTAAGAGGAAGTGTAGTCCAGGTAGCTGTGAGAGTCAGTGGGCTTATAGTATATGCTTGTCAATAATCTATTCCCAGCAATGGAGACAGAGAAGTCGAGGAGGGGAAGGGAAGAGTCGGAGATGGACCATGTGAAGTTGAGGGAAGGGTGGAAATTGGATGCAAATTGAATAATATTTTCTAATTCAGGGCGAGAGCAGGAAACGGCACCGATACTGTCATCAATGTACTGGAAAAAGAGGTGAGGGAGGGGACCCGAGTAGGACTGGAACAAAGAATGTTCCACATATCCCACGAAAAGGCAGACATAATTAGGACACATGGGGGTTCCCATAGCAACACCTTTAATTTGGAGGAAGTGAGTGGAGTTAAAGGAGAAGTTGTTCAATGTGAGAATAAATTCAGCCAGGCGGAGGAGGAGTGTGGTGGTGGATGGGGACTAGTTGGGCCTCTGTTCGAGGAAGAAGCGGAGCGTCCTCAGGCCATCCTGGTGGGGGATGGAAGTGTAAAGGGATTGGACGTCCATAGTGAAAAGGAGATGGTTGGGGCCTGGAAACTGTTAAAGTGACAAAGGGCATCGGAGGAGTTGCAGATGTAGGTGGGAAGAGAGTGGAAAAGGGGAGAAAAAGTATAGTCGAGATAGGAAGAAATAAGTTCCATGGGGCAAGAATAGGCTGAAATGATGGATCTACCAGGGCAGTCCTGTTTGTGGATCTTGGGAAGGAGGTAGAAGCGGGCTGTGCGGGGTTGGGGAACTATGAGGTTAGTGGCTATGGAGGGAAGATCTCCAGAGGAGATGAGATCAGTAACGGTCTGGGAAATGATGGCTTGATGTTCGGTAGTGGGGGCATGGTCCAGGGGGAGGTAGGAGGAGGAGTCAGAGAGTTGCCGATCAGCCTCTGCAAGGTAGAGGCCAGTTCGCTAAACAACAACTGCGCCACCCTTGTTCCACATAACCCACGAAAAGGCAGTCTTGTGGATAGTTGCGTCACTTTTTTCTGCTGCCATTATATTATCCGTAATAAATACAGCTACTCCACCTCCCCTTATCCCTCTGTATCTTTTCGAATTATGTTATACCCTGTGATGTTTAATTCCCAGTCCTGATTTTTCTTTAGCCATGTCTCAGTAATCCCTACTATGTCTGGCTCCTCGCAATGCACGATTGCCTCCAGCTCCTCTGTTTTCTTATGGACACTGTGTGCATTGCTGTACAGACATTTTGACTCATTTTTAATAGGATTTCCTCTCACTTCATGTTTAACCATCTTTTAGACTCCTGTTCTGTAACTCTATTTATTCCCTTGCCGCCAATGTCCTCCTTTACTTTATTCTTTCCTATGCTCTCTTTTCCTGTTTTATTTATATTTAGGCTGGTTACGTTTCTTGTAGATCCCTCCCCCATTTTACTAGTTTAAAACCTTTTCCACCTCCCTAGTTACCCTATCCGCTAGGACACGGGTCCCATCCCGGTTCACGTGGAGCCCGTCCCATGGGTACAGCTCCAGAACTGGTGCCAGTGTCCCATGAAAAGCAACCCCTCTTTCCCACACCAGCTCTTTAGCCACGTAATAATTCAGAGTTTAGTACCCTATAGCTCTTGATTTGATTTTTAATTTATAGCCTAACTCCTGATATTCTTTCAGCAGGACCTCCTCCCTGTTCCTACCTACATTGTTTGTTCCAACATGGACCACAATAACTGGATTTACCCCCTCCCTTTCCAAGTTCCTTTCCAGCCGCCGTGAGATATCCCTTACCCTGACACCGGGTAGGCAACACACTCTTCGAGACTCTCGTTCTTGGCTGCAGAGAATGGTATCTATCACCCTAATTATAGAGTCCCCCATCACTACTACATTTCTATTCTGCTCTTCGGCCCCTTGAACAGCCTTCTGAGCCACGGTTCCTTGGTCTGCATTGTGGCTGTCCTCCCTGCAGTCTTTCTCCTTGTCCTCACGGATAGCAAATACAATGTACCTGTTAGACAGGACCAGTGTCTGCGGGACCTCCTTCTAAATTGATTTTTTAAAACGTTCACATGATTGCAGTGGGATAAAAACTCATTGCATTTTATTTTGTAGCACTGGGAGTGCTTAGCTGCTTTACCATGAGTTGCTTAATTGGTCATGTGATCCATAAAGCAATTTATCTGAAACCGGACTTTATTCCAAAATGAAAATTTAAAATTAATCCCATGTGTATATCAAAGTTATTGTGGACTTTTGTAATTACAAAATCTTATTTGCTGAACTATAAAGATCACAAAGATATGGGAGGCCATTCAGGCCATCTAACTCATCTTTCCATGGTCCACTCTCTTTCCCCCCCCCCCCCCCCCCACACACACACACACACACACCACCCTTCCCCCCCACCATCATAGTATTTAACTGCCTTTTGAAAAAATTCAGAATTTTTGCCTCAGTTGGTGGACACTCTGCATCTGAGTCAGAAGGTTGTGGATTCAAGCCCCAGTATAGACTTTAGCTTGTAATCTATGCTGACACTTCAGTACAGGTCTAATAGAATGCTCATTGTCGGAGATGCTATCTTTCAGATAAAGCATTAATTCGAGGCTTCCTCTGCCTAATCAGTTGGACAGTAAAGATCCCATGGCAATATTCAAAGAACAGTTATCCCTCAATCCCTAAAAACAAATTATCTCAGCTTCATTCACTTACTGTTTGTGGGACCTTGCAGTCTTCAATTGGCTGACACATGTGCCTACATAGCAACAGTCAATGCATTTCAAACGTAATCCATTGGTTATAAAATGTTTTGGGACCTTCTGAGGATATAATAAAGTGCTATAAAAATACATTCTTTTTTTCCACAATCGTATGCAGAAGACTATTCAGGCCTTGCATGAAGAGCTTCCAGGCACTCAGTCCTGAGCTTGCCTTTTACCACGTTGTCCCTTATCCTATAATCGTGATTTCACTTGAAATAGTGCTCTGGATCAACCTTTTCTATTCCACTAGATATTGTACATACTGCTTTAAGGTCCCCTCTCATGTGCTTGCTTTTGAGGCTGAATCTGAGCTTATTTAAATTTATCTCATAAACTGGGGAACAAGGACAATGTGAATACGTTTATTTTTATTAATTCTGTTTGATTTTCTTTTCAAGATCAAGATGACTGTGGAGCCCTGGAATGTGATCTCAATGCTCAGTGTGTTGCACCAGAAGGAGTTGCTGGATGCCAATGTTTGGAAGGATTTACTGGCAATGGCAACGTTTGCATTGGTACTGTACTGAATTAACTTAAATTCTACTTGTAGAATTTCATGAAGCAAAATCTTTTGAAGTGGGGATGGGAATTCAATCATGTTTAATGTTTTACTTCTGTAAGACACTGATTGCTGAACTATTTTTACTGACTTAGTGAATTTTCCAATGATTTCCAAACAGCAACAGCAATGTCCCAGTTATACTGTTGGTTTGAAGCCAGTGGACTCCAGTTTTCTGCCAGTTTAGCATTATTCTTTAGCCAGTCATGTTCCGTAATCTGCTTGCTGGCATCCAAGGACAGTCACATATTTAATGTCAGAAAAGAACTGATGGATTAATCAGATCTTTGCCAACATTAAAGGTCACAGTCTCAGGGTAAGGGGTAAGCCATTTAGGGCTGAGATGAGGAGAAACTTCTTCACTCAGAGAATTGTGAACCTGTGGAATTTTCTACCACAGAAAGTTGGTGAGGCCAGTTTGTTAGATATATTCAAAAGGGAATTAGATGTAGCCCTTACTGCTAAAGGGATCAAGGGGTATAGAGAGAAAGCAGGAATGGGGTACTAAAGTTGCAAAAATGATCAGCCATGATCATATTTAATGGTGGTGCAGGCTCAAAGGGCCGAATAGCCTACTCCTGCACTTATTTTCTATGTTTCTATGGCCCCAAGTTTCCACACGCTACAAAACGGGCGCCCCTCCAAGCTGGGCGCCCGTTTTTCGCGCCAAAAATGGCACCTGAAAAAAAAGCGCGATTCTGGAGCGCCCTGCAGCTCCATATCTGCCTGGCGCGGCGCCCAGGGGGGCAGAGCCTACCACTCATGCCGATTTTGTAAGTGGGAGGGGGCGGGTACCATTTAAATTAGTTTTTTTCGTGCCAGCAACCCTGCGCGTGCGCGTTGGAGCATTCGCGCACGCGCAGTGTGAAGGAAACATTGGCACTCGGCCATTTTTGTAGTTCTTTGTAGCTGTTTAATTTTTGAAAATTTTTCAATAAAAGCACATTGCCCTTCTATGATCAGCACTGAGGCTTCTTGCAGCAGTGAGAAGGCTGCAGGAAGCCTCAGAAGCTGAGGCAGCCGTTTCCCGACGGCCTCTTTTCCCCCCCCCCCCCCTGCTGTCGGGAATGGCTGCTCAATTTCTGAGGCTTCCTGCAGCCTTCTCACTGCCTCCTTCCCCCCCCCGCCCGCCGTCATGAACGGTTGCCTCCTCCCTCCCTCCCGTTCGCGGGAACGACGCCACACCACTGAGCTGACTGTAAGGCTTCCACCTCAAGTGGAAGGCTGCTTGCTGCCTGGTTACTGCCTGCCTGCCCCTCCCTCCCTCCCATTCCCGGGAACGACGCCACAACGCTGAGCTGACTGAAGCACTTTCACACAGGTAGGAAGATGGTTTATTTAATCTTTTCTTTGCTTATAAATGTTTATTCAGGTTGGATTTATTTGTATAATATTTGTATAAGTATAAATAAGGATTTATTGTAAAATTTAATGACATCCCTTCCCCCCCCTCCTCCCCACCACCACCTCGTTCTGAACGCCTAATTTGTAACCTGCGCCTGATTTTTTTTAATGTGTAGACAAGGTTTTTTCAGTTCTACAAAAATCTTCACTTGCTCCATTCTAAGTTAGTTTGGAGTACGTTTTCACTGTGGAAACTTTGAAATCAGGCGTCAGTGGCCGGACACGCCCCCTTTTGAAGAAAAAATTCTGTTCCAAAGTGAAACTGTTCTAACTGACTAGAACTGCAGAAAAAAAAATGTGGAGAATTGCGATTTCTAAGATAGTCCGTTCTCCACCAGTTGCTCCTAAAAATCAGGTGCAAATCATGTGGAAACTTGGGCCCTATGTTTCTATGTTTCAGTTTTAAACTACTTAGCAAATTCCTAGGCAGTCTGCTGTCTGAGCCTGTCAGTCACCAGTTCTATTCATTCTCTTTTTACTTTGTACAAATAGATCATCAGACTAAGGTAGGTGTAGCATGTTTGTGAGGACTAGATGACTTTGGACCGATGGTTCCCAAAGAGTTTGGCGTTTTCCTCGCCTTATGTCTGGGTCTATTGTAGACTAATTGAAAAAGATTGATTACCATGATTAGTCAATAACTTCATTATCGCTGTATCATGCGACTACCAGGATTGTAGGAGGCTGGACTTTGGTCTTTATTCATCGAGCAATTCCTATGCTTCTAAAATTCATTTGGAATGATGAAACCAGTCCACTTCTGTAATACACTTTATTTTCTTGCAGATATTGATGAATGTGCCATTGGTGTGGTCCTTTGCAGTGACCATGCAGCAGACTGTATTAACACAGAGGGCAGTTACGTCTGCAAATGCCATCCTGGCTATAGTGGTGATGGACACCTCTGTTACGGTGAGAAGTGCTGTTGTGTTTTGTGTTGCACTAACTTCCCTTGACAGAGGCATTGTTGTTGTATAATGCCTATCCCTGGACACTTTTGATATTTTTGACATACTTTATCTCCTTACTTTATAGCTTGTATTTTAGAAATGTTTCCAATCTCTATTGTGCGACTTGTGTATTCGCAAACACTGTATATACCATGTCAGCTATCAATTCGAGATGGAAACTATAAATTAAATAAATTACTTATATAAAGATGCAACTTATATAACAGATTTATGGTCCAGTCCAGCATGTGATGTCTGCTGTTGGCTTTGCAGATATTGATGAATGCAAAACTGGGATGCACAGTTGTGATGAAAATGCTGTCTGCACAAACACGGAAGGAAACTACACCTGTACATGTAACAAAGGACTTTTCGGGACAGGCTATAGCTGTGTAGGTAAGTGCACAAGCTTCATGAGCCTGTTATGTTCTTTAGGGGTTCTAGACTTTACATTTATCTAAGTGCGTATGTGACTTTATCAATAGATCCTCATTCAATCACCATGATATTTAAAAGTTTCACACATTTGCTCACACATAGTATAGGATAGTAAGCAAAATTATTGTCATTTATTCAGCTAATTTGCAAAAATAAATTGCGATGTTTAGAAAAATCTTTTCAAATAAAAACCAAACCACAAAAATCAGTTTAAAATAGGTTTTAAGATTGAAAGAGGAAAGATTTGGTATATTTTCCATCATTCACTAATTTTAGCAAATAAGTAGGTATGAGCATAAATCAACAACTATTATCAGCAGTTAAGCTTTTTCTTGTGGAGAAAACATATGGGTCGGGAATTTCCTGGGAGCTGCTCAAGCTGCACCACCGTGACTTCACTAGCAGTGTGGCAGGATCCCCATTAATGTGTAATCGAGGTTTATGCCTTACTTCTGGTGAGGTATTGGCAGCGGAGCCAGAGCAGCTTCCAGTAAATTACCAGGAATTGTTAATTTTGACAGTTTCTTGTTACTGCAGAAGAGTGGATTAATTTTTTTTTCCTTATCAATGTTTTTAAATACTTCTAACACTTAAATATAGCATTAAGGATAAGTTCATTGATTATAAATAGTTTTGTTGCCTATTCAGTTGTTCAGAGCACTTTAACTCCCAAACTGGTGACCTTCACCACCTAGAAGGTCAATGACAGCAGGGGCATGGGAACACCACCACCTTCAAGTTCCCCTCCAAGTCACACACCATCTTCATTTGGACATATATAGCTGTTCCTTCGTGGTCACTGGGTCAAAATCCTACCTAACAACACTGTAGAGGCACCTTCACCACACAAACTGAAGCATAAGAACATAAGAAGCAGGAGTAGGCCATACAGCCCCTCGAGTCTGCTCCGCCATTTAATAAGATCATGGGTGATCTGATCATGGACAGCTCCACTTCCCTGCCCGCTCCCCATAACCCCTTATCCCCTTATTGTTTAAAAAACTGTCTATTTCTGTCTTAAATGTATTTAATGTCCCAGCTTCCACAGCTCTCTGAGGCAGTGAATTCCATAGATTCACAACCCTCTGAGAGAAGAAATTTCTCCTCATCTCAGTTCTAAATGGGCGGCCCCTTATTCTAAGATCATGACCTCTATTTCTAGTCTCCCCCACCAGTGGAAACATCCTCTCTGCATCCACCTTGTCAAGCCCTCTCATAATCTTATACGTTTCGATAAGATCACCTCTCATTCTTCTGAATTCCAATGAGTAGAGGCCCAACCTCTTCAACCTTTCCTCATAAATCAACCCCCTCATCCCCAGAATCAACCTTCTCTGAACTGCCTCCAAAGCAAACGTTTCCTTTCGTAAATATGGAAACCAAAACTACACGCAGTATTCCAAGCCTCACCAATACCCTGTACAGCTGTAACAAGACTTCCCTGCTTTTATAACCTTTGCAATAAAGGCCAAGATTCCATTACCTGCATACTATCCTTTTGTGTTTCATGCACAAGTACCCCCAGGTCCCGCTGTACTGCAGCATTTTGCAATCTTTCTCCATTTAAATAATAACTTGTTCTTTGATTTTTTTCTGCCAAACTGCATGACCTCACACTTTCCAACATTATACTCCATCTGCCAAATTTTCGCCCACTCACTTAGCCTGTCTATGTCCTTTTGCAGCTTTTTTATGTCCTCCTCACACATTGCTTTTCCTCACATCTTTGTATCGTCAGCAAACTTGGCTACGTTACACTCAGTCCCTTCTTCCAAGTCGTTAATATAGATTGTAAATAGTTGGGGTCCCAGCACTGATCCCTGCAGCACTCCACTCGTTACTGATTGCCAACCAGAGAATGAACCATTTATCCCGACTCTCTGTTTTCTGTTTTTTAGCCAATCTTCTATCCATGCTAATATATTACCCCCAACCCCGTGAACTTTTATCTTGTGCAGTAACCTTTTGTGTGGCACCTTGTCAAATGCCTTCTGGAAGTCCACATACACCACATCCACCGGTTCCCCTTTATCCACCCTGTTCGTTACAACCTCAAAGAATTCCAGCAAATTTGTCAAACATGACTTCCCCTTCATGCTGACTCTGGCTGACCAAATTTTGCTTTTCCAAATATCCTGTTACTGCTTCTTTAATAATGGATTCCAACATTTTCCCAACCACAGATGTTAGGCTAACTGGTTTATAGTTTCCTGCTTTTTGTCTGCCTCCTTTTTTAAGTAGGGGCATTACATTTGCAGTTTTCCAATCTGCTGGGACCTCCCCAGAATCCAGGGAATTTTGGTAAATTACAACCAATGCATCTACCATCCCTGCCACTACGTCTCTTAAGATCCGAGGATGCAAGCCATCAGGTCCAGGGGTTTAGTCCCATTATCTTACTGAGTATCACCTCCTTAGTGATTGTGATTGTGTTAAGTTCCTCCCCCCGCCCCCCCCCCCCCATAGCCCCTTGACTATCCACTGTTGGAATATAGTTAGTGTCCTCTACCGTAAAAACTGATACAAAATACTTGTTTAGAGTTTCTGCCATCTCCATGTTCCCCATTACTAATTCCCTTGTCTTGTCCTCTAAGGGACCAACATTTACTTTAGCCACTGTTTTTCTTTTTATATACCTATAGAAACTCCTGCTATCTGTTATATTTTGTGCTAGTTTACTTTCATAGTCTATCTTTCCTTTCTTAATCATTCTTTGAGTCATTCTTTGCTGGCTTTTAAAAGCTTCCCAATCTTCTGTCCTCCCATTAGTTTTGGCCACTTTGTATGCCCTTGTTTTTAATCGGATACCGTCCTTTATTTCTTTCATTAGCCACGGATGGCTTTCATTTCTCTTGCACCCTTTCCTTCTTAGTGGAATATATTTTTCTTGAGAGTTGTGAAATATCAGTTCAAGAAGACGGCTCACCACCACCTTCTCAAGGGCAGCTAGGTGTGGGCAATACATGTCAGCCTCGCCAGTGCACCCATATTCCCAGAATAAATTAAAAAAACATGAAATGCAAATTTTTTTTTCCAGCAATCATAATTTCTGTAGCACCTGACTGCGCAAGATATAAAATGTTTATAATTCACTTAGGGGCGATCAGCTCTGCCTTGCCCACTGATGGTTCAATGGAGACAACTGTCAGGAGCACCACATTTGAAACAACTACCCACAAGCAGAATAATCACATTGTGAACTGCCCACATTCGCATGAGGACTTCTGTTTGAACGGAGGGGTTTGCTTCCATATCCCCGAGATAACAGCGTTTGCATGCAAGTAAGTGAAACTAGTGATTGGCACTTGACATTTACAAGCATAAAATACAAAATAGTGTTCTAAGCAGTATACTGTTATGTATGTAAACTTTGTAATAGTGTAAGAGTTGTCACCAGGGGGTGCACCTGTTGGAGACCCAAGGTTCACCTGCACACCTCGTGCAAGCAAGTATAAAAGGTTGTCTGCCATGCTGCTTCTTCACTCTGGAGTTTGATTAAAGAGACTAAAGTCACATCAGTTTGAGCTTACAGCATATACAGTCTTGTGGAGTTACTCTGAACATAACAATTGGCGACGAGTAACAGATCACAAAATTTCACGTGGTTATGGCTACCGTTGGTATTCTTGAGAGATTTGTTGAGGGTGATGATTGGGAAGCCTTCGTTGAGTGCCTTGACCAGTACTTCATGGCCAATGAGCTGGATACGGACAGTAAGGCGGCCAAGCGCAGGGCGATTCTCCTCACTGTTTGTGGATCCACGATATATGGCCTCATCAAAAATCTGCTTGCACTGACGAAACCAATGGACAAGACATATGCAGAGTTGTGCACGCTGGTTCTGGAACACCTCAAGCTGAAGGAGAGCATCTTAATGGCCAGGTATCGCTTTTATACGCACCATCGCCCCAAGGGCCAGGACGTGGCGACCTATGTCGCCGACCTAAGACACCTTGCGGGACCGTGCAAATTTGCTGGATTTTTGGGGTAAATGTTGCGGGACTTTTTGTGCTTGGAATCGGCCACAAGGTCATTCTTCGCAAACTGCTGTCTGCCGAATCCCTAGATCTGAGCAAGGCCGTCACGATAGCCCAGGCTTTCATGTACACAAACGATAACACTAAGCAGATATCTTCTCAGCATCAAAGCTCACCGGCAAGTACTGTGCATAAAATAATGCCTTCAGCAGGCAGAACTGTACACGGCAGGGCCTACACGCCTGCAGAGGCCAGACCTAGGATGACTGAGTCCGCCGTGGGGCGTGAATGCGAATCCATTAACACCATGTTGGCGCTGCGGGGGTAATCATAGAGCCCATCAATGTCAATTCAAGCACTACGTGTGCAAAGGCTGTGGAACAATGGGGCACCTCCAGCGAATGTGCAAACGTGCTGCGACTCATCACGTGGCAGAATCAGCAGAAGATGACCGATCCAGCGCGGCTCACGCTGAACGAGTAAGAGAGGCAACTCAACCCGAGGCTGAAGAGGAAGTGCATGGGGTACACACCTTCACCACCAAAAGCCCTCCGATAATGTTGAAAGTCAAATTAAACAGCATTCCATGGAATTGGACACAGGGGCGAGTCAGTGAATTCTGAGCCAGAAGGCTTTTGAGAAACTGTGGGGCAACAAGGCACAAAGGCCAAAACTAAGCCCGATTCATACAAAGCTGCGCACTTACACCAAAGAGCTCATATCAGTCATTGGCAGTGTGGCAGTGAAGGTATCGTACAATGGAGCTGTTCATGATTTATCACTATGGATTGTACCAGGTGATGGCCCAATGCTGTTCGGCAGAAGCTGGCTAGGAAAGATCCGATGGAACTGGGATGACATCAAAGCACTGTCTTTGGTGGATGACTCCTTGTGCAGTCAAGTGCTAAACAAATTTCCGTCGCTATTTGAGCCAGGCATCGGCAACTTCACAGGCGCCAAAGTGCAGATCCATCTAGTCCCTAATGCATGGCCTGTTCATCACAAGGCCCGAGCGGTTCCATATATGATGCGGGAGAAAGTCGAGATCGAACTGGACAGACTTCAATAAGAGGGAATTATATCGCCAGTCGAGTTCAACAAAAGGGCCAGTCCAATTGTTCCAGTGTTGAAAAGTGATGGCACGGTCAGAATCTGTGGAGACTACAAAGTAACGATCAACCAAGTCTCGTTACAGGACCAGTACCCACTACCCAAAGCGGAGGACCTGTTCGCAACGTTAGCAGGGGGAAAGTTGTTTACCAAGCTGGATCTACCCTCTGCTTGCATGACACAGGAGCTGGCTGAATCTTCGAAAAAATTGACGTGCATCAACACGCACAAAGGACTGTTCATATACCACAGATGCCTTTTTGGGATTCGCTCGGCTGCTGCCAACTTCCAGAGGAACATGGAGAGTCTGCTGAAATCGGTTCCGCACACCGTTGTGTTCCAAGACGAAATTCAAGTCACTGGTCGTGATACCACCGAACACTTGCACAACTTGAAGAGGTTCTAAAGCGACTGGACAGAGTGGGACTCAGGCTGAAACACTCCAAGTGTTTTCCTGGTGCCAGAGGTCGAATTTCTGGGGAGAAAGATTGCGGCAGACAGCATCAGACCTACTGACTCCAAAACGGAGGCCATCAAGAATGCACCCAGACCAGAGAATGTGACGGAGCTGCATTCGTTCCTGGGACTCCTCAACTATTTTGGTAACTTTCTACCCGGGTTGAGCACATTGCTGGAACCTTTGCATTTATTACTACGTAAGGGTGATGACTGGGTGTGGGGTAAATCTCAAGAGACAGCCTTCAATAAGGCCAGAAACCTGCTATGTTCTAACAAGTTACTTGTATTGTAGGATCCGTGTAAACGTTTAGTGCTAGCTTGTGATGCATCTTCGTACGGGGCCGGTTGTGTGTTACAGCAAACCAATGTGTCAGGCAAACTGCAACTGGTTCCATATGCATCCAGAAGTCTATCTAAGGCTGAAAGAGCCTACAGTATGATTGAGAAAGAAGCATTAGCATACAGGGTTAAGAAAATGCACCAATACCTATTTGACCTCTGGTTCGAGCTCGAAACCGACCACAAATCGCTCAATTCGCTGTTCTCAGAAAGCAAAGGTATTAACACCAATGCTTCGTCCCGCATCCAAAGATGGGCACTAACATTATCTGCGTATGACTATGTAGTCTGCCACAGACCAGGCACTGAGAACTGTGCTGATGCCCTCAGTCGGCTACCATTGCCCACCACCGGGGTGGAAATGGCGCAACCCACAGACTTGCTTCTTGTAATGGATGTTTTTGAGAGTGAGGGGTCACCTGTCACAGCTCGCCAGATCAGGACCTGGACCAGCCAGGACCCTGTGCTATCACTAGTAAAAAAACTGTGTCCTTAATGGGCGCTGGTCGACTGTTCCCAGGGAAATGCTGGACGAAATTAAGCCATTTTACCGACACATGGATGAAATGTCCATCCAAGCGGATTGTCTTCTATGGGGGAATCACGTGGTTTTTCAAAAAAAAGGCAGGGAAATGTTTATACGCGACCGACACAGTACTCTCCCAGGCATAGTCATGATGAAGGCTGTCGCCAGGTCACACATTTGGTGGCCCGGCATTGACTCGGAATTGGAGTCATGCGTACACCAATGTAACACGCTCACAGTTGAGCAATGCACCAAGGAAGGCCCCACTGAGTCTGTGGTCATGGCCCTCCAAACCGTGGTCCAGTGTCCATGTAGATTTCGCTGGCCTCTTTCTAGCAAAGATGTTCCAAAAGCAGTGGATGCTTACTCTAAGTGGATTGAATGTGTAATAATGTCATCATGATCTAATTAGCAATCTTGCTGTGCGAGGCCCCTTGGGGAAGAGTAAACATAATATGGTAGAATTTTTTATTAAGTTGGAGAGTGAGACAGTTAATTCAGAGACTAGGGTCCTGAACTTAGGGAAAGGTAACTTCAATGGTATGAGACGTGAATTGGCTAGAATAAACTGGCGAACGATACTTAAAAGGTTGATGGTGGATAGGCAATGGCAAACATTTAAAGATCACATGGATGAACTTCAACAATTGTACACCCTGGTCTGGAGTAAAAAATAAAATGGGGAAGGTAGCTCAACCGTGGCTAACAAAGGAAATTAAGGATTGTGTTAAATCCAAGGAAGAGGCATATAAGTTGACCAGAAAAAGCAGCAAACCTGAGGACTGGGAGAAATTTAGAATTCAGAAAGGGTTTAATTAGGAGGGGGAAAATAGAGCATGAGAGGAACCTTGCTGGGAACATAAAAACTGACTGCAAAAGCTTCTATAGATATGTGAAGAGAAAAAGATTAGTGAAGACAAACGTAGGTCCCTTGCAGTCAGAATCAGGTGAATTTATAATGGAGAACAAAGAAATGGCAGACCAATTGAACAAATACTTTGGTTCTGTCTTCACGAAGGAAGACACAAATAACCTTCCGGAAATACTAGGGGACCAAGGGTACTTAAGGAAGTGGCACTAGAAATAGTGGATGCATTGGTGATCATTTTCCAGCAGCCTATTGACTCTGGATCAGTTCCTATGGACTGGAGGGTAGCTAATGTAATACCAATTTTTAAGAAAGGAGGTAGAGAGGGGGAATTATAGAATGGTTAGCCTGACATCAGTAGTGGGAAAAATGTTGGAATCGGTTATTAAAGATGAAATAGCAGCGCATTTGGAAAGCAGTGACAGGATCGGTCCAAGTCAGCATGGATTTATGAAAGGGAAATCATGATTGACAAATCTTCTGGAATTTTTTGAGGATGTAACTAGTAGAGTGGACAGGGAAGAACCAGTGGATGTGATGTATTTGGACTTTCAAAAGGCTTTTGACAAGGTCCCACACAGGAGATTGGTGTGCAAAATTAAAGCACATGGTATTGGAGGTAATGTATTGATGTGGATAGAGAACTGGTTGGTAGACAGGAAGCGGAGAGTCGGGATAAACAGGTCCTTTTCAGAATGGCAGGCAGTGACTAGTGGGGTGCTGCAAAGCTCAATGCTGGGACCCCAGCTATTTACAATATACATCAATGACTTAGATGGAGGAATTGAGTGTAATATCTCCAAGTTTGCAGATGACACTAAGGTGGGTGGCAGTGTGAGCTGTGAGGAGGATGCTAAGAGGCTGCAGGGTGACTTGGACAGGTTAGGTAAGTGGGCAAATGCATGGCAGATGCAGTATAATGTGGATAAATATGAGGTTATCCATTTTGGTGGCAAAAACACAAAGGCAGAATATTATCTGAATGGCGGCAGATTAGGAAAAGGGGAGGTGCAACGAGACCTGGGTGTCATGGTACATCAGTCATTGAAAGTTGGCATGCATGTTCAGCAGGCAGTGAAGTAGGAAAATGACATATTGGCCTTCATAGCTAGGGGATTTGAGTATAGGAGCAGGGAGGTCTTACTGCAGTTGTAGAGGACCTTGGTGAGGCCTCACCTGGAATATTGTGTTCAGTTTTGGTCTCCTAATCTGAGGAAGGACGTTCTTGCTATTGAGGGAGTGCAGCGAAGGTTCACCAGACTGATTTCCGGGATGGCAGGACTGACATATGAGGAGAGATTGGATCGACTGGGCCTGTATTCACTGGAGTTTAGAAGGATGAGAGGGGATCTCATAGAAACATATAAAATTCTGACGGGACTGGACAGGTTAGCTGCAGGAAGAATGTTCCCGATGTTGGGGAAGTCCAGAACCAGGGGACACAGTCTAAGGATAAGCAGTAAGCCATTTAGTGTCGAGATGAGGAAAAACTTCTTCACTCAGAGAGTTGTTAACCTGTGGAATTCTCTACTGTAGAGAGTTGTTGATGCCAGTTTGTTGGATATATACAAGAGGGAGTTAGATATGGCCCTTCCTGCTAAAGGGATCAAGGGGTATGGTGAGAAAGCAGGAAAGGGGTAGAGATGATGATCAGCCAGGATCTATTGAATGGTGGTGCAGGCTCAAAGGGTGGAATGGCCTACTCCTGCACCTATTTTCTATGTTTCTATGCACGTCCACTGCCACCATTGAAAGCCTCCGGGCCATCTTCACCATCCATGGTTTAGTGACAATGGACCATGTTTCACCAGCTCGGAATTCAACGAGTTCATGACCCACAATGGCATCAAACATGTCAGGTCTGCCCCGTTTAAGCCCACATTCAAAGGTCAAGCAGAACAGGCAGTCCAAACTATCAAACAGAGCATGAAACGCGTGACGGACGGTTCCCTGCAGACCCGCTTATCTCGGTTTCTGCTCAGCTATCGGACGCGAACCCACTCGCTTACCGGGGTACCCCCGGCAGAATTGTTAATGAAGAGAGCACACAAAACCAGACTCTCCTTCGTCCACACAAATCTCACTGATCATGTAGAAACCCGGCGTCACTAGCATAACATGTACCATGGTCGCGCGGCTGTATCACGTGACATTGAGGTTAATGACCCTGTGTTTGTTCTTAATTACGGTCATAGTCCCAAATGGGTTGCTGGCACTGTTTTAGCCAAGGAGGGGAAGAGAGTATTTGTTGTCAAACTTTTGAATGGACAAACGTGCAGAAAGCATTTGGATCAGACCAAACTGCGGTTCACTGACAACCAAGAACAGTTTGAAGAGGACATTACCATCACTGATCCACCAACACACACTTAACCAACAATTGACCTCGCTGTCAATCACGAGGATGAACCCACGATGCCCGACAGTCTGATCAGACCAGCCACGCTGCAGTGCAGCAATGATCCGTCCAACTCACCCATGCCAGGACTTCAGCTCAGACAATCAACCAAAGAATGAAGAGCCCCTGATCGCCTCAACTTGCAAATAACTTGTATCTGAGACTTTGGAGGGGGAGTGATGATATGTATGTAACTTTGTAATAGTGTAAGACTTGCCACCAGGGGGCGCACCTGTTGGAGACCCAAGGGTCACCTGCACACCTCGTGCAAGCAAGTATAAAAGTTTGTCTGCCATGCTGCTTCTTCACTCTGGAGTTTGATTGAAGAGACTAAGGTCACATCAATTTGAACTTGCAGCATACAGTCTTGTGGAGTTATTCTGAACATAACATATCCCACTGAAGAAGCCACAAACTACTCAAGAAATGTAATTTGAACTATCAAGTGATACTCAGCCACTATCACTATATACAAATATAAGCACACAGCAACCTCCCACAAACATAATCAGATAATCTGTTTCAGTGATGTTGGTTGAGTGATAGCTATTGGCTACAACACCAGGGAGAACTCCTCTATTCTTCTTTGAATTAGTACCATGGGATCTTTTATGTTCACCTGAGAAAGCAGACAGGACTTCAGTTTAACACCACGTTCATAAGACGGCTCCTCCCTCAATGCTAACCTCAAATAGCAACCTAGATTTTGTGCTCAATTATCTGTAGTGGGGCTTGGTCCCACAACCTTCTGGCTCAGAGGTGAGAGTGCTACCAACTGAGCCACCATTTTCACCTAGAAAGAAGAGTGCATTTTCAAAATGTCTCATGAGCTCGACATTGCATTGGGAAGAATGGATTGGTCTGGCACACATTCGAACCTCTGCTACAAGTCATCGCTAATACAACGTGAGCAAAGGGGAATGTTATTTTACTTTGACTTTTCCCCAGAAATGAAGTAGAGGCGGGAGGGGGATTTGAAGATTGAGGGGGTTGGAGAAATGGGCTAGATTTTCAGCACATCATCGCCCATTTAGCGCCCATTTAGCGCTGAGATTCAGGCTTTCGCCCATATTTGATGAAAAATGGAAACTAGCACCCGATTCTCGGCCGTTTATCGCCGGCACAACTTTCGGCATATAGGAATGAGCTGCATCGCCTGGCCTATTTAAAAAAAAATATGATGCCATCCTCATGCAAGGCCCAGAATACTGTTTATAATAGAAACTAGTGCCCAATTATCGCCCAGATTATCGCTGAGCATTTTGCCCATAATTCACCCAAAAAGACATTCAAGAAAAGCTGCCCCAACCTGACCTTAACTCGGCAGTATGGATGCCATTTTGTAACTCGGAGGATCTTTAATAAAAGGCTGCTTAAAGTGGTTGGGAGTCAAAGTAATTCATGAGTGATTTTAAGTGCATTTTTGAATCTTGCCAATCATCGAATCACATTGTATTTGTTGAGGACAATTTAAGAAGACAGATTAGGGCATTTATAGTGATGGGGTCTGTAATTTCTCAACCAGTATAGATGTCTACTCACATGCTGCAGACTAGAGGTTGGAGAAGGTTCATTGAAGAGCATTATGTGCCCAATCAAAGAGGTGGCAGACTGCTGAGGAGGAGACGACGTTACACCCAACGCATTTACAGGGATAAGCGATCATACCTGGATATGTCCGATAACATGTGCGTTAGAAGGCTGCGATTCCGAAAGGAGGTCATCAGTGAGATATGCCAGCTAATTAAGGGAAATCTGTAGCCTACCGGTACTACCAGGACCATACTGCCCGTTGAGGTTAATGTTACTATGGCACTTTCCTTCTACACATCGGGTTCCTTTCAGGCCTCAGCTGGCGACATTTGCGGTATCTCTCAGCACGCCAAACATTGCTGCATTTGACAGGTGACTGAAGCCCTTTACTTACACAGAATGGACTTTATAAACTTCCCTATGATGAGGGAGGCACAGAGTGAGAGGGCTTTGAGGTTTTCGAGAATAGCAAACTTCCCCAAGATGCAGGGAGTAATAGCCTGTATGCACATCACCCTGCGAGCACCTTTCCAGGATGCAGAGGTGTTTCGGAACCGAAAGGGATTCCACTCCCTGAATGTGCAGCTCATTGTCAAACACAAGCAAATAATCATGGCAGTAAATGCAAATTTTCCAGGGAGCATCCATGATGCGCACATCTTACATGAGTGCACTGTCTCTGACCTGTTTAAGAATCAGCCACAAGGTCACAGTTGGATGCTGGGGGATAAAGGATATGGCCTTGCCAGCTGGCTCATGATCTCCCTGCGTAAGCCCCAGACAGAAGCTGAGAAGTGCTACAAAGAAAGCCATACAGCCACATGCAATATCATCAAAAAGACAATAGAAGTTCTGAAGCAGTGCTTCAGATGCCTGGACCACTCAGGAGGGAAACTATACTACCACCCTGAGCAAGTCACTGAGTTCATTGTGGTGTGCTGCATGTTGGGTAACCTAGCTATCAGGAGAGGACAACGATTGCCAGATGGGACCGCCGGTCCACCTCAGGAGAGAGGGGAGGCGGAAGAGGAGGACGAGGATCTCGGGGAGGATAATCAGGCTGGCGATGAACCCATGCCCCCGCCAACCCCCCCCACACACACCACTGGAAAAGCCCCATGGTAGTTACGCAGCTGCAAAACTGTTGCATCGGCAGCTCATAAATGAACGCTTTGTGTGAAGTTACGTTGGTGACAGTCACAGTTGCATTATGTTTCCTCCTTGCCTGGCCTGGCCATTGTATTGATGTTTTATCTTACGTTATTAGAAGGCACTTCACAACAATTGTAAAGTTAAATAAATTTTTTAAATAATTTAACAACTGATTTAAAATAATTTTTAACAAACTATAACACCCCTCCCCAACCCCCAACATTCAACAACATTTTTTCTACAACAATATAACGATAAAACCCTCCCACCATCCCCAACAGTCAACAATCAACAAATGTTTAAAAATAATAATCTAACAATAATATATGCTCCCCCCATCCCTGCGGCCACGCTTCCCTCCTCTAACTTGATTCCCCCTCGTTGTAACCCCCACTTGCCCACTTAATCCTCTAGTAATGGGACCAAGACATCTTGCAGCAGAGCACCTCAAGGCTGCTGCTGTGGGGGGGGCGGGGGGAGTGATGTCGGCTGAATGACCTCAGTGGATCGAGGAGAAGACGTTTGCGAAGAAACGTCTTCTGAGTCAGAAGGAAGTTCTTCCTCCTGTCTCGCATCTGTCGTGCTGGATGGTGGTACGGCAACTTAGGGTGCAGTGCCTCATCCCAAAACTATTGTGTGCCGCAAGGCATCGACAGAGTTGGTCGTTCTCTCCATTGCTGCAACCATCTGTCCCATGCCCTCCGATATTCTGGCAGATAGTGTGGCAATGTTGCCGGTCAACCCACCAATCGCCTGGAGGGGCTCTCAACCAATGTCAACGCTCGCCCTTGACAGTGACACCATGTCCTCGTTGACATCTGCCCATCGCCGCGCGTGCCTACCTCGCCAACTCAACTTCTGCGGGGTCAGCGTGGGCACTGGATGACTTGGAGTGCCCTGCTGCAAGCCGCTTGGCCCGGCTATTTCATCCGTTGAGGATGACGTGGCCGCAGGTACCACAGATGACCCTTCCAGCTCATCATCCTCCTCCTCGGTCATATGTTCTTCTTACCCCGTGGTGAGCACAACCTGCAGCAATAGGGTGATGCTCCAGGGGCCTCCCATTGCACCTGGGGAGCTGGAAAACATAATTGAGGTTAGTAGAAGAGAAGGGGAGACATGAGAATGATTGGGCTGCACAGGCATATGTACGAGGAGCAACACTACTGCAATAAATATGAACGAGAGACGTTACATATGATTAATGTGAGAGTACAGAAGAGTACAGAAGCTGCATGCATAACATTACATCATTCATCTATTATAATCAAATGGCATTAAATTACTTTAAATTACCACTGGTTTACCACTGCTTTACACATTACTCACGTGGCGCAACAACGGGATCTGCACCACCACAGGTGGCAGAACGATTATGCGTGCTCACTAAGGCTGCGACACTCTCCTCAAGATTAGTGAGAGGGTGCAGGTCAGCAGGTCCTCCTCTGCTCTGCCTGATTCTTGGATATCTTCCTCTGCAAACGTGAAAAGAGCATGGCATAAGTTAATTGCCTAGGTACTATTACGGAAACACAAAACAGATATTGTAATCCACAATTAGTCACCCCACATGCTATTCATCGTTAATATTAACGTTATATGCTAATACAGTTTGTATCCAATGGATGTATGGTTATAACATCTACGTTCAGAGAAAATATTTAATAAGAGCATGTTTAGGAACTAATGCTTGACACCAACCCTCTCGCGTACAATCGCCAGGAAAGGCCCCATCCACGGGCTGTACCATTCGGCACCTGAGGGGAGAGAGGCGGTTTATTGGAATTGATGGAGGTCCCCAAGATGGGGGGGGGGTGGGGAGGAGAATCAGGACCGCTGATGAGCTCAGCAATGACAGGACTGTAATGGGAAGGAACACCATGTCCCTGGGCTGTGCTCGGAGACCTCCATGTGGCCGGAGCTAATGTCCCACAGTGTCCCAGGGCAGACAGTGAGCCAGGGCAGCTTTCCCCCAGTCCAGGCTGGGTCACTGTGTGACTGACAGCAGCCGGAGAGACTCACACAGTCTAGGTAAAGGTGACCGGACCCCTCGTTGCTCAGTCGTGCCCCCATCCACCAACCTAACCAAAAAGGAAATGGTGCCCAAGTTAAAGAGTTGCTCACAGTACACAAGCAGCAATATAATTTAATAATTCTCCTTCTAAACTAAAGTAGTAGAAATACCGAGTGTTTGCGGTGTGTCTGTTTCCAGTCATTCTTTGGCCCCAATTTTTGATCAAAGTGTTTAAATAATAATGGCGATTAATTTTAAGGCATCTCAGCAACATTAGAGTAAAAAGGCACAGGTTCTGACCCCAGTCCAAATCTTAACAGGGAAGTTACCCAAGGTTACCCAGTTTAATTACAATCTGGCAGATTTACATTCTAATTAATAAGTCAGTACGTCATTACAATTATAAATTTAATAATTTAATACTTACTCTTGTCGATGAAACAAGACTATTCCAGCGCTTGTGACACTGGTCTGCCTCTCGTCTATCGTGCGCCACAGATGACACAATAGCGGCGATATCCGCCCATATTCTCTGGTATATCCGGGGGTGGGGGGGAGGTTTCCCACACCCACCTCGAGTTAATTGGCCCCACCGAGTTTCCACCTCGTGGACTAAGGCCTCGTTCGCCTCTTCAGTGAAGGCTTTCACCCTCCTTCTCCCTGCAACCTCCTCAACACTCTCTCCCAACTCCTCATGTTCCATCTCCATCTTATTTGCTTCTCAATTCCTTCAAAAAATGACTCCTCACAAACCTTCCTTCTCTCTCTCCCTCCCTTTGTCTTCTGAGCCTGCAAGGATGACCCCTGACCTCCCGAACCGCAGGAAAAGTTCTTCGCCTGAAAAAAAAACGGCCATGCGCAGAACGACCGTTACTATGGACGACAGTAGTGCATAACTGAATACATCGTTATCGCCCATTTCACATCGCTAAGACTATCGCCCAAATTAAAAAGGCGAAACTAGCAATTTTTAAAATGGCCGATACTCCATCGATCCTGAAAAATAAAAAAAGCACTAAGGCTGGAAATATCGCCCATTTTTGGGCGATAGCGAACATAGTGGAAAGCCTTGCTCCATAGAGAGTTTGGGGCATCTCTTTGTTACAGCGACCAACACTGATAAAATAAGTAAATGAGCAACAAACACACATATCACATGAAGAAAAATTAAGGGAAGCAAAGAGGTATCTCAAGAGGGAAGTAACTTGAGAGTAAACATTAAGGGGCGGGGTGGGGGGAAGTTTCCGATTATTTCCGCAAGTTTTGCGCCCAGATTCCAGCACAATCCGGGCAGAATCGGCCGAACCTGTGTAAAATATCAGGGAATTTTAAGCGTAAGTGAGTTACGCTCAAAATTTCTTATGCTAGTGTATTCCGAGAACTTTTACACTGCTTCAAGATTCAATTTGCCCGAATCAGGCCCTGCCCACAAATTGGACACGAGTCGCGATTCCCCCCATTGCATTGGTTGGGGATGGCTCTACAAATTGTGCTTA
Organism: Pristiophorus japonicus; assembly: GCF_044704955.1. Taxonomy (NCBI): domain Eukaryota; kingdom Metazoa; phylum Chordata; class Chondrichthyes; family Pristiophoridae; genus Pristiophorus; species Pristiophorus japonicus. The sequence continues at coordinate 259,311,967 of NC_091978.1, read as the reverse complement.
TTTTTCTCGGCGCCCAGGCACCACCAGGCACATTTCATAAGTTTTCTTATACAGGGTATCAAAAAATATTTAATTTGCAAAGATACCAATTAGTGTATGCCAATGAAATTATTAAATGATTCAGTATAGTTTCTTTGAGCTAGAGATTGACCAGGATTGCACCCATTTTACTGCTATTTTTTCGTGGTAAAAGTGTGTTTTTTGGCACTAAAAGTTTTTACAGTCATTTTGCAATATTGGCCAGCGGTTTACCGCCAGTGTTAAAAAATACGGTCTGCCTTTTTTTGGACCATATTTGTGATGTCACTCGGCGTCGGAATGTTCCGATACCACCGTTTTTGAAAAATTGGCCAATACCATCATTTGTAAAGTCTGCGAAAAAAAACGGTCAAAAAATACAAGTCTTACCAGGTCGGATTCACGACGAAATCGGCGCTAACAACGCCACCTTGAAAAATGGAGCTACAGTTAAGTGAATGAAAGCATTTGGAGGGAAGGCTGTGTTTTATACTTTGAGTGTTTTGTGAGTTTTTCTTCGATTTTAAGGACACTTAAGGACGTTAAAAAGAATGGGGCCTATGCTATCTCTGCCATTATTGCTGGCTGCTTTTTCCATGGAGCAGAGACCTGGAAGAAGGCTTATTCAACAGCATTATCAGGGTAATCAAAGAGCTCGTAGACTTATGGGGAGGAGGCCTTACCCACGAGTTTTCAGGGAACATCGCTCATACCTCCACCTGTCTGAGACAAAGTGCGCTTTCGAAAAGAGGTGGTCACAGAGATATGCCAGCCCATAAAGGAAGACATACAGCCTACAAGTGTGAGGAGGACTGCACTGCCCATCGAGGGGAAGGTGACTGTGGCACTTGCCTTCTATGCCTCCGGCTCCTTTCAGGCATCAGCAGGGGACAAATGCTCCATCTCGCAGTTTGCTACATATTGCTGCATTCGCCAGGTGACTACTGCACTGTACACACGCAGGAAGGATTTCATAAACTTACCAATGACCATGGAGGCACAGAATGAGAGGGCTTTAGGCTTTGCACGAATTGCTGGCTTCCCAAAGGTACAGACTGCCATTGACTCTACACACATCGCCCTGCGAGCACCTTTTGAGGATCCAGAGGTTTACCTAAACCGAAAGGGATTCCACTCGCTGAACGTACAGATCGTCTGCGACCATACTGGCAGTAAATGCACAATTTCCAGGGAGCATCCAAATGGCTTTCATTTTGCTTGAGAACACTGTCTCACAGCTGTTTGAGCATCAGCCAGAAGGCCAGAGCTGAATGCTGGGAGACAAAGGTTACGGGCTCGCCACCTGGCTCATGATCCCCCTCCGCAACCCTCAGATAGAAGCCGAGCATCACTACAATAACAGCCAGATAGCCACATGCAACATTGTCGAAAAGACGATTGGAATGCTCAAGCAATGCTTCCATTGCCTGAACCACTCTGGAAGCACCGTGCAATACTATCCTCAGCAGGTGCTGCATGCAACACAACGTAGCCATCATGAGAGGACAGGATTTGCCACTGGGGATTGCAGAACCACCTCAGGAGAAAGGGGAGTAGGAGGAGGAGGAGGAGGAGGAGGAGGAGGACGAGGACAAGGAATCCATGCCACCACCATCCCCACGACGACATGGGAGGAGGCCTCGTGGAGCTTTCTCCACTGCAAAAGCCTTACGTCAGCATCTGATATTTGAATGCTTTGCATGAAGGCTGAACGGCACGGTTCATCATTGACTGCCCACTCTATCCCACCATGTTGACTATTTCCCCCTGTTGTTCTGCAAATGAGACACTGCACATGTTTGGTTTAGGTGACAAAATAAATTTACATTTGTTAAACATTTGTACAGTTGTACATTAATGAAACTTTGTAAAGGTTGATTTAGTAACTTCAATAAAAATGTTGAATGTTAAAACTTGAAATGTAAACTTTACTTAAATAAAAGCAAAACAACAACAACAATAGAACAAAAAAACAAAACAACCATTGCACCAAACATCCTTCAGCTGCAGCCACCTTTACCGCCCTCCCCCCGCCAATTTGAACCCCTTCACCCCTGTCCATTGTTACTCTTGCCTTTGCCCTTGCCCACACCCCTACCCCTACTCCCGGTGGTTCCAAGACGTTTATCAGCAGCGCGGACAGGGCGCTGTTGTTGTTGGGGATAGACGTAGGAGACGCCACTTGAAGCCCTGGAGATGCTGGGGCAGTGAAAGGCTCGGCTTCTGAGTGGTGAGACTGTTGCTCAGCCTCACCACTCACTGGTTTTGTCAGTCTGGGTGGCATGACACTGGGGACTGGAGTGCCATGAGTCGAGACTGTCAATTGCCGCTGGGCATTGACAGCCTCGGTGTTCTCCCGCGTTGTAACTACGAGCTGCGACATGCCCTCCCTTATGTCCGCAGATAGTGCTGCAATGTATCCCGAGATCCCACCCATGACCTCAGGAAGCTGTCAGCTGAGCTGGGTGCTCACACCAGACAGTCCCACCAACTTCATTTGCTTGTCTGCCTGCCTTTCGGCAGAGCGGCTTTGCCAACGGCATACAGGTTTCTGCCCTAGGTGTGCTTTGTTGCAACCCACTGGGACCCGGGACCCTGGATGCTGGATAACCATGGAATGTTACGGTTTCCTCCTCCGATGAACTGCTGCCTGCAGCTGAAGTCGTTAGTGCCTGCGTGGGTGCACCTTGCATGTGACCTGGAAGGTGCCAGAAGGATCGGAAGAAAAAAAAAGCGGAAAAAAATTGCGTATGCGCAGAACGGGCATTTTATTTAAAGACGAAAAATTGAGTTTCGGCGCACAAAAGTTTTTGAAAACAGTGCAATTTTATTATTATAGCGATCATCAAAAAGCTTTTGGCCAATTTTGCGCGTTTATTTTTTGACGCTATTTCGACGCTAAAAAAAAGATGTTAAACGCAATTAGCGCTTTGGCCAATTTTAAGTGATTTTTAGTGATTTTAAATCAGGTAACTCACAGGCGGAAGGCTGCACACCCTTATTAAAATGATTATTTTTGGTGATGACCATATTTTCAATTGTATTAATAAAATTGCACCAATTTACCACTTTTAAATAGAATTTCCCAAATGCACCCCAAAGTTGTGAAAATATAACAGATTTTTAGAAAATGCTCCTTGCATATTAATGAGAAGACAAAGAAAACGTTTGAGTAACAGTCTGATTGGGGGTAATGTTGACTTTGAGTAATTGTGTGAAACAGCCGATATCAATTCAGCCATGGATTCCATGGAAATGAAAATCAGAAGAGATGCGAGGCGGCTGAATCAATATCACCCATTTTATACTGTCACCCAAAGTCAACCCAGATTTCTTTCTTGTTCCATTCACACACATGTTTACCGGAAAAACAGAAGAAAAACATAGTGAAAACCTGTGAGGTACAGGAAGAACCTGAAGTTGGACCTGGTCCATGGATTGCAGACTCGGCCCATGCATCATTATAATTGTCCGAAAGTGTTTGCTGATGACAATTTTTTTAAGTAATATGCACTAGAGGGCAGTGTTGCCACATGAAATTTATTTTTGTGGCTATGAAAGTTTTTAGTACAGAATAATGAAACAAAAACACAACCTGAAATGATTGAGCTCTGAATCTGACAGGCCTCAACAAAATGCAGTCCTGACTTCAGTCAGAAATGGAGAGTGGGCAAACTGGAACTGTCTGAAAATGACTGTTTACGCCATTTCTCCATGGTGGCCGTTCTGCCTCACCTCCAATCATTTTCTCAGCCAATTACAGAAAGAACCGTGGTCCGGCCTGGAAGTGGGTCATGATGTATCTGGTTGCAGAAACGTTATCATGGGTTTCCTTTTTATGTGTAACTGGAAATGATGTGCTAAACAAACATTTCCTTGTTAACAATATTGCCATTTAATATTGTGCTAAAGGTATTAGACTAAACTGACCAATAAAAGTGGTCCCTGCAACCATTGCATCTCAACAAACAACAACTTGTATTTATATAGTGCCGTTACTATAGGAAAATCTCCCAAGGTGCTTCACGGAAGTATAATCACACAAAAATGGATGCTGGGCCAAAAGGGAGTCCCAATTTTAATTGAGAGAGGGGATCATGAATCAGGCAGGGGGCTAGGTGATGTCTAGCACCCCTGACCTCAGCAGCTTGAGAGCCGGGTGATTTTAATATCTGGGGCTCATCTAGATGGCGCCAGTCAGCTGCTCGCATGAAACGGGCAGGAAGCAGCAACTGGGCGGCAAGTAAGAGTGAACTTTCAGGCGGCAAGAGGACACCGGTTGGCATCAAAGGCACATTCGCCAGCAGCAAGGTACTGTCCTTTATTCCACTCCGACTCATCCTGGCCCCACAGAGAAAGTAAAAAAAGTTTACCTATTTGAGACTTTTCTGGGCCCAGATCCTCTGCTCACTGTCTTCACTTGGCAGGAAAGTCACAGCGACTTCTACACTCAGGTAAAATTGCAGATCAGGTCCCAATGACATCGTTGGAACCTGATCTGCATATTTAGAGAAGGACCCCACCACCTTTGGCCAGGTGTCCATGCTGCCTGCTCAAACGAGCAGGTTATAATAGAAGATGGTGGGATCAGTGTGGGACATCAGCAGGCAAGTCCCCCGGCCGATATTAATTGCCCACCCTTCCCGACTCCCTGCCAGCAGCATACATTTTTACAATCGGTCCTTACGCCTTCCTTTTCACTTGTGTGAGAAACGGTGCTTTGTTGAACTTACAAATATCTAGTAGGCTCTTCTGATGCCAACTGATAAACCAAAAGGGGGAAAAAAGGGAGAAAACGCAAAAAGGACAAAGAAATGAAAAGAACAGGAAAGCAGTTAGGGTTGAATAACTGAGGAAGTTCTCCTGCTCATCCATCGTAACTGCAGTAGAGGGCATGGAAACCCAGGAAAAATGCATAAATACCATTTATCCCATTTTGAAAGGCAGACTTGCATTTATATAGCATCTTTCATGACCTCAAGATGTCCTAAAGCAATTTACAGCCAATTAAGTACCTATGAAGTGTAGTGACTGTTGTAATGTCAGAGAACATGGCAGCCAATTTCCACACAGCAAGATCCCACAAACAGCAATGAAATAAATGACCGGATAATCCTTTTTAATGTTGTTGGTTGAGAGATAAATATTGGCCAGAACACTGGGAAAACTCGCCTGCTGTTCTTCAAAATAGTGCCATGGGATCTTTGACGTCTGCCTGAGGGGGCATAATGGGCCTTGGTTTAACGTCTCATCCGCAAGATGGCCAGAAATCGGGCGTGAGGCATACCAATTTCTACCGCATTGATTTTACAGGTACTATATTCTTTAACATGAGATACAGATATTCAGTGTCCTCTCTCATAAATAGTTTTCTATCTTTTTAATAGCTGTATCAAAGGCTACATGGGAGAACGGTGTGAGTACAGCGACTTACAATGGTGGGAACTGCACCACGTTGAGAAAGAGAAGAGGCGTAATGTGGTTATAGCTGTATGCATGATGGTGCTAATCTGCCTACTGTCAGTGGGAGCTTGTGTTACATACTGCTACAGGTGAGTCTAACTGGATAATGTAAAAGAAAGAAAGACTTGCATTTAAATAGTGCCTTTTACGACCACCGAATGTCTCAAAGTGTTTTACAGTTAATCACTGTTGTAATGTAGGAAACGTGGCAGCCAACTTGTGCACAGCAAACTCCCACAAACAGCAATATGATAATGACCAGATTTTCTGTTTGTGTTATGTTGATTGAGGTATAAATATTGACCAGGACACCGGTGATAACTCCCCTGCTCGTCTTTGAAATAGTGCAATGAAATCTTTTATGTCCCCCTGAGAGAGCAGACAAAGCCCAGAATTAACATCTCATCTGAAAGATGGCACTTCCGACAGTACAGCACTCCATTAGAGTGTCAGCCTAGCTTTATGTGCTCAAGTTCCTGAAGTGGGACTTAAACCCACAACCTTCTGATTCAGAAGCGAGTGTGCTACTCACTGAGCCACAGCTGATTCTACAATATCACACAGCAAATGTTTTACAAAAGAAAGAAATGCATTACAGTAAACTATGTTCAAACTGCGGCTCCAACTGCAAACTAAGATTCATAATACATCAAACAGTTTTCTATTAATTCTGATCATTTCATATGAGTGATTTCTCTGATGAAATCCAACACCAAAATGTAACTGTACAAGGTCGTGATGTCAGGAAAAAAGTACTTAAGGGCCATAAATACCTTGGTAGCTCCACTGGAGTTATGACAGGAGACTGGCGGATTCCAACCCTCCCCCTGCCTCGCCATCCCCACCCCACCCTCCGGCCTCCCCCACCCCCCTCCAGAATTTCAGTCCCCTGATGTTTTTGAAACATTGACACTCCATTGCTTACATTCTGTGCTCATACCTAAACATCTAACACCAGAAAGTCTGCTTCCCATTCCCAATCTCAGATTTCTAATCCTGCTCATTAATTCACCCAATGGCTTTGTACTGTGTGCCAGAAGATGAAGTAAAATATCAAATGGTTATTGTTCTCAGTTTATACTAGTAGATCATGAATGTGAATTTCTTTGATTTGTTTATTTGGGGCTAACTATCCGAGGTCAGTGCTTTCAAAGAATAACTGCAGCACAGTGACCGTTGTGTCCACACTCACCATACAATGGGGAACAGGCGGGGAAGTGGAGCTGAGTCCATGATCAGATCAGCCATGATCTTATTGAATGGCGGAGCAGGCTCGAAGGGCCAAATGGCCTACTCCTGTTCCTATTTCTTATGCTTTTATGTTCTTATACACGATCAAACCTACTGGATCTTCCTTGGTCAGTCCTAATAGAACATTAATAAGAAACTCCTTGTGTGGAGTGTGCACACTGCTGGCAGCACAGTGCTGGGGAGAGGACTCTTTGGCACTGTAGTAAAAGGATGCAACAGGCATTTAAAAAGATGTGGCTACAGTTGGAGGGGAATTGGCTTTATAGCTGCCAAAAATTAGTGGAAAGCAAAACTGGAAGGGAGCAAAAGGGCTGTGCAGGGAAAAACTTGGAGGCAAAACAACTTTGGCTGGGAACAGTCTCCAAGTAGAAAAAGATGTGTCTGGGAAAAGGAAAATATGGAGGCAGGAAACATAGAATGTGGGCTAATGATGGACTGGTGCAGTTCAGGAGCACCCTTTGATAGACGGCAAAGTGGAGCTGCTGCTGCATAAAGTGGATCCAAGAAGGGTTGTCCTGTTTTGACACACCAGGGCACCCTGCACAGGGGAATGAAATGCAGCATGCATGGTGGGAGGTGGTACTGAGGATCATTCTGTGATCATTGTCCACAGGACCTGGGAATAGTTGCAGAAGACGATGGCATGCCTTAACAATACACAACAATATCAGTACAAAGTAGATGACTTGAGGTGTTGCCTGCCCATCAGCTGTACATTGACTGATGCTAAAAGGAATCACCGGCACAATTCGGGCATGCGGGCTGGGAAATAGCACACTGAAATTTTGTTGAGTCCGTGCAGCCAGTGTTTGCCAGCCAGGGTGATCTCCTCAAAGGGAGTTACAAGCTTGTAAATTCTGGTTTATTCACTAGTATTGGGTGCCATCTTGTTCTGCAGGCAGAGAGTAGTCTTGAGATGTTGGAACTTTGAAGAGTACATACAGTAACAGGCATGTGCCCAACCTGCAGCCCATCTTGAGTGTCATGCATCATGCAGCTAAGGTTGTGATCAAATGATTTGCTGCCATTGTGTCAAGGGCTTTACTTGTAAGTTGCAGCTTCAATGTGTGACCTGTGTGATATTCCTTATGACATCACAAACACACAAACTTCAAGATGGCTGCATTACACAGGAACTTGTCAGGTGACCTGTCACCTGATGCTTTATTATTGTAAACAGCAAAAAAATGGCTGCATTACCACAGTAGTCCACTAGGTGGAGCAGTAGCCTAGCTGGAGCTCTATACTACAACCTGCCTGGCAAGAAATGAAAGAGCTGTAAGCTTATCTGAGGGTTTTACATGGCCAGCATAGGAACAGAAGTAGGCCCCTTGAGCCGGCTCTGCCATTTAATTAGATCATGGCTGATCTGTACCTAAATTCCATTTACCCACCTTTGCTCCATATCCCTTGATACCCTTTCCTAATAAAAAATGTATTGATCTCAGTCTTGAAAGTTTCATTTGACACAGCATCCACAGCCTTTTTGGAGAGAAAATACCAGATTTCTACTACTCTTTGTGTGAAAAAGTGCCTCCTGATTTCACTCCTAAATGGCCTAGCTCTAATTTTAAGATTATGGCCTCTCATTCTTGATTCCCCCACCAGAGGAAATTGTTTTTCTGCATCTATCCTCCAGAATCCTTTTAGCATTTTAAACACCTTGATCAAATCACCCTTAATTGTAATTGGAGCTTGGATAATGTAAATTGGTTTTGTTTAATAGACATCAGAAACATTTGAAGAAGAGCCACTATTCAGAAGAAATGAGTGAAACAAGCAGCAGTAGCATCGACAGTGTAACTGAGACATCGACAAACAGTGAGCAGCAGGTAATTTGATCAGTTCATGAAGATTAAAATGAATGGATGAAAAATCATAAAAGTGCTGGTCTGAATTCCCAAGAAGTGATTGTGGTGAGCTGCGTTCTCCACAAGAAGCGTGATTTGTAAAATAATTTTTAACAAGTTTAAGAATAAGGAAAGACCATTAGACCTGGCCAGCTCACACAATACTCCAGGGTCTCCGAATAAAAGCTTATTTTGTCTCTAACTTCAGTACTAATGAAGGGAGCATGGCAATGGTATGGAAAATGTCCAATGAAATGGAATGTTGTTTTTACAGTTTCTTTGCAGAAATTGTTGTTCTAGATGTGATATTTTGTTTTACAGGTGAAGGAACATGCAGGGGATTTAATTGTATAATGCAGGATAAAAACATGATGCTATTTGTATGGGCAAATTCTTTTAATTATCAATGTTTTGAACTTGGGCCTATATTCTGATTTACTTGTATAATAAAGTCAATATTAAATTTTTATATCCACCTTTGTAAATATTCTGAAAATAAGCTATGGTTCTGTTCTGTAATATGTATTTAGAAAGGATGCGTCTATTTGTATTAACAAAATGGCTGCCATTTCTCTGATTGGCTCTCTATTATCACATGACCTATTGCTGATTGGTCCCCTTGGAGGATAAGCCACACCCTGAAATTTCTCTGCAATGTGTAAATGGAACCGCCCAGCCTAAGATCTGACTGACTTTGCAAGTTGTAATTTGATCCATTCTGACTTCAGAAGCCAGAGGAACACATCTCGAACAACCAAGCAAAAGCCACCAAGTTCCAGCCGAAGTCCCTTACCCCAGGGCAAGTGCATCCCTTCCCCAGCCAAAATCCCTTACCCCAAAGCCCTAGTAGCTGGCAATAGTCACTGACCCAAATGACACGGAAATGTAAAAAATGTAATGACATTTATTGACAATAAAAGACAATCAAGTTGCATTGTACAAAACTCTCCAAAACTTGGGGCTCAGCAAGAGGCTCGGGGCTCGGGGCTCAGTGGGAGGCTCGGCCGGAGGCTCGGGGCTCGGCGGGAGGCTCGGGGCTCGGGGCTCAGTGGGAGGCTCGACCGGAGGCTCGGGGCTCGGCGGGAGGCTCGGGGCTTGGGGTTCAGTGGGAGGCTCGGCGGGAGGCTTGGGGCTCAGTCGGAGGCTCGGTGCCCGGTCAGAGGCTTGGTGGGAGGCTCGGGGCTCGGGGATCAGCAGGAGGCTCGGCTGGAGGCTCGTTGCTCGGCGGGAGGCTCGGAGCCTGGCGGGAGGCTCGGGGCCCGGTCGGAGGCTCAGCGGGAGGCTCGGCTGGAGGCTAGGGGCTCAGCGGGAGGCTTGGGACTCGGGGCTTAGTGGGAGGCTCGACCAGAGGCTCGGGGCTCGGCGGGAGGCTCAGTGCTCGGGGCTCGGTGGGAGGCTCGTGGCTCGGCGGGAGGCTCAGTGCTCGGGGCTCGGTGGGAGGCTCGTGGCTCGGCGGGAGGCTCAGCGCTCGGGGCTCGGTGGGAGGCTCAGGGTTCGGGACGCAGCGGGAGGCTCAGCTGGAGGCTCGGGGCTTGGTGGAAGGCTTGGGGCTCGGCGGGAATCTCGGGGCTCAGTCGGAGGCTCGGGGTCCGGTCGGAGGCTCCGGGCCTGGCGGGAGGCTCGGGCCTCGATGGGAGGCTCAGGGCCGGGTCAGAGGCTCGATGGGAGGCTCGGGGCTTGGCAGGAGGCTCGGGCCCTGGCAGGAGGCTTGGGTCTCGATGGGAGGCTCAGGGCCTGATCAGAGGCTCGGCGGGAGGCTCGGGGCCCGGTCAGAGGCTTGGCGGGAGGCTCGGGGTCCAGTCAGAAGCTCGTCGGGAGACTCGGGGCTAGGCGGGAGGCTCAGGGCCCGGTCGGAGGCTTGGGACCCGGTTGGAGGCTCAGCGGGAGGCTTGGGGCTAGGCGGAAGGCTCGGGGCCTGGCGGGAGGCTCGAGGCCCGGTCGGAGGCTCGTCGGGAGGCTCGGGGCTAGGCGGGAGGCTCAGGGCCTGGCGGGAGGCTCGGGGCCCGGTCAGAAGCACGGTGGGAGGCTCGGGGCCCGGTCGGCGGCTCGGGGCCCGGTTGGAGGCTCGGCGGGAGGCTCAAGGCTTGGCGGGAGCTTGGCGGAAGGCTCGGGACCCAGTCGGAGGCTCGGAGCTTGGCGGGAAGCTTGGGGCCCAGCGACTTGCGGCTCAGTCGGACAACGTGGCCACTTCCGGTTCTGGTTTCAAGCATGAGGCGTTGGGGGGGCGGAGTCAGCAGGACGCATGCGCAGAAAGCGATAGTACAAAGAGTCATTTCGATTTAGAAAACATAAAAGTCCATTTGAAGGTCAACAACATTGAACACATATGTACAAAATAGACCTATTTGAATCATAATATTCACATAGAGAAAACATAGGGAAAAGATAACTCTTAGTCAGGAAACTTCGGAGGGCCAAAATTTCAGTCGTTAACAAATTTAGCAAAAAAAGACATAAGTGCAAAATGGAGTTTTCAGTTTGTACTCAGGACTTTTAGCTAAATATAATGACGGCTGAAATTTCACCTGCATTGCTATTTTTTCCAATAATAGAAAAAAGACAGTAGCTAACTCATAGAAGATATTAGTTCAACAAGAAACATGAGATGATTATAGTACTTTCAAAATGATTTAACGTTTAAAGGTCGAAATTCCACCAGCAAATTTCATGTACAAATGCTTAACATGCTCATACTATATTTCTTTGTGCACTTTTTGTGCACTATTTCATTTTAAACTCTTTAAAATAAATGGGATGACACCTGCATAAAAGTAGTGTGCACGTGATATACTACGATGATTCTCACCAGTTGGAATTTGTATCCTTTAATCTTCTAGATGCCACACATATTATTGCTTTAAAAAAAATCTTTTTAGCAAAGATTAAAACAATGAACTTTGCTAGTTGCTCTTATCTGCTGAAGGCTTAACCAAGGATACTGTATATCTTTAAATGATGATGACAAATTTAATGTTTTACATTTTCAAATAACGAGAAGCAGTGATAATGTGGATGCATTTAGTTATCTAACTTGGGCCACAATTAAAGAATTGGAGGACTTGAGCAAAAAATTAGCAGGCTTCAAATGAAATGAGAAGAATATTTTTGACACAAAAATGGATATGTGAATAGATCCCAACCCAAGCAGTTAATGTCATACCAATTATTTCCTTTAAAAAAAATGGATAAAAATCTATGATGATTACAAGAACAATCAGGGGAGAGAGAAGAACCTTCTAAGGCCCATCATCAGCACCTACGTACAACGGGAAAACTATTGGAAAATCTCCGGTGCTTTGCCAGCAGTTTTCAATCCATTATCGTGGCTAATGACATGAGGCCTCGGAAAGTTCTGCCCAGAGAGTTCACCTGCTGCTCAGACTGTCGTTGATTGAAGCATGGAATGAAACTGTTCAAAGTTGTAAAGGTAGGTTAATAGCAAAGTCGAGTCCATATCAGGAATTTCCTTGGAGCTTCTCCCGCTCCGCTGGTGTAACTTCACTGGTATTTTGGTGGAAGCCCTGTTAATGTGCACAGAAGGGGCTCTGTCACACTTTCAGTAAAGCCACAGAGTAGGAGCAGCTCTGAGGAAATTGCCAACCCGTGATAGGACCAATTGGGCATGGTCTTTAGAGGGAATGATCCTGATGAAATAAACAGCCATTTTTATCCCATACATTCTAAGCTCTCTTTGTTTTTAAAGAGAAGCAGCTGCCTTCTACTCACTGCCTTTCTTCATGACATGGCTGAGAGCAGCAGCTTCCTGTCTGGGGAAGTCCCAGGTTCACACCCACATTCCACCACCTTAATACTTCCCTCTGTTGTGCTAGTTGAAATACTGCAAGAATACAATGAGGAATCCATGAGGTCTTACAGTCCATGAAGCTTATTGCACTATTTAGGAAAAGCTCAGAACACTTAGTTTCCCTTTTATACTACCACAATGGCCATCCCACTACTCCTTAGTGAACCAGGAATCTATCAGGAATCTATCATAGTCGTATTTCGATACTTCAACCGAGTCAGCATTTGGCAATCAGCTCCTTAAATTAACAACTTCAATTGTTAATCTGTTATTATTTAAAACTATCTTGTGGTTCTCTTGCCTTGAAATCATATCCCTGGTTCATTTTTTTGGTTATTTTTGGAATTACTCACTACATGTCCCAATATCAATTGCTTCATTATTTTAAAAGCTTGGACTGTATTCAATCTGTAAAATGGGTGACTCATTTATAACTGCATAATTGACAGTATTCTTAATTAACATTACATTATGAAATCAAGTAATCTTGCTCCTGGGCCAGTTGCTAAGGGTGTGGTATAGACTGCACAAGTGTTTGATCAGGTTGCTTGGATCCTGATTTACTGATGGTTCACCAACAAAACAAACGTTGTTGTATACTTTAACTCTTTCATTTATTAAATGGAAAACTGACCTTGTATTTGCTGAAAAATGTAATCCAAACAAGATGAAACTTGCATATGAGGATGCCAATGCTTCACTGTGCAAGCCTCTGGAAGCACATTTAACTGGGACGCAGCATCAATTTTCTGTCATTTAGTATGTACAAATATTTATTCAAACAGGAAAGTAACCCTCTGGTGAATACTGACATTGACAGATACCAACCTAACTCCTCCGTGGCCCAACACTTTTTGTGTTTTTTATTCTTTTTCTTATCTTTGTTTAAAGGGTTCCTCTACATAATCAACCATGTAAGTCACAGTTTATTAGCCAGGGAAATTTCCTCTCAGCATCTCCCTTACACAGAAAAGGGACCTCCTTTGGTTGAATCTTACACTTTGCAGAGAGTTAAATTCATGGCAATACAGGCTGAGTTGAAAGATTCACCATAAGACATCTATAAAACAGATAAAGGGAGATCATCATTCTGCAGAACATGTATGCAAAGTGGATTGTGCTTATTGACATCACCTCCGCATATCTATTCTGCACATTGCCCTGAAGTGAATAATTACATGGCTGCACAGAGCAGTGCTGTAAGTGAAGATAATTAAAGGTAAGAAAGGCAGCTGACAAAAATTCTTACAGGACATGGAGGAGCTCTATGCACAAGTGCCAATCAACTACTGTATAGGATTATATTAACTTTTCATTGTTGTTTCCATAATCGACAGAATGCTCACTTACAAAGATAATTGGTTGTTATTGTCCCAGATTACAAGCATTTCAGTCACCTACATCTCTAGCAGGAGCTGTAGATTGTCTACCTGGAAGTTCTGGCACAGAGCATAGCAGTGTTTACTGTGGTTTGCTCTGCCAAACGTCGAACCTTCACCACATTCTCTTTGCAATACGAGTGTACTGTAATTAACCAGATACACTGTAATCAATCCTCACTTAAACAACCCTGTTATTACAAACCATTGATTAAAACAAGCTTTTTTCCTTGTCCCAGAAGAAGTTCCATTACAATCAGCAAATAAGCTGAAACCTCAACAAGATGATGCCCTACTCCCAACAGTGAACTGATTTGATAAAAGCTCACGAATTTGTAATGATGATGTTCGGCAATATTTTATATTCAAATATTAAATGTTGTAAGTATAGAAGGGTGACAATAATACCCTTCCATGACATCATGTGAATCACCACTTTCCTTTCTTGTGTATTTTCAATCTCTTTTATTTATAAATGTAAGTTTTATAATGTGAAACATATTTTTGGTGGAATTCAGTAAAATAAAGCAGAAACATTTTTGTGGTATCGTCACACAATGAATGAATATGCTGTGACTAACAATATGATATGATGCGACCTTTAGTGGGAACTTTTTGAAAAAGGCATTTCTGCAGCACAAATCCATTCTACAATCATGGTTTTGTTTTAAAATGCTGGTTTATAGAATCACTTTAATCTGGGCTTGATTTTTGCCAGGCACTGCAGCGCACCCATTGTTATGGTAGTAGATTTGTGTTTGGTCAACCAAGTATTGTGATGTTTTATAAAAAGTGCAGATTACTTTTTTCATATGTGAACAGATGAGGGGAGAGCTATTATGATTTAAGCAGATTTTAAGTCACTTCTTTCTAATGCCATACAACACATCAAAAGAGCTGAATTTCCTTCCCGCACCCTCCTTACTGAATGATACAAGCCCCTCTGACCTTCCCCTCTCTGACCCCAAACAATCAGTCCTCAGCAAAGGCCTGAGCTTCATCCCCTTACACCCGCACCTCAATTAATTTTGAGCTTGGCACTTCTTTGTGCCCACTCCGGCCAGGAGTCCTCCCCCTGCACAGCTGACCCTTTCTCCCATTTTCAGAATTCTCGCTCGACCTGGACCCCTCCCTCTGGCCTCTTACCCTCTCTAGATCACTTCATTGCGAACTGCCGATGGGACATTGGCCGGCTCAATTTCTCTGCTCCCCTCACTCACTCCAATCTACCTCCCTCTGAACTTGCAGCACTCCGCTCGCTCAGATCCAACCCCAACTTTGTCATTAAACCTGCTGACAAGGGTGGCGTTGTTGTTGTTTGACAAACCGACCTCTACCTTGCAGAGGCTGATTGCCAACTCTCTGGACACCTCCTCCTACCTCCCCCTGGACCATGACCCCACTACTGAACATCAAGTCATAATTTCCAATACTGTCACTGACTTCATCTCCTCTGGAGATCTTCCCTCCACAGCCACCAACCTCATAGTTCCCCAACCCCATACAGCCCGCTTCTACCTCCTTCCCAAGATCCACAAACAGGATTGCCCCGGTAGACCCATCGTTTCAGCCTGTTCTTGCCCCACAGAACTTATTTCTTCCTATCTCGACTATTTTTCTCCCTTTGTCCAGTCTCTTCCCACCTCCACCCGCGATACCTCTGACGCTCTCTGTCACTTTAACAGTTTCCAGTTTCCTTTTCACTATAGATGCCACTTTCATCCCCCACCAGGATGGCCTGAGGGCACACCGCTTCTTCCTCGAGCAGGGGCCCAACCAGTCCCCATCCACCACCACCTTCCTCCGCCTGGCTGAACTTGTTCTCACGTTGAACAACTTTTCCTTTGACGTCACTCACTTCCTCCAAATTAAAACAAGTTGCTATGGGAACTCGCATGTGTCCTAGCTATGCCTGCCTTTTCGTGGGATATGTGGAACATTCTTTGTTCCAGTCTTACTCGGGTCCCCTCCCTCACCTCTCTTTTTCTGGTACATTGTTGACTGTATCGGTGCCGTCTCCTACTCTCACCCTGAATTAGAAAGTTTCATTCACTTTGCATCCAATTTCCACATCTCCCTCACCTTCACATGGTCCATCTCTGACTTTTCCCTTTCCTTCTTAGACTTCTCTGTCTCCATTGCTGAGGATAGACTATTGACTAACATTCACTATAAGCCCAATGACTCCCACAGCTGCCTGGACTACACTTCTTCCCACCCCACATACTGTAAGGACTCTGTTCCATTCTCCCAGTTTCTCCATCTCCATTGCATCTATTCTGATGATGCCAACTTTCACACTAGTGCCTCTGATATGTCTTCCTTTTTCCTCAACCGAGGATTCCCCTCCGCCGTGGTTAACATGGCCCTCAACCGTGTCCGTTCTATTTCCCACACTCCTGCTCTCACCTCCTCCCCTCCTTCTCAGAACCAGGACAAGGTTCCCCTTGTCCTCACCTTTCATCCCACCAGCCTCTACGTTCAACGGATCATCCTCCGCCTATTCCGCCACCTCCACCTTGATCCCACCACCAATCACATCTTCCCCTCCCCTCCCCTCTCAGCATTCCGAAGGGACCGCACCCTCCGGTCTATTTCGCAGTCACCCCCAGCAACGTTCCCCTTCCCACGGCACCTTCCCATGTAAACGCAGGAGATGCAATACTTGCCCTTTTACCTCATCCCTTCCTGTTGTCCAGGACCCCAAACACACCTTCTAGGTGAAACAGCGATGTACTTGTACTTCTTTCAATTTAGTATACTGCATTCACTGCTTACAATGTGGTCTCCTCTACATTGGGGAGACCAGATGCAGATTGGGGGGATCGCTTTGCCAAACACCTCCGTTCAGTCTGCAAAGGTGACCCCGAGCTTTGTTCCCTTTCATCCCTTTTTTTTAAACGAAAATTTCCCTCCCCCTTTTTATTTTATTTTTTTTTTCTGTTTCCCATGACAGCTGGTGATGATTCCGTCATTCACACCCTATCTAGACTCATCTTTTGTTTCCTAACTTGTGCCATTATCATCTCAATTTGACCTATCATCCTTTTTGTCTCTCAAATCTCTTCCACCCTATCACAGACCTTTCCTTTTGTTCTTTCCTCCCCTTCCCCTTTCAGGGTCCCTTGCACTTCCTTAAGAATCTGTTACATTTCGAACTTTTGCCAGTTCTCTCCACAGATGCTGCCTGATGTGCTGAGATTTCCAGCATTTTCTGTTTTTATTTCAGATTCCAGCATCCGTAGTATTTTGCTTTTGATACAAGTCTGTTGTTTAACTTGATGTTTGTGATGCATACAAGGTACTTGTGACTTTGGTGGAAATAACATTCGGCAGAGGTGTAAAACGGGTTGCCGATTCGCTATCACCCGTATATACCATTGCACAAAGTCAAAATCACCCACATTGTCAATTAACATTAATACAAATGCCATCTTAGTGAATGCAATAGGATTTACCACAGGAACCGTTGCAATAAAGCTTTCGAACCTAAACTTTAAAATTTTGCATCACACTCTTTAAACAGTCACTAAATAAATAACAAAGCTGTTTCTATTAACACTTATGCCTGTACAATGCATCTTCATTTCCCCCTTACACCTCCATTTGAATCAGCCTTACCCACATCAATCCATCATCATTTTCACCATACCCAACTGCACCTGTCTTTCCTGCTAGTGCCAAAACTATCTGAACTGGACTCCAAAGTTTTGCCTGTAACCAGTCATCACCAGTTGTTTTCTGCAGATTTTATCAACTCCTTTCCGAGTTGTTATGGTGGCCTCAAATATCTTCCTGCCTAGTAAAGAAGACCACCATAGGAACAAATCATTTGATAAATTGAAAATAAATAATTGATTGCAACTAACTTTTATTTTTAAACTGGCCCATGATGCCAGGGATTGGGCCGAGGGCTCAATTTTACTGCTTCATTGAGTATTGACCTTAGCCACACTGTCATTGAGAGTTGCCAAGTGGAGACCAGGTACCTCCTCAGAAGGAGAGACAAAATCAGAGAGAACTGTTCCCTAGCTTCTCTTATAGCTCATAATAGAAACATAGAAAATAGGTGCAGGAGCAGGCCATTTCAGCCCTTCTAGCCTGCACCGCCATTCAATGAGTTCATGGCTGAACATGAATCTTTAGTACCCCCTTCCTGCTTTCTCGCCATACCCCTTGATCCCCTGAGTAGTAAAGACTTCATCTAACTCCCTTTTGAATATATTTAGTGAATTGGCCTCAACTACTTTCTGTGGTAGAGAATTCCACAGGTTCACCACTCTCTGGGTGAAGAAGTTTCTCCTCATCTCGGTCCGAAATGGCTTACCCCTTATCCTTAGACTGTGACACCTGGTTCTGGACGTCCCCAACATTGGGAACATTCTTCCTGCATCCAACCTGTCCAAACCCGTCAGAATTTTAAACGTTTCTATGAGGTCCCCTCTCACTCTTCTGAACTCCAGTGAATACAAGTCCAGTTATTCCAGTCTTTCTTGATAGGTCAGTCCCACCATCCCGGGAATCAGTCTGGTGAATCTTCGCTGCACTCCCTCAATAGCAAGAATGTCCTTCCTCAAGTTAGGAGACCAAAACTGTACACAATACTCCAGGTGTGGCCTCACCAAGGCCCTGTACAACTGTAGCAACACCTCCCTGCCCCTGTACTCAAATCCCCTCGCTATGAAGGCCAACATGCCATTTGCTTTCTTAACTGCCTGCTGTATCTGCATGCCAACCTTCAATGACTGATGTACCATGACACCCAGGTCTCGTTGCACCTTCCCTTTTCCTAATCTGTCACCATTCAGATAATAGTCTGTCTCTCTGTTTTTACCACCAAAGTGGATAACCTCACATTTATCCACATTATACTTCATCTGCCATGCATTTGCCCACTCACCTAACCTATCCAAGTCACTCTGCAGCCTCATAGCATCCTCCTCGCAGCTCACACTGCCACCCAACTTAGTGTCATCCGCAAATTTGGAGATACTACATTTAATCCCCTCGTCTAAATCATTAATGTACAATGTAAACAGCTGGGGCCCCAGCACAGAACCTTGCGGTACTCCACTAGTCACTGCTTGCCATTCTGAAAAGTACCCATTTACTCCTACTCTTTGCTTCCTGTCTGACAACCAGTTCTCAATCCACGTCAGCACACTACCCCCAATCCCATGTGCTTTAACTTTGCACATTAATCTCTTGTGTGGGATCTTGTCGAAAGCCTTCTGAAAGTCCAAATATACCACATCAACTGGTTCTCCTTTGTCCACTTTACTGGAAACATCCTCAAAAAATTCCAGAAGATTTGTCAAGCATGATTTCCCTTTCACAAATCCATGCTGACTTGGACCTATCATGTCACCATTTTCCAAATGCGCTGCTATGACATCCTTAATAATTGATTCCATCATTTTACCCACTACTGAGGTCAGGCTGACCGGTCTATAATTCCCTGCTTTCTCTCTCCCTCCTTTTTTAAAAAGTGGGGTTACATTGGCTACCCTCCACTCGATAGGAACTGATCCAGAGTCAATGGAATGTTGGAAAATGACTGTCAATGCATCCGCTATTTCCAAGGCCACCTCCTTAAGTACTCTGGGATGCAGTCCATCAGGCCCTGGGGATTTATCGGCCTTCAATCCCATCAATTTCCCTAACACAATTTCTCGACTAATAAAGATTTCCCTCAGTTCCTCCTCCTTACTAGACCCTCTGACCCCTTTTATATCCGGAAGGTTGTTTGTGTCCTCCTTAGTGAATACTGAACCAAAGTACTTGTTCAATTGGTCTGCCATTTCTTTGTTCCCCGTTATGACTTCCCCTGATTCTGACTGCAGGGGACCTATGTTTGTCTTTACTAACCTTTTTCTCTTTACATATCTATAGAAACTTTTGCAATCCGCTTTAATGTTCCCTGCAAGCTTCTTCTCGTATTCCATTTTCCCTGCCCTAATCAAACCCTTTGTCCTCCTCTGCTGAGTTCTAAATTTCTCCCAGTCCCCAGGTTCGCTGCTATTTCTGGCCAATTTGTATGCCACTTCCTTGGCTTTAATACTATCCCTGATTTCCCTAGATAGCCACGGTTGAGCCACCTTCCCTTTTTTATTTTTACGCCAGACAGGAATGTACAATTGTTGTAATTCATCCATGCGGTCTCTAAATGTCTGCCATTGCCCATCCACAGTCAACCCCTTAAGTATCATTCGCCAATCTATCCTAGCCAATTCACGCCTCATACCTTCAAAGTTAGCCTTCTTTAAGTTCTGGACCATGGTCTCTGAATTAACTGTTTCATTCTCCATCCCAATGCAGAATTCCATCATATTATGGTCACTCTTCCCCAAGGGGCCTCGCACAATGAAATTGCTAATTAATCCTCTCTCATTACACAACACCCAGTCTAAGATGGCCTCCCCCCTAGTTGGTTCATCGACATATTGGTCTAGAAAACCATCCCTTATGCACTCCAGGAAATCCTCCTCCACCGTATTGCTTCCAGTTTGGCTAGCCCAATCTATGTGCATATTAAAGTCACCCATTATAACTGCTGCACCTTTATTGCATGCACCCTAATTTCCTGTTTGATGCCCTCCCCAACATCACTACTACTGTTTGGAGGTCTGTACACAACTCCCACTAACGTTTTTTGCCCTTTGGTGTTCTGCAGCTCTACCCATATAGATTCCACATCATCCAAGCTAATGTCTTTCCTAACTATTGCATTAATCTCCTCTTTAACCAGCAATGCTACCCCACCTCCTTTTCCTTTTATTCTATCCTTCCTGAATGTTGAATACCCCTGGATGTTGAGTTCCCAGCCCTGATCATCCTGGATCCACATCTCCGTAATCCCAATCACATAATATTTGTTAACATCTATTTGCACAGTTAATTCATCCACCTTATTGCGGATACTCCTTGCATTAAGACACAAAGCCTTCAGGCTTGTTTTTTTAACACCCTTTGTCCTTTTAGAATTTTGCTGTACAGTGGCCCTTTTTGTTCTTTGCCTTGGGTTTCTCTGCCCTCCACTTTCCCTCATCTCCTTTCTGTCTTTTGCTTTTGCCTCCTTTTTGTCTCCCTCTGTCTCCCTGCATTGGTTCCCATCCCCCTGCCATATTAGTTTAACTCCTCCCCAACAGCACTAGCAAACACTCCCCCTAGGACATTGGTTCCGGTCCTGTCCAGGTGCAGACCGTCCGGTTTGTACTGGTCCCACCTCCCCCAGAACCGGTTCCAATGCCCCAGGAATTTGAATCCCTCCATGCTGCACCACTGCTCAAGCCACGTATTCATCTGCGCTATCCTGCGATTCCTACTCTGACCAATAATGGCCAGCTAAGAACAGGACTCGTGAGGCTGGCAGCTTGACTGTGCGATAGAGTACAATGGGTGAGTCGGTAGTCAGCTTTTACATCTCTCCCAATATTTATTTTAGAGTGACCTTACATCCCCATTTTCCGGTGCGGTCCCTGGATGAGGTACAGTGTTCCCGGGCAAACAATGTCCCTGGAAGAATCCCCAGTTACAACTTCCATCCCAGGCATCCCCTGTCAAACACGCCTATCGTGAGTGCCGACTGGATGTGAGACCAGCCCTGAGGAGGGCTCGGCGGTGTAAGGGGCTGGTCTATTGGTTAGTGTTCATGTAAATCGAGCACCATGGGGTGGGCATGCGCCGCCAGTGAGTTTGGTTGCGCTCCTGACCCAGCCTTGCTCGACAATCAAACCCCCACTTTTCTTTCCATCTTCCTTCGCTACGAGATGTACCAGTTTGAATCGCAGAGCAATTGGTCGGTGGGCTTGTGTGATATAATTACCAGTGTCACTGAACTTAATTAATTTATAAAATAGCAGTTCACCCAGAGGTTACGCATAAGTGAATTGTTTTCTATCAAACACTATCCTATAATTATGATCCAGAAAAAATTGATTTTTTATTTATCTTATGAAGGAATCTTTGCAAAACAGATGAGATTGTTAATTTATTTTCGTGAGTTTTGTGTACAATAATGTAATTTCGATTTTGCCAGCTCTCTCCCCGCACCCCACCCCCCGCCCCCACAATTTGAAATGGTCGTAATTCAGATGTCGATTAGTCAGTCGGTGAGAGTTGGTGATGGTTAAGCCCAATGATTCTGTTAATATATGATGTATTTATTTTTGAAAAAATCACTCAGCGATGCTCAAGCGCAGCGGAGACAGAAGGACAGGTGTTAGCAAGAGCCTGTAGCAGTGTTAGCAGCTGAGAGTCAAGGGCAACTTTAGGGAGATCAAAGCCCTGTGAAACCAAACTGTGTTATTGTATTAATTATAAACCGTGTCTGAATGTGCATCAGTAGTGTGACGTCACATCTCCAGTAATTATTGCAAATTTGTTGTGTTAAAATAAAGGCTGCAAAAAAAATTTTCTCGCTACGCTGCGCAAACTGCATTTCCATCCTGGCTACTTTGCTGTGCTCCCACCCTGTGTGTCCCCGGATTCGGTTTAGAAAATATGGTCACCCTATTTTATTTCCATGGATTACATCCACTATCATCCCGTTTTACACAATCGTGCAGAGTCGAGATCTAGCCCATCAATTCCGTCGAAGTAGCCTAGCTCTTGATGTTCTCCATGACACATACATGGGCGAATTATAATGTACTAAAAACAGAATAAAACCACCCCATCAACTCCAAAGTGTGTATTAGAAAAAAATAATAACTGAAACATGGGATCTATTACAAGTCTGTAATTTAATTTTGTGGACAGTTATAAACTGCTTGAGCTTTGCTCGCATCTTTGAACCTCCTCAATTACATTACTTCACTAACCACTTCCAGGTGTCCATTATTCTCTATATAATTTTTACTAGACAGAGAACTCTTTGTTCATTGGCCAAAATATAGGGCCGAAATTTCCCCAACCCCTTTTTCCGGCGCATTCTCCCGCGATGCGCCGACTTTGTGAGCTCAAAACGGCACCACTAAACTTACTAAGGATTCTGGCCGCTCTGCTATGTGTCCCGGGTCCTGGCGTGGTGCTTCTCATGGAGTTGCGGGGGAAGCTACAGCCCTGCGCCGAAAACAGTGCCGGCAGCTGTCCACATGCAAGGTGGAGTCTGCACACATGCGCAGTAGCTCCTCGCCTTCCCAGCGCGTCCTGCAGGCTGTGAGCAGGACCCGAAGCTCGCCGCCCCTACCCCTGGCCGAAGGGACGATCCAATGTTCGCCGCCTCTATCCCAGGCTGAGTGGCCTGCCGCACAGGCCAGCCGCTGCCTTCCCGCACTGAGGGCTACAAGAAACAGGTTGGTGCGGGGAGACTTTGGGGGGGGGGTGTGGTGAAGGGGGTGGAGGAGGAGAGTTTCTTTAAATAATTTAGAAAAAGAATAAGCTGCTCGAATTAGAAAGTTGTCCCTAATTGATTCATAAATGGTTTTATGAAACCCTTTGTCTTCTGATATAAATGATTTTAAAAAGGACATATTTTATGAAGCTTTATATAGTGGAATGTGTAAATTATGCAAACGTTACAGTGCAAGATCTGTGTTAATTGTTGTGAAGGTGTTTAGTGCTTTGCAAGGTCCTCTGTGCTTCCTTTACCGCCCCCTCCCCCCCCAACATCTCTGGCTACCTGCGCTGATTTCTTAACTCTCCGCAAGGGTTTTCTGTGCGGTCATAAGTGGCCACATATGCTGGCCTAAGTTAGTTTGGAGCAACTATTAGCTGTCCAAACTAGCTTAAATGGGCAAAACAGGCATAGGTGGCTGGTAATGCCCACGTTTGAAAAAAAAACGAAACTAAAAAAAATCCTAACTAACTCACTTACACTGGCGCAAATTAAATGTTCAGAATGGGGATTTTTAAGATACTCCAGAAAAATCAAGTTGCTCCAAAAAAAATGGAGTAACTCCTGACCAAATTTGGGCCCATTGTGTTGAACAGCTCACACCTAAGAGAAAAATCATTCAAGCACTGTTCTTGTAAAGTATTTTATTCTGTGTTTATGTCATATAATTTGCCCTTTGTGCAATGTATAAAATCCACTTTTTTGGTTGGTTACCCTAATTGTTGGTGAGCAGTCTCTGCTGTCATGCCAAGCATATACAGTCCCTTTTTGAAGTTCACTCAAGTTACTTGCTTTGAGGTCCTTGATTCATAACTTTTTATTTTGGAAAATTTTACAGATCACTGACTGATTTTACTCCATCCAAAACTGAGCAAGTTCTTCACTGAACTAACAATTTTACTCCAATACAACTCTAATCCAATGCTATGATTCTATCGCAGAATATGATTAGACTCGATGGCTCATGTGGAGAATGCCCATCACAGACCTGATGGGCGAAATGGCCTGTCTCCGTGTTGTAACATTCTACAATTAAATTAATCAAACTCTTATCAACCCATATGAGTTCCAATATTCTCTATTTGAAATCTTTATAGGTATTACAAACAAGGTTCCAGAACCTTCATGTCATTAGCAGCAATACTTACCTGCTGCAAGTGCCTATCATAAATTGATGCTGCTCGGCCCAAATGTACGTCATCTTCAATCCCCTATGGATTTCAAAACCTGCTCTACCCAACACTGGGTGCTTCGTACTTGAATGGAAACAATTGGTATTTGTGGTGATTGCCAACAGACCATAACTACTCTACAGACATCCATTGCTCAAGCTTCTTGACTTAAGACTGGAACAAAGCACCTCAAGAAGAAAGATAACCTTAAAGCCAGGTTGGCAGTTACAGGAGAATACACTAGTTAGATATCCGATAGTGACTAGCTTAGATTTGCCTTTGGGCACTAAAGAATCAATTTACAAATTTGCTTTCTCTGCTTCACTGACTGGGAGTGCATATCAGGCATAAAGCTGTGCAGGATTTTCTGTCCATTAATCTTACCCTGCATTCCCAAGATGGCTAGGGGGTAAGAGGAAAAGAGGAATAGAGAGTCAAGAATGGAGGTAGGGAGCAGAATATGGGATAAGAAGAATGACGGGAGGAGTGAAAAGTACAACCTGAGGGAGCGATAGATGGGGATGTTCCGAAAACTACTTTGTTAGAGTTGGCGTATTTTGGACACGGCATGGTGGGAGGAGGGAACAGAATTGAAGATGGAGAACTCAAGATGGGTCTCACCAGGAGAGAAGTCGCAAACCCAGAGCTCGAGTACTTAGGACAGGCCTTGGTGGGAGAGAAAGCATGGAGCTTACAGATTCAAGGAAAGACCTGGGAGAGAGCATTTAGGAAGGGCCTGGGAGAGCCGCAAAGGCTCAGGCCTGGCCTGGCTTGAGAACATAGCAGAGGGCAGGGAGGAGAAACAGAAACAGAAATCCTAGAAACACTCAGCGGGTTTGGAGAGAACAGATAAGTTAACATTTCAGGTATGCATCTTTTGTCAACACTGCAAGGTATCACAAATGGACAACATTTAAATAGGAACAGAACAAAGTAAAGGGGAAGGAGAAAACAGACAGACAGAGAAACACACACACACACATACACACACACACACACACACACACATGGGTGAGGAAATAGAATGACATGGTAAAGCGCTTAAATGGAAAACAGAAGATGGTTAAATGACTAATGTGATATTAACATATAAATGTATAAACTGAAGTGATATTAACATATTGAATAAATAGCTTACCTCACAAAATTCAGTAAATCCAGCCTTGGGCAAGCAAGGTTCCAATTTCATCATAAAGTCTGCTGTTATTTCAACCCCTCATTTAGGTTATTGTCTTGAGGTTATCCAGGAGTTAACTTAATTGTTTTTAAAACAAAATAGCGTAAATCAATACGGTAACATAGCAAATGAACTGTAAGAAAAGAGAGGTTTAGAACACAACAATGGAAATAGAAGTCATTCATGAAACACAGTCTTTGGTAATAAGCAGCACTTCAGGGTTTGCAACTTTTCCCTCACCAATGGGGGAGTGCACACAGCGAATCATCGGGTATCCAGAGCCATGTGTCTGATGTGAAAGAAATTCCAGAAGGAAAAGGTAAGCAGATTTCTGCTCCACTAAACAGGAGCATACGATCATGAATACCTGTGGTCTTGCTGAGGAATTAGAGATAGTTTGTATCAGCAAAATACACTTTTGTAAAACTAATTGACGACTGACAGGCCAGTTTGTTTGTTTGTTAATATTGAGATGGATCCTTGTCATGAAAACTACAGCAATAAAAGTTGAAATAGCTTCTCTGAATTCTTTTTTTTTGCAGTTATATCTTGTATCTTACTGGATTTAGTGTTTATTTACAATCTGCTACATGATTGTTCCAGTTTTACACTGTGGTGGAATCTAATTGGAAGAATGGAGAAGCATGCATGGTCCATGTTATCAGACCAGAAACTCATATCCACGTCACAGAATCAGGTTAGCGGGATTTCATTTTTATATTGGAGTTTTGTGTGAGATTTCTACAGTGGCACTGATTCTCTGTTTAAATTCCAGCCCGCCACATTTTGCCATAACTGTAATATTCAATCTATAAACGTATGAGTACTGTTTATTAATGATGATGTGAAAACAAAGAGTAGATTTTCATTACAGGGCTAAAATATAAAACTTCCTGCTAGTCCAAAAGTGCAGCAATTTTGTTTCTCTTCGTAAATAATATTACCACTTTTATGTCCACTTCATGTCAGTAGCATGTATGCATTTTCTGCACAGAACATTACCAACTTATTTGCAATGGAGGAAAGTACATAGTACATACTAAACTGGAAGAGTTATAGTGTAAATCTATCAATTTCAGAGCATTCAAAATGTCCCGTAAACCATTTATATAGTGACCTGTTAAATTGATAACATTGGCTGGGATTTTGCGATCAGTGAAGAAGTGACGGCGATCGCCGCTGATCTTGAAGAAAGCCGCCCACAAAGATCTAATGATCGCCGTGGCATCAATTTCACCTCTCCCGACATAATTTGATTTTGGCGCCAAGTCTGCTGTCCAGCAACAGTGATGTCATCAAGCAGGCTAAGTAGCCAATCACATTGAAGAATTCTTACTGACAGCAAATCAGGAAGTAAAATGAACTGATTATCCTTCACTACATTTTACGGATAAAGAGTGAAATAAAGATTGGAACATACACATGGGATTAAGGTAGAAACTGAAATATCATTAAAAACATTTTAAAATAATTTAGATTAAAAAAATATGGAATTTTTACCAATGGAAAAATTTCATATTCCACAAATATAAAATTTGTTTTTCAGAGCCAGAGAGATTCTTCAACAGTAATTACGACTTATTACACAATCAAAAACCCAGTCACACCTCATTGAACAGGGCTTAACTTTTTTGGGGAGGGGCTGGTTAACAGTGATATTAAAGCGTAAAAGCTAAAGTTCCCGTAAGTTCAGTGATTTCAAAAAGATTGTCGTCTGTGGGGTCTTCAAAAGCATGTGGTGGAGCAGGAAATCACTGACAGCAGCTTCTGAATTTCTGTGTTTAACTGTGCATGTGTGGACGCCAGAAGTTTCTGTCAGTTTCACAGGGTAATGACGACAAACGCTGACGTTTTGCCTTCATCACAAATGCAAATTCTGGACCATTGTATGTAGTTTAGGTGGGATTTGATAGTCCATGTTTATCATCACTTCATCTCAGTAATTATTGACTTATTTTCAATGTAGTCAGAATAATTATCATACTTTTTAATATACCATGTTACTAATAAAAGAGAAATGAATTTGAAAACTTTTTTTTGAACTTCTGAATAATAATATATACACTAATCTTCAATTTATATCGCATGTGATAAAACACAACACTGTGGATAAGTAGTTATATTTGAGATTGCACTTTATTACAATCTTTAAAAAAAATATAATAACAAAATACATAAAGGACTGCATTGATATGCACCATTCTATGGGCTAGAACCTCCACTTTTTTTGCATGCTTAACACCCACTTAATGCCCATTTTACCGCTGAAATGAAGTATAACGACCCATTCTGGCACAAATGGAAACTGACGGGTTTTTTTAGGTGGCTTATCACCAAGCGTTATTTTCCCAATGGGCTTAACGCCGAAAGAAAATATCACCGCCCGCCCACTTTTTTGGGGCGGAATCAGCAGAATGAGCGAATTCAATGCCCATAATATTGCCCAGCATTACTTTCCACACGGAATTAACGCCGAGATTCAATATTACCGCCCGGCCACTGTTTTTTGTCGTAAAGAGCATATTTACCTAGACTAGCGGCCATGGAGATCGCCCATCTTCAATTTCACCACCTCACACACATATCGCCCAGAATATCGCTCGCTCAAAAAACCGCCCACAAAAAGTGGAAATAACTGGAACGAACGCCAACAGTGTGGCTGGCATTTGTTAAATCCCACTCTTACGTGAGGAGCTGATATCGGAAAGATTTGCCTGAAAGAGCGTTGATGTGAGTGACAACGCTGACACACTGCTGTGTGTGTGCAGCTCAGACATCAATGGTGGCCATCATCTTGGTGCCAGTTAAAGTTTACGTTGATTGAAGTTAAGTTGCATTTAACCCTTTCAAGGTAAGGAATCATCAGTGTGTAATGGTCCAGCTATCTGAGACAATGCGCAACAAAGTTATGATCAATAACAAATGTTTAATACCAACATTGGTCTGAAATCCTAAGTATCACAGCCAATAACACCCAACCCCCACCCACATCCCACTTTTTCCACCATTGACATCAATCACATGTTCAACATGTCCAGCAACACAGAATACAAAGGCAAAGCAGGAGCGTGGTCCCCAGCCCCCATACATTGCAACAAATTGCATATAACCAGACGGAGATATAACATAAAAATATAGAAAATAGCTGCAGGAGTAGGCCATTCAGCCCTGCGAGCCTGCACCACCATTCAATAAGATCATGACTGATCATTCACCTCAGTACCCTTTTCCTGCTTTCTCTCCATACCCCTTGATCCCTTTAGCCATAAAGGCCACATCTAACTCCCTCTTGAATATATCCAATGAACTGGCATCAACAACTCTCTGCAGTAGGGAATTCCACAGGTTAACAACCCTCTGAGTGAAGAAGATTCTCCTCATCTCAGTCCTGAATGGTTTACCCCTTATTCTTAGACTGTGTCCCCTGTTTCTGGACTTCCCCAACATCGTGAACATTTTTCCCGCATCTAACCTGTCCAGTCCCGTCAGAATTTTATATGTTTCTATGAGATCCCCTCTCATCCTTCTAAACTCCAGTGAATAAAGACACAGTCGATCCAATCTCTCCTCAAATATCAGTCCAGTCAGCCCGGGAATCAGTCTGGTGAACCTTCGCTGCATTCCCTCAATAGCAAGAATGTCCTTCCTCAGATTAGCAGACCAAAACTGAACAAAATATTCCAGGTGAGGCCTCACCAAGGCCCTGTACAACTGCAGTAAGACCTCCCTGCTCCTATACTCAAATCCCCTAGCTATGAAGGCCAACATACCATTTGCCTTCTTTGCCACCTGCTGTACCTGCGTGCCAACTTTCAATGACTGATGTACCATGACACCCAGGTCTCGTTGCACCTCCCCTATGCCGCCATTCAGATAATATTCTGCCTTCATGTTTTTGCCCCCAAAGTGGATAATCTTACATTTATCCACATTATACTGCATCTGCCATGCATTTGCCCATTCACCTAACCTGTCCAAGTCACCCTGCAGCCTCTCAGCGTCCTTCTCACACTGCCACCCAGCTTGGTGTCATCTGAAAACTTGGAGATATTACACTCAAATCCTTCATCCAAATCATTGATGTATATTGTAAATAGCTGGGGTCCCAGCACTGAGCCCTGCGGCACGCCACTAGTCACTGCCTGCCATTCTGAAAAGGACCCATTTATCCCGACTCTCTGCTTCCTGTCTGCCAACCAGTTCTCTATCCACATCAGTACATTACTCCCAATACCATGTGCTTTAATTTTGCACACCAATCTCTTGTGTGGAGCCTTGTCAAAAGCCTTTTGAAAGACCAAATACACCACATCCACTGGTTCTCCCTTGTCCACTCTACTAGTTACATCCTCAAAAAATTCCAGAAGATTTGTCAAGCAGGATTTCCCTTTCATAAATCCATGCTGACTTGGACCGATCCTGTCACTGCTTTCCAAAATGTGCTGTTATTTCATCTTTAATAATTGATTCCAACATTTTCTCCACTACTGATGTCAGGCTAACCGGTCTATAATTACCCTTTTTCTCTCTCCCTCTTTTCTTAAAAAGTGGTGTTACATTAGCTACCCTCCAGTCCATAGGAACTGATCCAGAGTCAATAGACTGTTGGAAAATGATCACCAATGCATCAACTATTTTTAGGGCCACTTCTCTAAGCACTCTGGGATGCAGACTATCATACCCTGGGGATTTATCGGCCTTTAATCCCATCAATTTCCCGAACACAATTTCCCGCCTAATAAGGATATCCTTCAGTCCTCCTTCTCACTAGACCCTCGGTCCCCTAGTACTTCTGTAAGGTTATTTGTGTCTTCCTTCATGAAGATAGAACCAAAGTATTTGTTCAACTGGTCTGCCATTTCTTGTTCCCCATTATAAATTCACCTGAATCTGACTGCAAGTGACCTACATTTGTCTTCACTAATCTTTTTCACTTCACATATCTATAGAAGCTTTTTCAATCAGTTGTTATGTTCCCAGCAAGCTTCCTCTCATACTCTATTTTCCCCCTCCTAATTAAACCCTTTGTCCTCCTGTGCTGAATTCAAAATTTCTCCCAGTCCTCAGGTTTTCTGCTTTTTCTGGCCAATTTATATGCCTCTTCCTTGGATTTAACACTATCCTTAATTTCCCTTGTTAGCCACGGTTGAGCCATCTTCCCCTTTTTATTTTTACTCCAGACAGGGATGTACACTTATTGAATTTCATCCATGTGATCTTTAAATGTTTGCCATTGCCTATCCACTGTCAACCCTTTAAGTATAATTTGCCAGTCTATTCTAGCTAATTGACGTCTCATACCATTGAAGTTACCTTTCCTTAAGTTCAGGACCCTAGTCTCTGAATTAACTGTGTCACTCTCTATCTTAATAAAGAATTCTACCATATTATGGTCACTCTTCCCCAAGGGGCCTCGCACAACAAGATTGCTATTTAGTCCTTTCTCATTACACATCACCCAGTCTAGGATGGCCAGCCCTCTAGTTGGTTCCTCGACATACTGGTCCAGAAAACCATCCCTAATACACTCCAGGAAATTCTCCTCCATTGTATTGCTACCAGTTTGGTTAGCCCAATCTATATGTAGATTAAAGTCGCCCATGATAACTGCTGTACCTTTATTGCACGCATCCCTAATTTCTTGTTTGATGCTGTCCCCAACCTCACTACTACTGTTTGGTGGTTTGTACATAACTCCCACTAACATTTTCTGCCCTTTGGTATTCCGCAGCTCCACCCATACAGATTCCACATTATCCAACCTAATGTCCCTCTTTACCATTGCATTAATTTCCTCTTTAACCAGCAACGCTACCTCACCTCCTTTTCCTTTCTGTCTATCCTTCCTGAATGTTGAATACCCCTGGATGTTGAGCTCCCAGCCTTGGTCACCCTGGAGCCATGTCTCTGTGATGCCAATTATATCATATTCATTAATTGCTGCCTGTGCAGTTAATTCGTCCACCTTATTACGAATTTACGAATACTCCTCGCATTGAGGCACAGAGCCTTCAGGCTTGTCTTTTTAAGACACTTTGCCCTTTTAGAATCTTGCCGCAATGTGGCCCTTTTTGATTTTTGCCTTGGGTTTCTCTGCCCTCCACTTTTACTTTTCTTCTTTCTATCTTTTGCATCTGCCCCTATTTTACTTCCCTCTGTCTCCCTGCATAGGTTCCCATCCCCCTGCCATATTAATTTAACCCCTCCCCAACAGCCATCACCTGCGCACATGCACCTCACTTTCCTTCCCCCCCTCCTTCTTTTCCCCACCTCCACCCCTTCCCCTCCCCGCTCCACGGAGCCTCGCCGAGGAGCTCCTCAGGCGGTGCCTCATTAGGGGGGATGAAGCCAGATGCATTTGTTGGACGGGTACAGGAGTGGAGAGTGCCAAGTGGGCAACATTCTCTGATGCAGAAGCGGGATCTTGGTCCTTGCTCTCATCTGTCGTTCGCAGTGGTGGTGCTGGACCTAGGGGTGGAGTGTCGTGCTCTGGGACCACTGGGAGGGCTGTGGCTGCAGTGTTCCTGGCTATCGCATTCAGGGACTCCGCCATGCGCGGAATGTACTCTGTCATGGTGGTCAGGTGTCGGGATATGCCCCCCAAAGCTTCGATGAGCTGGTCACCAATGTCTACAGTCCTCCTGGACAACTCTCCGCTGTCATGTCACGCTCGTGGAACAGACCTGCCACATCCACGAGACCTCCGCGGGGTCGGCGCCGTCCTGGGGACAAATGGGGTGCTCTGTGGAGAGTTGCTTGGGGCCAGTACCTCCAGAGTGGAGGCAGGAATGACCGGAGGACCAATAGATGGCCTTGGGGTGGAATGGGTTCTGGAGCGTGGCGATGCAGGTTCTTCGAAGTCCGCACTCTCATGAGAACAGAGACAGTGAATTGACGTGTGACAATCGGAGCTCCTCAGCACCAGATGTAGTAGGATTGTCTGCCAACTCCTGCCCCGCGCCCCCACCTTCTGGCCTTTGTGGCCTTGCCTGGGGTCGCGCTGCTGAGTAAGCTGCAAGACACAAATGAGTTTGTTGGAGGAGAAGGGAATGCTAGGGTGATAAGGTGAGTCCAGCGCTACACACAGCATGTGCACAATAAAAATACCAGCACTCTCAAAATCATCGCAGACATCACATTTCATCAGCACATTGTGCATTGCAATGATTTTCATTAGGCCAGCATTATTTCTATGACACTTTTAGAAATCATCTATCATATATGATTGGTCGGATATGAGTTAGTGTGGCATCTATTGACTTTACATCACGCAATGGTGTAAGCTTTACTCACGTGGTATCACTTCAGGGTCTGCCGATGCATCCATGGCTGTCCGGGTGTGCTTCCCCACGAGTGCGAGCACTCGCTCCTCCATCTCTGTGATGTCGCTGGGGACTGGTGGCCCCCCACCCATTCGCCTCTGCATGGACCTCATCATCGATAGCTTCTTCTGTAAAAGGTGACAGGACGACATGGCATGAGATCATTGCATGATATAATTGCTATGTACTGTCACAGACACTGATACAACACATAACCGACAGATGTAATCATGATTATTATGATTATTATCATTCTTTACCTAAAGACATACTCCGTGACTGCATGCTTTGAGTAAAACATTCCCGGTAAAAGTGTTGATAGTCACTCATGACTGTTACAAATCAAATTATATAATACATAAGTACATGTAAATCAATGTAATACTTACTCTGGCGGATCCCACAAGGTCGTTCCATCGTTTGCGGCATTGGTTGCCCTCACACACCTCGTTGGTCGCCGTCGATACCATCTCTGCTATCTCAGTCCATATCCTCTGGTCGGCCTCTCGGGTGCACTTCCCACACACTCCCTGTGTCAAATCACCCCAGCATGACTCGACCTCCTGCAGGAGGGAGGCATTTACCTCATCCGAGAACCTCCTGGCTCTTTTACGGCCTCCAATGTGCTCCTCTCCCACCTAACTGCTCTCTCCAGCATCAGTTTCCACAGCGTGCTGTGATGCCTCCTCCTCTCCCTCTGTTATAGGGCAAATTCAGTCAAATATGTGGCTGATAACAGCTACTTTTTACTTGCCTACTTGTTGTGAAGCTCTAAAGTCTCCCTCCTTCCTCCCAAAGCAGCCACATCACACCCAGACACACCTTCAGTCCCTCTGAGCTCTCTCTCTCTCTGTCCCCTCTTCTGTGCATGTCATGGTGACCCTTGACCTCTTGAATTGCAGGAATCGAGCATTGCCATGCCGTCGCTAAGGACGGCCACACTTTACAGCAGAACGTAAAATTTTTTTACGCTACCGCCCATTTAAGATCGCTCACGGTAACGCCCATTTTCAAAAATGTAAACTAGGTGTTTTGAGAATGGGCCGAGAAGCCAGCGATCTGAAAACCCTTTTTAACCACCGACGCCGGAAATAACGCCCATTTTTAGGGGATAACCTCAAAAGTGGTGGTTCTAGCCCAATATGTTTAATCTTATTCTTTACCAATAGACTGTGCAATACCTGTAATGTGTAATGAGGGAGCTGGTTGTCTTTTAACAGAGAAGCAAGGTCAATGTTTTCACCAGCAACTACCTCCGCATGAAATCATAGGCAGTCCCTCGGAATCGAGGAAGATTTGCTTCCACTCCTGAAGTGAGTTCTTTGGTGGCTGAACAGTCCAATACGAGAGCCACAGACTCGTTGTTGAGGGAAGGGGTGGGTGGGAGTGGTTTGCTGCACGCTCTTTCCGTTGTCTGCGCTTGATTTCTGCATGAAATGCCCTGCTACTAGATATCAGCTTCCCCACAGGAGGTCAACCTTATTTACCTTAACAACAGACAATCGGATCTCACCAGGACATTCACCTGACTGACGATTAACCAGTTAGGATGTTGAGCCTTCATGAAGACAATGAATTTGTCTTCATGAAGGCTCAACATCCAAACTGGTTAATCGTGTTGATTGCATTCATTTATGTCACATTAAATCCATAGAACACCTCATTTAGCGGCTCCTTCAGTCTTTCTGCTGCACAGTTACTTTTCCTTAATTCACTTTTTTTGGTCAATTGATAAAATAATTTTCTCATCGGTTTTGCACTTTTTAGATAAAGTGTATTTATTCCTGCAGGTTGCCAGTAATATTGCACTTTCCCAATGTCTCCCTCGTGAAACTTGCTTGTGTTTAATATTTGGAATGTTTCTGGGAACGGAGTGGGTGAACAGAATAATCTGAATATGGAACATTACAGACTATTGGCAATGTTATAGAGCAATGGGATTAGAGAGATTGGTAAACTTCAGGTTATAAAAGTATTTGCAAAGATCGCTACCTCAAAGAAACTTCGTCAGATAGTATTCAACTGGTTGGTATACAGAGTATATAGGGTAAATTTTCACCTTCACCTCAGGGATCGCTTGCCTATTGTAGAACCCATTGGATTTTTATTCCATTGACTTGAAGTGAATGGGAATCAGTCTGGTTCTACATTGGGTGGATGAACCTCACCAACAGATTACCCATAACCATGTGGTGAAGACAAATTTTTACACCATTGTTAGTTCCAAGAACAAAAGAACTGAATAGCTTTAGTGCAAAGATTTTAATGAGCTCCGTTGTTGCAATCGACCCAGCTCCACACTTCAGTGACTGCACAATTGCTTGCTATGCTTGCATTGCTAAGATGCAAAAGTACACTTCTTGATGAACTACCTAGGGCACAATACTTAGGGCATGGTTTTACTGCAAGGAGCATTTTGATATTGGTACCTGTTTAGAGTTATGGAGAGCCAGTAGTGCTGAATTAAACTGCCAACTCTGTCACTCTCTAGTCAAGAATAGAGGAATTCTGTGCATACATGCTTGAGTACAAATGAAGAGTTTTACCTGCTGGTGTCTAAAATAAATTAAAAGAAATTACAAATGAAGCTCAGGCCGCTGAGAGCATATTGGGTAAAAGCGTGTCTGGGACTGTAAAGGCTGTAAAGGCCTTTCCTGGTCCTGTACATTCCTATTTTCCTGTAGCATTAAAAGGGAAAGATTTTCTTTCAGTACTATATGTAACAAAATTGTACAACCCATCAAAACGATTTAAGATTTTATGGTACATTGAGGAAATCCTCCTTTACATGAGCTCAGATTCAAGTTTTGGTCTGTGTTGAATCAGTTGATCTCAGCCAGGGTATAATTGGCCTACATCCCCTTGGAGAGGGAGAAGTAAAATTAGCCAGAATTCCTATTCCTGACCACTATCCAATCCCAATCTCATATTTTATGACCACTGTTGTAACGTGTTATGGATATCAGATAAGAACAGGACTGGGTGTAGTCATGATGCCCTACATGGTCGAATAGTGTGTCACATTCAGAGTTTAGGCATAATCATGAAAAATGGCTGCTTGAGTAAAATACTGTAGGATTCCTGGCAGGAATGGAAGCATATTGCAGCAAAAGCCAAAAACCTAGAAATTCATCTCGGGCTGGTGGCGCAATAGGTGCGGTATTGGATTGGCTGCCCATTATACGCAGCGTCTGATATTCAGTTCCATTGACTGCAATAGAACTTGTTCCTGGGATGTGGGCATCGGTGGCAAGGCCAGCATTTATTGTCCATTCCTATTTGCCCTTGAGAAGATGGTGGTGGTGAGCCGCCTTCTTGAACCGCTGCAGTCCATGTGGTGAAGGTACTCTCACAGTGCTGTTAGTGAGGGAGTTCCAGGATTTTGACCCAGCGACGATGAAGGAACGGCAATATATTTCCATGTCAGGATGATGTGTAACTTGTAGAATTGGCTGCTGTTATCCCATCATCATAGGCAGTCCCTCGGAATCGAGGAAAACTTGCTTCCACTCTTAGCATGAGTTCTTAGGTGGCTGTACAGTCCAATATGAGAACCACAGTCTCTGTCACAGCTCGGACAGATAGTCGTTGAAGGAAAGGGTGGGCAGGGAGCCTGGTTTGCTGCACGCCCCTTCCGCTGCCTGCGCTTGATTTCTGCATGCTCTCAACGATGATACTCGAGGAGCTCAGCACACTCCCAAATGCACTTCCTCCACTTAGGGCGGTCTATGGCCAAGGACTCCCAGGTGTCAGTGGGGATGTCGCACTTTATCAGGAAGGCTTTGAGGGTGTCCTTGCAACGTTTCCTCTGCCCACCTTTGGC
The DNA here is from genome assembly GCF_044704955.1 of Pristiophorus japonicus. Taxonomy (NCBI): domain Eukaryota; kingdom Metazoa; phylum Chordata; class Chondrichthyes; family Pristiophoridae; genus Pristiophorus; species Pristiophorus japonicus. The sequence continues at coordinate 259,275,370 of NC_091978.1, read as the reverse complement.
TCGTTTGCCGTGGACGAGTTCAGAGTAGAGCGTTTGCTTTGGGAATCTCGTGTCTGGCATGCGAACCATGTGGCCTGCCCATCGGAGCTGATCAAGTGTGGTCAGTGCTTCAATGCTGGGGATGTTGGCCTGGACGAGGACGCTAATGTTTGTGCGTCTATCCTCCCAGGGGATTTGCAGGATCTTGCGGCGACATCGCTGGTGGTATTTCTCCAGCAACTTGAGGTGTCTACTGTACATAGTCCACGTCTCTGCCCCACACAGGAGGGCAGCTATTACTACGGCCTTGTAGACCATGAGCTTGGTGATAGTTTTGAGGGACTGATCTTCAAATACTCTTTTCCTCAGACGGCCGAAGGCTGCACTGGCGCACTGGAGGCGGTGTTGGATCTCATCATCAATGTTATGCACAGAGCTTGAATATCAGATGCTGTGTATAATGGGCAGCCAATCCGATACCGCTCACAGGCAGTCCAAAATGTGTAGTATGGTTGGACTATTAAAAGCTGACAACAGGGAACCTAACATTGAAGCAATTAATGCATCATTGTTACCACATTAATAATATGGTCCATTTGTTACAAAATATAAGTAAACTTGGCTTATACCAATATCTTGAAAAGAAATTTAGAAGCAATCTTTTATAGGCGAGGACCTTGAAACTCTAGGAGAGTAAAAAGGTGGGTGATTAGTGGCAGGATTTGACATCTAGTTACGCTGAGCCTTCATCCCTTTGACCTTCCGTCAAAAATTCCATCAGAAGTGGAACCGTCACATCATCCATCCACCCATGGACAGGCACCTGTTTGATGTTGCCATGAAAATGAGCAAGTGTACTATAGAATATACTTCCTATCATTTCTGCCCTGCTGGGGCATTTTGACTTGTTTTTTACTTCTGTTCCCACTGCCCCGACAACCAATGTACACTGCAGCAATTTCTACTACCTGAGGCGGGCACATTATCGGTGCCATGTAAGGCACTGGTGCTCTCCCAAAATATGTAAAAGTCCACTGATCCCAGGAAATGTGAGGGGGTCAGGGGCACCAACAATGGGCAGAGGTCCTGCCCTGCCACACTTCCACTGCTAGAGCGGGACCACAGAGAACGTCAGCCTTGTGCTGCCATCTTTGAAGTATGTACATATCAGATTTATAGGAACCATAACATGGGATTCATTGAAATAAACTATTGCTAACATCACTAACCATTGCCTATGACATTTCAGGGCTTAATTCAGAACAGGTTTATTTGTCCTGTCACAAGTGTATTATGAATAAGACTGACCAATACTCTTTACTCTAACAATGGGGTACATTTTTAATTTCCCACCTGGGTGTATAAAGGGCGGTCAATACTCAACACTAGTTTTATGTCTGAGTGGCAAAGTTGAACATCTACCCCAATAATTGGTTGTTACAAGGACCTCTAGCCTGTGTGTATTGTGTGACTGTGTTTACAAGTAGCTGATCAAAACAAAAAATGGAATACTTGACTGGCATTTTATAGTTTTTGACTTTAACAAATACTAACAATCTTTCAAGTTACATGCAAATGTTGTTATCAGTTTAGAAATAATTATTAGAATTTCCACCAAAATGGAAAAGGATGAAATAAGATAGAGTGCAAAGCTACTAAACTCTGCACATAGTATCATTTTGTACTTTGGAGATGGTTTACTGAATTCACAACGCTGGCAGGACCCTTGAGTGCCAGCCACACGTATCGAGAAATGGCGGGCAGCTCACCCATGATTACATCATATGCGTAGTTGGCAGACAAGGCTCCTCGCTGGAAGTACAAGTTTGGGAAGTTACCCCATTAATCCACTATATAAAGATTACAAGTGCAATGTTCTTTCCTTCTTACTTCTTTCTGCACTGCCTTATTACTTTGCTCTTTTCCATGTTTTGGCAAAAGCTCATTAAAGGCTTATGTTTGAAGCTTTTTTTGTTCAAACTAGAAAGGAATGACCCTTTGTCCTTAAATGGTCTGGAAACTTTATTTTTATCTTTGCCTCAACTTTCTAAGATGCACTCTGTATTTGCGCTCTCAAAGTCTTCCTTGTCCAGGCTCCATTCCCTAGCTGAAAAAGCATATGAGTAGCTAGACGGAAAACGACCAAAATCATCCTGGTAGTTTCATGATACAACAATAGTGGAGTTGTTGTAAATCATTGCAATTAATCTCTATCAGTTAGTTTACAACAGACCCAGACATGGGAAAATTCCAGTGGCGGAGATCATAGGTCCAAAGTCACCTGTTTCTCCCAAGCATGCTACACATAGCACATGTCATGTCTCAAATTATTATTGTATCCCAAAAGGTTATTGTAAAGCAAATAATCTTTTCACAGAAATCTTCCAGTGTTACTTTTCAGAGAAGTATGAGAATGGCCTGGGGGAAATTCACCTTTTGATTTTTTCTTATCTTCATGTGAGGGAACATAACCTCCATTTTATTACTGACCCTGATGATGGCCACGACCAGGAGCTTGACATGTCCTCCTATTCTGTAGTACAGGGTTGGAGCTGCATCGTTGTTCAGCTTAAACATCAATTGAATTATTTGGTAAATAAGTTGCTTTATTTATATTCCTGCATGATAAAGTAAAGAGAAGTTTATATTAAATAAAAATCAATGCACGTCACATAAGGTATATCCTTCATATGATCAATGTTATGTATTTCTAAAAACATTTTGATGATTTTCTGCAGTGAAGGATTCCAGTTAATTGATGTCAGCAGGCCCAGGGCAAGTCTATCATGGACCAGATGCAGAGTAAAGCTCCCAACAATGTTACCATAACCCTAACGTCAACAGAGCTTTATTGCACCAATATTAAATTTTCCATTTCCTCCACCAGCTATGCATGAATCCTGTCTGAATGATTACCAATTTAGTGCTGATTTCTGCTGGGGGCCATGCCAATAAATAACTGGTTTGAGAATGCCCAAATTCAGGGAGACCTTTATCCCATCTTACCGACACAGTAATAAACTATCTATCAAAACAACTGTAGCAGAACATAGCTTTCCAAAGGGGGTGAGAAATATTGATTTAAGGAAACAATATATTTCTTCAAATATCATTGTCCAGCTTATACATTTGACCAACTTCCTGACCCATGAACTTTGTTTTTCTGTCCTATGCAGAGTGGCTTCATTAAGTATGGATAAATTGGATGATCTCTGTAGTGCCTCCTTCTAAAATTACTTTGCCTACACTCTTGCTTTCTTCCAATCATTCCAATACAGAAACTGTGACATTTAATCTAGCTTTCTGTGCAATAACAGATGCCGTTATATATATATAACAGCCATATGGCCTAGCATCTTACAAGCACAAGATTTAGCCACTGGATGACTTCCAAGTACTAAGATTGGCATGAAATACAAGACATTAAACATTGAACATAAAAAAAGAAAATATTCCTCACTTGTTCTTAAATGCTACTATTGTTATGTAAACATACTGATTGATACTTAAATACGGGTTCCATTTTAAAACATTTTGCTTATACCTATTGCACATGTGCAGTCTACTGAACAATGAGATATGCAGACCTGGAAGCAGCATTGGTTGCATTGTAGGGTAGATTTGAAACATTTTACTCTTGACCTGAAGCTTCGCCCACTCGGTATGCACATCTGTTATTTGGCCACAGAAGTCAACAGGTCAGTAGGGGTTATGAGCAACACCACATACTTTTTGCCATTAGTTTAACCCTGAAATATGAGGTTGGCCACTCAGTACCAAGAAGGACAGATGCAGCATTCAGAAGTGTATCTAGGACTGCAACAATGTCCTCAATCTCCTCTGCATTGGCCCAGATCTATACTTGATGGTGCTGCATAAAGTGGTTACCAGACCGACCAACCGACCGACCGACCGACCGACCGACCGACAAACCGACCGACCGACCCCCACCCCACCCCACTCCACCCCATCCCGTTGGGCAGGCCACATTGTCCGCATGCCAGACACGAGACTCCCAAAGCAAGCGCTCTACTCGGAACTCCTTAACGGCAAATGAGCCAAAGGTGGACAGAGGAAATGTTACAAGGACACCCTCAAAGCCTCCCTGATAAAGTGCAACATCCCCACCGACACCTGGGAGTCCCTGGCCAAAGACCGCCCTAAGTGGAGGAAGTGCATCTGGGAGGGCGCTGAGCACCTCGAGTCTCATCGCCGAGAGCATGCAGAAATCAAGCGCAGGCAGCGGAAAGAGCGTGCGGCGAATCTGTCCCACACTCCCTTACCCTCAACGACTATCTGTTCCACCTGTGACAGGAACTGTGGTTCTTGTATTGGACTGTTCAGCCACCTAAGGACTCATCTTAAGAGTGGAAGTAAGTCTTCCTCGATTCCGAGGGACTGCCTATGATGATGATGATGATGATGAGATAGATAGACAGGCAGATAGTCAGTTTCAATCCTTTGACAACTCAGTTAATTAGTTATAAAGTCAGTCCATACATGATTAGTAAGCAATCTAAATAATCGCAAAAGGAATCACAAAATTCAGTTCCCACCCTCCCCCAGAGTGAATCTAGACATTAGGCCTAAAATACCAAGAACAGTAAATAGGCCAATGACAGCACGCTGAATGAATTCAGCATATTCACATATCAATGCACACTTATTTCCCTCTGGTGAATAGTGCTTCTCAGTGATCCAGTGAGGCTTGCACATTAGCCAAACCTGAATTTGGAATTACTTTCTTCAAGGGGATTTGTTGCTGATCTGTTTTGGGGGAGCTAGTCCTTTTATCTCATTTGTACAGCTTTTCAATCTTAAACGGTGAAGTGGACACATTGGGTAACACAGACAAGGAGATCCTTCTATTATGTTTGCATCTTGATATTAATGACAATGTGACTGATATTTTACAGATTGATTACAATATTTTTCACTTTCTCAGATATGATTTTAGCAAATACTCAGTGTAAGTTTAAAAGTGTAAAATAGTGCACACTGTCAGTTCATAAATAGACTGCTCACATTGACAGCAGTAATAAGTAAACATGCTCCATGCGGATTCTCTTATTTATCCCCCTACAATTTACCTACTTCACTCCTATCAGCTAAAATTAATACTTGGAGGATCCTGTAAATGAGAGTATTTCAAAAATGCGTTAGCATCAAAAACAAAATGCTAATTAACAAACAAAAATTATTTTGCATGCACTTATTATTCCTTGTACTTAACTCAATATTTAGTTTCACTTTAATTTGACCATTTCAAAGCAAACTGTCAAGTAGAGTTGATGGCACAACAAGGGAAACACTTTCCTTCCATCCTGGGTGAGCAGTACTCCCTGCCTTGCAGATCCCAGGGTAGGACAGCAAGAACATCACAGAACCAATGTTTATATGGCCAATCTGGAGCAAATATGCTCCCTCCACACTTGTCTAGCTGAAGAGTTTGTGAATCGGTTAGTGTGGCCATTGTGCCAACACGGCCAATAGATTTAGTTTAAGGAGTTTCCCCTTAAGCCTGACACCTGATGTGACAAGAGAGCTGAGGTGGTTTCGAGTCTTGTGTTGATAAAGTCTAGTGGGAAGTGTGGCTTTTCCCTCTGAGTATTCACAGAGGGTTTTTATTAAATCACTTTGCACTTACTATAGTGATCCACTTCCTGAAGTGCCTCAGGAATTCCATGATTAATCCAAAGCAGTCCAGTTGAGTTCACCTCAAGTTATAAATTTGACTCAATTTATATCTTTTCTCTACTTGATTTAATGAAAATATAAAATGTGTGTCCGACTTTGTCACACAATTCTCAATAACATCAAAATAGTAAACTACTCTGCAAATCATGTGTACATAATAGTGTAAAACAGCAGTGAAGCAGAAAGATTTAATCCTCATTCTGAATTTCCTCTAAACCATCTAGCCACATTGACAACAGATGCCTGAGATAATATTATGTGAGAGCTGCTATAGGGCATTGCAAGAGAAAATCATACGGCATATTGTAAAAAGACAAGATTTCTCCTGTGGGATTATCTAAAGGCGAGTTATCTATCTGTTCTAAACGCTGATCTTGTTCTAAATTCTGAGTCAGAAGGTTGTGGGTTCGAGTCCCACTCCAGAGACTTGATTACAAAAATCTAGGCTGACACTCCAGTGCAGTACTGAGGGAGTGCTGCAGTGTTGGAGGTACCGTCTTTCGGATGAGACCGAGCCCCATTTGCTCTCGCTCAAGTGGACGTAAAAGATTCCATGGCACTATTTCGAAGAAGAGCAGGGGAATTATCCCCTGTATCTTGGTCAATATTAATTCATCAAACAACATCACTAAAAATCAGATTATCTGGTCATAATAATATTGCTGTTTGTGGGAGCTTGCTGTGCAAATATTGACTGCATTACAACAGTGACTACACTTCAGAAGTACTTCATTGGCTGTAAAGCGTTTTAGTATGTTCGGTGGTCATGAAAGACGCTATATAAATGCAAGTCTTTCTTTTAAACTGACTTCCTAATAGAAGTTTCAAAAATATTGTGGCAGCAACATAGAAATGAATGTACGGGATGAAAATTTATAATTTGGGATGCATACCTTGAAAAACATGTAACCTCTACAAGAAAATATAATTTAACAGCAATTAAACATTTATTAATATGTAGATTTTTATTTGCTTAATGGTATCATTAAGTTGATTCTGCTTAAGTGATCATGTGATAAATGTGTATTTACGTGAAGGTAAAGCAAAGTAATTGATTATACATCCATTGTATGTAGTTACGGTTCAATCTTCCACAGAAATGCAACCCTTTTAATGTCATTTTCCCCTAGAAAAATACAATAACTTTCATGTGACTCTATAATTTAAGGATATTTTAAAAATGGGAAATAGAGAATAAAATATCATCTTTAATGTTAGAGTTGTGAAAAAATGAATCCAGAAATATTAGTGCAAAGGTCCTAAATATAAACTTATCAGTGTTATTTTGATTGTCTCCTTACATTAATTGTTAGGCCCCATTCAGTTTCATCGATTATACACAAAATGAATTTCAACTCTAAATATCTTTAAGACATCAGATAATGGACCGGAATTTGCAGCCGGGTAGACAGCGAACTGACAGCTTTGGTCGTCATTCCGCCTTTGAAACTGACCGCAATTTCGGGATTTAGCGCTGGTGCATGTGGAAATCTTAAAGTTGTGGTCTGTCATTGATAGCTCCGAAACAGGCTATGTTGTGCACTCCCTCCCCCCCACAGAGCCCTCAATCAGTGTAATCAGCCAAATCGTTGAAACTGATGAAAATTTTGGCTCTTCCACAATAATTACCCTGTTAAATTCCCCATTAAAAGTTCGATCCAAAGGGATTAGGTGTAACTGAGGTTTTAACAGCATATTGACTGCTAAACAAAGGTGAAGTGCCTGAAAAACGAATTTTAATTTTATGCAGAGTGCATTAAAATTTATAAGAAACTTAAAAAATTATTTTTTTACGTTTGTTCATCTTTATTTCAGGTTTGTCTTTACTCCATGTGAGACTCAGTGCAGTACTGAGGGAGTGCTACACTGTCAGAGGTGCCGTCTTTTGGATGAGATGTTAAACCGAGGCTCCGTTTACTCTCTCGGGTAAAGGATCCTATGGCAGTATTGTTTTGCTCTCTCTAACATTTTTTAAAAATTAGAATTTTAAGAGCTTACTCTCTTCCTTGCTTGCTGTCTGAGAATTCAGCGTTTTGATTGGGTGCTTAGACAGCTTGTTAGCCTCACAGCAGTTTGCCCAAGGGGATCCCCACTAACCTCCATAGATTTGAATTGAACGTCAGAAATCTCGACGTTTTCGACATAGGGATCAAGAGATCCTTGCGTAAAACGTTTTTCGGGGCCAGCGGCGAACGCCTTCGCCAGCTGCTGACCGCAAATTCTGGGCCATTAAAAACAAACAAAACATTTTATTTGTGGCAGGAAAAAGAGAGCTAAGTTGATCTGAACATTCAGGAGAGTGTTTCTGTGGGATATTGAGAGTTCAGGAGGAGTCAGTTGCTTGTTCAGCATTAGAGACATTAATTTAAATTAGGCTCTTCTTTATAGTCTGTTGAATAGTAAATGTAGATTATTACAGGGCTCTTTCCTGTAAGTGTGGCTTCATCGTGGCTTTGGTTCAGCTGTTCAGACTTAAAGTAAGGGATAAAGGTTAATCCACCTAAAGAGAATAGGCCATGGCATGGCTTGGCTTGCTGCAAAAGCTCCCATGATTACTGATTTCTCAAACAGTAGCAGTTGGTCCTAAGTGATGGTTTTATTTTTTTTCTCCGCAGATAATGTACTAAACAGGCCATTAACTGCCCACTCAAAGGCTTTATTTTGATCCTTGAGGTCACGATCCGGTCTTCTTGGCACCAACCTTTCAGTACATTCTGTTTGATGAACTAGATTTGGATAAAATAGAAGGAAGTAAATGTGTCCTAAAGGTATTTCCACATATGGTATTAACAGTCCTTTCTATCCTTCTACACATTGGAGCGATAGTATTTTAACTGTTGAAAATGGACCCTAAATATATATTTTCGTGTAAATGTTTTAACATCGGGTGGATTGCAGTTTTGGTTTATCTATTGGGTGAACTTCGGGTTGGATTTTGAAAGGATCAATTAAAATAGAACTATTTCCTTCATTGTTGCAATAGGACTGCAATCCAGATTTTTTTTAAAACGTATCCTATAATCTATTTATCCAAATATTGCAATTATGCACACTGGCAAAGATCATTGCAAACAAGTGTATGGGCTGTTCTGCATTGCAGATGCTCTTGTGCCATGAACTCAATTGAGACCTCCAAAACTAATAAAAATTCTGATCAGTGCCCTGAGAAAGGCAAGTCCCTATTCAATTTTAGGGAGCACTGTATTCAAATGTGAATTTCAAGAGGAAAGGTTCCTACTGCAATTGAAGGTACTACATTTCATAACCAAGCTCCCTAGTTTTAGGAGGTGCATTTTTCAATTGGCAAAGTTGAGGTATGAATGTTTAGTCGAATTGTCTGACATCAGAATAAATGGGTTACCACTAGTAAAATAGCAGACCGAGAAATCTGATTTTAATGCATTAGGTGATAATATCACATTGTCATTTCCAGGCTCATAAATCACCACCCCCCAGAAAAAAATTATATATACATCAGTACATTATATAAGTTATAAATGTCTATTCATATCATTTGTTCCATGGGAATATCCATGGAAACATGTTTGGCATAAAAGTAATGCTAAGAAGAACATAATAAAGAATAACAATGAGCCTTTAAAAGTTTTACTCTGAGATGCTGGTATTGCTTTATTTCTAAACATACTTTTCCAATTTGCCCACAAAAATCAATGACCAGTTTAAAACAACATTTTAAACTAATATTGTACAGTTTGTGGTGCAGATGGGTTTCTGATTTTTGTTGAATTACTGTTCGGCAGGAAGGTTAAGTTAGCAATCACACAGCTGACCTCTTTCTCTGCTACTGGGCCATAAGATTAAGAAAATAATAAAAAGAAAACCACTGCTGTGGTCTCAACTCTCACACTATGGGGATGCCCTGGGTTGCAAGCCTGCTGGGAGTTCAGCAGACGTCAAGCCTGGTCAAACAAAGATTGAAAAAATCAACTTCAGGTCAATCCATCAGAGCAACATTCATTAAGCACTAGAAAATGAAATAAATGCTTCCAAAAAAACTAAATCCAAATGTAAATGTTATTTGTTTGGATATACAAGGGTAATATATTAGTAAATATGATTAATATCATTATAAAGGTAATACCAATGAATTTTATGTCGGTATATGTGGTGCTGACAGGTACTACAAATAATTCAACTTTCTTTCTTTAAATTAAAAAAGTGTGCAAGGCCAAGACAAACTCATATCAAATGTTTCGTTCTGACCCAGTGTGACTGTGGATTAACCTCTCCTCACCCCCAATAAAATAAATACAGGATAGGGCCAACCTGCAGGAAAATTGTTTATCTGAGCTCATTGATTCGTACGATCAGGTTTCCGCCACTAGGTGTAGCCATTGTGCTTTGGAATTCTGCACCACAAGGTGTTCACAACTTGTCTCAGCAAGATCCAAGGGCAGTGCAAACATACTGTGAAGTTTATCAAAATAGCAGCACAAATGACAATGCTTATAGATCTAGAGTACTTATGCTCACATTTACTCAATCTATTCTACAGTTTTGTGAATGTTCAGGTCAGTGGAGCTGCTTAAGACAAAGGGAGACATGGTCACTTGTGTACCTTAATTTGGCTCAGTTTGAGATTTGCCATGAAAATTTGGAAATGCTACTTCAAACATATAGTTTGACTTGATCATGAAAACTTCTCATTTTGCTTCCTCTACCATATTTTTTTCTTCATGCACAAAATGTAAAACATAGTTGGTACTACTGATTAGTTCTGCACAGAGAACTTGACTTTAGATCATAGCATCAATTCTAATCCCAGTTCCAAGGACCACAGTGGCCAAATATTGCTGATTTTCATCCAGACTGCCCTATGGGACACTGCACTGAAGCTGAGCTCTCCTTCAAAAGGATAAAGTAAGAGGACATGTTCTATTTCACGAAGATCACACAGTGGCACAGACTGTAACCATGGAGATGCCTGAGGTCCAGAGTCTCATGTCCTCCTAGTGGATGGAAGAACCATGGCAACAGCTGGCATCAGGGAATGAGCTAGAGGGAGAGAGGTGCCTATCCATATCGAGATGTCCATAGTCCAGGATCCTTACTAGCAATCTGAAATATACTGGCAATCATAACTCAGGAGAAAAATACATATTAAAAGAAATTAATATTTAACATGAATACATCAGAGTGCATTTTTAATTTCTCTTAGAAACATTAGAAATCTCAAAACGTATATATTTACTTGAGTTATCACATTTGCTGGGTCACTTGCAGTCAATTCCCTTTTTAAACTTACCTTGAACTGTTACCTGACTCAGAGAAAATTCTAATGAGGCCCAACAATAATGTTGTACTAGCTAAGGTAATATGGGACAAATATGTTTAAAGAAATTGAAAAATGTCTGCTGATGAATCGTTTTACTCCAAATCAAACCAAATGCTGATTATTTTGAATCCCTTAAAATTGGTCAACTACCTAAAAACAGCATAATAGGCCATAATTTGCCATGGCATGGCATCCACTTGCCCTTGCATGTTTAGGTTTTTTAAAATTGTTTGTGTGGCAAATTGCTGAAAGTGCAAGCTAATAATGTCGCAGTGAGAGACACTGGGAATCTGGACCTGAGTGAACATGACAAGCAACTGTGCATCGCCTTAACCAATCAGATTGAAGGTTTGTGAAATTAACAGTGCAAGGACTGAGAAGGAAGTATAAATTAGAGTGGGTGAAATCAATGTCAAATCAAGTGCTGAAAGAGAAATCAAGAGAGGGAAAGAAAGATTGGATTAATAGAGAAAAAAAAGAGACAGAAAGGAAAAGTTAAAAAATTAAATTAAAAATTTGACATTTTTAAAATCTAACAACAATTAAAAACTGAAGAAATGAGACTCCATATTTGTAATCGTTAATTTTCACTGAGAGGTTGATTGGCAGTAATTAACACATCACATCATTAAAAGGGTACTTAGAGATTGGAAAGGACAAGAATTAACTTTTTGTGGTGAGTCTATTGCTCAAATACAGCAACTTCACATCCCATTCAATGCATTTCAATGATGGTGTATTCAGCCATGTATAAAAAGCCTCCCTTTGCCTCAGTTAGTACCAAAAATCATATTTCACAGATGTGCAAGGACTAGCAGTAATATTGATGTAGAGTGACACATTTTTTGTTTTGCAAAGGCAAATTATACCACAACAATTCTATGAAATGTTGGTTACTCAGTAACAAAATATTTTAAAACTTCTCAAATGATTGTAAGAAAAGAGTATTTAGTAGCACTTTTTATACAATGGATGTAAATGCTATCTGGTGCCTTATCATCTAATTTTCCACTTTTAGTGCCTGGTTTGTATATTTTTAATACTGAACACATTGGCCGGAATCTTTAATTGAGACTCGGTGCAGGTACCTACGCATTGCAAGGCCCATCCCAAATTTTTTAACAGCAAGTTCTGTATTTAACTCAATAACATCAATTGAAACAGTCATGCAGGTTTCCCGGGCCAATTAGATTGAGCGGGTCTGCTGACATCATCGATGACTTGTTTTCAGCTCAGATATTTAAAGCAGCCTTGCACACATCCCAGTTGAAGGTTGTTGGAGGAGAGATCAAGGTGGTTGGGGAGAGGTGGCAATTACTCAATATCGCAGAGATTTGTGTGAGTCCAAACAAACATGGAGTCACAGCACCAGAAGGCTATGCCTAGATTCACTGATGCCTCCCTGCAAGTCCTGGTCCAGAGACGTCCTACTCCCTGAGGATGGGCGCAAAAGAGCAGCCAGAGAAACCAAGTGGGCATGGCTGGAGATTGCAGAGGAGTTCAGCAGCAGGGATGTGATGAGCCATTCCTGCATCCAGTGCCATTTAAGGTTTAATGACCTCATGAGGCCAGGAAAGGTTAGTGCAATGCCACATTCAACTACATCCTGATGTTCCTGTCACCCCAACCCCATCACTCTGCCTTCCCAAGCCTACTCATGCACGTCACTCCTCACACCAACCTACCTTGCAAGGTGCACCCATCCCTCACTGTCTATGCACCTACTCACATCTCCATCGACTATCCACCATGACACTCACCCTCATCCTAATGCAATCGTGGCAAGTAACGCCACAGAATGAGGCCATTTGGCATTGTCACCCCACTCCCTCATAGTTACATGTAGCCCATCCATACCTTACATTCATTCCATCACTCTCACTCAAAGTTCTCTTCTTTCCCTTCTTGCTGGAGAAGTGTGCAGAACAGCAGGGAGAGGCAGAAAACCAGAGGTAACCCTCCAATATTCACTCAGTTGAATCCAGCAGAGGAGGAGCTGCTGCAAATCACTGACATTGCAGAGCTGCTGGCGGTGGCAGCTAGAGAGAGGGGAATCTCCCAGCAACCTGGTGGCAGAATTAAATATCATCATCATCATCATCATAGGCGGTCCCTCGAGACAGGATGACTTGCTTCAACAAGAGTTCACAGATGTTTCGATGAAGGACCCGATGCTCCAGTCCTGAACTCCAATTGAGGGGGTGGAAGATGCCTGTGCGTGAATTTTTTTAACATGTGTTGGCCGTTGCACACCAGCCACCACACGGGCTTGACAGAGCTAGGCCTTTATCCAGTGACAAGGGTTAACCAGGACGACTGGAGACCTGCTCTGCTGCACGGACCTAGTGCGCACACATATCAGTGTGGGCTGGCCCGTGCTGCCCCTGGGCCCTCGGCTCTTCTGCGCCCAGTACCCTCATAAATATCATACAGCCCACATGGCATACAACAGTCACTCATATGGTGACTTGATGTCAGCAGCCAGTGAAATGTCAGCATGTGCAGAAAGAATGGTAACATTACACATTCTTACCATAAGACTTCTAATTCATCTCTTTACTCTCCCACAGGTCCATCAAGTGCCTCCCCACCTCCCCACTGTCCAGCTGCAGGAGGAAGATGACTCCTCAGAGGAAGCTCCAGCCTCTGAGGGTGCAGCATCAGCAGACCCAAGCGCACCCAGCACCAGCGCTGATATGTATCCAGCAAGATATAGAATAGTGTTGTCACCTGATGTCTCACAGATCACAAATGATCAAGAGCAGATGGTGCAGACAGGGACAGCAGTGGAGAGTCCTCGCCAGAGGGCGCAGGATGCTCTAAGCTCTGTTCAGCTGAATGCAGATGCTGAACCTCGGGGGCTGATCTTGGAGGAGCAGCAACAAATGCGTGAGGCTCTGGCAGCTTTTCCAGCCACGATGTATGTGATTATAGAGGGAATGGAGGAGTCCATCTCCAACATGAACACAACCATCTCACAGTTGATTTGCTGTTCCTCGGTAAGGATGGCCACCTGCATGTGTGGATATCTGAACGGAATATATGGAATTAAGGACAGTAAAGTAAACGGGATATATGAAAATGTATAAGCCATGGAAGAATAGCTGGGAGAATGTCAGATTGCAAATAGTGCAACATCAGCATAGCTAACAGTCTGTCTCAAGGTTTCAAGTCACTACTCCTGCCAATGACATCTAATTGTAACATGAAATAAATCTGCAGAATTGCAAGGTCTCAGTTAATAGTCACACCACTAGATTGAAACATTTAGAGGCAATGCTTGAGCTTTCATAAAAAAACATCTCATATAGATTGACGAATGAGTGGCTGAGTTAGAATGTCAATCTAATTGTATTTTGTTATCTGATTTCAAAACTGTATAACTGTTGACGCTTTACGATGTAACTTCACCTATCCGTAGGGAGTGTGTACGCTCTATCCAGAGGGTATATCTTCTGTCTGATAGGTCTTACTGGCCAGTATAATAAAGACTGCTTTGTTCAAAGCACAAGAGGTATTCGACTCAGTAATTTTACTGAACCAGATTAAGGTAAAAGAATCCGGGAATTTACACATGGAGCAGCTAATGCGCCAGTCAAACGAGAATGTGCTTGCTGTGGACAACAGATTGCAGACACTCATTGGCCTCATCTCGAGGAGGGATACCAACTTAGACTTGGGCATTCATCACCGCGCTGCTGTGCAGCAAGGTGCTCTTCAGCTCTTTGCTAGCAGGGAAGTGTGGGTTGTCCATGAGAGTGATGATGGTGAGAGGGAACATGGAAATGGTGGCTAAATTCAAAGCGCTCCCACTTCTCCCCCATTGCCTCCCCCTCAGTCAGAACCCCAGATGCTTCCTCGGATCCCAATGGCTGAGTCTGCCTCTGTACAGTCGCAGGAGGAGCAGTCTTTAGCGGGTCCTTCATAGGCTCCAAAACCCAGAGCACGTCACCAAATGTGTATGACAAGTCGCAGCAGGGAGGTGAGCAGCTGCCTCTACCTCTGCTAAAGCCACAGGGGTTGCACCTCGTAGAAGCACACAGAAAATAAAAAAGGCACAATCCTAGGTGCACATGGGTGTTTGCCAAAATGTTAGTGTTAAGTTTCAGTTCTATTTATGACGGACATAAATTTATTTATTTCCACTACTTTCCCAACATGTCCATTTTTGCCTGCTACCTGGGAAGTGGCTTTATCACTTGGAGTGAATGGTGAGAAATGACTTAACCTCGAGTTGGGTGACAGCAATAGATTGGTCATTGTAGGACTGCTTTGTAGTGTTGGTGGTGGCAGGGGGATGTGGGGGGGGGGGGGGGGGGGGGGCGGGGTGGCTGGTGGGGTCGCACTCCAGGGATTTGAGCACATAAATCTAACCTGCCACTCCAGTGCAGTGCTGAGAGAGTGCTGCACTGTCAGAAGTGCCGTCCTTTGGATGAGACGTCAAACCGAGGCCCAGTCTGCTCTCTCAGGTGTACGTAAAAGATCCTGTCGCATTATTTTGAAGAAAATAAGGGAGTTATCCCTGGTGTCCTGGCCAATAATTATCCCTCAATCAACATAACAAAGAACAGATTACCCGCTCATTATGACGTTGCTGTTTGTGGGAGCTTGCTTGTGCGCAAATTGGCTGCCACGTTTCCCACTTTACATCAGTAACTACACTCCAAAAGTACTTCATTGGCTGTAGAAACATAGAAACATAGAAAATAGATGCAGGGGAGTAGGCCATTCGGCCCTTCGAGCCTGCACCACCATTCACTATGATCATGGCTGATCAAACAACTTCAGTATCCCATTCCTGCCTTCTCTCCATAACCTTTGATCCCTTTTGCCATAAGGGCCACATCTAACTCCCTTTTGAATATATCTAACGAATTGGCCTCAACAACTTTCTGCAGTAGATAATTCCACAGGTTCACAACTCTCTGACTGAAGAAGTTTTCCTCATCTCGGTCCTAAATGGCTTACCCCTTATCCTTAGACTGTGACCCTTGGTTCTGGACTTCCCCAATATTGGGAACATTCTTCCTGCATCTAACCTGACCAGTCCCGTCAGAATTTTATATGTTTCTATGAGATCCCCTCTCATTCTTCTAAATTCCAGCGAATATAAGCCTAGTCGATCCAGTCTTTCTTCATATGTCAGTCCTGCCATCCCGGGAATCAATTTGGTGAACCTTCGCTGCACTCCCTCAATAGCAAGAATGTCCTTCCTCAGATTAGGAGACCAAAACTGTACACAATATTCAAGATGTGGCCTCACCAAGGCCCTGTACAACTGCAATAAGACTTACCTGCTCCTATACTCGAATCCTCTCGCTATGAAGGCCAACATGCCATTTGCCTTCTTCACCGCCTGCTGTACCTGCATGCCAACTTTCAATGATTGATGTGCCATGACACTCAGGTCTCGTTGCACCTCCCCTTTTCCTAATCTGTCACCATTCAGATAATATTCTGCCTTCCTGTTTTTGCCATCAAAGTGGATAACCTCAAATTATCTACATTATACTGCATCTGCCATGCATTTGCCCATGCACCTAACCTGTCCAAGTCACCCTGCAGCCTCTTAGCATCCTCCTCTCAGTTCACACTGCCACCCAGCTTAGTGTCATCTGAAAACTTGGAGATATTACATTCAACTCCTTCATCTAAATCATTAATGTATATTGTAAATAGCTAGGGTCCCAGCACTGAACCTTGCAGCCTGCCATTCTGAAAAGGACCCATTTATTCCCACTCTGCTTTCTGTCTGCTAACCAGTTCTCTATCCATGTCAATACATTACCCCCAATATCATGTGCTTTAATTTTGTACACTAATCTCTTGTGTGGGACCTTGTCAAAAACCTTTTGAAGTCCAAATACACCACATCCACTGGTTCTCCCTTGTCCACTCTGCTGGTTACATTCTCAAAAAATTCTAGAAGATTTGTCAAGCATGATTTCCCTTTCATAAATTCATGCTGACTTGGACCGATCCGGTCACTGCTTTCCAAATGCGCTGCTATTTCATCTTTAATAATTGATTCCAACATTTTCCCCACGACCGATGTCTGTATAACCGGTCTATAATTCCCTGTTTTCTCTCTCCCTCCTTTTTTATAACTCTTTGAGATGTCCGATGGTCGTGAAAGGTGCTATATAAATGCAAGTCTTTATTTTTCTTTTTTCTGAAGCACTGCTGTTCAGTCATGTTGTTGAAGTTCATCTTCTGCCTATATACCCGATGTGGGTATTACATCTGTTTGCAGTGGACCCCTGTGCTGACCCCTCTCTCCTGTGATGCATCAGGTGAGGAGAAGGTTGCTGGTGTGGCTGGTATTGGGGCTCCAATTCTGAGGGCCAAGGTGTGACAGCATAAACAGCACCCATGCTGATCTGATAGATGCCACGTAAAGTGGAGATCAGAGGCACAATCCTCCAATGTACTGAGAGTGAATAGCAATGTGTTGAGAGTGGCTTCCGAGGCTGTAGAAATCACCTGCAAACTCCTGAAAGCTAAATCTTTACATGGAATGGTGTCAGCTAGAGCCTTTCCTTTAAGCAAGGAAGCAGGTGTAACGTATGTGTATTTATGTGCTTTGTCCAGCTGTCACTTACTGGACTCGAATAATGACCACTGAGCTCCCACCTCCCTTTCACAGGCGAGGTTCCTGAGGTGCGTAAATCCCGTGCGCAACAAGTTAAAGTCCAAACCTGACATTAAAAAGGCTGGATTTTGGTTGTCTATCGCCTCAGTTAGCGGCCAGAGGGGGCGTTAATGCAAACGTTAGAGCTTAGTGACCGGCCGTGCAGCTTTTAGCGCCCTGATGGGAAATTCTTTCGAGACTGACCGGGGTGCAAATCATTAGTACCTGGCTGCTGACGATCGCTTTCACCCTGGTCGCTAAATTCGGTGCGTGCCCCTCATTGAGCAGCCAATAACAACGTCTGGAAAAACAGTCGGCACAGACTTGCAGAATCGTTAACTGGTGGCGACTTAATGGGATGAGGAAGCGCTTCCCTTGGACGCCACAGTCAGTTCAACATTTACACAGAGCACGGTGCATGAGCCAACGAGTTTGCAGCGGCAGACAGATATAACAGTTCAGTAATTTGCTAAACTTTGATGGGTGCATTACTATGCCGCCAGCATCACATTGTACATGCTCTAGCAAGACGGCGTCAATAGAGAAGGGCTGTTGGCCATGTTGGCGGCCGAAGGAGGAGAGCCCCTAGACGTTGGTGCAAAAGGCCTTACCCCCCACGGCTTCACCGGCAGCAACGTTCATAACTGGACCTGTCAAAGGAGCAGTGTGTCAGAAGATTGCGCTTATGAAAGGAGGTAGTTACAGAGATATGCCATCTCCTGCAGGCAGACCTGCAGCCTCACATCAGCACCAGGACTGCACTGCCCGACGCAGTGAAGGTCACAGTGAAACTCACCTTTTATGCCTCCGGCTGCTTACAGGCTGCATCAGAGAACATATGCAGCATCTCACAATTCGCAGCACAACGCTCCATCAGTGTCACACAGGCTCTCTACACATGCAGAATGGACTTCATTACCTTCCCGATGACCAGGGAGAAAGATGATGAGCACATGTGGGTTTGCCAGGATAGCGGGCTTCCCCAGGGTGCAAGGGGCAGTTGACTGCACGCACGTGGCCTTGCGAGCACCATTCCAGAATGTAGAAGTTTTCAGAAACAGAAAGGGATACCACTCCCTAAATGTGCAGCTGGTGTGCGACAACACGCAGCACATTCTCGCAGTCAATGCTCGCTATCCTGGAAGCGCACATGATGCCTTTATCCTGCGGGAGAGCACTGTGACTCGACTGTTTCAGCCACCATGGGAAGGCTGAGGCTGGCTGCTCGGGGACAAGGGATATGGCCTGGCCACCTGGCTGATGACCCCCCTTCACAACCCCACCATAGATCCGGAGGAACGCTACAATGAGAGCCATGCCATCACCCGCAACACCATAGAGCAGACTAGAGGGGTGCTGAAGCAGCGATTCCGATGCCTGGACCGCACTGGAGGCATCCTTCAATACTCCCCTCAACAGGTCTCACGATTTATTGTGGTGTGCTGCATGCTGCACAGTTTGGCCATCAAGAGGGCCCAGGCCTTGCCAGTGATGATTGCATGCCCACCTCAGAAGGAGGAAGAGGAAGAGGAACAGGAGGCTGGCCCCAAATCTCCAGCAACATGACGAGGACCAGCAGCAGCCACGGAGGAGGCAGCCTGCCATGTTGGCAGTGCCAGGGCTATTCGGCGGCAGCTCATAAGGGAGTGCTTCACTTAATTGGCAGTAGCTGAGGGATGCAGCTAATTGTGCCACGATAATGCCACATCTCCTTCACAACTGAACAGTCAGACACCAGAGGCTGAAGGAAGCGGTTCAACTATTTTATTTGGCAAACATGCTTCAAACCCCCAAAAGCCCACACCCTCCAATAAAACAAAAAGGAGCACCCGCCCCTTCAAAAAACACAACAGATGGTGAAATGTCCCAACATATATACACAGGCCACATGGGGACACAGTTATTCAGTGCGCCTTCCGCTAGCATTTCCCACCCCTCTGCCTCACCCCCTTCCCTCGCCTACTGCTCCTCCTCAGTCTGAGGACAGATGGCCTAGCATGACGCCCTTGACCAACTCTGGGCCTGGAAGACCCGGCTGCTGACAGCACCGCCTGAGAATGGGCAGCACCAGTCTTGGGTGGCAGGGGTGCAGATCTTGGCAGGTGCAAAGGCGGAATGGCAATGCTGGGAGCCGGAATGATGTCCTCTGGAGAAACAGTCCCTCAAACCCGCACGCTCTGCAATGTGAAAGTTTTGGCCATTATTTCCTATGTTACGTCGCGCATTATCATGTCCTTATGTCGTTTCGCAAGTGCTTCGTAATCAATGAGTTACTTTATGAAGTGCAGTCACTGTCATCATGTGGACCGTAGTGGCAGTCGCTTTATTCACAGGAATGTTCCACCAACAGAAATTTGGTGAATGAGCAGTGAATCTGTTTTTGATGGTGTTGGTTGAAGGAGGAATGTTGTCCAGGATACTGCATCAAATAATTACATTCACTTCAATCACCAGGAGAGGCAGACGCAGGAGATAATTATCAACTTCAGCGGGGCATTAAATGGGCAGTATCGGATCAGCTGCCCATTCTATGCCCACCCAACTTCAATGAAAGGATAATTGGGCAGGGTGTATTGAATTCAATACTGTCAGTTTTACACCATTGCCAGAATTGAAAGTTACTCCACAGCCTCAATTTAATCTCATTTGAAAGGTAGCGCCTCCCACAAAGGAGCACTCTCTCTGTACCGCACAGAAGTGTTGGCCTGGATTATATGGTTTAATACCCACACTATTGATATGTCACAATATTTTACAGAACATGAATTGTAAATTAATTTTAATATATTTTTAAATGTAATTTTTTAAACTTATGGGGATTTAAATTTAATAATTGCATTTATCATTGCATTCATATGCAAAAGAACCATTCTTTATATTGCCATGAATTTGAGGATAATTCTCAACTACTGTCGTGCCATTGTAGAAACTAGAAGGAAATGTAGATGGAAGCTTTTTTGGAAGATAAAACCTACTGGGGCCGAAATTGTCCCTTTCTGTAACAGCCATGACCGGCCACCGGTCGGCGCGGAGTCACTGCCCAGTCGGCGCGGAGTCGCTGCCCAGTCGATGGGGACTCACTGCCCAGTCGGGGGGGGAGTCACTACCCAGTCGGTGGGGACTCACTGCCCAGTCGGTGCGGACTCACTGCCCAGTCGGCACGGAGTCACTGCCCAGTCGGGGGGGAGTCACTACCCGGTCGGTGGGGACTCACTGCCCGGTCGGTGCGGACTCACCGCCCAGTCGGGGGGGAGTCACCGCCCAGTCGGTGGGAACTCACTGCCCAGTCGGCGGGGACTCACTGCCCAGTCGGCACGGAGTCACTCGGCGCGGAGTCACTGCCCAGTCGGCGCGGAGTCACCGACAATCGCGACATTGCCTTCGTTGTTTTTTCCGGGGGAGTATGTCACCGCCACGTTTCGCCCATTTCCTGTGTATGCGTCGGTAATGACGTCATCAAACCACACACCAGCTCGGCCCCACCCCATAAACCAAATTGCCCTCAAATCGGTTTCCGACCGCTTGTCGGGGCCAACAACAAGTTTTTGTGACGGTGCACAGTGTGGAATGAAGACCGCTTGCCGGATTTAAAAGTGCACTGCGGCTCCCACCATTGTTGTCAGACAAATTTATTTTGACAGTTTAAAGTTTTGAAAGTAGCGTCAGTAAGAAGGGATTTGTGCATTAGTGAGACTGCCTTTTCATAGTCTGCAAGAGAGAATGATGCTTGAGGAGGTTGTGTTTTAACAGTTGGCCAGTATTTGGAAACAATGGGCTCAGTGTTGGCAGTGGAACACCTCCTCCACATTGTGCATGGCAGGGAGGTACGCAGACTAAGGCGGTGCCGGCTGCAACAGATGGGGAGGCAGCAGCCAAGGGACTCAGATATCATCAGTCAGCAAGATGTAGAATGCCATGGTGATGGCATCATACCTCAAAATAGAGAGTTGCACCGAGAAGGACCTCAAGAATGGCATGACGCGAGGAGGAGGGTCAGGGACGCAGACCCCCAGCACCAGAGAGTGAGGGAGATGGAGAGGAGAAGGCAGGATCAACAGGAGCCACATGTTTGCAAGCACCAGGATGCAAAGGGTCAGGACCAACATGAGCAGGAGGAAGAAGGGAATGAGGCAGCTGTCAGAGGAAGACAAATGCACAGATGTGGTGGCAGAAGGCCTTATCGTCAAAGGGTCTTCAGACAACAGTTCTCATACTTGCAGCTTACTGATGACTAGTGTCTGCAGAGACTGCGATTCTGAAAGGATGTGGTATCAGAGCTGTGCAATCTCTTGCAGCCAGATCTGCAGCCTCAAACAAGGCTAAGGTCAGCTCTATCAGTGGCATCAAAGGTCACCATCGCCCTGAATTTCTATGCCACTGGATCTTTTCAAGCTGCAACAGCAGACATCTCAAACATCTCAATAATTTGCCATGCTTTGTTCCATCCGTCAGGTCACAGATGCGCTGTATAAGAGGAGGAGGGACTACATATCCTTTCCAATAACCAGAGAGAAACAGTTGGAGTGGCACACCAGATTCGTTGGGATAGCGAGCTTCCCCAGGATTCAGGTCTCCATAGACTGCACCCACGTGGCATTGAGGGCACCGCAGAACAATCCCAAGATGTTCCGTAACCGCAAGGGATTCCACTCCCTCAGTGTCCAGCTGGTGTGTGACCACCGCCGCAAAATCATGGCAGTTGATGCCCGGTATCCTGGCAGCAGCCACGATGCTTTCATCCTGCATCAGTGTGCCCGGTGTGTTTGCTGGACCAAACCAAGATTGCGGCTGGCTCCTTGGAGACAAGGGCTACCCACTGTGCACTTGGCTACTGACGCCCGTTCTCAACCCCACCACTGCTGCGCATCAATCCTATAATGATTCTCATACGCCCGCCAGTTCCATCATTGAGCAGATCATTGGAATCCTTAAGCAGAGGTTCCGATGCCTAGATCACTCAGGAGGAGTGTTGAAGTACTATTCGTTGTCGTCTGTTGCATGCTTCACAACCTGGTAATCATGAGGGCACAGCCATTGGAGTACAACGAAGAAGAAGCAGCTGAGGAGGAGGTCCAGGAGGAGGAGACACAGGAGGATGAGGAGGAGGAGGAGGAGGTGCCGGAGGAGGACTAGGATGCGGGTCGCCGGCCATGCAGGAGGCGGCGTCGCTATCCAAACCGTTTCATTGCTGCTGGTTTGCCCTGAGTTGATCCGCACTTTCACCTTCAGCTGTGCATGTCCATATCCAAATCAATGAGCCCTTTCACACATCATTCCCCACACTGAAATGAGAGAACTGAACAGATAATCCAAATCAAAATAAAGATTTATATCACAATAAGGTGCCAAAAAAACCATCAGTATTATCTTGTGCAATTCCTTACAATCCCTCTTACGCCTACCTATTCTATAACTATGCCGCAGTGCATCCCCTGTGGCTGCAGCATGGCTCTGGGAAGGCTGCTCTGTTTGGGAAGCTACAGATGTCCTTCTAGGATGCCCTCGACCAGCTCTGGCCCTGGAGGGGCCAGCAGCAGACTGGGCATGCATCAGCCACTGCGCCATCAGTCTGGATTGGCTGGGGGCAAGCCATGTCTGGTAGCAATGGTGGAGTGGCAGGGCTCGGCTCGGGACTGCTGTGATCATGAGAGAGCAGATTGGTGGGGATGCTGAGGTGCTCCAATGACCTGTTGCCACGCCCCCGGGGTAGCACCTCAGCATCCCCACCAATCTGCTGGAGCACACTGGGGTGGGCTGCTGTGGCACCGGAAGATCCCCGGTGGACCCAGTGGCGATGGCAGAAGTCAGAGCACACGTGGCATCCAGCTGAGATTACACGAGAGCAGACATAGACTCGATGCCATCAGACACAACAGCAGTAAGATGCTTTGTGGCCTGTTGCTGAGAGTGCATGAGAGCATTCTGAGTTTCCAGGCCAGCGGCCATCCTCTCCAATACAGCACTGAGATGTTGGGCCGCTTCCGCCTGTGCTGTCAGGGAAGCTGCCACATCTCCAATGATACGCATCATCACAGCTGGAACTGCACGGTCTCTCTGGGAGTGCACTATCGTCTGCACTCCGGCAATGATGGGCTCCATGGTGTGCACAGAGCTGTCTGCAATGCGGGAGGCGGACTCCTCCATGCTCCTTGCGAGAGGCTCTTGGGCAACCTTGCCATTGCACCCACTATCTGGCAATGTATGGCCCGTATCCTTTTTTCAAATGGCGCAACATCGAGATGCTCATCTGAGTCTTCTTCAGCAGAACTCGTGTGCGAACTCGCCCTCCAGAGAGCTGGCTCCTGAGGTTCCCTTTGTTCTTCACCATGCTGCAGCCCACTAGGCCCCGGTGCAATACCCAGTGTAGACCCCTCTCCTAAGATAAACTGCAATGAACGAATACTCCCATGCTTTCATATGCCTCGGTGAAGATGTTGACTATGACTTTGAGTTCAGCCTCTGAATGTGCGCAGATGCAAGCGTCGTCCGCGTACTGTAGCTCGACGACAGAGGATGGGACGGTCTTGGATCTGGCCTGGAAGCGATGAAGGTTGAACAGGTTAGTTCCACTCCAGCAGGGAGCTTGTTGATTGTGAAGTGGAGCATTGTAGCGAGGAAGATCGAGAAGAGGGTTGGCGCGATGATGCAGCCCTGTTTGACCCCAGTGAATTTCTCGAATGAATTGGTTATACCGCCCCCACACTGCTACAAACAGCCCATTCCGGCCACAAACATCGCGCCGTTCATTTTTTTTTCACTGTCCAAATATCGCTCTAATGGCCTCCCCATCGATTGGGGCGGTAATTCACCCAAAAAATCAGTAGGTGTGCCCCCATCAGGCGGAGACCAATTTCGGCCCGACTGTCTCAAAAAAAGCTAATTAAATGGATTTGATGACAATGAGGTCATTGAAGTTGAAGTACTTGGACACAATCAAATGATAATCCAGTAATAGCCCTGTGTATATTGACAAATGGTCTGTCGGCCTTCATCTAATCTTCCCAACTGATAGCAGATGCAGCACTTTTGCCATACTCTTTTCATTTAGAACGAATGACATCGGAATTACAGCACAGAAACAGGCCATTCCACGCAACTGGCCTAAGCTTATGCTCCACACAACCCTCCTCCCACCCTTTTTTATCTCACCCTATCAGCTTATCCTTCTATTCCTTTCTCCCTCGTAATTATCGAGGCTCCCCTGCAATGCATCCATGCTATTCACCTCAACAACAACATCTTGTATTTATATAGCACCTTTAACATAGTGAAATGTCCTAAGGTGCTTCACAGGAGTATTATGAGATTAAAAAATTGACACCAAGTCGCATCATCATCATAGGCAGTCCCTCAAAATCGAGGAAGACTTGCTTTCATTCTAAAAGTGAGTTCTGAGGTGACTGAACAGTCCAATTTGGTAATTACAGTCTCTGTCACAGGTGGGACAGACAGTTGTTGAAGGAAAGGGTGGGTGGGGAGTCTGGTTTGCTGCACGCTCCTTCCGCTGCCTGCGCTTGCTTTCTGCATGCTCTCTGTTATGTCTTTAGATGTTCTGATAATGACTCCAAGAGGCAATGTGTTGTACTCGAACTGCAGTGACATTAGTCCTTTATTGATAATTCCGGAGTGAGGATCACACCTGGTGGCCTGCCTTTTATACTAGGCCTGGCACACCTGTACAGGTAACCTACAATTCTCCCACTGCAGTGCCCTCTGGTGGCACACCTTGTAATAGTACAAGCAGTAACCATGTAGGATACATGACATCACTCTCCCCCCAAGCCTTTAGTGCAAATCGCCTCTGCATTGACTGTGCTCTGAACTTAGCTCTATCTGGTTGACTCTTCGCCGGTCGTTTCTATCTTGGGTGAGTGGGTGGTGTTTCGTTGGCATTAGAGTGCTGCTGGTTTCTGTGTTTGTGTCCATGACCACTCCATTCTCTCTTCCCCCCCACCCCCCACCGGACCCCCCCACATACAGATGGTGCCATTGGCTCATTACATTCATATACATTCAAGTCAAAAAAAAAATTTGCATTTACAGTATTGCATTCGCAGTACATGCTTGGAATAATCTTGGAGTCAGTGCTGGTGTCAGCACTGGTGAATGAGGACAAGCTAATACCAGAACTGCTGGATGGTGTCCAGGCAGTCTGGTGGAGGCGCGGTGCCCAGTGCTGGCAGTGGGAAACCGGTTGGCTCAAGTTGCCTGCTCGTGGGGCTTTTGCCTTTGCTTCTAGCATCGGGCAGGTTCATAGATGCCTGTGACCTCCCTGTCCTCTCCTTGAGGAGCAGTCGTCTAGCAGTGCACAGGGAACTGCTGACTCGCTTGCCTGGGAGTTATTTGGTTTGGGATCCTGGCTAGTTCCGGTCCCATTTGGGAGAACTGTTGTGGGTGACCCTTCGTTCCCGGGTATGGTCTCGGCAGCGATAGGGTCTGGGGGCTGCACCTTAGCACAGTTTGCTCTTTCAGGCTCGTGGCGGTTGGTGCCATCGGGTGCCTGAGAGGTGGAGCCAATCGGGGCAGGGTATCGATACCGGTGCCGTTGCCCTTCTGAGATCGCTTGCTCTGCAGCTTGTATGTATTGGCTGCTTGTGGCCACACTCCCTGGTGCATAACTCTGGTCCCAGGGACGCAGGTATAGCATTGGGTAGCTCGCTGGACCTGTGTGCACCCGATGGGTGTCTGCCCGCTGCATTGACTGTATGCAGTTGAAATCCTACATCGCACAACGTTTCATTACTCATTATAAATAACCTGTAGCTCCGATCGTGATCGCACGACTTTTCTTTGCTTATTGCATGTACGTAACTCTGATCATCAATTACACATTTTACATCTAACTCACAGTTGCTATTACATTGATTGAGAATGTGGAACTGTCCCTTTAAGTGTGGTGGGTTGCAGGCCTCCTTTAAGAGAGCCTTGCTACCTTTACCCCAATCCTCTTCTCCGTTTGGTGCCACATGTTGTTCCATCAGCGCTGCACCTCGTGGTCTGGCCGCCACCATTTTTTCCTTCAGCGCCTCACCTCGTGGTTTAGGCCCCATCTTTCCTCCATCTACGATGTTGACTGCGGTGATCCTCTTCTCCCCGGGTTCTGCCACCAAAACAAGGAAGTCGCCTTTGGATCCAATTTTCTTTCTCCAGAGTCTTGCCACTGGAGCCTGGAATGTGCATTCGGGTCATCTCAGTTGGATCATCGCCACGCTGTCGTGCTGGGCAGTCTGTGCCTTGGGTACTGTGCTGGTCTGCTCTCAGGTGAGGGCTTGCTTTGTCTCTGAGCGTGGAGGACGTCAATCGCTGGAGGGATGAAATCTTCCCAACTCCAATGGATCTTCTCCATCCACCTTGTTCTGAGTAGCGTTGGTCCACCACCTGTAATAATCCACAGGAGTAACTTGTACACCGCGCCATCATGGAGTACCTTTACATCCGAACCACGTACGTCTGGGATTAGTTTATTGCTGTAGGTGTGCAGCTTTGCCTGAACCGGGACCAACTTTGGTCGTTCAGTTTAATTGTCCCATAGCCTCTCAAAGGCTTCTTGATTCATTATGACTGGCTCGCCCGCGTATCTACTTCCATGAAGATTGAAACGCAATTTATCTTGACTTCCATTCTCAACGGGGAACACTCGATGGTGCAGGTAAACATGCCATATACCTCATCATGGGGCTGAGCTGCCTCTCTGACTATCATTTCATAATCCGTGCTGAATTCATGGACATCTGCAGACTCTTCATCAACACAGTGAGTCATATTTCTTTTACACATTCGCTGGAGGTGGCCCTTTGTGCTGCAGTCTTTACACACATAGTCTTTAAAGCGGCAACGGTGAGCCCTGTGATTCCCTCCGCAACACCTGCATGGAGCTACTCGGTTAGCCCCCCCCTCAGCGGACTCTGAGTTAAGGGACTTGGGGGCATGTTCTCTCTTCCCTGAGAAGGTTCACGTTCTACAGTCCAGCCTCTAAAAGGCGCTACTTTGTGCACAGTACTTGTCGGGTTTGAGTCCTGAGGATGAGTCATCTGCCTGGAGCTGCAGGTCGAGGTCATGAATGCTTGGCTCAGAGAGATGGCTTTCTGCAGTGTGACTGTGGTATCCACAGACAGTAGCTTATGAAGAAGGCCCTCATGGCCGATTCCAATGACAAAGATATCCCGCAGCGCTTCGGTTAGGTGATCGCCAGCCTCCTATGTTCTGCAGCATATTTGGCGATTTCCTGGCCTTCGGGCCGTCGGTGGGTATAAAACTGGTGTCTGGCTGTGAGGATGCTCTCTTTGGGTTTGAGTTGTTCTTGGATCAGTGTTACAAGCTCCTCGTATGTCTTGGTAGTTGTCTTCGCTGGTGCCAGCAAGTCCCTGATGAAGCCATAGACAGTGGGCCCACAACTGGTTAGCAGGATAACTCTGTGCTTATCAGCTAGTGTGACCGGATTGTCGCCTGCCAGGTCATTTGCTGTGAAGAAATGGTCGCGCCTCTCCACAAAGGCGTACCAATCATCACCATCGGTGCACTGCTGCAACGTACCAAGGGTAACCATTTTCGCGTGAAAGTCCGTAATCTCGTCGTCAATTTTTATATCTTTAGATGCTTTGATAATGACTCCACGAGGCAATGTGTTGTACTTGAACTGTAGTGACCTTAGTCCTTTATTGATAACTCCAGAGTGAGGATCACACTTGGTGGCCTGCCTTTTATACTAGGCCTGGCACACCTGTACAGGTAACCTGCAAGTCTCCCACTGCGGTGCCCTCTGGTGGCACACCTTGTAATAGTACAAGCAGTAACCATGTAGGATACCTGACACTCTCGGTGATAAGATTCAAGGTGCTCAGCGCCCTCCTGGGTGCACTTCCTCCACTTAGGGCGGTCTTTGGCCAGGGACTCCCAGCAGTCGGTGGGGATGTTCGATTTTATCAAGGAGACTTTGAGGGTGTCTTTGAAACGTTTTCTCTGCCGACCTGGGGCTCGCTTGTCGTGTAGGAGTTCCGAATAGAGCGCTTGCTTTGGGAGTCTTGTGTCAGGCATGCGAACTATGTGGCCCGTCCAACGGAGCCGGTCGAGTGTGGTCAGTGCTTCGAAGCTGGGGATGTTGGCCTGATCGTGGACACTTACATTGGTGCGTCTGTCCTCCCAGGGGATTTGCAGGATCTTGTGGAGTCATTGTTGGTGGTATTTTTCCAGCGATTTGAGGTTACTGTATTAGGTCTACGTCTCTGAGACATACAGGAGGGCAGGTATCACTACACCCCTATAGACCATAGGCTTGGTGCCAGATTTGAGGGCCTGATCTTCGAACACTCCCTTCCTCAGGCGGGCGAAGGCTGCGCTGGCGCACTGGAGGCGGTGTTGAACCTCATCGTCGATGTCTGCCCTTGCTGATAATAGGCTCCCGGGGTATGGAAAGTGGTTAACGTTATCCAGGGCCGCGCCATGGATCTTGATCACTGGGGGACAGTGCTGTATGGTGGGGTCAGGTTGGTGGAGGACCTTTGTCTTACAGATGTTTAGTGTAAGGCCCATGCTTTCGTATGCCTCGGTGAAGATGTTGACTATGACGTGGAGTTCAGTCTCTGAATGTGCGCTGATACAAGCGTTGTCCGTGTATTGTAGCTCGACGACAGAGGATGGGATGGTCTTGGATCTGGCCTGGAGGTGACGAAGGTTGAACAAGTTCCCACTGGTTCTGTAGTTTAGTTCCACTCTAGCAGGGAGCTTGTTGAGTGTGAGGTGGAGCATTGAAGCGAGGAAGATTGAGAAGAGGATTGGCGCGATGACGCAGCCCTGCCTGACCCCGGTCCGGACGTGGATTGGGTCTGTGGTGGATCCATTGGTCAGGATCACGGCCTGCAAGTCATCGTGGAGCAAGCGGAGGATGACGACAAACTTTTGGGGCAGCCGAAACGGAGGAGGACACTCCATAGACCCTCGCATAAGGAGAAATTAGGGCACGTCATCAAAAGCTTGGTCAAAGAGGTAGGTTTTAAGGAGCGCCTTGAAGGAGGAAAGAGAGGTAGAGAGGTGGAGAGGCTTAGGCAGGGAATTCCAGAGCTTGGGGCCTAGGCAACAGAAGGCACGGCCACCGATTGTTGAGCAATTATAATCAGGGATGCTCAAGAGGGAAGAATTAGAGGAACGCAGACAACTCGGGGGGTTTGTCAAGCTGGAGGATATTACAGAGATAGGAAGGGGCGGGTCCATGGAAGGATTTGAAAACAAGGATGAGAATTTTGAAATCGAGCCATTGCTCAACTATTCCATGTAGTAGTAGTGCCTTGCACATTCTAAGCACTCTCTGGGTAAGGAAGTGTCTTCTGAATTACTTATTGGATTTATTAGTGATTATCTTATTTTTATGACCCCGAAGTGTGGACTCCCCAAAAATGGAAGCATCTTGGGGCGAGAATTTCCCCACTGATCGCTGGCACCGGATCCTTTGTGGCGGTTGTGTCTTTTTAACTGCTGGAATACAGCTGGTGCGTGCTCCCGAGGTTTTCGGGTCCTCGATGTCGGTGGCGGCGAAGCCTAGCAATAGTGGACTCGAGCGGGCGGCCAAACCAGGAGAAACGTTGGCGATCACCTTACCTTTAGAAAGGGAAGCAGAACCTCTGTGGAAAATGGTCGGAAAAGCTTCCCTGCGCATGCGCGGCCATTCTCCTGCGATTTCAAAGGTGAAGAGTGACCCCGCACATGTGCAGAGAAGAGAAGGACAGCACTCAACATTTTCAAGCTGCAGAGGTTAATGCATGTCGTGAGAGAGGAGCTGTGAGAATTTTTGAGTTTTTTGAGGAATATTTAGTATCTTGACAATTATATCATATTATAAAATAATATAACTAATAATAATTATAAAAATAAATCTTAAAAATAATAATAATTAATTGATTGATTAATTAATTAATTAGATTGAAATATATATATATATATATATATATATAAATATCAATACAATGGAGAATCAAGCCATGGAAGTGGAGAGGGATTTAGGTGGGAGAAAAAGGGCCACTCGTTTCTCGGAGGAGGCCCAGGAGGCATTGCTGGGTGAGGTGGAGGCCTGTTGGAATGAGTTAACATGGGGTGGGCGAGAGAAACCGTCACAGTTCATGTATCAGTGGTTATGGTGAGAGATCGCTGAGGCGGTGTCCTCCGTCGCGCCGGTGATGCGGGGGCCGAACCAGTGCCGCAAATGGTGGACTGACATCGTTGGGTCTGCGAGAGTAAGTACTAACTTTTATCATGCACGGAAGATTTACTCTTGAAGAGTGACATGTTTTATGATGTTGTAAAGCTTGATGTCATTTTTATTTCCCATCATCGATCTCATTGTGTTAGTCCTCTGCATTTTCATGTGTTCATCATGCAACATTTGCGTGCTAACAGAACTTCAATCGTGCATTCGTTGACGAAAAGACTGGGGAACGGTTAATTGGGGATGTGTATATTGTGTATGTATGTATGTATGTGTGTATTCCGCATTAGAAGCTGTCAAATTAGTTCACACATATTTTTTGGCACCTTTGCAGAAAAAACTAGCTGGAAATAGGGCGGCGCTCCACAAAACGGGCGGTGGTCCGCCCAAGACTATTACTCCGACGGACCTCGCGGAACGTGCTGCAGCCGTGACGGGGGGGCGTATGATCGCAACTTCACGTGTGTTGGTGTCGCACCAGTTCTCCCGGAGGTTAAGTCTGCATAATCCCTGGATTGTACTGCGGTCTTGTAATTCAATCTTATGGCAATATAATGTAGTATGTAATGTAATGCTGGGAGCAAGACATTTTGTTAGTTGTGACATGATTTTTTGGTTGATCACTTTGTGGCACTTGGAAACCAAACTGGGACTGAAATGTTGTTATGTCATGTATTTTCTCTATACTTTGCTTATGATACTTTCATGTAATGATTCTCAGTAAAAAATGTTTGTTCTCCACATAAGCCTGCGTAAAGTGAATTGCTGTGATGTTACCTCTGACCCCTCCCCTCCCCTGTCGCCAACCATTAATGTTATGTTTTTACAGTTGCAGAGGTGGAGCCGCCTGCCCCTCCCAGAGAGGAGTCATTGCAGGGGAGACCAAATGAAGAGATGGTGGTGGAGGAGACGGAGGAGATGGTGCTGGAGGAGCTGCAGGAGAACACTCCTCAAAGCGTTGTAACGCTGGTGCATGAGGAGGGTTGTTTCTACCTGCAGCCACCAGTTCCTCATCAGAATTCATCTTTCTTGGATTCTGGCCCGAGGAAGCGAGACCAAGCAGACTGCAACGGCGCACACCGACCCCGATGGTGAATCCACGGTGTGGTGTATGTAGCACACAAATCACTGACTCCACACGATCTGGTGTTGTAATAACTGCAGTGACCTTGGTCCTTTATTGTTTAGCTCCAGAGTGCCTCTCAGGTGTGGTGGGCAGCCTTTTATACTACCTCTTGCAGGTACTTTCAGGTCTCCCACCACAGTGCCTTCTGTGGTGCACCATTGTACTTATATTATACATTTAATGTACTTAGACAATATATAACATCTCACTCCACCCCCACCCCCCTCACCCCCACCACACCCCCCACAGTTCCAAAAGCCATTGCCAGTAAGCTTGGCCTTGTTCGTCCTGGTGGGTTAGTGAGTGTGAGTCCATGACCATCCCATGCAGAGATTTTTCGGTGCAAGCATGTGGTGTTTGCAGTCCTCGCATGGGTGATGAAGTGTCGGGTATAACCTCCAACAGAAAACAGGTACACAGAGACGGTACATTTGTATGGTACAATCTTCTGACTTCGAATCAGAAGATTGCAGGTGCACTGAACAGTTGTTTAATCCCAGCTCCACTGGGTAAGGTACAGTGGCGATATACTGCCCCCGTTTTACTGGGCTGCACTAAGACAGGGTATCGCAACTGGTGCGTTGCCTCTGTGCTCAGTAGTCGCCTTAGCGGTTCGTCTGCAGCCGCTGAACCCTTGCATTATTAGTCACGGGTCCGTTAACTCTTTTACTTGTTTTACTTGTACCCCGTGATATGACTCTATCCGTAAATCATTCGTGTCCATCATATTTAAAACACAGTATCCATTCAGTATTGTAAATCCTTCATATCCCTCATTTCAACCTTTTAAACACAGTAACCAACCAGCATCAACAAAAAAACGTAACTCTTATCCTATCACGTCACCATACCAGTCTCATTACTCCTCTAGACTCGCTCTTGCCTTACAAAAGTCTCTTTGTGGGGACCACCAATAGTGTAGGGCCCTTTTAAGGCTCCCAGGTGCCATACCCCTTTAAGACGCCATCTTGTGGTTCCTGCGAGGCTTCCCTTGGGCTCTGCCATTTTAGTCGCTCTGCTGGTCTTTGTCTGCCAAGCACTGCTGCCAGGAGGCCCACCGCCATCTTGAGCTCGCTGACGAAGAAGAAAGAAAGTATAAAATCACGCTTGAAGGGGGGAAATTCTGGTCTCGGCTCCAGCATTGCAGGTAGCACCGATAATCCGCACGTTGGTGATGATCCGAGCCTTCTCAATACAACAATCATGGTAGGAGGGACTGCAGTGGAATGATAGAATCCTTTGGATAATTGTTGTAGATGTAGGGGAAGTAACCCATAGCAAAGCAGTGGAAGCTTTTAAGGAGGCTGGATCGATTGTGTGATTATACGTGCGGAGAAAGAAGCCCGTCTGGAAATATCTTAGAAATGAAACTTGTCGCGTTTTCCCGGGTCATACCTGCCGCCGCTGTAACCTCCTCTCCTGCAGTTCCAGCCACCGCTGTAACCTCCTCTCCTGCAGTTCCAGCCGCCGCTGTAGCCTCCTCTCCTGTCGTTCCAGCCGCCGCTGTAACCTCCTCTCCTGCAGTTCCGGCCGCCGCTGTAGCCTCCTCTACCGCCGCCCGACTTTTTCTCTGCGTGGGCCCCCCCGGTTTGTCGGCCATCGATGGACCTCCTGCTCATCGCCTGCAGCGCCCCGCTGGCCCGCACCCCAGCAATCGGCCCGCACCTACAAGACTGCTCTTTGGGAACCCGGGGAGCAGCAGTCTGTGGAGGAATGAAGTCTTCCCAGCTCCCACGGACCTTCCCCATCCATCTCCTGTCGAGTAGTGTCGGCCCATCGCCTGCAATGACCCACAAGGGTAAACCGTGCGTCTCTCCCCCATGAGATACCTGCACATCCGCTCTGCCGAGAACAGGTATCAGTTCCCTGATGCAGGTGTGCAGCTTCGCCAGGACCGGGACCAGCTTGGGTGGTGCAGCCGGGTTGACCCACACTTTTTCAAAAGTTCTCTGACTTATAAACGATGGACCCGATCCTGTATCCACTGCCGTACTCACTGGAACTCCGTTAATTTTGACTTCCATAATCACTGGGGGCGAATCGTCGGTGCACGTATACAGTCCCAACACCTCATCTTCTTCTACCTGCTCCTCGCTGAACAGTGGATCATCCCCCATCTCCTCAGCCACAAGGTGAATCTGATTTCTTTTACACATACGCTGAAGGTGGCCTTTCATGTGGCAGGTATTGCACGTGTGCTCCGCAAACCTGCACCGGTGAGCCCCATGGCTTCCTCTGCAGTGCCAGCATGGTGCTGCTTGATTGGCCCCCCTCAGCGGACTCTGAGTTCCAGGACCCCGATATCCGTGCTCTCTGCCCCGGGCAGAGCCACGTTCTGCAGTTCTGTCCGTGGTAGGCTCTATCCTGTGGACAGTGCCTGCCGGGTTCGAGAATGTGTGGATCATTTGCTTGGTGCTGCAAGTCGAAATCATATATGCCTGGCTGATGGTGATGGCTTTTGTCAGGGTGACTGTGGGTTCAGTGGCTAGCAGCTTGTGAAGAAGGCCATCATGGCGAATCCCCATAACAAAAACATCCCGCAACGCCTCGTCAAGGTGTGTGCCAAAATCACACGGCGCCGCGAGTCTCCTGAGGTCCGCAGCATATTTGGTGACCTCCTGGCCCTCAGGTCTGCAGTGATGGTAGAATTTGTGTCTGGCCGTGAGGATGCTCTCCTTTGGTTTCAACTGGTCACAAATGAGTGCGACCAGCTCCTCGTATGACTTGTCCCTGGCGCTTGCGGGTGCCAGCAAATCCTTGATGAGGCAGTAAACCTCATCGCCACAACTGGAAAGCAATATCGCCCTACGCTTCTCTCTCAGTGCATCCGTGTTCCCCATCAGGTCGTTAGCTGTGAAGTAGTACTCGAGCCTTTCCGTAAAGGCCTACCAATCATTGCCCACGGTAAAGTCTGTAAAGTCCTGTCCCCTCAGTACAGATTCACACGAGGCATGTAGTGAAGTCAAGGTCACTCTGGACCTGCACCTTTATTTCACAGCTCTGGAATGCTGCACTTGCCTGAGACCTGTCCTTATATACCTGCCTGGGACAGATATCCAGTGTCTCCTGCAAGTGCACCCCTGGTGGTAAGGTATGCTGGTGGTTACAGGTCATATCTTATTACAGTCATGTATAGCATGTTAGGATACAGTTATATATAATAATGTAAGATACATGACATCATCCTCCCCCAAGGTCTTATTGTCTTTATAGGTTCAGTCTCTCAGGTGGTCTACGCTCTCGCGTGGAGCGTCTGAGTTGTGGTTCAGTTGTTTGCCTTGGTGTCTGTTTTTCTTTGGGTGTGATTGCTGGTATTTCGGCTGGGCTGTCTGTTTCGATTGGTGTGATTGTTGTTGACTTGCCTGGGCTGTCTGTTGGGATTGCCCTTTCCTCAGGTTGTTCCCTCTCTCTGTCCACCAGGTGTGGTGCGAGTTCCACATTGTAGTCTGCCTCTGGTTCCGCACTGTTGTTGGTAAATCTGCTTTTGACTTGGTCTACATGCCTCCGGCAGGTTTGGCCATTGTCCATTTGTACTACCAGTAGCCTGTTTCCTTCCTTGACCGTTACTATCCCTGCAAGCCATTTAGGACCCTTGCCATATTTTAGTACAAACACTTTATCCCCTATCTCATTCCATCTCCCCCTAAAATTTCTGTCATGGTACTCAGTCAGCTTACGGCGCTTTGCCTCAACGATTTAGTGCATTTCTGGGAGGATTAATGAGAGCCTTGTTTTTAAAGTCCTTTTCATCAACAGTTGCACAGGGGGAGTCCCAGTCAATGAGTGCGGACGAGATCTGTATGCCAGCAGCAGTCGCGGCAGGCGACCCTGCAGCGTGGGACCTTGGATTTTAAGCATGCCTTGTTTAATGATTTGCACTGCTCTCTCTGCCTGGCCGTTGGAGGCCGGCTTGAACGGTGCCGTCTTGACGTGATTTATGTCGTGATCAATTATAAAATCTTGGAATTCTGCGCTGGTGAAGCACGGACCATTGTCACTGACCAATATGTCAGGGATTCTGTGCGTTGCAAACATGGTTGCGAGGCTCTCCACAGTGGTGGAGATTGTGCTCGAGTTTAAAATGGTGCATTCGATCCACTTTGAAAATGCATCTACAACTACGAGGAACATTTTGCCCATGAATGGGCCCGCATAGTCTATGTGCACCCGCGACCACGGTTTGGTAGGCCAGGGCCAGGGGCTCAGGGGAGCCTCCCTGGGGGCATTGCTGAGTTGGGCACAAATGGTGCACCATTGGATGCAGAGCTCCAAGTCCGCATCAATACCAGGCCACCAGACGTGGGATCTAGCTATGGCCTTCATGAGAACAATCCCCAGGTGCTCGCGGTGAAGCTCCCGGACAAATGCCTCTCAGCCTCACAGAGGCATGACTACTCGGCTGCCCCACATCAGGCAGTCCGCTTGTAGTGATAGCTCATGCATGCGTCTGTGAAAGGGTTTGATTTCTTCGGGGCAGGCATCGCGAGCCTCTGCCCAGTCACCGGTTAGGACACATCTTTTTACTAAGGATAACGTGGGGTCGCTGGCCGTCCAGGCTCTGATTTGGCGAGCCATCATGGGCGAACCTGTGGACTCAAAGGCATCGATTGCCATGACTATCTCACAGTCCTGTTCGTCAGACCCTTCCGTGGTCGCCAGGGGTAGCCTACTGAGCGCTTCGGCACAGTTGTCTGTGCCTGGTCTGTGCCTTATGGTATAGTTGTAGGACGCCAGCATGAGTGCCCACCGTTGAATTCGCGCCGAGGCATTGGCGTTTATTGCCTTGCTCTCGGATAGGAGGGACATGAGGGGCTTGTGGTCGGTTTCTAACGCGAACTTGGCCCCGAAAAGGTATTGGTGCATCTTTTTGACACCATACACACACCCAAGCGCCTCCTTCTCTAACATTCCGTACCCGCGCTCCGCCCGTGAAAGTGACCTGGAGGCATAAGCTATGGGTTGTAATTTGCCCGCACTATTGACATGTTGTAAAACGCACCCGACCCCATACGCTGACGCATCGCATGTGAGAACTAGCTTTTTGTCTGGATCAAAGAAAGTAAAAACACTGTTGGAACACAGAAGGTTGCGTGCCTTATTGAAGGCGTGTTCCTGGGCATCCCCCCAAAACCAATCGCATCCCTTCCTGAGTAGAACGTAGAGAGGCTCCAGCAGCGTGCTTAAGTTCTGCATAAAGTTCCCAAAGTAATTGAGTAGCCCGAGAAAGGCGCGCAGTTCCGAGACATTCCGGGGCCTGGGTGCCAGGCAAATTGCTTCTGTTTTGGACTCTGTTGGGCGGATTCCATCAGCGACAATCCTTCTGCCCAAAAATTCAACCTCGGGTGCGAGAAACAGGCACTTGGATTTCTTGACACGTAGGCCTACCTGATCCAACCGCTTTAGTACTTCCTCCAAATTACGGAGATGGGAGTCGGTGTCCCTGCCTGTGATAAATATGTCGTCTTGAAATACAACCGTTCCCAGGATGGACTTGAGCAGACTCTCCATGTTGCGCTGGAATATGGCCGCTGCCGACCTGATGCCGAATGGGCATCGATTGTACATGAAAAGGCCTCGATGTGTGTTGATGGTGGTGAGTAACTTGGATTCCTCGGTCAATTCTTGCGTCATATACGCAGATGTGAGGTCTAATTTTGAGAAAAGTTTACCTCCAGCCAATGTGGCAAATAAGTTCTCCGCTCTGGGCAGCGGGTATTAGTTCTGTAGGGAGACTCTGATTATGGTAGATTTGTAGTCCCCACAGATTCGTACGGATCCATCAGGCTTCATGAGTGGGACGATGGGACTTGCCCAGTCGCTAAATTCCACAGGTGATATAATGCCTTCCCGCAGAAGCCTGTCTAGTTCGTGTTCAATCTTTTCCCTCATCACATAGGGTACAGCTCTGGCCTTGGTGATGGACCGGTCTAGCATCCTGTGTGATGTATATTTTGACTTTGGCCCCTTTAAAAGTGCCCACACCTGGCTGAAAGAGATGTTCAAATCGCTTTATAACTGTTGAGCAGGCGGTCCGTTCCTCTGACGACATGGCATGGACATCATCCCATTTCCAGTTTAGTTTTGCCAGCCAGCTTCTCCCCAGCAGTGCTGAGGGGTCTCCGGGGACAATCCACAGGGGAAGTCGGTTCACTGTTCCTTTGCGTGTGACGGAGAGCATGGCGCTGCCGAGGACTAGTATGATTTCTTTGGTACAGGTCCTTAGTTTGGTGTCGACCCTTGTGAGTTTTGGTCTGTCTCTTTTATGCGGCCACAGTTGTTCAAATTGTTGAGCGCCCATGAGAGATTGACTCGCTCCCGTATCCAGCTCCATGTTGACCGGTATCCCGTTGAGTAGGACCCTCATCATTATAGGAGGCATCTTGTTGTAGGAGCAGCAGCCATTGATCGTGTTGACCCGCTATACATCGGTGTCCCAGGTACTGTCCCCACCGTCTTCTGGTCCGCTTTCCGACCCATCCGATTCGTATACCAGCCGAGCTGCCATTTTTTTGCACATGCGGACCAGATGCCCTGTATATTCACAGTTCCTGCAAACAGCCTGCTGAAATCAACATCCCCTTGACGAGTGCCCACCCCCACACCTCCAGCATAGACCGCTTCCATTGTTTCCAAAGAATGAGCTGCGTCTGGCTGATCTCTCTTGAGCTTCTCTCAGTTTGTAGTTGATTGCTTGCATTGTGGGTTGATGAGGTGTGAACGACCATTCCTGTGGCCCTTGATGACTTCTGGCGCCACTGCCTGCTGTCGAGGGCCTGCTCTCCCGCTTTTTTCTGTGTGTGGGGGTAGCAGCTTGTTTCATGCTGTGAACTCCTTGTTCCGATATTTTGTTAGTTGTCGTACCTGCATTGTAAATCAACCTCGTTTCTTCTTCCCCCGCTAAGAATGTCTTTGCAACCAGTGCTGCTGCCTCTAAGGTCAGGTTCTTGGTCTCTATGAGCTTTCGGAATATGCCTGCATGGCTTATTCCTTCAATGAAAAAGTCTCTCAGCATTTCTCTCCTCAGTTCATCGGAGAACTCATATAAACTAGCCAACCTCCTATGTTCCGCCACGAAGTCGGGTATGCTCTGGCCCACACAGTGCCTGTAGTTGTAGAACCTGTGTCTGGCCATGTGTAGGCTGCTCGCTGGCTTCAGGTGGTCTCTTACCAGTGTGCTCAATTCTTCAAACGACTTGCTTGCTGGTTTCTCTGGTGACAGCAGATACTTCATTAAAGCGTATGTTTTCGAGCCACAGCTGGTCAAGAGATGGGCTCTTCTCTTGTCTGCTTTGTCATCTACTAACCAGTCTTTGGTTACAAACCTTTGCTGGAGCCTTTCTATAAAGTCCTCCCAATTGTCTCCAGCATTATATTTTTCATCTGATCCGTTGTTCGCCATTCTGTGGATTCTGTAATCCCGTAACTCGTCGCCACTGTAAAGTCCTGTCCCCTCAGTACAGATTCACACGACGCATGTAGTGAAGTCAAGGTCACTCTGGACCTGCACCTTTATTTCACAGCTCTGGAATGCTGCACTTGCCTGAGACCTGTCCTTATATACCTGTATGGGGCAGGTATCCCAGTGTCTCCTGCAAGAGCACCCCTGGTGGTAAGGTATGCTGGTGGTTACAGGTCATATGTTATTACAGTCATGTATAGCATGTTAGGATACAGTTATATATAATAATGTAAGATACATGATAAAGTCCTTTAGCAAGCCCAGAATAGCCATGTTTGCGTGAAGTTTGTCCGTATCCTCGTTGCCAAGGTGGTGTATGTAGCACACAAATCACTGACTCCACATGGTCTGGTGTTGTAATAACTGCAGTGACCTTGGTCCTTTATTGTTTAGCTCCAGAGTGCCTCTCAGGTGTGGTGGGCAGCCTTTTATACTACCTCTTGCAGGAACTTTCAGGTCTCCCACCACAGCGCCTTCTGTGGTGCACCATTGTACTTATATTATACATTTAATGTACCTAGATAATACATAACACACGGTGGCTGATCCACCAAAGTAGGAATGCTGCACGACAGGCAGATGCTAGCCTGGACATGGTGGAACTGTCCAGAATGACTTGATTTGAGAGCTCCTCAAGGCTATTGCCGGGTTGTCCGAAAACAACACGGCTTTAGCAGCCCGTCAATCAGAGGACAAGACGGAACTGATTGCTGCGGTGAGGGAGAACACCCAGACCGCCAATGCCAATGCTATGTGGCAATCAACGGTCGTGGGATATGGCACTGCACCCCAAGGTGCCATACCACCAATGGTGACAGTACTTGATCGTCGGGAACAACCAGTTTCTTCCGACGTTGAAGATGGAACCTTAGCACCTCCATCTTCTCCAGAACCCCCAAACATAGCGCTGCTATTGTCGGCCCCTGGCCCCCTCAGCAGACACCCTCGAGGTGGTCTGCTGGTGCATAACGTACTGGTCCAGACTTGGGCAGGACCAGGGGTATTGTTAGCGGGAGGAGGAGGAGGGGTCAGGGCCAAGGGTCAAGGGGTTATTGGGGAGGAAAGGCTTTGGAAAAGGTGGTTACAGGTAGAATTGTGGGAGGATGCAGGGTCTTTTCAGTGCTGTTTATACTGTTGTTGATGTTGTTGTTGTTCATGTATGTTGTTCATAATGTTTTTTATTGTCAAAATTTGTATTCATAAAAGATATCTTATTTTATTACATTGTTAAAGTTTAATACAAATGACAAGTTTTATATAAAATTTTATTTAACTAAACTATCTTGTACTGTGTCTCACTCACTTCTGGGAAGGGGAAAATATATCCCATTTGACAACTTTTAGGAAACACAACTTTAAATGTGTGTTTAATGGTATCCCTTGTAAACTCATATCTCATCTTGGATGACCTAGACCCAACTGACTGGGGTTTTCTTGAGTCTTGTGAACAGCATGTAACTGGGTAAGCCTCTCACAATGCAACAGCTCTACCAACCTGTGAGCATTCTCACAGGTGCATACATTACAGTTGTCACGCCTGCTACAGTTGAATAGCTCATCGACCACACTGTCAAGCCACGTGAAAAATGGTTATTTGGATGTACACCTAGTGACTGACACCCTTTCCCCCCACCCCCCCCCCTTCTTCCCCCCCCTCTCAGGTCGCTCTAAACACCAGTGACTGACTCCCTTCTCCCCCCTTCCCCAGGTCGTTCTGTACACACAGAGACTTGGATGAAGCCCCATTGCGTGGACACAACCCCTCGACCCTCCGCGGCCCTGCTACAGCCAGCATCAGTAAAGGGGAGCGGGGCAGAAAATTTCCTGGAAATAATTGATGTTCAGCAATGAATAGCTCAGTAGGCATGACTCCAATGGCTTCTTCCTGAGTGGTTCTATATATTTTACAAAATACATTACCTACCACACACAAAAGCAGCCCCTCGGCATGTTACACAGGTACTCGTCAGTTACTCCATTCAAACAGACGCGAAACAGCTGCAATCCTATTGGGTTTATTTTTAAATAATGCTTTGATTGGGAGTATCTGAGTTCAGTGTGTCTCTGAATTCATGGCAGCTATCAAGGCATGACGAGGAAGGGAAGGTGGTGTTGGGGTTGGAGGGTGGGGGGTAAGGTGCAGTAAATCAGCCAAGGTTCTGACTCCTGACTCCGGTGCCAGTATGGACACTACAATGGCCTTGGTGCTCCTTGGCTCGGGTGGCAGAGTTTGGGGGGGTGGGGGAGTAAGGTGCAGTAAATCAGCCAAGGTTCTGACTTCTGACTCCGGTGCCAGTGTGGACACTACAATGACCTTGGCGCTCCTTGGCTAGGGTGGCAGAGGTGGCGGGGGGGCGGGGGGGGAGCGGGGGGAGTAAGGTGCAGTAAATTAGCCAAGGTTCTGATTCCTGACTTTTTTTGAGCAACGATAGGATCAAGCATGGCCAAGATGTCACTCCAATTGAAAAGCCTGCTTATATTAACTGGACTTACACACTGAAGTTCTGGCCCTAATTATCGGCATCCAAGCACTCAAAGAGAAGGTTTGCTGGAAAACCTAAAAACTTTTTTACAAATTGCAATGCGACTAATTTACACATCAGGAACACCAAATAAAAATAGTCATTGGGGTGATGTATCAGTGGGCATTTGGTGCCTGTTGTACTATATCCCAACAAAGGTTTTCTTCATTGACATCTATCTTCTGGCCCACTATAAAGCTGAAAAGAAAATGGAGGGAGGCATAACGCTGGGCCCAAGTCAGGTAAGTACTTCAGAAATGGGCAGTTCTAATCGCAGCAATAACAGATGGTAGCGGGCCTTAAAAAAAATGTTTTCGTTGAAATTAGCGCTGGGAGGGAATTTTCTGCGATTTCTGGGGATCCAATGTGGGCGGGCGCTTTGCAGCAACACCGATGGTAATGGTAGGCCCAAATTTCCGTCGGCACTAATCGGGAGGTGAAATGGGCAGTACAGGGCGGTACAGGGTGCTCCTTCATGAAACGGGCAGTAACTGGGCGGTAACTGGGCATAAAATCGGCGATCGAAGAGGAAATTCTCTATATTTAATTGCATCATCCTAGCCAATAGGCATGCTCAGATTAGACTGGCTATTGTCTGGTGTCTGTAATTTTGGACTTGTACCAGTGGTCAAAATTTTGGGGGAAGTCATCCTATTTTGAATGTTGAAGGTGCTTCCTTTCACAGAAAACTGCTGGGAACAGAAATGATCTAATTATTGCCTGACGATACTTGGTGGAATTTGCATTCATGTTACCTTAGGGCTAGACTTTCGGCAACATTCCACCCATTTACCACCCATATCACCGCCCATTTTCATTAAGGAAGCCATTACCGCCCGTTTCTTGCTTAAAGTGGAAACTAACACCCACCGACTGCCCATATATCGCCGCCGGTAATTTTGGCAATCTATTGTCTCCGATGGTAAACAGAACTGCCTGCCCTTCTGTTTTAGGTGATTTTCCAAGCACTTCAACGTGCACCACCCAAATACCGGCCAGATTACTGCCGGGCTCTAAATTCGGCAATTCGCCCAAATACCGCCCAAATTACTGCCGGCATAATGTACCGCCCTGAAAATGCTGCACTTACCTGACCTTAACCCAGCAGTATGGATGCCATGTTTTAAAACAGATGAACTTGAAGAAAAGGCTGCTTCAAATTGGAGGGAGCATTAAAATCATTCGTGAGTGGACTTTAAGGGTGTTTTAAATCAATGCTCATAATCTGAGGGTATTGTAATGTATCTGGATTAATTTTTTGGCTGCTAAGGAAAATTGAATAATTTTTTTTGACAGTTTAGAGGACTTTTTGTTATGTCTTTAATACTCTTATGAATGACTCCACGAGGTCCAGTATTGTACTTGAGCTGTTGTGACCTTAGTCCCATTTATTGAAACTCCAGAGTGAGGCACAAGCATGGTGGGCAACCTTTTATACTGGGCCCTGCACACCTATACAGGTGACTTTCAGGTCTCTCACCACAGTGCCCTCTGGTGGCACACCTTATGTGACTATACAGTTAGTATACATGGTCTACATACATGACATCACTTCCCCCTAAGTCTTTAATGCAAATTGACTCATACATTGATGGTGACCTGGGCTTTGCTCTTCCTGGTTTACCATTGGAGGGTTGCTTCTAGCTTGTGTTGGTTGGTAGTGAGATTTTTTGTCAGTGGAGGTCCCCCTGGTTTCTGGTTGTGAGTCCATGACTACTCCATTCTCCCCCCCCCATACAAAGATCATGCTAATGGCATGTTACAGACACATTGCATTCAAGTTCATCATATGGTTTTTACATTTACATCTTGGTACATTTGTGTGGTACATTTACATGATCAGTACAGAT
Source organism: Pristiophorus japonicus (assembly GCF_044704955.1). Lineage (NCBI taxonomy): Eukaryota > Metazoa > Chordata > Chondrichthyes > Pristiophoridae > Pristiophorus > Pristiophorus japonicus. The sequence goes on along the minus strand of NC_091978.1, from coordinate 259,231,615 downwards.
ATATCAGTACAGATACACAAGGACAGTCTAGTTGAAACATGGCCGGATGAGATCCGGGTCATCTGGTGGCTGCGCAGCGCCCCATGCTGGTGGGTCTGTGGGCGAGGTGAGCTCATTTTGCTCAAGTTGCCGTAACTCAGGGCTCTTGCTGTTATTCCTCGTGTCGGGCAGGCCCAAAGACAGCTGATGTGTCTGTGACCTCCCTGTCCTTTTCGTTTGCACAGTGTCGCTGCTGCTCCCTGGGAAGCGGTCTGAGCAAGTGACCGTTTCGTCAAAGCGCCGGTGGGGCTGCCTCGTCTTGTCTAGCAGTTCGCAGGGGGCTGCTGACTCGCTTTCCTTGAGGGCACCATTGTGAGCACTCTCTAGTTTGGGATCCTGGCTGGTCCAGGTCCCGTTCGGAGGAGCCGTTGTGGGTGACCCTTCGCTTTTGGGCATTGCCGTGGTGGCAAGTGGGTCTGTGGCTGCACCTTTTACACCAGGGTGGTGGGTGATGGTAGCCGACTGCGAGCATAGGCGCAGTTTACTGTTTCTGGCCCATGGCGGTTCATACCATTGGGTGCCTGCAATGCTAAACTGAACTGAGGCAGGGTATCGCAACCGGTGCCTCTGCTCTCCAGGAATTGTTTACTCTGCAGCTTGTCTACTTCTGTCAGCTGTGGGGACACTTTATGATACATCGTTCTGGTCCCAGGGACGCAGGCTACAGCATTGGGTAGCCCGCTGGACCTGTATACGACCACTAGGTGTTCACCCGCTACATTGGCTGATTGCAATTTGCACCCGACATTGCTCAACAACATTTTGCTCGTTACAGCTGGACTTTTACCAATTTCAAGCAGTTCATTCAAAAATGGCGGGTTGCTGGCCTCCTTTAAAATGGCCTTACTACTTTTACCCCAATCGTCTTCCTTGCATGGAACCACGTGTCGTTGCTCCTTTAGCACTGCACCTCGTGGTTTGGACGCCATCTTTTTCCTGTCCATGATGTCGACTGCCGCAATTTTCTTTCCCAGGGATTCTGCCACTGAAGCCGGGAAGGCGCCCGCGGATCCAATCTTGCTCCCCAGGAGTCCTGCCACTGAAACCGGGAAGGTGCATTCGGGTCATCTCAGCCGGATCACCGCCACGCAGTCGTGATGAGCGGTCTGTGCCTCGGGGGCTGCTTGGATCTGCTCTCCGGTGTCTGGTCCAACTGAAGGTGGGGGCTTGCTCTGCCTCTGAGCACGGGGGACGGCAATCGCTGGAGGGATGAAGTGTTCCTAGTTCCAATGAATCTTCCCCATCCATCTTCTTCCAAGTCATCATCATCATGATAGGCAGTCCCTCGGAATCGAGGAAGACTTGTTTCCACTCCAAAAGTGAGTTCTTTGGTGGCTAAACTGTCCAATAAGAGAGCCACAGACCCTGTTACAGATGGGACAGACATTCGTTGAGGGAAGGGGTAGATGGGGCTGGTTTGCCGCGTGTTCCTTCCGTTGTCTGTGCTTGACCTCTTCACGCTCTTTGCGTTGAGACTCGATGAGCTCAACGCCCTCCCGGATGCACTTTCTCCACCTCGGGCGGCCTTCGGCCAGGGTCTCCCAGGTGTCAGTGGTGATGTCGCACTTTACCAGTGAGGCTTTGAGGGTGTCCTTGTTATGCTTCCGCTGCCCACCTTTGGCTCGTTTACCATGAAGGAGCTCCTCATAAATCATTTGCTTAGTGAGTCTCATATCTGGTATGCGAACTATGTGGCCTGTCCAGCAAAGCTGATCGAGCTGATCTTCCAAGTAGCGTTGGTCCATCACCTGAAACAATCCACAATGGTAAATTGTGCATCGCGCTATCATAGGATACACTTACATCCGCACTACCAACAACTGATATCAGTTCCTTGGTGTAAGTGCACAGCTTTGCCTGAACCGGGACCAGCTTGGGTCGTTCAGCTTGATCGTTCCATAGCCTCTCAAAGGCTTCCTGGCTCATTATTGACTGACTCGCCCCCGTGTCCACTTCCATGAAGACTGAAACGCCATTTATCTCGACTTCCATTATCACTGGAGGATCATCTGTGGTGCAGGTATATACTCCATACATTTCGTCCTGGGACTGAGCTGCCCCTCTAGCCAGCTCCTCGTAATCTGCACTGAATTCACAGCCATCTGCTGACTCCTCTTCCACGTGGTGAGTCACAGCTCATTTGCACATTCGCTGGAGGTGGCCCTTTGTGCTGCAGCTTTTGCACACATAGTCTCTGAACCGACACTGATGAGCCCTGTGATTACCTCCGCAACGCCACATTGGTGCTACTCGACTTACGTTTGCACCCCTGAGTTAAAGGACACGGGGGGCCTGTACGTACTGCCCTGGGCAGATTCAGGTTCAACAGTTCTGCCTGTGAAAGGCGCCATTCTATTTACAGTACTTGCCGGGTTTGAGTCCTGAGAGTAAGTCATCATCTGCCTGGAGTTGCAGCTTGAGGTCATGACCGCCTGGCTGATGCTGATGGCCTTCTGCAGAATGACAGTGGTTTCGGCAGACAGTAGCCTATGAAGAAGGGCCTCATGACCGATGCCAATTACGAAGACATCCCGCAATGCATCGGCGAGGGATGCGCTGAATTCACACCGTCCTGCCAGCCTCCTGAGGTCGGCAGCGTACTTCGCGATTTCTTGGCCCTCGGGGCGAAAATCGATGCCTGGCCTGAGGATGTTCTCCTTCGGTTTGAGTTGGTTCCAAATTAGCACTTTCAGCTCCTCGTATGACTTGGTCGTTGTTTTTTCTGGTGCAAGCAAGTCCCTGACGAGCCCATAGACCGTGGGCCCACAACTGGTCAACAGGATACCTCTGTGCTTATCTGCCAGTATGACCGGATCATCGCCTACCACGTCATTTGCTACAAAATATTGGTCGAGTTTCTTCGTAAAGGCCTCCCAATCTTCAACCTCTGAGAGCTTTTCTAATGCACCGTTAGTCATTTTTACGTGAAAGTTCGTAATCTCGTCGCTAGTTGTTATGTCTTTAATACTCTTATGAATGACTCCACGAGGTCTAGTATTGTGCTTGAGCTGTTGTGACTTTAGTCCCATTTATTGTAACTCCAGAGTGAGGCACAAGCATGGTGGGCAGCCTTTTATACTGGGCCCTGCACACCTATGCAGGTGACCCTCAGCTCTCCCACCGCAGTGCCCTCTGATGGCACATCTTATGTGACTATACAGTTGGTATACATGGTCTGCACACATGCCACTTTTAAAGGAATGGGGCCTGCAATTTCTTTGCCAATATTGCTGACTAATTGCATGCTGCGGAATAGAGCTGGAATAAGGCTCATTGAAGAGCATTATGTGCCCAATCAAAGAGGTGGCAGACTGCTGAGGAGGAGGAGACCTTACACCCACTGCATTTACAGAGATAAGCGATCATACCTGGACCTGTCCGATAAAGCGTACGTTAGAAGGCTGCGCTCTGAAAGGAGGTCATCAATGAGATATGCCAGCTAATTAAGGAAGACCTGCAGCCTACCAGCACCATCAGGACCATACTGTCCGTTGAGTTTAAGGTGACTGCGGCAAACTCATTCTATGCATCGGCCTCCTTTCAGGCATCAGGTTGCGACATTTGCTGCATCTCTCAGCAAGCCACATATTGCTGCATTCGGCAGGTGACAGAAGCCCTTTATTCACGAAGGTTTGACTTTATAAACTTCCCAATGACCAGGGAGGCACAGAAGGAGAGGGATTTGGGTTTCACGAGAATAGCAAACTTCCCTAAGGTCCAGGGTGCAATAGACTGTATGCGCTTCGACGTGTGAGCACCTTTAGAGGATGCAGAGATGTTTCGAAACCGAAAGGGATTCTACTCCCTGAATGTGCAGCTCGTTGTCGACCACAAGCAAATAATCATGGCAGTGAATGCCAATTTTCCAGGGAGCATTCATGATGCGCACATCTTGCGTGAGAGCACTGACTCAGACCTCTTTAAGAGTCAGACACAAGGTCAATGCTGGATGCTTGGTGACAAAGGATATGGCCTTGCCACCTGGCTCTTGACCCCCCTCCGTAAGCCTCAGACAGATGGCGAGCATCGAAACAGTAACAGCCACATAGCCACAAGCAATGTAGTTGAAAAGACAATTGGAGTGCTGAAGCAGCGCTTCAGATACCTGGACCACTCTGGAGGCAGCCTACAATACCATCTTGAGCAAGTCACAGTGTTTATTGTGGTGTGTTGCATGTTGCACAACTTAGTACTCAGAAGGAGACAGGAATTGCTACAGGGGACTGCAGGACCACCTCAGGACACAGGGGATGAGGCAGAGGAAGAAGCGGAAGAGCAAGGGGAGGAAGAGGAGGTTGAGGAGGATGAGGAGGAGTCTGGTGATGAGCCTATGACAGTACCCATCCCTACACCGCAGGAAAAGACCCACAGCAGCAAAACTGTTACATCAGCAGCTCATAAATAAACGCCTTGCTTGAACGATGAGAGTTAAGTTTAAACCTTGCCAGGCCATTGTTTGCAACTCTTGTAATGATTGTTAACCCCTCTTACAAAATAATTGTTAAGTTGAATAAAATTTTATAAATTATGAAAAATTATTTTTGTGAAATAAATTAATAAATAATAAATAAATCTTTTCAAAGTAAATTTGCAACAAAATGTAAACAAAGCAGCAAGATTGAAAAAATTAAAAATTTAGTTTTAAACATTAAACCCACAACCCCAAACAGTAAACAATTTTTCAATAAGAAAACACCCACAACATACCCCCAAACAGTAAACAGGAAACAATTTTTCATTAAAAGTTAAAAATTTTTGAATAAACACCCACCCCCCTCAATCTGCCAACAAATCTACCTGGGCCACCATTCCCTCCGCCTACCCCCCCCCCCCCCCCACCACCTCACCCCCAGTTGTTTTTTGGCATCACTCCTGCCTGAGTTGTGACCAGTGCGTTGTGCAGCAGGGCGCCTTGAGCATTGTGCAGCAGGGCGCCTTGAGCGCTGCTGCTGTAGGGGGAGTGACAGTGGTAGGGGGAGTGATGGTGATAGCGCCATGTGTGGGGAATCTGGAAAAGAGGAAGGGTCTGTTGACCCGTCTTCGGAGTCAGAAGTATTGCCATGCTCCTGACTCCCATGTGCTGTCGGCAGTGGTGGTACGACACCATGGGGTTCAGTTGCATAGACCGATTCCAGCATCTGCCGCATGGCATCAATGGAATCGGCGGTTCGCTGCATCACTGCAATCAGCGCCGCCATGTCCTCCGGTTGGCGCGCTGACTGCGTTGCAATGTTTCCGGCTAGGCCACCAATTGGCTGGAGGAGCCCTCGACCAATGTCGATGCTCGGCCTAGACAACGCAACCATGTCCAGGTCGGCGTCTGTCCGTCTTCGAGCACGCCTCCCCTGCCGAATCAGCCTCCGCGGATTGAGCACAGGGGCTGTTCCACTCGGTGTGCCATGAAATGTGGATTTGGCTGAGGAAGAGGTGGTCGCAAGTATTATGGACACTTTAGTTGCCCCCTTCTTCAACATCCAACGGCATATCTTGAGGGGGGGTCGGAAAGTCAGATGGTGTTGTCATCATCATCATCCTCCTCGGTGTCCCCTCTGGTCAAAAGCAGTTGTACTAGAATCGACTTCGCATGGTAATGCGCTTGGACAGCTAGAAAACATAACAGAAGGAGAAGGGAGGGAGGGTCAGGGTGACATTTTAATGCTTACATTGCGCAGACATATGTGGAGGAGCAACATTACTGCATTATATATCACCGAGAGACGCTACATGGAATGAACATGAACAGAATTTACAGAGACTGCATGGCATTATAATAAGATTTCATGGTCCCAGCATTACATTACATCACTTGGCATCATTTCTACATTATGTTCACATGACTATATTACATGATTGCTGTACAGCGAGGGGATTATGCGTGACTTACGTGGTGCCAACACCGGATCTGCACCCCCATGGGTGGCTGAGCGATCATGTGCTCCTGTGAGGACTGTGGCCTGCTCTTCAAGGTCTGTGAGCTGTTCCAGCTCTGCCGGCCCTCCTCCGGTACACCAACGCTCACCGCGATTGAAAAGATGACAATAGCATGGTATAAGATAATTGCCCAGGTATTAGTACGCAGCACACAGATAGACATCCACAATTACCCACCCCCAATGCCTTTCAACAACGTCCCGTTAATGCACCGTTAGCATGCAAGTGATGCATGATGAACACATCTTATTACAGGAAAACAATATAATAACATTGTTGATAGTAATAATGTGTAACACCAAGCTTACCAAGATTAACAAAATCACAATATTTACATTTTAAGTAATGAGTCAGTGCAAGTTTAAAGTTATTAAAGGTTGTTCCAATGCTTGCAGCACTGGACTGGCCCCCGACAGACCTGGGCAACCAAGGACATCACCTCGGCAATCTCTGCCCGTATTCGCTGACATACTGGCGGGCTGGGTTTTCCACGACCAATCCGGATCAATTGGTCCTACCGTGCCTCCACTTCGTGGACCAAGGCAGCTTGGGCGTCCATAGTGAATCACATTGCCCTCTTCCTCCCTCCTATCTTGGCCTCCACCATCAACTGATCTTCACTATCCATTGTATATTTTTTATTAATAATATTATATTTTATGTATAATAGTATAATAGTATGTCTAGTATGGTATGGTAGAGTATGGTATAGTATAGAATCAAAAAAATAGGCACACAAGAACTGGAAACAGATGATTTTCAAACAGACTGCTAGTCAATTTTTTCTCCCTCTCTCTTCCTCATCTGCGCATGCGTGGGCTGACCCCTGACCCCTGAATCTCGGGAAAAAGAAGGAAAAAAACGCACATGTGCAGTAAGGCTATTGCCGGGGAAAAAAAGCTGAAACTAGCGACTTTGGATCTTGGTGGTATTCGGGCGGTATAGAAAAGTCGAGAAGTTCACACCGCCCAAATACCACTGAGATACGGGCGGTGACGATATAAGTGGAAAGTCATATTTTTTGGAGTAAAGAATTACATTATATGTTAATCGAAGAATGGGAACTATTTATGTGGAATATGTTTCACACAAAGTCAACTAATCAGTGATAATTACTGTATTTTGCTGTAGTTACATTTTTTCTTGTGTAGTCCTTGTTCCTTGGTATTTCGAAGGGAGTTTGTCAATAATGAAGCTCTTTCAAGAATGAAAATACAGTACTGCTAAACTACTTTCTGCATATTTCACTCTTACTTTCTTAAAATATCATCCCTCTTTTAAAAATCTCCCTCCCCTTCAATCTATTTTCTTAATATTGTCTGGATACAGGTTGTGACAGTATTTTCCTTTTGTTCTAATGGATAAATATGAGAAAATGATAGATATATACACTCCTTCCAAATGCTGCTGCCCAAACTGTGAGTGCTACAACACACATTTCAAGAATAGTCTAGGTGAAATTTTACATTTTGTATTAATAATGGTGCAGTCCAGTTAGTTGTAGAATACTTTCACTTCACAGTTGATAGGTTTTTAGTGTCAATTTATATGAGGTTGGTATCTGAATCAGACACTCAGGATAAGGGCAAAGGGCATTTTTGTCAATAGGCTCAAAACGAACAGGGTCATAACACACTCTAAACATAATGAAATCAAAGATTGAGTTTATTGAAAATTTGATTGGACAATACAGCACCGTGTAATCAAAATATACAATCAGTTCATATAAAATATATATGTGAAAATAAACTGCTCAATTAAATGTCACCCATTTGAATGCATGCCCAAAAGTAAACACAATTCCATTCATTTAACAATTGTTAGTTCAGTTAAAGCAAAGATGGTCTTTCAAATCAAGCGCATTTCTATTTTCATCAGATAAAAGGTGAATTACAATGAGAATACCATGCTCCTACCACCGATGGCACATTGTCAATATTAAAGTGCCTTAAAGAAGAGAAAATGAGAGATGCCTGGGCATCAAAGGAGAGCAACAGCAAAAAGAGGGAGGATACAAATGTTCTGTGCTATTAATGTTAAAAAGAGGTTGCAAACAAAGGAACAGGAGTAGGCCATTCAGCCTCTCGATCCTGTTCCACCATTCAGTGAGCTCATGGCTGATCTGTAACTCCATATCCCTTAATATCTTTGGTTAAGAAAAATCTATTAATCTCAGATTTTAAATTAACAATTGATCTAGCATCAATTGCCATTTGCAGAAGAGAGTTCCAAACTTCGACCACCCATTTTCTGTAGAAGTGTTTCCCAATTTCACTCCTGAAAGGTCTGGCTTGAATTTTAGACTATGCCCCCCAGTCTTAGAATCCCCAACCAGCAGAAATAATTTATCTCTACCTACTCTATCTGTCCCCTTAATACCTTGAAAACTTTAATCAGATCACCTATTAACCTTCTAAATTCTAGGGAATACAACCCTAATTTGTGTAATTTCTCCTCGTAACTTAACCCTTGAAGTTCAAGTACCTTTCTGGTAAACCTACGCAGCACTCCTTCCAAGGCCAATATATCCTTCCTAAGGTGTGATGCTAAGAACTGCTCACGGTACTCAGGCGTGGTCTAACCAGGGCTTTGTATAGCTGCAACATAACTTCTATCCCCTTGTATTCTATCCTCTAAATATAAAGGCCAGCATTCCATTAGCCTTTTTATTTATTTTCTGTACCTGTTAATGATATTTTAGTGGTCTATGTACCTGTACCCCCAAGCCTCTTTAAATCTCAACTGTTTTTAGCCTTTCACTATTTAGAAAGTATCCTGTTCTATCCTTTTTAGGTCCAAAGTGGATGACCTCATATTTGCTTACATTAAAAATCCATTTGCCACAGTTTTGCCCATGCACTTAATCTATTAATATCCCGTTGTAATGTTATGCTTTCATCTGCATTGCCTACAATGCCGCCTATCTTTATACAGATCGTGGCTGATCTGTACATGAAATCCATTTACCCGCCTTTACTCCATATCCCTTGATATCCTTACCTAACAAAAATCTATCGCTCTCAGTCTTGAAGGAATCATTTGAACCAGCATCCACAGCCTTTTTGGGGGCGAGTTCCAGATTTCAACTACCCTTTGTGTAAAGAAATGCTTCTTGATTTCATTTCTAAATGGCCTGGCTCTAATCCAGCATCTTGTTCTGAATTCCTCCACCCATGGAATTAGTCTCTGTGTATCTACCCTGTATAAACACCTCGATTACATCACCTCCCAATCTTCTATACTCAAAGGACTACAAATCATGTTTATGCAACCTGTCCTTATAATTGAACCTTTTAAGCCTTGTTATTCTAGTAAATCAGCGCTGTACTCTTTCCTCATGTTCGGTGCCCAAAATTAAATACAGTACTCCAGATGGGATCTGACCAAGGCTCTATACAATGGAAGCATAACTTTCTTCCCTTTGTATTTTATTGAGATAAGGACCAACATGCCATTAGCCTTTTTGATTGCGTTTTGTACCTGTTCACTAGATTTTGATCTTGGGTGTCTTGAATGATTGAATCTCTGATTTAGCATTAAGTGATTTTAAAAAGCAGCTGAAATGAAATAAGTTTCAAATTTTGCTGTGTTTCTCTTAGCTAGTTACAACTGGAAAATAAACTTTTAAGATTTAAAAAACTACTTATTTAATTTTAATAATTTAAAATAAAAATCCCTTAACAGAAAATGAATTGCAATTCCAAATTATTTTTTTCTTTACCTTTAAAAATGTCTTCCCCTCAGAGAAATTGGGGATTTGAACTCTGGTGTTTGTGCCTGAATATATATACACACAAAGAGCTTCTGAGGACAAAGATAAAAAGTATAATCTGATAAACTATAATCCAAGTTGAGGATTCAGATAACATTCAGAAAACATGTTGGCCTCACTCTCAGTTTATGATGTAATCAGATTAGCTTTAATTGGATTATAACCATGTGCAAAAATGTTCAACAAATTTCACCCATGACATCCATTATTCATAATTTAAATATGTTGAAGAACACTTTTGACTTTGACTTCCTTGCCTGGCTACACAGATATCTTTCATTTTCAATATAGGAGAAATCATTGGACATTCCAGCTCAACTATGGATTGTAGAATGTTTATCAGAGTTCAGTAATGTTGAAGGTCTCAATGTGGACTTGCTTTTGGTAACTCTGCTTTGTGGAGTTTTCATAACCAGCTACTTTAAATATGAGTTCAACAGAGATTTCAGCAGCGTTAATAAAATGATCATATTATAATTTTTTCCACTGCACTGTGATGCTTCAAATGCCACTGGAGCCAACGGACATGGAGGAATCACTTAAAAATAATCGCCATTAAAAAATTATAATCAAATGGCAATATTGATTGAGCAGGATTAGTCAAGTTATACTTGAAAACAGGTGACTTGGTTTAAGGTCATGACGTGCAGTGTCATCTTTCAATTATTGTTCTCTCACTTGTCCAGCATTGATTATTATTCACTTCACTTTTTTGCATACTTAACAATGCTGAATATGTTTTGATTGACGTACTTCAAAGAACTGGTCAATATAACAAATGTAATGATACTACACACATATGCCAATTTAAAGAAAAGCTACAAACTGTAGCTATATATGTGCAAAAGATCTTTTAGAAAGTTTCCTTCACAAACAACTCAGAATGTTCTTTGTTTCTTGCACAATGCATGACTTTTAAACAAGTCTCACAGATGAAGGGTTGGTAATTGGGTGTTTACATTATGAAAATGAAAATCCCTAGAGCATAGGTCACAAGTAAGCTCCCTGGTAACCCATGAGAAAATTGTTACTGTTAATAACATAAGTGGATACTAATCATATCCCGTAGGTATATTCAGTTTATATAAAATGGTAATTTTTATATATATGTTGGCTCCTGGTGTGAAGCCTCAACTGGTGGGAGTGCATATTGGGAATCTTTGGGAGCACAGCTGTGAAGTAGACACCAGCAGGTGAGGCTCTGTGCCCAGAGTGTACATTTGTAAAATTTCCCCATGTGAAAGAACTGAATACGGTTAAGTTAATTAGATAAAGAAGTATAAAAGATAGATGTTGGTTATGCAGCTGGAGGCAGTGGGAGTGCTGATTAATATATTGTTGCATTGCATAGGTTTCAAAAGTTTATACTGTGAACACTTTTTATCAAAGGAAAAATAATCCTTGTAATTATGGAAAATATTTATTTATATAACATCATCGCCTATGGTCTAAAGGGAGGCTATATGTTGGTAGTCCACATGTTTTATTGGGAAAGGTTTCCAATGACAAATAAATTTAATAAATACAAATGGACACTTTCTTAAAAACTTGGGATACATCTGAAGCGCAATAACTGTTAAATAATTTGATGCAATGATTCAATTCAAAGCCACGATAAAAAACCAAAATGTTCTTTCCCTTGTTGTCATGGCTTTGACTGCAGGGAAACTTTTAGTTTCTTAATTTGTGGCTCATGTTCATTGGTAGCAGTGTGGTTGCTGGGGGATATCGTTGTTTGGAAGGGGATTTTCCTCTCGTATTTGGGTGAAGGGAAGAATGCTGTTAGCAGGTTTATCTCATTCTAAATTTAACGGGAGACCTATGTAGGAGCCCTTAATTTCCTAGCTTCCCACCTCAGAACTGTGATCTCATGTGTATAGCAATTGTAACATGAAACATATCCACACAGCCAAGTGGACTTTGGAGGAGGGAAAAGAACAAAGAAAGAGGCTATATGAATTCAACTTGACTGTTTCCTGCATCCCATGTGACAAATCCAACTTGCCAAATTTAGCCATGTTTCTGTTTCTGGCATGAGTTAACACCATAGTTACATGGCTTGTGAGTGAAATCTTACACCTTAGCTTTGTCCAGTGTTGACAACTGTGGCTGTTAGAGTTTGAACATTCATTGCATTCTGCTATTCTCTTATATCAGCACAAAAATAATACATTGGGAAACTGTGAGGCAAATTTTCCTCTTTCACACTAGGGAGTTAAATAATTGCCTGAGCGGAAAGCACAGAAGAAAACATGCCCTAAAGCTCTTGACAATTATCTCACGGGCTGAACAATGCCGCATAAGGTGTATTTTTATATTTGTAAATAGCTGTAAAGTTTGGGTTTAGCAGTAATGTTTACATATTTTGAGAACTGGAAGGTACAATTTATCAAAATGTTCAGGGAGTTAAAATCCATTCATTATAAATATTCAAAATATAATTAGAAACTAATGGCCGCAATCTTTACCTGAGCATTGGGGTGGGTGCGTACGGGCCACGTAGGGGATCGCCATCCCAAAGTTTCCAACAGCGTGTTCTGCGCTGCGCGTTTAACTGAATTGGATCAATTGAATCAGTCATGTGTGTTTCCTAGTCAATTAAATGGAGCGATACTGATGACATCACCAATGATGCGCTTTCAGCGCAGATATTTAAAGGAGACTTGCACACAACCCAGTTGAAGGTTGTTGGAGGAGGCATAAAGGTGGTTGGGAGAGGTGACTATAACTATATTTCAACCAAATTTGTGTGAGTGCAAGAAAGGATGGAGTTACAGCAACAGGAGGCTGCGCTCAGGTTTTCGGATGCTTCCCTGGTCGTCCTGATCCAGGGGGTCAGAACATGCAGGGAGGTTCTATTCCCTGGTAGCACCGGTTGTTGGGCGCTGGCCTGAGTGTCTACTGTTTGCGGTGCCTCAGGCCTGTCCGGACTGCCCACAGTGACTGGGCTCTCCTCCACTTGGTTCCGGTGTTCGGTCACCCGTAGTGGAGTAAACGCTACGTCGTGTTCTTCCTCTGCTTCTTCTACGGGGTTGCTGAACCTCCTTTTAGTTTGATCCACGTGTTTGCGGCAGATTTGTCCATTGGTAAGTTTAACTACCAAAACCCTATTCCCCTCTTTGCCAATCACAGTGCCTACAAACCATTTGGGCCCTGCAGCATAATTAAAGACAAAAACAGGGTCATTGACATCAATACATCGCGCCCTCGCATTCCTGTCATGGTAGTCATATTGTGACTGACGCCTGCTCTCACTGATTTCTTTCATAGTAGGGTGTATAAGGGATAACCTGGTTTTGAGCGTCCTTTTCATTAGCAGCTCTGCAGGTGGAACCCCTGTGAGCGAGTGTGGTCGAGATCTATTGGCCAACAGGAGGCGTGATAAGCGGCTTTGTAGGGAACCCCCTTGGATTCTGAGCATCCCCTGTTTGATTATCTGCACTGCTCATTCAACCTGGCCGTTTGAGGCCGACTTGAACGGTGCCGTTCTGACATGGTTGATTCCATTGCCTGCCATGAAGTCCTGGAATTTAATGCTTGTGAAGCACGGGCCATTGTCGCTGACCAAGACACCCGGTAAACCATGGGCAGCGAACATTGTCGCTGACCAAGACACCCGGTAAACCATGGGCAGCGAACATTTCTACCGTGGCAGAGGATGTGCTTGAATTTAAAATGGCACACTCAATCCATTTGGAGTAGGCGTCTACTACAACCAAAAACATTTTTCCCATGAAAGGACCTGCGTAGTCCACATGGATGCGTGACCATGGCTTGGCAGGCCAGGACCAGGGGCTAAGGGGGGCTTCCCTGGGTGCGTTGCCCAGCTGAGCACACGTGTTGCACCTGTGAACACAAAGTTCCAGGTCTGCATCTATCCCTGGCCACCAAACATGTGACCTGGAAATTGCCTTCATCATGACAATGCCCGGGTGCTCATTGTGAATTGTGAAGTTCTGTGATAAACACCTCTCTGCCCATTTGGGACATGACTACGCGGTTTCCCCACAGTAGGCAATCGGCCTGAATCGAGAGTTCATCCTTGCGCCTACGAAACAGTTTAAATTCCTCAGGGCATGCCCCATACGTGGCTGCCCAGTCCCCATTCAGGACACATTTCTTAACTAAAGACAGTAGCGGGTCTTTATTTGTCCAGACTTTAATCTGACGGGCTGTCACAGGTGAGCCTTCGCTTTCGAAAGCTTCAACAGCCATAACCATCTCAGCATCGTGCTCAGTTGCCCCCTCAGTGGTGGCTAGTGGGAGCCTGCTGAGTGCATCGGCGCAGTTTTCAGTGCCCGGTCTGTGCCGAATTGTGTAGTCATAGGCAGCTAACGTAAGTGCCGACCTCTGTATGCGGGCCGATGCATTCGCATTTATGGCCTTGTTGTCGGCCAAAAGGGACGTTAGGGGTTTGTGATCTGTCTCCAGCTCAAATTTCCTGCCAAAAAGGTACTGATGCATTTTTTTACTGCATATACACATGCTAACGCTTCCTTTTCTACCATCCCATAGTCCCTTTCTGCCTGGGACAGACTTTTGGAGACATAAGCTACCGGCTGTAACTGACCATTGGCATTCACATGCTGCAACATATACCCGACCCCATAGGATGATGCATCGCACGTTAAAACAAGTTTCTTACACGGGTCATATAACGTTAACAGTTTGTTGGAGCATAACAAATTGCGTGCTCCATCAAAAGCCCTTTCCTGGCTGTCCCTCCCAGACCCAATCGCGACCTTTGCATAGGAGCAAGTGTAGTGGCTCGAACAGTGTGCTCAATTTGGGAAGAAAGTTACCAAAATAGTTCAGGAGCCCCAGGAACGAATGCAGCTCCGTCATGCGGGGTCTGAGTGGTCTCTGGATCGCTTCCGTTTTGGACGCAGTTGGTCTGATCCCATCTGCTGCTACCCTCCTCCCCAGGAATTCTACCTCTGGAACTAAGAAGACGCACTTCGCCTTTTTCAGTCGCAGCCCTACCCAGTCCAGTCTGCGTAGCACCTCCTCCAGGTTGTGGAGGTGTTCTTCAGTATCGCGACCCGTGATGAGGATGTCATCTTGAAAAACCACCGTCCTTGGAATTGACTTGAGGAGGCTTTCCATATTTTGCTGAAAGATTGCGGCGGCCAAACGAATCCCGAAAGGACATATGTTATACTCAAACAAACCCTTGTGTGTCGTGATGGTGGTCAGCTTCTTCGACTCACTCGCCAGCTCCTGGGTCATGTAAGCTGAGGTCAGGTCAAATTTTGAAAAAAGTTTGCCACCGGACAGTGTCGCAAAGAGGTCCTCCGCTCTCGGTAGCGGGTACTGGTCTTGGAGTGACACCCGATTGATGGTGGCCTTGTAATCGCCACATATCCTGATCGACCCATCCGCCTTGAGCACCGGCACAATCGGGCTCACCCAATCACTGAATTCGACTGGCGCGATGATGCCTCCCCTCAGCAGGCGGTCCAATTCGCATTCTATCTTTTCCCGCATCACGTACGGCACCGCTCTGGCCTTGTGGTATACTGGCCTGGCGTCCAGTTTATGTGGATCACTACCTTGGCCCCCATGAAAGTGCCGATGCCGGGTTGAAATAATGAGTCAAATTTGAACAGGACCTGTGAGCATGATACTCGCTCCACAGAAGAAATTGCATTGACATCGCCCCATTTCCAGTTCATGACAGCAAGCCAACTCCTCCCCAATAGTGCGGGACCGTCGCCCAGGACAATCCAGAGTGGTAACCTGTTCTTGGAATCTTTGTGGGTCACGACTACCATGGCGCTGCCTAGCACCGGAATGATCTCCTTTGTATATGTCCGTAGCTGTGCGTCAATCGGCAATAATTTTGGCCTCCTGGCCTTGGACACCCACAACCTTTCGAACTGTTTGATAGTCATCAGGGACTGGCTGGCCCCCGTGTCTAGCTCCATTAATACTGGGATGCCATTGAGGAGCACTTTCATCATTATCGGTGGCGTCCTGGTATATGAACTATATATGTGCTCCACATGAACTCGCTGACCTTCAGCTTCCAGCGATTTCCCCCAGTATACATTTGGCCTCGTATGGCTTACATTGGGCCCGTCCTCCTCGTACATCAACCTGGCTGCAGGCTTCCTGCTCATACGTGCCAAGTGGCCGCTGACGTTGCAGTTTCTGCAGGTATATTGCCGGTACCTGCAAGCTCTGGCTGGGTGTTTGCCTCCACACCTCCCGCATGAACTTGAGGCCCCGTTGTTGGAAACAAAAGGTCCATTACGAGTCGATCGTCTCTGACTGTCTCTGTGACTGTCCTTAAGCGCACCATTAACAAGTGTTGATGGCCCATTACTGGCCACATTGTCCATTGCGATGGCATGAATCGCCATTCAGCTAGCCATTGTCTCTATTGAATTCCCCCTTTGGGTTCGACTACATGCTGGGGCATGTCCGATTGCCCTTGCCTGCCTAGAGAACTGTGTGTCGTGTTAACAATGTTGACTCCCTGGTCGTTTGCTGCATTTGAGCCAAGATTTTTGTCATACATCATTCTGGTCTCCTTCTCCCCTGAGATAAATTTCTGGGCTATCAGAGCCGCCACGTCCAAGGTCAAGTCTTTGGTCTCAATCAGTTTCCTGAAAACCCCAGCGCGCGATGCCCTCAATAAAAACGTCTTGCAACATCTCCGCTTTGCATGCATCTGGAAATTTACATAGGCTCGCCAGTCGCCGGAGATCTGCCACGAAGTCTGGAATGCTGTGCCCTTTTTGCCGCTGGTGCGTGTAAAACCGGTGTCTCGCCATGTGCATGCTGCTCGCCGGTTTAAGGTGTTCCCCGATCAACTTACTGAGCTCTTCGGACGTCTTGTCCGCCGGCTTCCCTGGCGGTAGAAGGTCTTTCATCAGGGAGTACGTTCTGGATCCACAAACCATCAGGAGATGAGCCCTGCGTTTGTCAGCCAAATCCTGTCCCAACCATTCCTTAGTGACAAAACTTTGCTGTAGTCTCTCAATAAAGTCATCCCAATCATCACCAACACAGTACCTCTCTTCTGTGCTGCTAGTGGCCATGCTCGCATGGTTTAAATCCCAGTTTCTCGTCGTGAATTATATGTCCTTACTATTCAGTATAAATGCACACGAGGCCCATACTAGAGAGGAGGTCACTCTGTGACCAGTTACCTTTATTACCAAGACCTCAAAATGATGAAGGTGGGTGGATCTTCCCCTTTTATAACTGAAAGTCCAGGTCAGGAGTGTCTCCCACAAGTTCGCTCCTCGTGGTCAATGTTCTCAAGGTGTACAACTTAGGTCAACATGGGTTACAATGAGAGTTGAATACATGACACTCTTACTCAAAGTTCTCTTCTTTCCTTTCCTTCCTTGCAGGAGAAGAGAGCGCAGAACAACAGAGAGGGAGAGAACCGGAAATGCCCCTCCAATATACATGACTTTGACGCCAGCAGAGGAGGAGACGCTGGAATTAAGTGGAGTGGCAGACCTTCTGGCAGTGGGAGACAGAGAGAGGGGGATCTCCCAGCAACCTGGTGACAGAATTAAATATCCCACACGGCATGCAACGGTCATTCACGTGACTGATGTCAGCAGCCAGTGAAGTACCTTTATGTGCATAATGTTAATGTAACACATTCTTATCATAAGAGATCTAATTCATGTCTTTACTCTGCCACAGGTCCATCAACTGCCCCTCCACCCCCCACACTGTCCAGTTGAAGGAGGAAGATGACTCAGAGGAACCTCCATTCTCTGAGGGTGCACCATCACCAGACGGATGCGCACCCAGCACCAGCGCAGTAACGTGCACATTGGTGGGTCCTGTTGTTAATATGGATTCTTTTTCCCTCAATCTGTTTCAGCGAATACACTGACGCGAACACCTTGCCTTTTCTGTAAAGGACCTTTATTGAAGATTCTCCGGCCGGGACTTTTCAAGACAAAGGGACACTCTCAATCAGAGCCTGTTTACCTTCCCCTGGACAAGTCCCTTTACAGCGCAAAAAGCACAGTAGTTATACATTTTCAAAACAGAACACATTTGATTAGCACTTGGTCTATCCAATCCCTTTCTGCCTCCCCCCGAGTACGTCCAATGGCAGGCAAGAAAGTCTCCCAGTTAGGGCTGGTGTCAGGGTCAGGTTAGTTATAGCTTCGCTACACTGTCTTCCCTTATCAGTAAAGAACCCAATTAGTTTCCCTTCCTCCTTATCAGTAAAAGCCATTACTTTTCTCCTCCTATCTTGGATTGCTTTCTTTCTTTGTGCCACCTTGCATCTTTCTCATGACCCGTGTTTAACCTCAACCTCAACTCTTGGTAACCCCTTTTTTTTCTGTCGATTCTGCAGTTGTCTGCATCTTGACATTTCTTTAGCTATTTTCCCATGATTCCCTATTTCCATCCCTCTGCCACATTTACAATCCTTCTGTATCCATTCTCACTGTGAGACATAGACTAGTGTTGTCACCTGGTGTCCCACACATCACAATGAGCTAGAGTAGATGGTGGAGACAGGGACAGCAGTGGAGAGTCTTCACTGGAGGGCGCAGGAGGCTCCAAGCTCTATTCACCTGAATACAGTTGCTGAACCTCAGGGGCCATCAACAAAGTGGTTGATCTTGGAGGAGCAGCAACAAATGCACAAGGTTCTAGCAGATTTTCCAGCCGTGATGTATGCAATTGTACAGAGAATGGAGGAGTCCATCTCCAACATGAGCAGCACCATATCGTGGGCAATGGCGATGATGTGCTCCTCCATGGAAAGAATGGCCACCTGCATGGAGCAGCTAATGCACCAGTCGAACGAGAACATGCTTGCTGTGGACAACAGATTGCAGACTCTTATTGACCTCATCTTGAGGCGGGATACCAACGTAGACTTGGGTGTTCATCACCTCCCCTGATGTGCAACAAGATGCTCTCCAGCTCCTTGCTAGCAGGGAAGTGTGGGTGGCCCATGAGAGAGAAGCTGGTGAGTGGGGACATGGAAGTAGGGGCTCTAGTCAAAGAACTCACATCTCTCCCCCATTGCCTCCCCCTCAGTCAGAGCCGCACATGCTTCCTTGGATTCCGATGGCTGAGTCTGCTCCTGCAGAGTTGCAGGAGGAGCAGCCTTTGGCGGGGCCTTCAAAGGCTCTAAAACCCAGAGGACATCTGCCAAAAGTATCGAAGCCTTGCTTCTCGTAGAAGCACTCAGAAAGGAATAAGAAACAATCATAGATGCAAAAAGGTAAGCACATTGGTGTTTGCCAAAATGTTAGTGCTAAGTTTCAGTTCTATTTATGATGTACATAAATTTATTTCTTTACACCACTTTCTGATCTTGTCCATTTTTGTCTGCTACCTGGGAAGTGATTTTGTTACTTTGAATGATGAATGGTGTGACATTACTTAACCTCGATCAATAGGGGTTTGGGTGACAGGAATGGCTTGGTCATTGTAGGACTGCTTTGTGGTGTTGGTCGTGGCGGGAAGGTGGGGGGGGGGAGGCGGGGGGGATAGGTGGTGGGAGTTGGTACAGCATCTGGAAGCCATATGAGTGCACTGGTGCAAGTTAAATAAATCAGGACATTATGAGGCCATCCCGGGTCTCCCAGGCAGCAATATGCACTGCTGCTGGTTCCATCTCCACCTCAGATTCCTCCTCTGCCTCCTCCTGGTGTTGCACCTGCTCCACCTTCTCCGAAGAGGCTGTGCGCTCTGTGCCTTGCTCCTCCTACAGCTCCAATCCTCACTGCTGCGCTATGTTGTGCAGCACGCAGCATACGACGATGTTTCTGGAGACTCTGGTTAGTGCCTATTGAAGGGTTCCTCCAGATCTGTCAAGACATCTGAAGCGCATCTTCATCATGCCAATTGTTTTCTCTCTGACACATCTGGTGGACATATGGCTGTCATTATAGCACTTCTCGGCCTCATTGCTTGGCCTCCTCAATGGTGTCATCAACCACGTCTTCAGTGGATAGCCCTTGTCTCTAAGCAGCCAGCCAGCAAATCTGTTTGGAGGAGTGAAGAGCTGAGGGAGGGAAGACTGGCACAGGATGAAAGAGTTATGGCAGCTCCCTGAGAATCTGGTGCACACATACATGATGATCTTTTTATGTTTGTAGATGAGCTGCACATTGAGGGAGTGGAAGCCCTTATGATTCACGAATAGTCCTGGGTGATCTGGGGTGCCTTGATGGCCACATGTGTGCAGTTGATAACTCCCTGCACCAGCCAGAGCCGCAAAGCCATTTGCATCATCAGTGCCAAGTTTGCATACATGACTGATTAGTGAAACATGGCATCGATGCATCTGTGGGTGGCCGACTGCAAGATCCTGCAAATATCTGCCGCAGATTCTGGAAGGAGCCTGAGACAAAGAAGTTGAGAGCGGTGGTGACTTTGACAGCTACTGATAAGGATTGTCTACCAGGTCCTCTGGGCAGTAGGTCTTGTTCCAGGAAGCTACAAATGTTTGTGACAACCTGGCATGATAGCCTGAGGCTCCTGATGCACTGCTGCTCAGTCATGTTCAGGAAGCTCATCCTCTGCCTGTTCACCCTGTGTTGGGGTATTGCCTCTGGCGCGGTGCACCCTTGTGCTGATCCTCTCTGCTGTGGAACATCAGGTCGGTGAGGAGAAGGCTGCTGGTATGATTGCTGCTGCTGCTGGTGTGGCTGGTGTTGTTGGTGCTGGGGCTCATCTTGATCTGAATCTGAGGTCCAAGGTGAGATAGCATAGACAGCACCCATGATGATGTCATAGATGCCTGGTAAAGTGGAGATCAGAGGCACAATCCTCGAATGTACTGAGAGTGAATAGCAATGTGGTGAGAGTGGTTCTGAGTTGCAGAAATCACCTGCAAATTCCCGAAAGCAAACTCTTTGCACAAACTGGTGTCAGCCAGAGCCTTTCTCTTAGGCAAGGAAGCAGGTGTAAGGTGTGAGCATTTATGTGGTTTTTCCAACTGTCACTTAATGGACTTGTACAATGGCCACTGAGTTCCTGCCTCCACTTCACAGGCAAGCTTCCCAAGGTGCATGAATCCCGTGCGCAACCTCACGCTAAAAACGCTGTTAAGGGTCACTCAATGAGCAGTTAACAACTTCAATGAGGTCGCTCGCCTCTCCCGAGCGGGTCCTTGGTGAGCTTCAAAATGCGCCCCAGTTAAACGCGTAAGTTGGTGGGATGATGACTGGTTCCCAACGCACTGTCAAGTTCAGCGCTTTTAACTGCTGACCCGCTTCCAAACTTACACGCTTTGCAATGTGAAAGTTCCAGCCTATATATCCTGTCCCTTTTCCATTCACAAGTCCTATGTCAACAGTGTTTTCCATAGTAATTGTGTCCATATCAGGTGACGACTGCCCTGCCATATTTTAGTAGGAATTCCCCATTAATAAGAACATAAAAACGTAAGAAATAGGAGCAGGAGTAGGTCATATGGCTCCTCGAGCCATTTAATATCATGGCTGATCTGATCATGGCCTCAACTCCACTTCCTTGCCCGATCGCCATAACCTTTGACTCCCATTCAAAAATCTGTCTATCTCCACCTTAAGTATATTCCAATGACCCAGCCTCCATAGCTCTCTGGGGCAGAGAATTCCAAAGATTCATGACCCTCTGAGAGAAGAAATTCCTCCTCATTTCCGTTTTAAATGGGTGACCCCTTATTCTGAAACTATGACCCCCCCTACGAGGGGAAACATCCTCTCTTCATCTACCCTGTCAAGCCCCCTCAGAATCTTATACGTTTCAATAAGATCACCTCTTATTCTTCTAAACTCCAATGAGTATAGGCCCAACCTGCTCAACCTTTCTTCATAAGACAACCCCATCATCTCAGGAATCAACCTTGTGAACCTTCTGTGAACTGCCTCCAATGCAAGTATATCCCTCCTTAAATAAGGAGACCAAAACATTAGGCAGTACTCCAGGTGTGGTCTCACCAACGCCCTGCACAGTAATGTGAAAAGCCTGTGGTTCTGTACTTCCATGTTCCATGTTCTGGCCAGTAGGTGGCATTGTGCAGCAGATTTATGATCCGTCATCTGAAAATAGTTTTACATCTACTGTTTTTTCTCAGTAACTGTAATGTTTTACTTTCTAAACTAATTGCTTGTACAAAAATACACAGAAAGTTGTTAAAGGAAACTTAGAAAGAGACTCGAGATTTAGGAGCCAAAATTGTCCCTTTTTGCCCCATTAACGCCTCTGTGGTGCATTAATGGAGAGCAATGGATTTATCGCCCAGACGAGGGGGCTGATAGCGCCTCCCGATAAATTGCCCTGGAGGTTTTCGGGGCGCTGTCCCAGTAGCGCCACACCCTGCGATTATTGGCCCGAGCCGGCGCACGCCCAGCGATGACGTCCTCTCCGTGCGCGCCGACCCCTTACCGACCCGTGCTGACCCTTTTGCACCCCGCAGGGGAAATTACCCTGTGAGCCGTGAAGCCCTCATGGGGCCCACAAAGCTGGCGGACATCCGCCGCCGGGGAGTCCCTTAAAGGGGTGGCCTTTAGTGCTCAGGGCCAGCATTTTATTTTGTCAGCTGACTCTTGCGTCGGCCCGACAATGGTGGCCCTCACATCGACCGGATCGGCATCAGGCAGCCCAGCACGCCGTTTTGGGTGCCAGGCCACTAGCCCGGTTGACTGCAACCCTGGTGGCCCAATGGCAGCCACCAAAGGGCCTGCGGAGTGCACAGCGGCCCTCCCCTTTAAATGGAGGGGAAAGATTTGTAGCTCATCAGTGCTCCACGTAGAGCTGGATTCCTGAGCACAATGCTGGACTGAGTGCCGCGCTCCTGCCCCGGGAACGCCCCATCAAGGAAGCTGAGTGCCGGAGTCAGAGCTCCACTTCCTTTGAGGGGCGCACGGCCCAATTCCGCATCAGGGGCGGGACTTCCGGGCCGGGCGATAAAGTCCCGGCCCCAGAAGATTACCAGACCCAATCGGGGCAATGGGCAATTTTGCCCCCTTAATTCTTAGAGCATTCATTTCAGATAAGTGATGAACAATGTTCCCTCTTATTTTTATTTTTGGTGCACAGTCTTTATAAGTTTATTGTGCGGTATCTTTTCCAGGGGAACAGCTGGTGAGCAGCCTACGCTGGACCTCCCAATTGATGCAGGTCCACACGCCTGCGCAGAATCGGGGAAACGTTGGTGATGAAGTTCTATAAATATACTATAACTGCTTTTCTCCTACAACAACAAACAGAGTGGGGCTGTGTAAGAGGCCAGAGTTGAGGAATACAGAGTGCTCGGAGGGTTGTTGGGCTGGAGGAGGTTATTATCATCATCAACAAGAAACAAGCCAACAAAAATAACAAAAGCCCAAACAAGAAGCATTTATATAGTGTTTTTAATGTGGAAATAAATCCCAAGCTGCTTCACAGAAACATAACCAGATAACAACTTCCATCAAACCAAAGAAGGAAAAATTACGAGGGGTGACAAAAAGCTTGCTCAAACAGGCAGGTTTTGAGAAGGGTCTAAATTTGTGCATTAAAAATTTCAGTTATCAAAAAAGAGAGGCAAAAGTCCTGAAATTCCGCAAAGGTTCTCCTGATTGCTTGCTGTAACTTTGGCGGGAGATTGGCAGAACCTCCATGCAAACAGCAAAGATTGCTAAAAACAACCATTTATACCATTTCTCTGGGGATTTCCTCCATCCCCCTCTCAGGACATGGTGAGAGACCAGGAGAATCTCTTTGGAGTATTTAAGCCAAATTTTGTTTCGAAAGTACCTTGTGTTCACTTTATTGATTCATCAATAAAGTGAACACAAAATGTTGCCACAGGATTCTCCCGTTATAACATTTTTAAATAAGGGCCTTGATCCTCCACCCTTCCTCTGCCAATTACTGGACCTGGGTGAGAAATGGATTAGGGGCCTGTTCCAAATGGACGTGCGTATGTGTACATGCCACATGTGCAAACAATGGAAGATTAGCAAAAGGTAGCTTGCTTATATTATAGAATCATACAAATTTACAGCACGGAAGGGGGCCATTTCAGCCCATCGTGTCCGCGCCGGCCGACCAAAAGCTATCCAGCCTAATCCCACTTTCCACTCTTCATCCGCAGCCCTGTAGGTTACGGCACTTTAAGTGCACATCCAAGTAAATTTTAAATGTGGTGAGGGTTCCTGCCTCTAGCACCCTTTCAGGCAGTGAGTTCCAGATCTCCACAATCCTCTGGGTAAAGAAATTTCCTCTCATATCTCCTCTAAACCTCCACCAAATTACTTTAAATCTATACCCCCTGGTTGTTGACCGCTCTGCCAAGGGAAACAGGTAATTCCTATCCACTCTATCTAGGCCCCCCATAATTTTATACACCTCAATCAGGTCTCCCCTTAGCCTCCTCTGTTCCAAAGAAAACAGACCCAGTTTTCCTCATCTAACTCTGAGAGGTCGAGAGGTCGGGAGGTCTGAGGAGCAGGAGGCCCGAAGGTCGGTGAGGATTTCTATTCTGATGAGTCGGGAGATTGGTGAGTCGGGAGGTCAGCGAGTCGATAAGGCCCTGAGGTTGGCGAGTCGGTGAGTCGGGAGGTCGGCGAATAGGTAGGCCCTGTGAGATCGGCGAATCGGTAGGCCCTGTGAGGTAGGCGAGTCGGCAGTTCGGAGACCGGGTGTTCGGAGGCTTCGGAGGTCAGTGAGGTGAGTTGGTAAGTAGCTCTCTTTTCTCTATTTTTTTTTAGGTTGGAATTTCGGAGGCCGAGAGGTCAGGAGGCCACAGAGGTCAGTGAGTTTGTGAGGCCACGGAGGTCGGTGAGGTGAGTTGGTAAGTAGCTCTCATTTCTCTATTTCTTTTTAAGTAGATTTTAGACTAGATAAGACTAACTAGAGGAATGGCAGTGCAGCTCAGTCCCATGGAGTGCATATCCTGTGCCATGTGGGAAGTCCTGGACGCTTCGCGAATCCTAGAGAACCATGTGTGCAGGAGATGACTCCAGTTTCAACTGCTTGAGCTACGCGTTTCGGAGCTGGAGCAGCGGGTGGAGTCAATAAGGTGCATCCGTGAGGCTGAGAACTATGTGGAGTCAGAGGAAATGTATTAGCATGGATAGAGAATTGGCTGGCGAACAGAAAGCAGAGAGTCGGGATAAATGGGTCCTTTTCGGGTTGGAAATCGGTGGTTAGTGGTGTGCCACAGGGATCGGTGCTGGGACCACAACTGTTTACAATATACATAGATGACCCGGAAGAGGGGACAGAGTGTAGTGTAACAAAATTTGCAGATGACACTAAGATTAGTGGGAAAGCGGGTTGTGTAGAGGACACAGAGAGGCTGCAAAGAGATTTGGATAGGTTAAGCGAATGGGCTAAGGTTTGGCAGATGGAATACAATGTCGGAAAGTGTGAGGTCATCCACCTTGGGAAAAAAAACAGTAAAAGGGAATATTATTTGAATGGGGAGAAATTACAACATGCTGAGGTACAGAGGGACTTGGGGGTCCTTGTGCCAAAAAGTTAGTTTGTAGATGCAGCAGGTAATCAGGAAGGCGAATGGAATGTTGGCCTTCATTGCGAGAGGGATGGAGTACAAAAGCAGGGAGGTCCTGCTGCAACTGTATAGGGTATTGGTAAGGCCGCACCTGGAGTACTGCGTGCAGTTTTGGTCACCTTACTTAAGGAAGAATATACTGGCTTTGGAGGGGGTACAGAGACGATTCACTAGGCTGATTCTGGAGATGAGGGGGTTACCTTATGATGATAGATTGAGTAGACTGGGTCTTTACTCGGAGTTCAGAAGGATGAGGGGTGATCTTATAGAAACATTTAAAATAATGAAAGGGATAGACAAGATAGAGGCAGAGAGGTTGTTTCCACTGGTCGGGGAGACTAGAACTAGGGGGCACAGCCTCAAAATACGGGGGAGCCAATTTAAAACCGAGTTGAGAAGGAATTTCTTCTCCCAGAGGGTTGTGAATCTGTGGAATTCTCTGCCCAAGGAAGCAGTTGAGGCTAGCTCATTGAATGTATTCAAGTCACAGATAGATACATTTTTAACCAATAAGGGAATTAAGGGTTACGGGGAGAGGGTGGGTAAGTGGAGCTGAGTCCACGGCCAGATCAACCATGATCTTGTTGAATGGCGGAGCAGGCTCGAGGGGCTAGATGGCCTACTCCTGTTCCTAATTCTTATGTTCTTATGTTCTTATGTTCTTATGTAGCATGTTTCAGGAGGTGGTTACCCCGCAGCTTAAAGGCGTGCAGGGGAAGTGGGTGACCACTAGGCTTAGTAAGAATGCTAGGCAGGTAGCGCAGGAGTCCCCCCCGTGAGTCCATCTCACTTTCAAACCAATATTTACTTCTGAGTATTGGTAAGGACGATGGTACCTCTGAGGAGTGCAGCCAGAGCCAATTCCAAGGCACCACAGGTGGCTCAGTTGCACAGGGGGGAGGAACGAAGAACAAAAGATCCCTAGTGATAGGGGATTCTATAGTTAGGGGAACAGACAGGCGTTTCTGCGGCCGTAGACATGACTCCCGAATGGTTTTGTGCCTCCCTGGTGCCAGGGTCAAGGATGTCACAGAGCGGACGCAGAGCATCCTGGAGGGGAGGGTAAACAGCTAGAGGTTGTGGTCCATATCGGGACCAACGACATAGGTAAAGTAAGGGATGAGGTCCTACAGGAAGAATTCAGGGAGTTAGGAAGAAAATTAAAGGGTAGGACCTCAAAGGTAGTAAACTCCGGGTTACTACCGGTGCCACGTGCTAATGAGTATAAGAATAGAAGGATAGAGAGGATGAACACGTGGCTGGAAGGTTGGTGTAGGAGGGAGAGCTTTAAATTCTTGAGGCATTGGGACCGCTTCTGGGGGAAATGGGACCTGTACAAACCGGACGGATTGCACCTCAACAGCGTCGGGACCAATATCCTCATGGGGAGTTTTGCTAGTGCTGTTGAGGAGAGTTTAAACTAGCTTGGCAGAGGGATGGGAACCTGAGAATGAATTCAAAAGGGAAGGAAGCAAAGCTGAAGTTGGATAGCAAGAATCTAGAAAGATAATCTGTAAGACATAGGAAACAGGGTTTAGTATGTAGGAAGCAAGGAGGTCTTCCTTTGCTGAATGGTATATACTTTAATGCAAGGAGTATAGCGAGTAAGGCAGATGAGCTAAGAGCACAGGTAGACACTTGGGAGTATGACATTATAGCCATTACAAAAACATGGCTGAAAGAGGGGCAGGTTTGGCAGATCAATATTCCTGGCTACAGGATTTTTAGACAAGATAGAGAGGGGGGTAAAAAGTGGGGGGGAGGGCGGGTTGCGGTACTGATTAAAGAAAATATTACAGCGGTGACGAGGGATGATATGTTAGAGAGATCATCAAATGAGGCCATATGGGTCAAATTGAAAAATAAAAAGGGTCGATCACACTGCTGGGCATGTATTATAGACCCCCAAACAGTGGGAGGGAGATAGAGGAGCAAATATGTAGGAAAATTGCTGTGAAGTCCAAAAACCATAAGGTATTAATAGTAGGGGATTTTAACTATCCAAATATTGATTGGGACAAATTTAGTGTGAAGGGTATAGAGGATGTGGAATTCTTGAAATGCATTCAGGAGAACTTTTTTAGTCAGTATGTAGCAAGCCCAACACGGGAGGGGGCGGTCTTGGATTTAGTTTTGGGGAATGAAGCTGGGCAGATTGAAGAGGTATTAGTGGGAGAGCACTTGGGTGCCAGTGACCATAATTCAGTCAGATTCAAGTTGGTTATGCATAAGGACAAGAATAGGCCTGGAATAAAAGTTCCGAATTGGGGAAAAGCTAATTTTGCTAAGTAAAGGAGTGATTTGGCCATGGTGGATTGGAAACAGCTACTTGTGGGTAAATCAGTGTCGGAACAGTGGGAGACATTTAAGGAGGAGATGCGGAAGGCTCAGGCCAAACATGTGTCCTTAAAGAAAAAGGTTGGGATAAATAATTCTAGAGCTCCCTGGATGTCTAGGGACTTACAGGGGAGGATAAAGAAAAAAAAGGGATGCTTCTGTCATATATCAATGGCTAAATACTATAGAATCTTTAGAGGAATATAGAAAGTTAAGAGGCAAATTAAAAAGGATATTAGGAATGCTAAGAGAGAGCATGAGAAATTCTTGGCCAGCAAAATTAAGGAAAACCCTAAGATGTTCTGTAAATATATTAAGAGTAAGAGGGTAACTAAAGAAAGGGTAGGGCCTATTAGAGACCATGAGGTTAATCTTTGTGTGGAGGCAGAAGATGTTGGGAGGGTTCTTAACGAATACTTTGCATGTTTTCACAAAGGAAAGGGGCAATGCAGATACTGCTATCGAGGAGAAGTGTGATATTCTGGATGAAATAAACCTAAAGAGAAAGGAAGTATTAAGGGGTTTAGCAGCTTTGAAAGTAGATAAGTCCCCAGGCCCGGATGAAATGCATCCCAGGCTGTTGAGAAAAGTAAAAGAGGAAATAGCAGAGACCGTGACCATCATTTTACAGTCCTCTTTGGATCTGGGCATGGTGCTGGAGGATTGGAGGACTGCTAATATAGTACCCTTGTTTAAGAAGGGAGAAAGGGACAGGCCGAGTAATTACAGGCCTGTCAGCCTTAACCTCAGTGGTGGGAAAATTATTGGAAAAAAATGCTGAAAGACAGGATAAATCTGTATTTCGAAAGGCAAGGATTAATTAGGGACAGTCAGCATAGATTTGTTTAGGGAAGATCGTGTCTGACTAACCTGATTGAATTTTTTGAGGGGGTAACCAAGAGGGTCGATGGGGGTAGTGTGTACTATGTAGTATATATGGACTTTAGTAAAGCTTTTGATAAGGTCCCACATGGTAGACTGGTCATGAAGGTTAAAGCCTATGGGATACAGGGCAAAGTGTCAAGTTGGATCCAAAATTGGCTTGGAGGAAGGAAGCAAAGGGTAATGATTGATGGATGTTTTTATGACTGGAAGGAAGTTTCCAACGGGGTTCCGCAGGGCTCAGTATTGGAACCCTTGCTTTTTGTGGTATATATCAATGATTTAGATTTGAATATAGGGAGTATGATTCAGAAGTTTGCAGATGACACTAAAATTGTCTGTGTGGTTGATATGAAGAGGAAAGTCATGGGCTGCGGGAGGATATCAATCTACTGACCTGGTGGACAGAGCAGTGACAAATGGAATTTAATTCGGAGAAGTGAGAGGTGATGCAATTTGGAAGAGCTAATAAGGAAAGGGTATAAGCGGTAGACCACTTAATAGTGTAGATGAACAAAGGGACCTTGGAGTGCTGGTCCACAGATCCCTGAAAGTAGCAGGCCAAGTGGATAAGGTGGTTAAGAAGGCATACAGAATGCTTGTCTTTATTGGCCAAAGCATAGAATATAAGAGCAGGGAGGTTATGCTTAAATTGTATAATACTTTGGTTAGGCCATTGGAGTATTGGGTGTAATTCTGGTCGCCATATTATAGGAAGGACATGATTGCACTAGAGAGGGTGCAGAGGAGATTTACTAGGATGCTGCTTGGAATGGAGAATATTAGTTATGAGGACAGATTGGATAGGCTAGGTTTGTTCTCATTGGAACAGAGGAGGTTGAGAGGAGACTTCATTGAGGTGTACAAAATATTGAGGGGCCTGGACATAGTGGATAGTAAGGGTCTATTTCCATTGGTGGAGGTGTCTATTACGAAGGGGCATAGTTTGAAGGTGGTTGGTGGAAGATTTAGAGGGGATTTGAGGGGTGGCTTCTTTACACAGAGGGTTGTGGGGATCTGGAACTCGTCACCTGGAAGAGTGGTGGATGCAGAAACCCTCACCAATTTTAAGAGATGGTTGGATGGACACTTAAAGTGCCGTAACCTGCAGGGTTATGGACCTAGACCTGGGTAATTGGGATTAGACTGGATGACCTTTTGTTGGACGGAGCAGATATAATGATAAGTATTGCAGGGAATAGAATATGGCCAGGGTGATCTCCTGGACTAGTTTCTATCGCCTGGATGAGTCGGAGAGGAATTTTCCCAGATTTTTTCTCCAAAATTGGCCTGGGGTTTTTATCTGGTTTTTGCCCCTCCCAGGAGATCGCATGGCTCTGGTTGGGGTGGGGTGGACTGTAGAATGTTTTAGTGTTGCAATTGTGGTGAGGCGGATTGGTAGGGCTGGGTGCTCTTTGCCTTTCCGTCATTGTTCATAGGTTTATATGTAACCTTTAAAGCTGCTCACCAAGGGCCATGTGGCTCTTTGTCAGCCGGCGCGGACACGATGGGCCGGAATGGCCTCCTTCTGCGTTGTAAATTTCTATGTTTCTATATTTTTATTTCCAATCTTTCCTCATTGCCAAAATTCTCCAGTCCAGGCAACATTCTTGTAAATCTCCTCTGCACCCTTTCCAGTGAAATAATATCTTTCCTGTAATGCGGTGAGCAGAACTGCACACAATACTCCAGCTGCAGCCTAACCAGTGTTTTATACATTTCTAGCATAATCTCCTTGCTCTTGTATTCCATGCCTTGACTAATAAAGGCAAGTATTCCATATACCTTCTTAACCACCTTCTCTACCTGACCTGCTTCCTTCAGGGATCTGTGGACCTGCACACCAAGGTCCCTTTGTTCCTCTACATTTTTCAGTATCGTACCATTTAATGTGTATTCCCTTGCCTTGTTAAACCTCTCCAAATGCATTACCTCACACTTATCCGGATTGAATTCCATTTTCCACTGTTCTGCCCACCTGACTATGATCAACCACACAGTCTATTTTAGTGTCATCTGCAAACTTCTTAATCATACCCCCAACAATTAAGTCCAAGTCATTGAAATATATCACAAGAGCAAGGGACCCAGCACTGAGCCCTGCGGAACCCCACTGGATACAGCCTTCCAGTCACAAAAACACCCATCAACTATTACCCTTTGCTTCCTGCCTCCGAGCCAATTTTGGATCCAAGTTGCCACCTTGCCCACGATCCCATGGGCAATTACTTTCGTGACCAGTCTGCCATGTGGGACTTTATCAACAGTCTTGCTAAAATCCATATACACTAAATCATATGCACAACATTGACCCTCCTGGTTACCTCCTCGAAAAATTCAATCAAGTTAGTCAGACACAACATTCCCTTGACAAATCTATGCTGACTGCCCTTGATGAATCCATGTCTTTCCAAATGAAGATTTATCCTGTCCCTCAAGATATTTTCCAATAATTTCCCCACCACCGAGGTTAGGTTGACTGGCCTGTAATTACTCGGTCTATCCCTTTCTCCCTTTTTAAACAAAGGTACAACATTAGCAGTCCTCCAGTCCTCCGACATCACACCTGTAGTAAGAGAGGATTGGAAAATGATGGTCAGAGCCTTTACTATTTCTTCTTTTGCTTCTCTTACCAGCCTGGGATATATTTCATCTGGGCCTGGGGATTTATCCACTTTCAAAGCTGTTAAGCTACTTAATACTTCCTCTCTCACTATGTTTATCTCATCTAATGTTTCACACTCCTCCTCCGTCATTGCAAAGTCTGCAACGCCCCTCTCTTTTGTGAAAACATATGCAAAGTATTCATTAAAAATCTTACCCACATCTTCTGCCTCCACACACAGATTTCCTTTATGGTCTCTAATAGGCCCCACTCTTTCTCTAGTTATCCTCTTAATGTATTTATAAAACATCTTTGGGTTACCTTTTTTTCTTTATCTTACCCTTGACATCCAGGGGGCTCTAGATTTGTTACCCCACCCTTTTTTTTAAGGAAACATACTTGCTCTGTAGCCTCAGGATCTCCTCCTTGAACGCCTCCCACTGCTCTGACAGTGATTTACTATCAAGTAGCTGTTTCCAGTCCACTTTGGCCAAGTCCCATCTCATCTCAGCAAAATTGGCTTTACCCCAATTGAGAACTTGATTCCTGGTCCACCTTTGTCCTTTTCCATAACTACCCTAAATCTTTCTGAATTATGATCAATAGCACCAAAATGCTCTCCCACTGATACCCCTTCCACCTGCCCCTCTTCATTCCCCAAAACCAAGTCTAGAACTTCCCCCTCCCTTCTTGGCTTGTTACATACTGGCTAAAGAAGTTCTCCTGAATGCATTTTAGGAATTTTGTACCCTTTGTATCATTCACACTACCTTTTTTCCAGTTAATATTAGGATAGTTGAAATCCCCCACTATTACAGCTCTATAGTTTTTGCACTTCGCAGCAATTTGCCCACATATTTGTTCTCCTATCTCCCTCTGACTGCTTGGGGGTCTATAGTACACTCCCAGTAGTGTGATCTCCCCTTTTTTGTACTTTAATTCAACCCATATGGCCTCATTTGGTGACTCCTCTAACATATCATCCCTTTTTGCAGCTGTAATTGTTTCTGTAATCAATACTGCAACCCCCCTTCCTTTTTTACCCCCCTCTCTATCCCATCTAAAACCCTGTAACCAGGAATGTTGAGCTGTCATACCTGCCCTTCTTTCAGCCATGTCTCAGTAATAGCTATAATATCATATTCCCAAGTGTCAATCTGTGCTCTCAGCTCATCTACCTTATTTCCTACACTCCTTGCGTTGAAGTATATACCATTTAGTATTTCCAAACAACCCTGTTGTCTATTTTCCAGCCTATGGTTCCTTTGTCTTCCAAATTCACTTTCTACTTCTACTTCTCTGCTGCCGAATTCCAGCTTTGTTTCTCTCCCCACTGAATCTATTCTCCGGTTCCCATCCCCTTGCCAAACTAGTTTAAACCCTCCCCAATAGCACTAACAAAACCTCCTGCGAGGATACTGGTCCCGGCTCTGTTGAGCTGCAACCCGTCCGTCTTGTACTGGTCCCACCTCCACCAGAAACGGTCCCAATGCCTCAGGAATCTAATGCCCTCCCGCCTGCACCATCTCTCCAGCCATGCATTCTTCTTTTCTATCCTTCTATTTCTGTACTCACTAGCTCGTGGCACTGGCAGTAATCTGCAAATTACTATCTTTGAGGTCCTGCTTTTTAATCTCTGTCCTAGCTCCCGAAACTCTGCCTACAGGACCTCATCCCTCTTTCTACCTATCATTGATACTGATATGGACCACGACCTCTGGCTGTTCTCCCTCACCCCCCAGAATGTCTTGCAGCTGCTCGGTGACATCCTTGACCCGGCACCGGGGAGGCAACATACCATCCTGCAGTCACATCTGCGGCCACAAAAACGCCTATCTGTTCATCGA
The DNA here is from genome assembly GCF_044704955.1 of Pristiophorus japonicus. NCBI lineage: Eukaryota > Metazoa > Chordata > Chondrichthyes > Pristiophoridae > Pristiophorus > Pristiophorus japonicus. Next base: position 259,198,712 of record NC_091978.1, on the reverse strand, counting down.
CTATCGAATCCCCTACCACTATTGCTCTTCCATTCTTCTTCCTCCCCCCTGTGCAGCTGAGCCACCCGTGGTGCCGTGGACGTGGCTCTAGCTGCACTCCTCAGCGATGTCATCGCCTTCACCAGTACTCAGAAGAGAATACTGGTTGGAGAGCGAGATGGACTCAGGGGACTCCTGCACTACCTGCTAGTACTCCTCTTCTGTCTGGTGGTCACCCATTTCCTCTCTGCCTGCACTCTTAAGCTGCGGGGTGACCACCTCCTGAAACGTGCTATCCTTGAAATTCTCAGTCTCGCGGATGCACCACAGTGACTCCAGCCGCCGCTCAAGCTCCGAAACACGGAGACACCTCCTGCACATGTGGTCAGCCAGGCTGCGCGAAACATCCAGGACTTCCCACATGCCACAAGATGTGAACTCCATGGGACTGAGCTGCCCTGCCATGCTTCTAGTTAATAGACTTTCTTCCCCTCGTCTCCGAATTCCCACTCTTTCCAAATTCCCAAATGAACCACTCTATTTAAGCGCACTCCGTTTAATACTGCTCTGTGCAGACCACCTTGTGCATTTTATTTCTCTGACAGTAATCACCTGTCAGGTATTTTTTTTAATATATAATTAAAAAATTATGATACAACATGCAAAATCATTGAGGAAAGTACAAATAGTAAAATTTATGTTAGTGTAAATGTAGAATGAAATAATACATAATGTCAATGAACAATCCCCTCCAGCAGTCAAAATGTAAGATTACAGGCAAATATCAAAGGTTACTAATTATGCCTCTTGGTCCCAGAAGACCTGATGTGCAATATGCATAATGTGGATTTTCCATTCTGACTTGCCGTTTGCTATATTTAGCTTGTTCTGTCAAATTAGGGGAGAAAAATAATTCACCTTGTGTTTGTGAAAGGGGATCAAAATTGACATTTGGATGACCAATTGCCATTCTATATTTGTAATTTGGAGCACATCTCATCGGTCATTTACCCTCATCCTTGACAAACAATTGAAGGCTCGATTTGGAATTGAGCTTTGCATAAGGTGTAACCGAGCATGGCTAATATGTGTTACATGTGTGCTGCCAACTGCTTGATTTGATTTCTGTATTAAGATTCATTTCCAAAGTTCCCTTCAAACGCCTGGAGACCCATGGCACGCCATTCGAAGAATCATTCAGTCACAAGCTTCCTTCTCATTTATTTCAGCCCATGAATATGTTAAACTTGGGACAGCTGATAATTTTCAAGTTTCTTCCCCAGTGAGGAGGTGATTTCATTTGCACACTATTGTGTATCTGTAAAGCATTCACTCCCATGTTCCGCGATCAGGGAGCGCATCTCCTGAAGTCCCAAGGGATCCTAGCATCCCTTGGGAGCACTGTATATAAGCTGGCCCCAAAGGCCTGTTCCACACTCTGGAGTGACTTAATAAAGACTGAGGTCACTGTTACTTTAATCTCCCTGTGCGCAGTCGCATCTGTGTTAGGAACACAATCACTGGCGACGAGTATACGAATCCAACGCAAAGATGCAGCAAACTGTGGGCATCCTAGAGAAGTTCTCGGATGGTGAGGACTGGGAAGCCTATGTCAAATGGCTAGACCAGTACTTTGTAGCCAACGGGCTGTACGAAGAAGGAAGCGCTGCAAAAAGGAGAGCGGTCCTCCTCACGGTCTGCGGGGCACCGACCTACAGCCTCATGAAGAATCTTCTGGCTCTGGTGAAACCCACAGGTAAATCATGTGTAAACTGGTTCGGGAGCATCTTAACCAAGGGAGAGCGTGCTGATGGCGAGGTATCGGTTCTACACGTGCCAGCGATCTTGAAGTGGCGAGCTACGCCGCTGAGCTAAGGCGATTTGCAGGACAATATGAGTTTGATGGCTACCTGGAGCAGATGCTCAGAGACTTTTTTGTACTGGGTATTGGCCACGAGACCATCCTACGAAAACTTTTGACTGTAGAGACACCGACCCTCAGTAAGGCCATTGCGATAGCAGAGGCGTTTATGTCCACCGGTGATAACACCAAACAAATCTCTCAGCACTCAAGTTCATAAATTAACTGGAACTGTGTTTGTGAGCAAAAATGTACAGGGCAGAAACCACGAGTCTGCAACTGCCAGCAGGTCTCAGGTGACCCAGATGACTCAGAGTCCGCAACAAAGGATGAATGCAAGGCAATTCACACCTTGTTGGCATTGTGGAGGCTTCCATTCAGCCTATTCATGCCGCTTCAAAGGGTATGTTTGCAAGAGCTGTGGAACAATGGGGCACCTCCAATGAGCTTGCAGACGAGCTGCAAGCTCTGCAAAACCTGCTAACCACCACGTGGCAGAGGAAGATCGGTCCATGGTGGATCAAAGAAATTTCAAGCCTCAGAGAGAAGAGGCAGATGCTGAAGTACACAGGGTGCACACATTTTTGACAAAATGTCCACCTATAATGCTAAATGTAAAATTGAATGGCTTACCCGTAGCCATGGAACTGGACACTGGTGCTAGCCAATCCATCATGAGTAAAAAGATGTTTGAGAGACTGTGGTGCAACAAGGCACTCAGACCAGCCCTGAGCCCCATCCACACAAAACTGAGAACGTACACCAAAGAGCTCATCTATGTCCTGGGCAGCGCCATGGTCAAGGTCACCTACGAGGGCACGATGCACAAACTGCCACTCTAATTGTCCCGGGTGATGGCCCCACACTGCTTGGAATGAGCTGGCTTGGCAAAATCCGCTGGAACTGGGATGACATCCAAGCACTATCACATGTCGATGAGGCCTCATGTACCCAGGTTCTTAACAAATTTCCTTCCCTTTTGAGCCAGGCATTGGAAACTTTTCTGGGGCGAAAGTGTGGATCCACTTGGTCCCAGAGGCACGACCCATTCACCACAAGGCGCGAGCGGTACCTCACATGATGAGGGAGAGAGTGGAAATCGAGCTGGACAGGCTCCAACGCGAGGGCATCATCTCCCCAGTGGAATTCAGCGAGTGGGCCAGCCCAATTGTTCCAGTACTCAAAAGTGATGGCACGGTCAGGATTTGCGGCGATTATTAAGTAACTATTAATTGTTTCTCGCTACAGGACCAATACCCGCTACCTAAGGCAGACGACCTATTTGCGACGCTGACAGGCGGCAAGGCATTCACCATGCTCGACCTGACTTCGGCCTACATGACGCAGGAGCTGGAAGAGTCTTCGAAGGGCCTCACCTGCATCAACACGCACAATGGACTGTTCATCTACAACAGATGCCCGTTTGGAATTCGGTCGGCTGCAGCGATCTTCCAGAGAAACATGGAGAGCCTACTCAAGTCGGTACCACACACGGTGGTTTTTCAGGACGACATATTGGTCACGAGTCAGGATACCGTCCAGCACCTACAAAACCTGGAGGAGGTCCTCCAGCGACTGGATCGCATAGGGCTGCAGCTGAAGTGGTCGAAATGCATCTTCATGGCAATAGAAGTGGAGTTTTTGCGAAGAAAGATAGCAGCGGACGGCATTCGGCCCACAGATGCCAAGACAGAGACTATCAGGAACGCGCCCAGGCCAAAGAAAGTCACGGAGCTGAGGTAGTTCCTGGGACTCCTCAACTATTTTGGTAACTTCCTACCAGGATTAAGCACCCTCTTAGAGCCCTTACATGTGTTATTGCATAAAGGTGAGAACTGGGTATGGGGAAAAAAAACAAGTAATTGCTTTTGAGAAAGCCAGAAACATTTTATGCTCCAACAAGCTGGTTGTATTGTATAACCCGTGAAAAAGACTTGTGCTAGCATGTGATGCGTCGTCGTATGGAGTCGGGTGTATATTGCAACAAGCTAGCATTGCGGGGAAGTAGCAACCTGTCGCCTATGCTTCCAGGAGCTTGTCTAAGGTCGAGAGGGCCTACAGCATGATTGAGAAAGAGGCATTAGTGTGTGTGTTCGCGGTAAAGAAAATGCATCAGTACCTGTTTGGCCTCAAATGTGAGCTGGAAACCGATCACAAGCCCCTCATATCCCTGTTCGATGAAAACAAGGGGATAAATACTCATGCCTCAGCCCACATACAAAGGTGAGCACTCGTGATATCAGCGTATAACTATAGCATCCGCCACAGGCCAGGCACCGAGAACTGTGCGGATGCTCTCAGTCGGCTACCATTGCCCACCACAGGGGTGGAAATGGCGCAGCCTGTAAACTTGTTGATGGTGGCGCAGCCCGCAGACATGTTGATGGTCATGGAAGTGTTTGAAAATGATAAATCACCTATCACGGCACGCCAGATTAGGACTTGGACCAGCCAAGATCCTCTGCTGTCCCTAGTAAAAAACTGTGTACTGCATGGGAGCTGGGCCAGCATCCCCGTTGAAATGCAAGAGCTAACCAAGCCATTCCAGCGGCGCAAGGACGAGCTGTCCATTCAGGCAGACTGCCTGTTGTGAGATAACTGCGTAGTGCTACCCAAAAAGGGCAGGGAGACAGACGTTCATCTCGGATCTCCAAAGCACACTGATGAAAGCGATAGCTAGATCCCACGTGTGGTGGCCCGGTATCGACTCTGACTTAACGTCCTGTGTATGGCAATGCAGCGTGTGTGCGCAATTGAGCAACATGTCCAGAGAGGCACCACTAAATTTGTGATCCTGGCCCTCGAGACCATGGTCGAGGATCCATGTCGACTATGCGGGCCCGTTTCTCAGTAAAATGTTCCTGGTGGTGGTGGATGCTTTTTCAAAATAGATTGAACATGAAATAATGTCGGGAAGCACCGCCACCGCCACTATTGAAAGCCTGAGGGCCATGTTTGCCACCCACGGCCTACCTGACGTACAGGTCAGTGACAATGGGCCATGTTTCACCAGTGCCGAATTTAAAGAATTCATGATCCGCAATGGGATCAAACATGTCACCTCGGCCCCGTTTAAACCAGCCTTCAATGGGCAGGCAGAGCGGGCAGTACAAACAATCAAACAGAGCCTTAAACAAGTCACAGAAGGCTCACTCCAAACCCGCCTGTCCCGAGTACTGCTCAGCTACCGCACGAGACCCCACTCGCTCACAGGGGTGCCCCCAGCTGAGTTACTCATGAAAAGGACACTTAAAACCAGACTCTCGCTGGTTCACTCCAACCTGCATGATCAGGTAGAGAGCAGGCGGCAGCAACAACATGTAAACGATAGTCGCGCCACTGTGTCACGGGAAATTGATCTGAATGACCCTGTGTATGTGCTAAACTATGGACATGGGCCCAAGTGGATCACGGGCACGGTGATAGCTAAAGAAGGGAGTGGGGTGTTTGTAGTCAAACTAGACAATGGACTAATTTGCAGAAAGCACCTGGACCAAACGAGGCTGCGGTTCACAGACTGCCCTGAACAACCCACAGCAGACACCACCTTTTTCGAGCCCACAACACACACTCAAAGGATCAACAACACCACCCCGGACCAGGAAATCGAACCCATCATGCCCAACAGCCCAGCAAGGCCAGGCTCACCTAGCAGCCCTGCAGGGCCAACAATACGCCAGCCCAGCGAGTGCACAGCCAACACACCAGAACAGACATTTGTACCGAGGCGGTCCACCAGGGAAAGAAAGGCTCCCGACCGCCTCACCTTGTGAATAGTTTTCACTTTGACTTTGGGGGGGGGGGGGGAGTGATGTTGTGTATCTGTAAAGCATGCACTCCCATGTTCCGCCATCAGGGAGCGCATCCCCTGAGGACCCAAGGGATCCCAGCATCCCTTGGGAGCATTGTATATAAGTCGGCCCCTAAGGCCTGTTCCTCACTCTGGAGTCTCTTAATAAAGACTGAGGTCACTGTTACTTTAACCTCCCTGTGTGCAGTCTCATCTGTGTTAGTTAGGAACACCATACACACATCTGAAGCTATGACCTGCTTGTCATTTTTCAGTTGGATATTCAAAAGCAGCTGTATTAATTTCCAATAGAATAGATCCCGGTAATATTTGACCTGTTCCAGTTAAGTATATCAAAAGGCAAGTCCGAATAGAAGATTCATATCACTCGTATTATACACCAGTAGATCACTCACCTCCTGCCTGCAAGAAATGAGATTGTCAAATTTAAATTGAGAATTTGGTGGTGGTGTAACATTAACATGGTTGTTGGCAGCCACAACAACCTGGAGGGAGGGAGGTTTTCATTTCCAAATGTTGAACAGAAAAATATTCTGGATAGATTTGAGGCACTTTTGAAGCAAAATGACCAACAAACATTTTCATCCATATTTTTCAGCCTGAGAAAATCTGCTGCTATAAAGTTAAAACACCCAATCATCGTGGTAGATATAGTTGCAGTAATGTATCACGCTTTATCAGATTCACCAATAAGCAAGTTCTGACAAAAAGCAATCGACCTGAAATGTTAATCCAGTGATTCCCTCCACAGGTGCTGCCTGACCTGCTGAATGTTTCCAGCATTTTCTGCTTTTCTTTCAGATTTCCTGCTTCTGCAGTATAGTACTTTTTTCTCCAATAAGAAATATTGATGGAAGAGGTATGTGTAAACTAGGAAGGAAGGAAGGACTTGCATTTATACATTGCCCTTCCCATCCTCAGGACATCCAAAAATGCTTCATAGTCAATGAACTAACGTTCTGAAATGTAGGGACCGAAATTCACCCCTGCCCGAAACGGGTCACACCTTCTGCTTTTGAAGTGATTTCTCCACCGCGCCGCATGAGGTCGCCTCTTTCGCCAAATTCAGCTCTTGGTCGTTTTTTTTTAAGCGGACCGGAAGTCGGTCATAATGGAGATAGAAGTGGGGCGGTAAGTACTCTAGAGAGGCGGAAGTGAAGGCGGGACAGAGTCTCCACCACTGTCAGTCAGCAGCGGAGCGGTATTGACGTCATTACGCATGTGCGTCATCACGTCTCTCCCCTTCACTTAAAGGGACGAGAAGCAGAGATTCTTTAGGTTCAGTCCACTGAGCCACCAGGGAGGGTTTCGGCCAGGCCAGCAGTCTGGCACCCAAGTGAGGATGTCAGGCTGCCTGTTGGCAGCCTGGCCGAACCCGGTGGCACAATTGTCCGGCCGACTTGGAAGTCGGCCAGCAAAAAAAATAAAATGATGGCCGCGGCAGTGGGCCCTCACCTGTAATAGCTGCCGCGCGAAGCCAAGTCCCATACACAGAAGACAAGGTGCACCAACAGAAAAAGCTGTCAGGGGCACCGCTTGGTGGATTGAGGATTTTTACAGCTGAATTTGGCTGGAGGTGCGGGAGATTGGCGGAGCGTGCTTTGATCATGCAATTAGGACCGGCCGGCAATGGCAGGGTGGAAGTGGGAACCGCCAGAAAAATCCCCGAGCTGAATTTCGCTGGGAGTGGCAATTGGACCGTAAGTCGGCGGCCAGTCGACTCCGCCGCTTGACCGCCACTTTCCGGAGGTAAGCAGCCTTTTTGGGTGTGAATTTCAGCTCTGTAGTCTCTTCTTTTGTAGGCAAATGTGGCTGCCAACTTGCACACAGCAAGGTTCCAGGAATAGCAATGCAATATTTTTTGAATTTGTTCTCAGAATTTCGGTGATGTTGGCAAGGCCACATTTTTATTGGCCATCCTTATTTGCCCTGAGAAGGTCATGGGCAATGTTCCCTCTAATTTGTTTTCCCTGTGTGGGACCTTTAGCAGCTGTGCATGCATGGTATGTCTTCCAGTGGCAGCAGCTTGTGAGCGACTTGTGAGGGACCTCACCATCGGTACGCCCACGTGGGCTGCGCACCTTCAGGGGTACATTGGTGGTGGACCTTTGGGGGTACTTTGGTGGCGGGCCTTTTCCTTTAACTGCTTTAGTCCTTGTGCTGATGCTGCTCCCATGATGGTTTTAGTTAGCTAATTCTAGGATTTTGTCCCAGTGACAATGAAGGAGTGATGGTTTATGTTTAAGTCAGGATGATGTGTGACTTGGAGGGTAACTTGGATAGTGTGATGTTATTCCCATGATCTTGCTACTCTTGTCCTTCTCAGTGGTCGATGTTATGGGGCTGGGTGATACAGTGAAAGTAAGCTTGGTGAGTTGCTGCAGTGCATCCTGTTGACAGTACATACTGTAGCTATAGTGCACCAGTGATGTAGAGGTGGGTATTAGCCCAGTGACAACAACGTCAATCAAGTGAAATGCTCTGGATGGTGTTGAGTGTTGTTTTAGCTGCCCCCATCCAGGTTAATGTTTAGTATTCCATTACACTTCTGACTTGAGCCTTGAAGACAGTGGAGAGACTTTGAGGAGTCATGAGGTGAGGCACTCACCACAGCAACCTTTTTATAGCCAAGATGTTGATATGGATGATACAGTTAAGCTTTGGGGCAATGATAACCCCAAAATGGTGGGTGCCTCGGTTGTGGTGGTGCAGTTGAAGGTCAGGAGAAAGTGTTAGGACCTTTTATTTTTGAAGTTGGTAATTATATGCCACTTTTGTGATCTGAATGTTACCTGCCATGTCATCCCAAGCCTGGATGTTGCCCAGGTGTTGCTGTAGACTGGCATGGCCTGCTTCATTATCAGAGGGGTTGTGAATGGAGCTGAACACCATGCAATTGTCAGCAAACAGGCTCATTCCTGACCTTATAATGGAGGAACACCAGCACTGTTGTTCTGGGACAATGATGATTGGTCTTGAACAACCACGACCAGCTTTCTTTGTTCTGGTATAATTCCAACCATTGGAGGGGATCCCCTTGACCTCCATTATTCTCACATTTACTAGGACTCCTTGTTGCCATACTCAGTCGAATACTGACTTAATGTTGAGGAGGGCAAGAGCAGCAGCCTGAAGAGGTTGTCAAGAACAACCTATTGCTGACATTCTTGCAACTCTCATACAGGATACCTTGTTTTGACTACCATATTTATGCAATCGATGATGAGGTCCAACACAGCCTCCAGTGCGCCAGCGCAGCCTTCGGTCGCCTGAGGAAGAGAGTGTTTGAAGTCCAGGACCTCAAATTTGGCACCAAGCTTATGGTCTTCAGGGCAGTAGTGATACCCACTTCCTATATGGCTCAGAGATGTGGACCATATACAGCAGACACCTCAAAGTGCTGGAGAAGTACCACCAGTGCTGCCTCGGCAAGATCCTGCAAATCCACTGGGAGGATAGATGCACCAACGTCAGTGTTCTCACTCAGGCCAACATCCCCAGCATTGAAGCACTGACCACACTCGACCAGCCCCATTGGGCTGGCCACATCGTCCGCATGCCCAACACAAGACTCCCAAAGCAACTCCTATATGGCAAGTGAGCCCCAGGTGGGCAGAGGAAATGTTTCAAGGACACCCTCAAAGCCTCCTTGATAAAGTGCAACATCCCCAGCGCCAGCTAGGAATCCCTGGCCCAAGACCGCCCTAAGTGGAAGAAGATCATCAGGAGGGCGTTGAGCACCTCGAGTCTCGTCGCTGAGAGCGTGCAGAAATAAAGCGCAGACAGAGGAAAGAGCGTGTGCAAACCAGATTCCGCACCCATCCTTTCCTTCAACCACTGTCTGTCCCACCTGTGACAGAGACTGTAATTCCCATATTGGACTGTACAATCACCTGAGAACTCACTTTTAGACTCCTGCTCCTAATTCTTATGTTCTTATGAATGACCTTCATTGTCGCTGGGTCAAAATCCTGGAACTTCCTCCCTAACAGTACTATGGGAATACCCTCACCACATAGACGGTAGCCTCTGCTGCAAATATCCCTGGAGCTGTCACATGCTCCGTTTTGGACTGCAGTGCCGTTAAATGGCCCTCCAATGGGCTGCTGGGGTCTTCTCCATCCAAGCCATCCTCTGTAGCACACCAATGCACTGACACATGATGTTCTACTAGCATCATTCTTTGAATTGCAAGGCTTGTGTGCTGGAGATCTCTGGCTCTTCAGCCAGTAGGCAATCTCCTGACCCTCGAACCAATGTCTTCTGCTCATGTGGCCATTACCAGCTGCTCCTGCTTATTTTGTCTCTGTACATGTCATCATGCGCAATCCCCTATTCCTCGTGCTCTACCTCCTTCAGGAAGCATGTTTCTGGGCTGGCACTTGGGAGGGAAAAAGCATGTATGTCGTGGGTTCTACAAAGTGTAACTAAATGGTGAGAGTCCTGCTTCTTGGTCTTCTACCACCTAACAAGTACCACGCCAAGTTTCGCACCAAGATATCTTCACAGCTGTCCGCCCTCAGCCTCTGCACCGAGTGACTTCTCATCCTTAGTGATTTCAACTTCCATCTCAACTCATCTTGCCCTCGCTCCTTTAAGTTCACTATCCACCTATCCTCCCTTAATCTCTCCCTTCATATAAATTTGCCTACCCATATTCACGGCCAACCACTCGATCTTTCCATGTCACATGGCCTCTCTACTCTCATCATGTCAATCATACATAAGGCCATCTCTGATCACTTCCTTGTATCCCTCTCCCCTCACATCCCCCTTTGCCTTTCCAACCCCACATCCTTCTGTGTCTGCTCCTGAAAAAACTCTCCCCAAGTCACTTACAATGGCACTTTCAAATTCCCAACTGTCCAGTCTTTGGCCCTCCATTCACTACAGCATTTCTGCAGCTACCAATCTGCTCAACTAGACCCTTGCCTCCCCCTTTGATGCCACGGTCCCCATTAAAACCATTACTCTCTCTAGCCCTGGACATTCCCCCATCTCCACTCCCTCAAATCCAAGGAATGCTGACTCGAACATTTATGGTGGACAACTGGTTTACCCATTCATTACCAGATCTGTCTGGATCACATAAGGTACAATCGGGTAATGCTCTTGTCTGCCAAAACTGCTCACTATTCCAGAATGATCCTGGAATGCAAATACAAGCCCCGGCTTCTCTTCTCCACTACAAACCGTCTTCTTAAACCCCTCTCCTCTGCCCCCTCCATCCTTACCTCCAACAACAAATGCAGGCAGCTCATGGACTTCTTTAACACTAAGATGAGACCATCCATTCAGCTGCCTTTGTCGCTTCCCTCCCTTCCCCTAGCCCACCAAGACAAACTTCCGCTAAGGATCCCCCTGCACTAGCACGAAACTTCGATCTTTCTCTAGTTTCTCTCCTATCTCCCTTCATGCCCTTTCTGAGCTCATCTTGTCCATCAGATCCCCCTCCTTTTCCCTCAACCGCATTTCACCAAACTGCTGAACTCCTAACTTTCCTTCCTAGTCCCCATGTTAGCTGACAGTGTTCATGGTTCTCTCTCCTCAGGTACTGTCCCCTTCTCCTTCAAATCTGACGTCATCACTGCTGACACCTCTGTCCTCTTTGCTAAATCATTCCTGGGATGTGGGCTTCGCTGGCAAGACCAAATTTTATTGCCCATCCCTAATTGCTCTTGAAAAAGTGGTGGTGAGCCATCTTCTTGAACTGCTGCAGTCCGTGTGGTGAAGATATTCCCATAATGCTATTAGGGAAAGAGTTCCAGGATTTTGACCCAGCGACACTGAAGGAACGGTGATATTTTGCCAAGTCAGGATGGTATGTTACTTGCAGGGGAACTTGGATGCAATGGTGTTCCCATGCCCCTGCAGTCCTTCTCCTTCGAGATGGTAGAGGTCGTGGGTTAGAGAGGTGCTGTCGAAGGAGCCTTGGCGAGATGCTGCAGTGCATCTTGTAGATGGTACACACTGCAGCCACAGTGCGCCAGGCGTGGAGAGCGTGAATGTTGAAGGTGGTGGATGGGGTGCCAATTAAGTGGGTTGCTTTGTCTTGGATGGTGTCGAGCTTCTTGAGTGTTGTTGGAGCTGCAAGTGGAAAGTATTCCATCACATTCCTGATTTGCACCTTGTAAATGGTGGAAAGGCTTTGGGGAGCTAGGAGATGAGACACTTGCTGCAGAAAACCCAGCCTTTGACCTATTCTTCTCGTATTTATGTGTCTGGTCCAGTTAAGTTTCTGGTCAATGGTGACCCCCAGGATGTTGATGGTGGGGGATTCAGTGATGGTAATGTTGTTGAATACCAACGGGAGGTGGTTAGACTCTCTCTTGTTGGAGATAATCATTGCCTGGCACTTGTGTGGCATGAATGTTTCTTGCCAATTATCCGCCCAAGCCTGAATATTGTCCAGGTCATGCGGGCATAGACTGTTACTGTTGTGTATGGAGAAAGAGTCAGTCTGAACACAGTGAGCTCAAAGTAAAGTGTGACCTTAGTCTTTTATTGCAGGTCTCCAGAGTGTCTCTCCAACCTGAGAAGCCTCCTTAAATACCTGTGCTCCCAAGGGATTATGGGATCCCTTGGGACTCCAGGGGATGAGACCTCTGGTGGCTGTACAGAGTAAATACAAGTATACATATATAACAACATCCCCCCCCAAAGTCAATCATGTAACTATTTACAAAGTGAGTCGATCTGGGGCCCTTGTTTCCCTGGTTGATCGTCTTGGTTTGAAAGCTGGTGTTGTTGAATCAGTTGTTGGGCCCTCACTGGGCTTCTGTGCAGCTGGCCTTGCTCGGCTGCCTGGTTTGTTGGGCCCTGCTGGGCTGCTGTGGATGATGGCTTCTGCTTTTTGGTCAACCATGGTGCCGGTTGTCATTGGTGTGTACGTTGGGGCTCAAAAAAGATAGGGTCCAAGGTGGGTTACTCAGGATAGTCCGTGAATCAGTTTGATTTGGTCCAAGAGTTGCCGGTGAATGAGTCCATTTGAAATTTGACCCGAAACATCCTGCTCCCCTCTTTGGCCACGACAGTGCCAGGAAGCCACTTGGGACCTTGTCCATAATTTAATACAAATACAGGATCATTGATTTCAATCTCGCGTGACACATTTGCGCTATCATGGTATGCACTTTGTTGAAGCCGCCTGTCCTCTACCTGGTCATGTTGATCAGGGTGAACTAACGAGAGCCTTGTTTTAAGTGCTCTTTTCATGAGCAGTTCAGCAGGTGGAATCCCAGTGAGTGAGTGAGGTCTCGAGCGGTAGCTAAGCAGGAATCGGGATAGGCAAGTCTGCAGTGAGCCTTCAGTTACCCTCTTCAAGCCTTGCTTGATGGTTTTCACTGCTCTCTCTTCCTGACCATGGGACGCTGGTTTAAACGGGGCAGATGTGACATGTTTGATCCCATTATGGGTCATGAATTCTTTGAACTCAGCACTGGTAAAACATGGCCCGTTGTTGCTCACTAGGATATTTGGTAAGCTATGTGTGGCAAACATGGCCCGCAGGCTTTCAGTAGTGGCAGTGGACGTGCTAGCCGACATTACCTCACATTCAATCCACTTGGGGTACGTGTCTACAACCACAAGGAACATTTTACCCAAGAACGGGCCTGCATAATCGACGTGTACCCTAGACCACGGTTTGGAGGGCCAAGACCATAAACTTAGCAGCGTCTCCCTGGGTACATTGCTTAACTGCGAGCATGTATTACATCTGTGAATGCAGGACTCTAAGTCCGCATTGATACCGGGCCACCACACGTGGGATCTGGCTATCGCTTTCATCATTACGATGCCTGGGTGGGTACTGTGGAGGTCATTGATGAAGGTGTCTCTGCCCTTCTTGGGGACCACTTCTCGATTGCCGCACAGAAGGCAGTCTGCCTGTATGGACATTTCATCTTTGCGCCGCTGGAACGGCTTTATCTCTTCCTGCATTTCCACTGGGACACTGGACCAGCTCCCGTGAAGCATATAGCTTTTGACTAGAGCTAATAAGGGGTCCTGGCTTGTCCAGGCTTTGATCTGCCGGGCAGTGACGGGTGATTGCTCACTCTCAAATGCTTCCATAACCATGACTAGATCTGCAGGCTGCGCCATTTCCACATCCGTGATGGGCAATGGCAGCCTACTGAGAGCATCGGCGCAATTTTCTGGCCTGTGGCGGATGGCATAGTTGTATGCGGACAATGTGAGCGCCCATCTCTGGATGCGGGCTGATGCGTTGGTATTTGTCCCTTTACTCTCGGAGAACAGGGATATAGGTGGCTTATGGTCAGTTTCCAATTTGAATTTTAGCTCAAACAGGTATTGAAGCATTTTCTTTACCCCATAGACACACGCTAACGCTTCTTTCTCAATCATGCTGTAGGCTCTCTAAGCCTTAGACAGACTCCTGGATGCATAAGCAACCGGTTGCAGTTTCCCAAAATCATTAGCTTGTTGCAATACACACCCGACGCCATATAACGACTCATCACATGCCAGTACCAAACGCTTACATGGATCATACAACACAAGCAATTTGTTTGAGCATAACAATTTTCTCGCTTTTACAAAGGCATTTTCTTGGCTTTTGCCCCAAACCCATTCGTCCCCTTTTCATAGTAAGACATGCAGTGGTTCTACCTGTGTACTGAGATCTGGTAAGAAGTTACCAAAGTAGTTCAGGAGTCCCAGAAACGACCGCCACTCCATCACGTTCTGTGGCCTCGGTGCATTCTCGATTGCCTCCGTCTTCGCGTTGGTGGATCTGATGCTGTCCGCCGCAATCCTCCTTCCCAGGAACTCCACTTCAGGCACCAGGAAAACGCACATCGAGCGTTTTAACCTGAGCCCCACGCGGTTGAGTCGACTAAGAACCTCCTGCAGGTTCTGCAGATGCTCGACTGTGTTCCGACCTGTGACCAAGATGTCGTCCTGGAAGACCACGGTGTGCGGGACTGACTTCAGTAAGCTTTCCTTGTTTCTCTGGAATATTGCCACCGCTGATCGGATTCCAAACGGGCATCTGTTATAAACAAAAAGACCTTTGTGCGTGTTGATGCAGCTGAGGGCCTTCGATGATTCCTCCAGTTCCTGCGTCATGTAGGCTGAAGTCAGATCCAGCTTTGTGAATGTCTTTCCTCCCGCCAGCATTGCAAAGAGGTCGTCGGCCTTTGGAAGTGGGTATTGGTCCTGCAGGGAGAACCGATTGATAGTTACTTTGTAATCGCCACAGATTCTGACGGTGCCGTCTCCCTTGAGGACTGGGACAATAGGACTGGCCCACTCATTGAACTCAATTGGGGAAATTATGCCCTCTCTTTGCAGCTGGTCTAGCTCGATCTCTACCCTTTCTCTCATCATGTACGGCACTGCTCCCGCCTTGTGATGGATGGGTCGCGCCCCCGGAATTAGGTGGATCTGCATTTTTGCTCCTTGGAATTTCCCAAAGCCTGGTTTCAATAGCGAAGGAAATTTGTTTAAGACCTGGGCACACGAAGTGCCATCTGCGGACGATAGCGCTCAGACGTTGTCCCAGATCCAGCGTATCTTTCCCAGTCAGCTCCTGCCAAGCAGCGTTGGATCATCGCCCGGTACCACCAAGAGTGGTAGCTCCATCGTAGGAGACCTTTACGGTAGCACTGCCGATTACAGGAATCAGTTATTTTGTGGAAGTTCTTAGTTTCGTGCGAACTGGAGTTAAGACTGGCCTTGAGGCCTTGTTGCACCACAACCCTTTGAAAGTCTTTTCACCCATGGTGGACTGGCTCACGCCTGTGTCCAGCTCCATTGACACCGGGAGCCCATTTAATTCAACATTCAGCCTTATCAGGGGACAATTCATAGTGAATGTGTGCACCCCATATACCTCTGCCTCCTCGATCTGAGGCTCTGGTTCGTTGTGATCCTCCGTGGATCTGTCCTCCTCTGCAACATGGTAGTTTGAAGACTTAACAAGCTTTGCAGCTCGCCTGCACACTCATTGGAGGCATCCCATTGTTCCACAGCCTTTGCAAACGTACTCTTTGAATCAGCATGAATGGAAACGATGATCACCCCCGCAGTGCCAACAAGGTGTTAATGGCCTTGCATTCATCACCCTTGATGCTGGACTCTGAGACATCTGCAGACGTGTAGCTGCAGGTATGTGTGACCTGCCCTGTACGTTATGATTCGAAAACAACATCACTTTCTTCACAGTACTTGTAGCAGCACGTGTGTGTGGTATGCTGAGAGATTTGTTTCGTATTGTCACTTGTGGCAATGAACGTCTGGGCTATCGCTATGGTCTTGCTCAAGGTTGGGGTCTCTACAGTCAAAAGTTTGCGAAGTATGGTTTCGTGGCCAATGCCAAGTACGAAAAAGTCTCTGAGCATGTGCTCCAAATGTGCTTCAAATTCGCAATGTCTTGCAAGACATCTTAGCTCAGTGACATAACTCGCCACTTCCTGGCCTTCAGACCTTTTGTAGATGTAGAACCGGTATCTCGGCATCAGAACGCTTTCCTTTCCGTTCGAATGCTCTCGGCCCAGTGTGCACAAATCGTCATACGATTTCTCCGTGGGTTTCACTGGAGTGAGCAGATTCTTCATGAGGCCATTCATGGTGACCAAGCTGGGAACTCAACATCCAAGGGTATTCAACATTTAGGAAGGATAGACATAAAGGAAAAGAAGGTGGGGTGGCGTTGCTGGTTAAAGAGGAATTTAATGCAATAGTAAGCAAGGACATTAGCTTGGATGATGTGGAATCGGTATGGGTGGAGCTACGGAATACCAAAGGGCAGAAAACGCTAGTGGGAGTTGTGAACAGACCACCAAACAGTAGTAGTGAGGTTGGGGACAGCATCAAACAAGAAATTAGGGATGCGCACAATAAAGGTACAGCAGTTATCATGGGTGACTTTAATCTACATATTGATTGGGCTAACCAAACTGGTAGCAATACGGTGGAGGAGGAATTCCTGGAGTGCATTAGGGATGGTTTTCTAGACCAATATGTCGAGGAACCAACTAGAGGGCTGGCCATCCTAGACTGGGTGATGTGTAATGAGAAAGGACTAATTAGCAATCTTGTTGTGCGAGGCCCCTTGGGGAAGAGTGACCAGAATATGGTAGAATTCTTTATTAAGATGGAGAGTGACGCAGTTAATTCAGAGACTAGGGTCCTGAACTTAGGGAAAGGTAACTTCGATGGTATGAGACGTGAATTGCCTAGAATAGACTGGCAAGTGATACTTAAAGGGATGACGGTGGATAGGCAATGGCAAACACTTAAAAACCACATGGATGAACTTCAACAATTGTACATCCCTGTCTGGAGTAAAAATAAAATGGGGAACGTGGCTCATCCGTGGCTAACAAGGGAAATTAAGGATAATGTTAAATCCAAGGAAGAGCATATAAATTGGCCAGAAAAAGCAGCAAACCTGTAGACTGGGAGCATTTTGTAATAAAGCAGAGGAGGACAAAGGGTTTAATTAGGAGGGGGAAAATAGAGTATGAGAGGAAGCTTGCTGGGAACATTAAAAACTGACTGCAAAAGCTTCTATAGATACGTGAAACAAAAAGATTAGTGAAAACAAACGTAGGTCCCTTGCAGTCAGATTCAGGTGAATTTATAATGGGGAACAAAGAAATGGCAGACCAGGTAAACAAGTAGTTTGGTTCTGTCTTCACGAAGGAAGACCCAAATAACCTTCCGGAAATACTAGGGGACTGAGGGTCTAGTGAGAAGGAGGAACTGAAGGAAATCCTTATTAGGCGGGAAATGATGTTAGGGAAATTGATGGGATTGAAGGCCGATAAATCCCCGGGGCCTGATAGTCTGCATCTCAGAGTACTTAAAGAAGTAGCCCTAGAAATAGTGGATGCATTGGTGATCATTTTCCAACAGTCTATTGACTCTGGATCAGTTCCTATCGACTGGAGGGTAGCTAATGTAACTCCACTTTTTAAGAAAGGAGGGATAGAAAAAATGGGTAATTATAGACTGGTTAGCCTGACATTAGTAGTGAGGAAAATGTTGGAATCAATTATTAAGGATGAAATAGCACATTTGGAAAGCAGTGACAGGATCGGCCCAAGTCAGCATGGAATTATGAAAGGGAAATCCTGCTTGACAAATCTTCTGGAATTTTTTGAGGATGTAACTGGTAGAGTGGACAAGGGAGAACCAGTGGACGTGGTGTATTTGGACTTTCAAAAGGCTTTTGACAAAGTCCCACACAAGAGATTGGTGTGCAAAATCAAAGCACATGGTATTGGAGGTAATATACTGACGTGGATAGAGAACTGGTTGGCAGGCAGGAAGCAGAGAGTCGGGATAAATGGGTTCTTTTCCGAATGACAGGCAGTGACTAGTGGAGTGCCGCAGGGCTCAGTGCTGGGACCCCAGCTCTTTACAATATATATCATTGATTTGGATGAAGGAATTGAGTGTAATATCACCAAGTTTGCAGATGACACTAAACTGGGTGGCGGTGTGAGCTGTGAGGGGGACGCTAGGAGGCTGCAGGATGACTTGGACAGGTTAGATGAGTGGGCAAATGCATGGCAGATGCAGTATAATGTGGATAAATGTGAGGTTATCCATTTGGGGACAAAAACGTGAAGACAGAATATTATCTGAATGGTGGCAGATTAGGAAAAGGGGAGGTACAACGAGACCTGGGTGTCATGGTTCATCAGTCAGTTCAGTTCCTCCTTCTCACTCGGCCCTCAGTCCCCTAGTACTTCCGGAAGGTTATTTGTGTCTTCCTTCGTGAAGACAGAACCAAAGTATTTGTTCAATTGGTCTGCCATTTCTTTGTTCCCCATTATAATTTCATCTAAATCCAACTGCAAGGGACCTACATTTGTCTTCACTAATCTTTTTCTCTTCACATATCTATAGAAGCTTTTGCAGTCAGTTTTATGTTCCCGGCAAGCTTCTTCTCATACTCTATTTTCCCCCTCTTAATTAAACCCTTTTTCCTCCTCTGCTGCATTCTAAATTTCTCCCAGTCCTCAGGTTTGTTGCTTTTTCTGGACAATTTATATGCTCCTTCCTTGAATCCCTTGGGACTCCAGGGGATGAGTCCTCTGGTGGCTGTACAGGGTAAATACAAGTATACATATATAACAGTTATATTATCTGAGGATTTGCAAATGGAACCGTGCAATCATCAGCGAACATCCCCACTTCTGATCTTATGATGAAGGGAAGGAAATTGATGAAGCAGTTGAAGATGGCTGGGCTGAGGACACTGCCCTGAGGAACTCCTGCAGCAATGTCCTAGGGATGATTACAAACACTGGTTCGGCCTCAACTGGAGTACTGTGTCAAATTCTGGGCACCGCACTTTCGGAAGGATGTGAAGGCCATGGAGCGGGTACAAAAAAGATTTACGAGAATGGTTCCAGGGATGAGGGACTTGAGTTACGTGGACAGATTAGAGAAGCTGGGGTTGTTCTCCTTGGAGGAGATTTGTCAGAGGTGTTCCCATTGGCGGAAGGGTCGAGAACCAAAGGACACAGATTTAAGGTGATTGGCAGACATGAGGAAAAACTTTTTATACACAATGAATGGTTAGGATCTGGAATGTACAGCCTGAAAATGTGGTGGAGGCAGATTCAAACATGGCTTTCAAAAGGGAATTGTATAAGAACCTGAAGGGAAAAAAAAGAAGCAGGGCTACGGGGAAAGGGCGGGGGAGTGGGACTAGCTGAAGTGCTCTTGCAGAGAATCGACATGGGCTCGACGGGCCAAATGCCCTTCCTTTGTCTGTAACCATTCTATGATTCAATGATAAGTCTACAACAACCACAATCATCTTCCTTTGTGCTAGGTATGACTTCAGCCAGTGGAGAGTTTTCCCTGATTCCTATTGACTTCAGTTTTACTCAAAGTCACACTCGGTCAAATGCTGCCTTGATGTCAAGGGCAGTCACTCTTACTTCACCTCTAGGATTCAGCTCTTTTCTCCATGTTTGGACCAAGGCTGCTCGTTCAATGTCAGGTGGTCCATCCGTTAGTTTCATGGTCACAGCTGCCATGGTGGGATTTGGAACTCACGTTTCCAGATCATTAGTGCAGGCCTCTGGATTACCAGTCCAGCAATATTACCACTATGCTACCGTACCCTTCTTTCAATCTACCCCGTCCCCCCATCTTCAACCTCCCTTTCCTCTCCAAAGTCCTTGAATGTGTTATTGTCTCCCAAATCTATGCTGATCTTTCCCACAACTCTATGTTTCAATTCCTCCAATCAGGTTCCTGCCCCTGCCACAGCATTGAAACAGCCCTTATCAAAGTCACAAATAATGTCCTATGTGACTGTGGCCGTGGTAAACTATCCCTCTTCATCCTTCTTGACCTGTCTGCAGCCTTTGACAGAGTTGACCAAAACATCCTCCTCCAACACCTCTACTCCGTCGTCCAGCTGGGTGGGACTCCCCACATCTGGTTCCATTTTTATCTGTGCAGTCGTAGCTGGAGACTAATCTGCAACAGCTTCTCTTCCCATGCTTGCACTGTTACTTCTGGAGCAGTGTCCTCTCTAAGCTGTGCTTTGCTGTGCGTAGCCTGTTTATTTCAATGTGCGCCCCCTTTACCCCTTTAAATTTTTGCGTATGCACGGTGTTTCCAATGGCAAAGCTTGTGAGCTGACTGCGTGGTACCTTGCTGATTACTGCACAGCCACGCAGGCGTGCAGCTTAGAGGGATGATTGCTCTGGAGTCCCCAAAGAACTATCCTTGGCCCCCTATTTCTGATCTACATGTTTCCCCTCAACGACATCTGGAAACCCGTCAGGTTCCATATAATGCTGATAACGCACAGCTCTACCTCACCACCACCTCTCTTGAATCCTCCACTGCCTCTGATTTGTAACATTGCTTATCCGACATCCAGTATTGGATGAGCAGACATTTCCTGCAATTAAATATTGGGCAGACTGAAGCTATTTGACTCTAGGTACCAACTCTATCCTTCTCGCTGGCCACTATCTAAGGCTGAACCAGAGCGCTCGCAAACTAAGCGTTCTATTTGACCCTGAGATGAGCTTCCAACCACATATCCTCTCCATCACCAAGATCACGTACTTCCACCTCCATAGCATCGCCTGTCTCCGCCCCAGTGGCAACTCACCTGCTGCTGAAACCCTCATCTATGACTTTGTGACCTCTAGACACGACTATTCCAATGCTCTACTAACCGGCTTTCCATCTTGCACTCTCCGTAAACTTGAGCTCATCCAAAACTCTGCTGGCCCTATCTTAACTCGCACCAAGTCCTGTTCACACATCATCCTGTGCTCGCTGACCTACATTGACTCCCAGTAAAGCAATGCCTCTATTTTAAAATTCTTATCCCTCCATAACCTTGCCCCTCCCTATCGTTGTAACCTCCGCTAGCCCTACAGGCCCCAGATCTCTGATTTGCTCCAATTCTGGCCTCTTGTGCATCCAATATTTTGTTCGCTCCACCATCAGTGGCGTGCCTTCAGCTGCCTCAACCCTAAGCTCTGGAATTCCCTCTCAAAACCTCTCCCTCCCCTTTAAGACACTCCTTAAAACCTACCTCTTTGAATCCTGTCGCAATATCTCCTTATGTGACTTGGTGTCAAATTTTGTTTGATAATGTTCCTGTGAAGCTCCTTGGGACGTTAGGAACAGGACGAGAATAGGAATATAATGATGAACCCTCAGCTGGCATATACTCTAATTCTGCTTTGCCAACATTCTCAATGGCCTCCTTCCTCAAGATTTACAGCAGATCCTCTAGAAGTGCTTTGTTATTTTTAATTGTGCTTAGTATGTAGGCAACACTGGCAAGGAATTCCTTGCTGCCCTGAAGGCATTGAGAATCAACCGCACAGTATGGAACTGGAGTCGTGTATATGCCAGACTGGGTAGGAGTGGCAGGTTCCCTTCCCTGAAGGACATTAATGAACCAGTTAAGTTTTTGTAAAAATCTGACAGCTTTCATGGTCAGTTTTCTAGTGACATCCCACAAATTATTAGATTTATTTATTCAATTTCATAGCTTACCATGATGAGATTTGAATTCACTAGTTCTGGGTTATTAGTCCAGCACCATAATTGCTGTATCATCAAGTCCCCTGCTCAGGAGGCCACGTAGCTGAATGACAAATTAGCAACTTGCAGTTATGTTGTGCCTTTAATATAATAAAGCCTCACAAAGTGATTCAGACAATAGAAAGGCCAAGCAGTAGAAGAAGATTTAATGGCAGTGACTGAAGCCACGATCAAAAGGATAGGTACCTAAAATAGCAAATGAATGTGAACTATAGCTAAATTCTCCAATGGCTCAGTTATACTGCATTTATGGTGGTAGGGGGGGGCATCATTGTTTGGGCTCCACTTACAACCAACAGACAGTGAAATGGGTGCAAATAGTGAGAACATTTGAAAGGGATGATCCTATGCTGCTCACACTGCATTAGCTCTAACCTTAGCTATTGTCCATCTTAATTCATAGCTGACTATCCCTCCAGCTCTCAGTCTAATTATGGAAATTTTGCATGCAGCCAGATGTCAGATAACAGAGCTCTGGGCATTCTGTCACTGCAGATGGGACAAAAACATGACAGCTTGCTATTGGGCTCTGGGGTCTAATAGTTAAAGAACACAGTTGCTGCATCTCTTTCACATATTTGGTACCAACATCTGAGAACGATTTCCTATGTGTGCTATTTGTAACAAACATTCTTTCAGAACAGGTTTAATTTTTCATTGCACATAACAGAGAGGAAAGCTTCCAGCATCCTTACCTTTCAGAGTGGTCATAGAGAGGGTATATTGGTGCTCATCATCACAGGCAGTCCCTTGGAGTCGAGGATGACTTGCTTCCACTCTAAAAGTGAGTTCTCAGGTGATTGAGGAGTCCAATGCGGGACCTACAGTCTCTGTTACTGGTGGGGCAGACAGTGGTTGAAGGAAAGGGTGGGTGGGGAGCCTGGGTTGACGCATGCTCCTTACGCTGTCTACGTTTGGTTTCTGCTTGTTCTCGGCGATGGGACTCGAGGTGCTCAGCACCCTCCCGGATGCTCTTCCTCCACTTTGGGTGGTCGTGGGCCAAGGATTCCCAGGAGTCGGTGGGGATGTTGCACTTTATCAAGGAGGCTTTGAGGGTTCAGAACTGAAAGGTAGGCAAGCAAAAATGGTAAGATTACTGTGACTTTGTAACAAAGAACATATGGGGAAACATCACTCCCCAACCTTGGCACTAAAATGCTCGAAGGACATACAGCTACCGCAATAATCCTTGAGTCACTTATAAAAGTTCATGCATTTTCATAGTTCCTGGAATTATTCAGTGAATAGCAAACATACAGGCGCTAAATTCGGCTCCATAGTGCCCGATTTTATGGTGCTACCGGTGCCGATTCAGGACCAAAATGACTTCCGAGGAGCGCATGCACACTTCTATTGAGGGCTGTGCCGGATGCCATTTTGGGTAGGTCATTAGCGCGGGTACTGGGAATGTGCGCCAGAAGTATGCAGAGTATGCAGATCGTGATGTCAATCAGCATGAAACGTTGATTTGACGCCAGCGCTACTATTTTCAACTTTGACGCTGGAGCAAACGCCCTCTCTTAACTTCACATGCATTCGTCTGCAGCAGGAGGGGGCCCCCATCAGCTCTACTTAAAAGGATCATCACCTACTTTCACATTAGTTGCTGATTGATTTCTACTTGCTTTGAGTTTGTAGAGATGTTTCTTGGTTTTGTGTCTTATGTGAAGTTGCTGAAGTGTCCAGGGAGTGGTGTGGCAGGTTACTTTAAGGATTCTGCTCAGACCAGTTACTCCCAGACATGGGTGCAGTAGTTTGTATCCCCCTTGGCCTGCAGCATGACAGGGAGAATGAGCAGAGGTGACACAGAGCAGGACAAGCTGTTCGAAGAGGAAGGGGAGAAGGGCTCTCAGCAGGAGGCCAGCGTCAAGGCCCTGAAACATCATTGGTCGCCCCGACCTATGTGAGAACACCACTGCAGGTCGGGGCTATAAATAGAGCTGGAGTGCAGGGCCCTGAAACATCATGGCGGTGGTGCGGCAAATGAGGTTCGGGGCCCAGAAGAGCCGAGGGCCCAGGGGCAGCACGGACCTGTCCCCACTGCGATATGTGCGCGCACTAGGTCCGTGCAACAGAGCAGGTCTCCAGTCGTCCTGGTTAATCCTTGCCACTGGATAAAGGCCTAGTTCTGTCAAGCCCGTGTGGTGGCTGATGTGCAACGGTCATCACAAGTTAAACAAATCCACGCACAGGCATCTTCCACCCCCTCAACTGGAGTTCAGGACTGGGACATCGGATCCTTCATTGAAACATCTGTGAACTCTCGTGGAAGCAAGTCATCCTCATTCGAGGGACCGCCTATGATGATGATGATATCCACCCAGGGTCTTTAGGGAGCAATTCTCCTACTTCAACCTCAGCAAGGAACAGTGTATGCAATGTCTTCGCTTCATTAAGGAGGTGCTCACTGAAATCTGCTATCTGCTGCAGGCAGAAGTGCACCCTCAGAGCTGGGCGTACGGCATTGCCATTGGCCCTGAACCTTTATGTGTCAGGCCCCTTCCTGGCTGGAGCAGGTGATATTTCCAACATCTCCCAGTTCGCCGTGCACTGTTGCATAAGGGAGGCCACTGAAGCTCTGTAAGCAAGCAGAGCTGAACGCATTTCATTTTCATTTCCAGAGAGAAGCAGGCAGAGTGAGCACAGGGCTTCGCCAGAAAAGCAGGCTTCCCCATGGTGCAGGGTGCCACTGACTGCGCAAATCTTACTTTGCGGGCGCGCATGCGAATTCCGGGATGGACCACAACCAGAAGGGATTCCATTCCCTCAATGTCCAGCGACCATACTCAGCACATTATGCAAGTCAATGCTCGGTATCCTTGCAGCAGTCATGATACTTTCATTTTGCAGCAGTCCACTGTATCATCCGCATTTGTGCAATCACGACAAACCAGGGTGGTTACTGGCCGACAAGGGTTATCCACTGACCACCTGGCTCATGATTCTGGTGCACAACCTAAACACAAGTGGACAGCATGCATATAATGAAAGCCATGCTGCCACATGGAATCTGATAGAGCAGACCATTGCTGTGCTTAAACAATGCTTCCACTCCCTGGACGCTCTGGTGTGCTGCAGTACTCGCTAGACCATGTCTCAAGATTCGCCGTGGTCTGCTGCATGTTTATCATTGTTGCACATTACCTTAGTGCCTGTCTTCCATGAGCCTTTGCCTGTCTTAGTACTCCTACACAGTACTACCCCAGTGACTGCAGCATAGCTAGTGGAAAGCTGCTGTCTTTCAGTGGGCGAGACTGCTGATGGTCTTGGACGACGACCCCGAGTAGTTCTGGGCCGAGAAGGCCCGATTTCAGACTGCACCACCTCAGCATTTGCGGCGGCAGCCCAGGCTAACTGGCTGACAGACAAAAGCAAGGGCACTGATAGAATGGCAGTGATGGGAGATGAATACTGTTATCCTGAGAGAGGACAGCAGGGTGGTCCTCCATGGATCCACTGCCACTCCCCCGGGATGGCACCTCAGCAATCCTAGTAATCTGTTGCAGGACAGATTGCTGGACTGCTGTGATATCCTGCAAGCCCCATTCATCACTGGTAACTGTAGCATGATGGCAGCAGTCTGTGTTTACGTGGTAACAAGCTGAGCTTGCATGACTTCCGTCTGAGCTTCCACTGCAGCACTCACATTAGGTTGCTTCTGCTTGTGCTGCAATGGAACTGAGACATCGGCCATCAGATGCAGCATTATGGTTGGGTCCACAAGTGCCCAGCCCTTCCACACTGGAAAGGATGGGTTCCAAGCTCTGCGCAAAGCCCTGCATAAGGCTGGTGCTGAACTCCTCTGTGCTCCTTGACATTGCACTCAGGCTTTCTGGCAGGCCTGTCAATACACCAAGCATCTCATTATTCATACCCATCAGCATTCTTCTGTAGGCTACACCATTAAAGTCCTCATCTGAGTCCTGTGCAGCAGAAGTCATGTGCAACCTCGCCCTCTGGTGAGCTGGCACCTGAGCTACCCTTTCCCTTGTGCTGGCTGCTGCCCATTCATGTCTGGTGATTCACCACATGCAGATCCCGCCTGTATGCTACCTTCTAAAGTACGCAGTGTTAGTATATGAGCTGGTGGCTGCGAGTGTGAAATCGAGTGATGATGCTATGTCTACAGCATCACTGCCTTCTTCCTCTTGCAGTTCCTGCTGTCACCATTGCTTGGCCAAGTTGGAGTTCTTAGCTATCTGAAAGGACAAAGGCACAAGGATAGGGTTGTGGTGAGGAGGTGGGTGAGGGCATGGGAAAGCAAGAGGTGCATATTTACACCATCTGCAGCTTGTAAATCAGAAGTGATTGTGGTATGAGGGGAATGTGGGATGTAAAAAGATTAGGTATTAGGATACCGTGATCTTGTAGTGCTTTAGCCATGCTGCTCGCCATGGGCTTAGCGATGGTGGCTCAAATGATCTCCAGCTTCGTCTTGTAGGGTTAGGTCATGTAGGCACGCTTGTCTCCCTGCATGTAGCCCCTGCTGCCTGCGTGTAGCCCCTACCTGCGGTTATAAGTCACCTTGTCCTGCAACAGGGAAGTGCATCAGTGAGTGTGGTGCAATGTATTTGTGCAATGTACCTGCCATGGTTGAATAGCTGGCAGTGTGTGCAAGCTGTGAGATGCAGATGTGAGGCTTGCAGAAGTGCTAATTGTTTGAGGGTGAGGTGAAACCATGAATGGGAGGGAGATCTGAGTTGTGATTGACATTGTTGGTAGGTGAGTGATGAGGGTGTGGTGCATTGAGCAGTGCCTGAGGCTAGCGGATCAGTTGTAAGGATATGGCATTTGAAGATGAATTAACTTGACCCCTCGTGTGAGGTCAGTGAACTTCTTGCGGCACTGCATCCGGGTCATCAGGGCTACACTGCTGACATTGACCATGCCGGCTATCTGCTCCTATTGCCTGTTCCGCATTTGCATGGAGGGCCTCCTGGCTCCCTGTGGGAACAGGACCTCGCTCCTCCTGCACCAAGATCTTCAGTGCTGCATTCGAGAACCTTGGAGCATGCTCTCACCCCTGTTAAGCCATTGTACTTCTTCCTCATTTGACTCTGTTCCCCAGCTAGTTGAATCACTTGCTGTAGCCAGAATACAGCAGCCTTTTATGAGGTGCAAAGATATTAACTTCATAATATTTAGAACATTTGACACTGTTCTCCAGCTAGTTGAATCACCTGCTGTAGCCAGAATTCAACTCCCTTTTATGAGGCTTTAAGATATTAACTTCATAATATTTAGAACATGAGCATCAGGATCCTTACTGAACTGGGATATTACTCTGCTTTAATATTTAAAAATTGCCAATGCCTAACACTAGTTACAGGAAGGAACAATTTCGACACTGTATAGAAACATAGCAAATAGGTACAGGAGTAGGTTACTCGGCCCTTCGAGCCTGCACCACCATTCAATAAGATCATGGCTGATCATGCATTTCAGTACCTCATTCCTGCTTTCTCTCCATACCCCTTGATCCATTTAGCCGTGAGGACCACATCTAACTCCCTTTTGAATATATCTAACGAACTGGCCCCAACAACTTTCTGTGGCAGAGAATTCCACATGGTCATAACTCTCTGAGTGAAGAAGTTTCTCCTCATCTCGGTCCTAAATGGCTTATCCCTTATCCTTAGACTGTGACCACTGGTTCTGGACTTTCCCAACATCGGGAACATTCTTCCTGCATCAAACTTGTCCAATCCCATCAGAATTTTATGTTTCTATGAGATCCCCTCTCATTCTTCTAAATTCCATTGAATACAAGCCTAGTCGATCCAGTCTTTCTTCATATGTCAGTCCTGTCATCCCGGGAATCAGTCTGGTGAACCTTCTCTGCACTCCTCAATAGCAAGAATGTCCTTCCTCAGATTAGGAGACCAAAACTGAACACAATATTCAAGGTGTAGCCTTACCAAGGCCTTGTAGAACTTTAGTAAGACCTCCCTGCTCCTACACTCGAATCCTCTCGCTATGAAGGCCAACATGCCATTTGCCTTCTTCACCGCCTGCTGTACCTGCATGCCAATCTTCAATGACTGATGTACCATGACACCCAGGTCTCGTTGCACCTCCCCTTTTCCTAATCTGTCACCATTCAGATAATAATCAGCCCTCCTGTTTTTACCACCAAAGTGAATAACCTCACATTTATCCACATTGTACCGCATTTGCCATGTATTTGCCCACTCACCTAACCTGTCCAAATCACCCTGCAGCCTCTTAGCATCCTCCACAAAACTCACACTGCCACCCAGCTTAGTGCCATCTACAAACTTGGAGATATTACACTCAATTCCTTTGTCAAAATCATTAATGTATATTGTAAATAGCTGGGGTCCCAGCACTGTACCTTGCGGTTCACACTAGTCACTGCCTGCCATTCTGAAAAGGACCCGTTTATTCCTACTCTCTGCTTCCTGTCTGCCAACCAGTTCTCTATCCACGTCAGTACATTTCCCTCAATACCATGTGCTTTAATTTTGCACACTAATCTCTTATGTGGGACCTTGTCAAAAGCCTTTTGAAAGTCTAAATACACCACATCCACTGGCTCCCCCTTGTCCACTCCACTAGTTACATCCTCAAAAAATTCTAGAAGATTTGTCAAGCATGATTTCCTTTTCATAAATCCATGCTGACTTGGACCGATTCTGTCACTGCTTTCCAAATGCGCTGCTATTACATCTTTAATAATTGATTCCCAACAATTTGCCCACTAGCGATGTCAGGCTAACCGGTCTATAATTCCCTGTTATCTCTCTCCCTCCTTTTTTTAAAAGTGGAGTTACATTAGCTGATCCAGAGTCGATAGAGTGTTGGAAAATGACCACCAATGCATCCACTATTTCGAGGGCCACTTCCTTAAGTACTCTGGGATGCAGACTATCAGGCCCTGGGTGTTTATTGGCCTTCAATCCCATCAATTTACCTAACACAATTTGCTGACTAATAAGGATTTCCTTTAGTTCCTCCTTCTCACTAGACCCTCGGTCCCCTAGTATTTGCGGAAGGTTCTTTGTGTCTTCCTTAGTGAAGACAAAACCAAAGTATTTGTTCAATTGGTCTGCCATTTCTTTGTTCCCCATTATGACTTCACCTGATTCTGACTGAAAGAAACCTACATTTGTCTTCACTAATCTTTTTCTCTTCACGTATCTGTAGAAGCTTTTGCAGTCAGTTTTTATGTTTCCTGCAAGCTTAGTCTCATATTCTATTTTCCCCCTCCTAATTAAACCCTTTGTCCTCCTCTGCTGAATTCTAAATTTCTCCCAGTCCTCAGATTTGCTGCTTTTTTTGGCCAATTTATATGCCTCTTCATTGGATTCGTCCCTCATTTCCCTTGTTAGCCACGGTTGAGCCACCTTCACTGTTTTATTTTTATGCCAGACAGAGATGTATAATTGTTGAAATTCATCCATGTGATCTTTAAATGTCTGCCATTGCCTATCCACCATCCACCTTTTAAGTATCATTTGCCAGTCTATCCTAGCCAATTCACTTCTCATACCGTCAAAGTTACCTTTTTTTAAGTTCAGGACTCTAGTCTTTGTATTAACTGTGTCACTCTCCATCTTAATGAAGAATTCTACCATATTATGGGCACTCTTCCAAAGGGGCCTCGCACAACAAGATTGCTAATTAATCCTCTCTCATTACACAACACCCAGTCGAGGATGGCCAGCTCTGTAGTTGGTTCCTCAATGCACATTACTATTGTTGGATACATAGCATATGCAGCATAAAAACAGGCCTTTCAACTCAACTAGCCTGTGCTGGTGTTTGTACTCCACATGCATCTCCTCTTATTCCATCGACCTCATCTCAGCCTTTCAGCGTATCTTTCTATTCCCTTTTCTCTGATGTACGCATCTAGTTTCCTGATGAAAGCATCAAAGCAATTTGCCTCAACCATTTCTTGTGGTAGTGAGTTCCACATTCTAACCATTCTGAGTGAACAAAGTTCTCCTCATTTCTCTATTGGAGTTATTAGTAACTATCCTGTATTTATGGCCCCTAGTTTTGGATTTACCCATGCAAGAACATGAGAAATAGGAGCAGGAGTAGGCCATTCGAGCCTGCTCGGTCATTCAATAAGATCATGGCTGATTTTCTCCAGTTTCCCATACCATTTCCATGTCCCTTGGTTCCCTTAGTATCAAAAAATCTAACAATCTCTGTCTTGAATATACTCAACGACTGAGCATCCACAGTCCTCTCGGGTAGAGAATCCCAAAGATTTACAACCCTTTGAGTGAAGAAATTTCTCCTCATCTGAGTCCTAAATGGCCGATTCCTTATTCTGAAACTGTGATCACTAGTTCTAGGCCCTCCAGCCAGGGAAAACATTCTCCCAGCATTTACCCTGTCAAGCCTCTTAAGAATTTCATACACTTCAATGAGATCACCTCTCATTTTTCAAAACTCTAGGGAACATAGTCCCAGTCTACTCAATCTCTCCTCATAGGACAACTCCCCACTCTTCACCCGACCCCCCATCCATCCCAGGAATCAGTCTGGTGAACCTTTGTTACACTCCCTCTAAGGCAAGTACATCCTTCCTTCGGTAAGGGGACCAAAGCTGTACACAGTACTCCAGGTGATTTGAGTACAAGGACATGCAGGACCCTTTAAATACCAACATTTCTCAATCTCTTACCATTTAAAACATATCCTGCTTTTCTATTTTTCCTACCAAAGTGGATAACCACATTTCCCCACATTATAATACATCTACCATGTTCTTGCCCAATCACTTAACCTGTCTATATCCCTTTGCAGCCTCTTTGCATTCTCCAGTGCGCCAGCGCAGCCTTCGGCAGCCTGAGGAAGAGGGTGTTTGAAGACCAGGCCCTCAAATCTACCACCAAGCTCATGGACTACAGGGTTGTAGTAATACCCACCCTCCTGTATGGCTCAGAGACATGGACCATGTACAGTAGACACCTCAAGTCGCTGGAGAAATACCACCAACGATGTCTCTGCAAGATCCTACAAATCCCCTGGGAGGACAGACACACCAACATTAGTGTCCTCGACCAGGCCAATATCCCCAGCATTGAAGCACTGACTACACTTGATCAGATCCGCTGGGCAGGCCACATCGTTCGCATGCCAGACACGAGGCTCCCAAAGCAAGCGCTCTACTCGGAACTCCTTCACAGCAAGCAAGCCAAAGGTGGGCAGAAGGAATATTACATGGACATCCTCAAAGCCTCCCTGATAAAGTGCAACATCCCCACCGACACCTGGGAGTCCCTGGCCAAAGACCGCCCTAAGTGGAGGAAGTGCATCCGGGAGGGCGCTGAACACCTTGAGTCTCATCGCTGAGAGCATGCAGAAATCAAGTGCAAGCAGCGGAAAGAGCGTGTGGCAAACCAGTCCCACCCACCTTTTCCCTGAATGACTATCTGTCCCACCTTGTAACAGGGACTGTGGTTCTCGCATTGGACTGTTCAGCCACCTAAGGATTCATTTTTAGAGTGGAAACAAGTCTTCCTCGATTCCGAGGGACTGCCTATGATGATGGCATTCTCACAACTTACTTTCCCATCTAGCTTTGTATCATCAGCAAACTTGGATACATTACACTTGGTCCCCTCATCTAAGCCATTAATATTGATTGTAAATAGCTGAGGCCCAAGCACTGGATCCTTGTGGTACCCCACTAGTCTGCCAAACCAAAAATGACCCGTTTATTCCTACTTGCTGTTTTGTGTGTGTTAACCAATCCTTGATCTATGCTAATATATTACTCCCCAATGTCATGAGCTCTAATTTTGTGTAATACTTATCGAATGCTTTTTGAAAATCCAAATACACTATATTCACTGGCTCCCCCTTAGCTACCAAGAAATTTACAAGCTCAAAAAACGCTATTAAATTTGTCAAACACGCTTTCTCATTCATAAATCTGTGTTCATTCTGTCCAATCATATGATGTTCTAAGCGCCCTGTTACCACATCCCTAATAATAGATTCTAGCATTTTCCCTACTAATGTCAGGCTAATCTATAATTCCCCATTTTCTCTCTCCTTCCTTTCTTAAATAGCGGGGTTATATTTGCTACCTTCC
The DNA here is from genome assembly GCF_044704955.1 of Pristiophorus japonicus. Classification (NCBI taxonomy): domain Eukaryota; kingdom Metazoa; phylum Chordata; class Chondrichthyes; family Pristiophoridae; genus Pristiophorus; species Pristiophorus japonicus. The sequence goes on along the minus strand of NC_091978.1, from coordinate 259,166,915 downwards.
AATCCGTGAGGACCATTCTAGAATCTAGGAAATTCTGGAAGACCAAAATCAAAGCATCCACTAACTCTGCAACCACCTCTTTTAAAACCCGAGGATGTAGGCCATCAGGTCCAAGGGATTTATTGGCTTTTAGTACTATTTCTTTACTAATACTGATTTCTTTAAATTCCTCACTCACTAGACCCTTGGTTCCCCACTATTTCTCGAATGTTTTGTGGTATTCTTCCGTGAAAACAAATACAAAGTGGAAACATTCTCTCCACATCGACCCTACGGACTAGTAATGGGAGCAGAAAATAGTACGTAGATAACTTTAAAGAAATGCAAATAATTGAAGAGAACTGTCAGAACAGAAGGGCAAAAAAAGCCACAGGGGATAAACTCTAAAAGACAGTGCGAACTGCGGGAAGCCTTGGGGTTACGGAGACATGGCTCCAGGGTGACCAAGGCTGGGAACTCAACATTCAGGAAAGGAAAGGAGGTAGGGTAGCATTGCTGGTTAAAGAGGAAATTACGCAATAGTAAAGAAGGACATTAGCTTGGATTATGTGGAATCTGTATGGGTAGAGCTGCGGAATACCACGGGCAGAAAACGCTAGTGGGAGGTGTGTACAGACCACCAAACAGTAGTAGTGACGTTGGAGACAGCATCAAACAAGAAATTAGGGATGTGTGCAATAAAGGTACAGCAGTTATCACGTGCGACTTTAATTTACATATAGATTGGGCTAACTAAACTGGTAGCAATAGGGTGGAGGAAGATTGCCTGGCTTGTATTAGGGATGGTTTTCTAGACCAGTATGTCGAGGAACCAACTAGAGGGCCAGCTATCCTGGATGATGTGTAATGAGAAAGGACTAATTAGCAATCTTGTTGGGCGAGGCCCCTTGGAGAATAGTGACCAGAATATGGTAGAATTCTTTATTAAGATGGAGAGCGACAGTTAAATCAGAGACTAGGGTCCTGAACTTAAGGAAATGTAACTCCGATGGTATGAGACGTGAATCAGCTAGAATAGACTGGCGAATGATATTTAAAGGGTTGATGGTGGATAGGCAATGGCAGACATTTAAAGATCACATGGATGAACTTCAACAATTGTACATCCCTGTCTGGAGTAAAAATAAAACGAGGAAGGTGGCTCAACCGTGGCTAACAAGGGAAATTAGGGATAGTGTTAAATCCAAGGAAGCGGCACATAAATTGGCCAGATAAAGCAGCAAAACTGAGGACTGGGAGAAATTTAGAATTTGGCAGAGGAGGACAAAGGGTTTAATTAGGAGGGGGAAAATAAGAGTATGAGAGGAAGCTTGCTGGAAACATAAAAACTGACTTCATATATCGATAGACGCTTTTGCAGAGAAAAAGATTAGTGAAGACAAACATAGGTCTCTTGCAGTCAGAATCAGGTGAATTTATAATGGGGAACAAAGAAATGGCAGACCAATTGAACAAATACTTTGGTTCTGTCTTCACGAAGGAAGACTAGGGGACCGAAGGTCTAGCGAGGAGGAGGAACTGAAGGAAATCCTTATTAGTCAGGAAATTGTGTTCGGGAAATTGATGGGATTGAAGGCAATAAATCCCCAGGGCCTGATAGACTGCATCCCAGAGTACTTAAGGAAGTGGCCTTAGAAATAGTGGATGCATTGGTGATCATTTTCCAACAGTCTATCAACTCTGGATCAGTTCCTATGGACTGGAGGGTAGCTAATGTAACACCACTTTAAAAAAAAGGAGGGATAGAAAACGGGTAATTATAGACCGGTTAGCCTGACATCGGTACTGGGGAAAATGTTGGAATCAATTATTAAAGATGAAATAACAGCACATTTGGAAAGCAGTGATAGGATCGGTCCAAGTCAGCATGGATTTATGAAAGGGAAATCATGCTTGACAAATCTTCTATAATTTTTTGGGGATGTAACTAGTAGAGTGGACAAGGGAGAATCAGTGGATGTGGTGTATTTCGACTTTCAAAAGGCTTTTGACAAGGTCCCACACAAGAGATTAGTGTGCAAAATTAAAGCACATGGTATTGGGGGCAATCTATAGATGAGGATAGAGAACAGGTTGGCAGACAGGAAGCAGTGTGTCAGGATAAACGAGTCCTTTTCAGAATGGCAAGTAGTGACTAGTGTGGTGCCGCAGGGTTCAGTGCTGGGTCTCCAGCTCTTTACAATATACATCAATGATTTAGATCAAGGAATTGAGTGTAATATGTCCCAAGTTTGCAGATGACACGAAGCTGGGTGGTGGTGTGAGCTGTGAGGAGGATGCTAAGAGGCTGCAGGGTGATTTGGACAGGTTAGGTGAGTGGGCAAATGCATGGCAGATGCAATATAATGTGGATAAATGTGAGGTTATCCACTTTGGTGGCAAAATATTATCTGAATGGCGACAGATTAGGAAAAGGGGAAGTGCAACGAGACTTGGGTGTCATGGTACATCAGTCATTGAAAGTTGGTACAGCAGGCGGTGAAGGTGGCAAATGGCATGTTGGCCTTCATAGCTAGGGGATTTGAGTATCGGAGCAGGGAGGTCTTACTGCAGTTGCACAGGGCCTTGGTGAGGCTTCACCTGGAACAGTGTATTAAGTTTTGTTCTCCTAATCTGAGGAAGAACATTCTTGCGATTGAGGAAGTGCAGAGAAAGTTCACCAGACTGATTCCCGGGATGGCAGGACTGACATACGAAGAAAGCCTGGATCGACTGGTCCTGTATTCACTGGAGTTTAGAAGAATGAGAGGGGATCTCATGGAAAAATATAAAATTCTGACTGGATTGGACAGGTTAGAGGCAGGAAGAATGTTCCCGATACTGGGGAAGTCCAGAACCAGTCGTCACAGTATAAGGATAAGGGGTAAGCCATTTAGGACCGAGATGAGGAGAAACTTCTTCACTCAGAGTTATTAACCTGTGGAATTCTCTACTGCAGAAAGTTGTTGAGGCCAGTTCGTTAGATATATTCAAGAGGGAGTTAGATATGGTCCTTATGGCTAAAGGGATCAAGGGGTATGGAGAGAAAGCAGGAAAGGGGTACGGAGGTGAATGATCAGCCATGATCTTCTTGAATGATGGTGCAGGCTCAAAGGGCCAAATGGCCTATGCCTGCACATATTTTCTATGTTTCTAACGCAGCAGGAGAGGGCGAAGGGATGGGCAAGCCAAATGAAGTGAAAGGAAGCCATATATACAGGTACATGACTGCCATCAAATAATTGAGGAGCCCAGCACCTGACCCTGTACTTAATGGCTGCTGAAGTGGAGCGGCATGAGAAAGATAGCCCTATTTGCTACTCCACAGCATTATCCCATCGACGAGCACTGTAGCATGCCTGGAAGTGGAAGTAGAAGTAGGTTTGAGGCTTCAATCAACCTGATACTGTAACTGGCTGTGCAAGACCTGTATATTAGCTGCAGTTGTCCTTGTTGACTCAGACTCTGAAGACAGTTCTCCATACATTGGCAATGAGTCTGTTTCATGTAGTAACATGACATGCTGTGATTGGAGTGCTTACAAAGAACCATTCAGCATTAGTCAGGCAAATGTTCACATATCATTACACCAGAGCCTCCTTAGGAAATTGGAGCCTCTGCAGATTGTCTGTCAAACTGATGTATGTGCACCTGTCTGCAGATGTACAGAGGAAAAGCGAGCAAGGAATGGCACATGGTCTCTCTCGTATCGCCTGCTATCCCTCCACTCAGCCTCCTCTTTCTTTGCCAAAATGCTGAGATAGGATAGTCTCATTGGGTAATCCACTGGTGACAGTAAAGGACTAGTTGGAGAAAAAAAACCCAGAACAATTGACACCCGCGAACTCAAGTCCCCTAATGTTTCAAGTATGTCAGTTCATCTTGCATTTGTTCGAACAGTTCTAAGCTACAATTCACAACTCGAGTTGGAACAAGGAAAATAAAACACAAGGACTTGAGGTGTTCATTGAATCGTACGAAATGAGTTGTACCTAAATTATTTTTGCAACTTTTGGAAATGTCCAAAACTGAAGTTGCAACTGACCAAACAGAAGCTACAGATGCCTTTAGGAAGTCCAAACTTCTGAGAACTTTGCTCCTAACTGGGCACCAAGATTGCAAGTTGCCTGGCTTAAAGAAGAAACACCTAAGTGGGGTGGAGGAAGTTCAAAGCACCACCACCCTTTAGATCAGCAGCAGTGTAAAAAGATCACACCAACATCTATAAAACAAATGAGAATATATTTATTTATTGACAGACACACAACAATTAGACTTCGTACAGGAAAATGTGGAAGCCAATTGCTTATTGTTTGGCTAAAGCTAGTTTTACATCATAATTCATCTTAAAGATAAAGGAAACAGAGGAGGTGACAAGATTATTTACAGTCAACGTGTTTATTCATCAGCTGCCATTGATGGATTTTCTTCTGGTTTGTAGGTATGCGAATTAGAGCAGCCCTTTCCTCCATAATTCAGTGCGATTCATGGAACAAAACTTCCAGTTGTCGTAATTATAAATTTATAGCAGCAACCATTTTCAAGCACTATCGTCATACTGTGTAAAATCATATACATCCAACCTATTTGGTTCCCATTTAAAAAAGACCTATAGTGATTGATTACACACACTAAGCATCCTTCATGGGACATACTTAATATTAAATTTTTCTTCTGGTGTTTAAAACATTGGCCTAATATTTAATCAAAAATTATGATTTCCAAAATGTAAAAATATTGTATGGGATCACCAACAGTTTTAATCTTTGAAACATTAATAATTTATAGAAATTCAGCTGCAGGATTATGAGAAAAATCACAACGAAAGTTAAAGTACACAAAGAGGCTGTATCTCTGGAGATTTACATGAGGGAAAACTAAATGAATAGCAAAAATGCCTCGTGACACTGCCTGTAAATAGTGAAAAATCAGCAGTCCAATAGTCACTCAGGATTTCAGACACATGCTAGGAAAGCTAGATTCCATAGCAATATCACCACTCTAGTAAACCAATACTGCTCCAAAATTTATTTTTCATTTCAGTACACCAAAAGTTCAGATTTAGAGCACAGCTTTCCTTGAAAACAGAATTCATGTCAGTGATCCTATAACTTGAATATTGTAAAACAAAATAAAACCTATGCCTTATGTTAATTGTGATGGATGGAACAATAGAAATTGGCAGGTGCTGATTTTGAAAGGAATTAATTAAGCTATGTATATTTATAAGTAACTAGAAAAGACACTTTCTTTTCTTGGAAAGTAACATTTGATCACATAATATAAACTGAAGTCCAGAATTTCAGTTGGATGGAGTTGAGTTGAGGATGAATATTTCCTTGATTACCTTTGGAGATCAGGGAGTATTTATGCAGAACTTTCAAGAGATTAAACAAATGACACAGTGAAATGTATATAGTCGGTGAAATCAAGAGACTTATTCATGTTTTGTTTGATCAAGCCTAGTGGCACCAATCCCAATTTCTCCTTTGGCTCAGCGCCATTGTTTTCTGATCACACCTCTGTTAAGGACCTTGGGATGTTCATTTGTTTTCAACTTTTAACAAAAGTATGCATCTTATTTAAATTAACATGTATTCTGTAATAAAAATGTATCAGTGTAATGCCTGCTAAATTGAATGAGAAATTGGAGACTTCCCAGAATAATAATCTCAACATTGAATACTAGTGCTCCTATGCAGCTTGATACAATTATATTTTTTCTGAGGGCATTACCTTATTGAAAAAAAGTTTGTTTGCGATATTTCTTGGCCAAATGTAACTGATAACCTAACCATTTATTGCGAACTCGCCTTTGGGTTTCATTGCTGTTTTACGATTTATTTTGGGAGCAAATGCACAAACACAACAAAGAATATTTTAAAATATTTTAATGTGAGAGGAAACTGGCAGGAATTCACTGCGCCCTGTAGATTGAGACACATTTTTATTAGCGAAACGTCACTGGATGAATGATTTACGAATAAATGTGAAAATGGCCTTCATGCGGCCTGAATATTAAATCAAAAAACAGCATGAACGGATATGAATAAAAATAATGCACATCTCCATAAACTGGGATAGCACGTCAGTAAATTTAATCAAATGACACATTTATATTCAAGATATATTTAGTATCCAATACATAGTGCTAGCAACTCCCATTCATTAGGTTAGTTTTGCCAGATCATTTATATTTTGACTTTTTGCCATTGGTAATGTGCTAAATTAAAGATGAACAATATTTGTCAATGAAATCCAAAAGGAATTAATTTATTCAAAATTACCAGGTGCACCTGAAAAATTAGAAACTGTTGGAGCCAACTACAAAATGGCAGTGTTCTGCCAACCATGTTAGCTCATATAATTTACATTTTATATTTAATGTGTGGCTACTATATCCTCACTACCAACTGTCCATTAGTGCGATTTGAACTTATTGAACCTCAAATGTTCATTTCATTGCTATTTTAAATTGATGTGTTTATTTGTAGCTATTCAACAGGTTCAATAGATTCAGTCAACACATAGCCATACATTTCTATTGTCCCAGGCAATCAGCAAGTATACTATTAAACCACATTATAAAGCTTAAATTACAGTGGTTGAAATGTTAACAGTAACCTCATACAATATTAAATCTAGTTACATGACTTATGAAAGATGTACTATTACCGTATGTTGGTTAATACATAGATCTGTAACTGTGCACAGAACTGGCTTAGGGAAACAACAGTTAACTCCACAATCGGTAACAGAATGCACGTTAAATACAGTGAAGATCAACATCAAATCTGCCATTGCCTGTGAATTAGACATACGTGGATCAGGGATCCTAGCAGAATTATGAAGTACACAATAATCTCAAACTTACAATTTTCAACGTATTAGTTATTAGTGCTACCACAAATTTAGTGAGAAATTAAATCTTATTGTAACCATATCTACCGTCAGTGAATTTTGTTGGCTACAGTTTAACCTCCTCCTGCAGCTAGAAAACTAGCCAACAAAAATAAAAGAGACAATGCTGAATTTCATCTGCCAACTCAGAATGGCTTTGCATGATCCTTTATTCAAAATAAAAAAGGAGCTCCAAATTCAGAGATTAGTTGGCTGAGACAGATCATTGCATGGCAGAGATTTTACAGAAGGAGAAACATGTCCACAGATATACAAATGTAAACAGTGCTGAATTTGTCTTATAGTACATTCTTCTGTCCTGCTATTTACAGACTTACTTTCTATTATCAAAAGTACAAATGTACTCAACAGAAAGAGTCTGAATCAAGCAATCATTTGACAAAAGAGAACATGAGCTCAACAGGTTTCAAGTTACAATATTTAAATAAATAAGATGTAGTGACAAACTCTTAAAATTGCTAACATTTGCTAAGAAATGCAAGTGACGTCCCATTGGTTAAGATCTAGTACAGTTTTTAATTGTTCTATAGGATTAATTTGCATCCAGCAAGAATAAATATTGTACCATTTGAGCAGAATATCCCATCTGGTATTTCAGTAAAGGACAAAATAGAAGGAATGCATTTCCCCTTTATTGTTCGGTTAAAATGCTATTGCTAGCTTTGGCTTTTCAGTTTATTTATAATGAAGCCTATAAAAGGTGATGTGGTTGAAATGTCACATTTCTGAAACACCAGTGCGTGCGTGTAGTCTCTTGTGGGAAGGCATTTATTTTTTTTCTACAGATTTGACTGGTTATTACAAGATCCTTTCATCATTTTTCTGTTATATGTTTGCATGCTAAAGATGTGTATTTTATCCTTGGATGAATTATCCAAAGGATTTTGACTGTCAGATAAGCATGTGTTTTACAAAACTTTTAAAAATACCTTGAAATTCTCTCAAGTGCTTCTAGCTTTAAAAAAAAGATAAAGCTTAAGGTGAGGGGAAATCTGAAGATCGCTAAAGAGAAGAAATGGATCCAGTTAGTTTTAATCATAATTTCAACAATCGCGTATTTTAAAATGTTATTAGCAGGTAATTCGTACTACATCATACATGCCTTTACATATACCCACTTTAGTGCTCACCTTAATCATGGAAAATACCCTGACCTTTGAGATATACTATAGTGTATGCACTAGGTAAACTGGCACTCATCTGATACTTTACCCTTAGTATATAATCTCAGAGCAAGGTGGATGCACAGCAATTATTTGCTGCAAACTAGATGTGTTGATCGAGGGAGATGTGGCAGACCAGCATGTACTTATTCGTTTAATGTATCCTTGGTATGCATGTGTGGTGCAAGTATCATACTGAGATTACCTTTCATAGTGTGTACTGAAGGCAGATTTAATGGGCCCAAGTTTTGAACTGCGCCTAGAACGGCGCAGTCCCGACCTGGACGCCCGTTTTTCGCGCCACAAAGTGCGCCTAAAAAAAACCTCCAGATTCTCCACCTCCCTGCAGGACCTCTGGCCCTTGGCACAGCGCAGCCGGAGCTGTAGGGGGCGGAGCCAGGTCCCTGCGCTGAAAAGTGCTGGGACCTCTGCACATGCGCGCTACAGTGGGCGCGCATGTGCAGTAGCTCCAAGCACCCGAAACTGTGTGGGAGGGGCCCGAAGCACGCAGCCCCTAGCCCTGGCCGAATGGCCTCACTGGGGCTGCGTGAATAAGGCTCCTCCCACAGGCAGCTCCTGCTGCCTCCCGACCCGACCCGACACCCGCTCCCCCCCCCCCCCCCCCCCGGACCGGACCAGACACCCCCCCCCCCCCACGGACCTGACACCCGCTCCCCACCCCACCCCACCCCACCCCCCCCCCGCTCGCCACCGGACCGGACCCGACACCCGCTTCCCCGCCCCCGGACTGGATCCGACCTGACCTCCCTCTCCCTCCCCCCAACCCGAACCTCCCTCCCTCCCTCCCACCACCCCCCCCGACCCGACGCCACCTACCTGTAAATCTGGTGCTGGGGACGGGCCCGGCCCGTTCAGCCTCCCTCCCCCTTCTCCTTCCCCCCCACCCACCCCAATCTCCTTCCCCACTCCCCAAATTCCCTTTTCCCCTCCCCCCAATCTCCTTTCCCCTCCCCCCCAATTCCCTTTTCCCCTCCCCCCAATCTCCTTTCTCCCCCCCTCCCCCATCCCTCCCCCCAATCTCCTTTCTCCCCCATCCCTCCCCCCAATCTCCTTTCTCCCCCATCCCTCCCCCCAATCTCCTTTCTCCCCCATCCCTCCCCCCAATCTCCTTTCTCCCCCCCTCCCCCGTCTCCCTCATCCCTCCCCCCAATCTCTTCTCCCCCCCTCCCCCATCCCTCTCCCCCCTTCCCTCCCTCCCCCCCCTCCCCCTGCTGCCCCTCCTCCTCCCCTCGCTGTCAGAAACACAGACACTGACAGACAGAGAATGAGAGACACACAGACAGACAGAGAGATAGAGACACTGACAGAGACACACTGAGGGGGGCATCCCAGCACGCTGTTGGAGGGCTCCCGGTGCTGCAGTCGGTAAGTGGAAAATGTTTTATTTATTGATATTTTAAAAAAATTATTTCTTATTAATTTTTTTTGATTGATTTATTGGTTGATTTATTGATGAATTTATCATTTATTATTGATGATGGCTCTTTATTTGTAAAACTGCAGTGTTTAATGTTTGTAAACTTCCCTTTAAACACCCCCCCCACCATTCCCTACGCCTGATTTGTAACCTACGCCTGATTTTCTAAAGTGTAGACAAGGTTTTTTCGGGCGTACAAAAATCTTCACTTACTCCATTCTAAGTTAGTTTGGAGTAAGTTTTCACTCACGAAACTTTGAAATCAGCCGTAAGTGGCCGGACACGCCCCCTTTTGAAAAAAAAATTCTGTTCCAAAGTGAAACTGTTCTAACTGACTAGAACTGGAGCAAACTAAATGACGAGAATTTGAATTTCTAAGATACTCCATTCTACACCAGTTGCTCCTAAAAATCAGGAGCAAATCATGTGGAAACTTGGGGCCATAATTCCAAAGACTGAAAATTTGGATTTTATTTTAAATGAAACTTTATCATTCTAGAAATATTAGAAACTAGAACTAAACACAGAAACCTACTTTGAACTTCCTCATGTCAAGTTTCAATGAATTGTTACTGTTTTGACTAATTTATTTTTTCACCCGAACTTTTATTAAAAAAAAGCTTTATCTCCCTCACTGATTTCCTTCCTTATCCCCTGAAGGTCTTGATTCCTAGCTGGGTACAGTTCTACGGGCACATTCTAATGTTCATACAATGACCTTTGACTGAATGTGCTTAGACTAATCAATGGCAATGTAGGTGGGTATCACTTGAGCCTGATCTTGCCCTTATCTATGCCTGGCATTTCCTCCATAGATGCAACCTGGAAGTTAGTCCCCAAAATGCGTCCATTCTGCCAATGTCAAGTTATGCTCACATTTGCTGCCATTCGCATTACAATATGCCCAAATGTAAAAATGGGTATAAATCAGCATAAACAATCGTGGCCCAAGGAAAGCGGCATTCAACATGTATTCCTTCTTTAAGTATAAAAATTAAAGTTTCAACTCATTCAACCAACATAAATGCACATTAGGCACAGCATGTTTAAGCTTGCAACTGGGGTAGCTTTTCAATGCGACTTTACTTATGCCATAAAAATGCATTAACAGAAACCAAAAAATACAGATCTTGGTGAGGATAACTTTTTTTTTTTAATATAAATCTCAAAAAATTGCAATAGAACACCAGAAAAATATCTGTTTCCTGCAGCATCTAAAAATCTGGTCGGAATTTGAAGAGACCCTCTTAGCAAGCACAATCACAGCAAACTTGCATCAGGCTCTGTAACTTGGGGGGTGGGACCAGATTTATAGATGGAGAAACGTTTGGGCAGTGATCGATATCCTGCCATGAAAGATCAAGGAGATTTGGGTGTATTGCACTCAAGCACATAATTCATGCCCAAGATTCCTCGATATTTTAAGCCGTAATTAGTTTGCGCCCAGTTTATGCATGTCACTGGGTGCGAATATGGAGGGAATTCAAGGCCCTAACGTTCACATTATGTGCACTTCCAGGAGGGGTCACCATATAATGATCAGGGAAAAGGAACCCTACTAGCTGATCTTCTATTCCCTAACCTAGAAGCAATTAGGTAAAATGTACTGCCTGAACTGGGATCAACTAATTCAGTAAAGCCCAGGGATTGAACCTGGGTAATTCTATTCTGTATGGTTCAATTTGATAAAATTTGACCTAACTAATTAAAGAATTTAAATTTTTTTATTTCTCTTAGTTAGATATGCAAGCATAGAGATGTTCCAAGTTAATACAAGTGTTTGCAAAGATTTTGTATGGTTAAAATATTGCTCACTAATTTTTTTCTGGGGTGAAGGGATTATTTTAAAATCTTGAAGCTTTATGAAGAAACAGGAGTAATTAGAGCAAACTACTTTTAGTAACCTTGCAGGGATATATAATTAATGAATTAAAACAAATATAGCTACTAGAAACCAATTTTAAAAATATTTATTGTTAGATGTTACATCATCAGCAGTTGAGAATTCAGATATTATAATTTAGGCAAAAAGGGGAGATTTCTACTGTAGAGGATGTTCTGTGCTTAAACACACTTGCATCATTAAGGATACATTAAATGTTAAATAATGTGTTCTCAATATAGCAGGTTAGATTTCTTTGGCTCGATTTTAATTGTGCCTTCCAAATACCACTACAGCATGACATGGGAAAAGCTTGTGTGCTTAGGAACGAGCGTCCTAACCTGATAAATGCTGCTACATGTAGTTTTTTTTAAAATCATGAAGTAATCATCTCTTGTAGATAGCAGGTTGAAGGTTAAATAATGCCTCCCAATGCTGCTATGCCCCAGAATTTATTTACATTGAATCATTTATCAATAAGAGTATCAAAAAATACAAGTAAAAATATCTGTAAAAGTATCCCACAGCTTGTTTATACAAAGATCTTTGTAGAACCCAAATTCTGCTCTGTGTACGTATGTTGCCTTTTTATATTATTTTTTTAAGTTTCTTAGTTTTAACTATTCAAACTGCTTAGATTGTTAATAGTACAATAGCAAATACCCATAGCTCAATTTCAGAAATATTTAAACACCAAGAATGCAGAAAAAATGAAATATCATGGAAATAACAAATAACACTCTGAGAAGCTACAGGGTTTCAGAAATAGTGGTAAAGATATCCATGCAACCAGATAAGCAATTGAGTTAGAGAGAAGTGAACACAGAGTCTGGGAAGATTTAGCAGTGGTTACAGAAGAAACCAATGTACTCAAGCAGATTTAAGTGACTCAGAATGGAAAATAAACAGAGAAATTGAAAACCAAGAAAAGAAGCCTTAAATCTTACTATAGGCCTAGACATGACTAACAGGTGGGTGCTGCAAATTTATGCATTTACCATATGCAATAAAAAGAGTGCATTGAAGCTGTACTGTGCAATATCAGTGCACTCATTAATGCATTTGCATGAAATTTCCTTGTCCTCTGTTTTAGCCCATTACATTTTTTTTACTTTAAAAAACGTTACCACCCGTTAAAAGAATAGAGAAAAGAATTTCATACTAACATATTAACGAGTTTACTAATATCACACAGCCCGAGTTCAACGCTCAGGATTGAAATATGTGAAAAATTAAATTGCAACTGAAACTTTTTTCCTGCAGATGTACTTGGTCACCTCTAAAATGCAACATTTTTGTTTTTAGCTAAATCCCCCATTTCTATTAGGCAGAATAACTTCATAGTTCAAATAGTAGTTCTCAAGAGGCCACAGAGTACATATGCAAATGTTCTCCAACACTGCATGTTTTTTTAAAAAGTGGGTATTTCTAAAGGCAGAAAATTATATTTATTATGGTCAGGGACACCAGGAAGTTTCTAGCAATCTTATCAGTGCAGAACTGTTTATTTTTGATTAACATAAAAAATTAAGTTTAAAAAAAAATCATTAATCTTTTCTTGAAGCTTTTGGTTCTTCTAGCTGCCCTTCAGAAGACCTTCTGATTCAACACTAATTGACTTAACCCTTTAAGCTCTTTTTGTACCTCAGTTGACCCAGTTAAAAAAAAATCAGATCACGAAGCACCCATGTTGACACTTAACAGCACTCTTTACAGTCCAAATATGCACCGTATCACATGTGACCACCTGAAGGAATGCCTTCTCTACTACAGTATATAGACAATTTGAAATTCCAAAGGGTGATCTCACCGAGGTGCCGTGAGCTCAAATGGATTAAACCAAGCTAATGAATACAGGCTGCCATTTTGAAGCACTCGATACATGTCACCGTGCCATGTGGCTGATGCCCCTGAGCTGTGACCTCCAAGCATCCAGATCTAGTCGGCCTTCAGTGCTTTCCTGGTGCTGCTGCTCAAGTAGGCCTCATAGAAAAACTGGCAGAAAAGCACAAAGTAGCTGAGGTACATGAGGGAGGACCAGACAATGTTGTGCATGTGGGATGGGCACTGGCCTTGCTGCATCCACTCATACACCAAATAGTTAACAACGCAGCCCAATAGCATCTGGGTGATCTGTGTCATGGTGATGAACATGGCAAACTTGCGCGAAACTCTGAAACCAGCAGCCCGCAAAGCGTAATAGGAATACATGACAGCGTGCACGCCATAGTTCATTGTCATAAACCACCCTCCTCCAGCCACCATGTCTTTGTAAGAGTACCAGGAGTAAAGCAGTACTGTGATGTGATGGTACCAGTGTAGGAAGATGAGCTTCTGCTTCCGCAGTATAATGAAGATTGTGTCTCCTGAAAAGACAAACAAACATTTTTGTAAAAAAGATGATTTCATTGTGTAAGGTTTTTTTTAAATAAATGTTTACATTGCAGTAGTTTTAAGATATTAAAAATAGCTCACTCCAGGAAAATTCTACATATTTCTGAGTTCATTTAAAATAGGTTATAATCTACTATCAACCACTACAAGTAGTTCAAGATTTACATGTTTGAGCAGGTTTCTGAACTGATTTTTAAATGTTCAGTGAGTATACACTTCTAATTCTTTCAAAGTTTCTGCAGATGTACAATCATTAAGACATTCTTCAAATTAAAAGTACCGGCAGGGCATTACTTTAGAATTGACTACTGCTTGCTGTTTTAAAATAAAAATATTCTGTACTTTATAAAAGGATTTTAAACTGATTAAGTAAAACCATTACCGATGGAAAATAACCTACAAAAATGAAGGAGCAAAGGGATGGAAGACAATAGATATTGTAAAATAGCTGCTTTCTAACATTATTTTAGATGAGAAATTAAAAAAAGGGACACATAAAACAATGTATGTGGAACACAAATGCTTGACTGTGATATCACTTTTCTTCCCAATTTATAAAGGAGTTCAACATTAGCTATTCTGCAAGTACCTGAGCATCTTAAAAGAAAAAAAAGTTAAAAATTTTTTAAAGGCATAACATTTTCCACAAATATTCTTCAACCAATAGTGCACGACTTAAATGTCTTATTAGCTTTTTAATTGCGTCGAACTGGAGGGATTTTCTTTTTAAGGAATTTACACTGGGGGTTTGAAGGGAAGGTTTCACATAAATAAATGCAGATTAGATTGGAGACATTTGAAAATGGTTTATGCAGTTACGAATTTCTAGGGCATCTTAAAATTCACAGCTCAAACCTCCTAGGCTTATTTGTTTACTTATTAGTCATTGAATAAGTAATTAACATTCAGCATTACATTCACTGTTGATAGCCCTCATCATAGGCAGTTCCTTGGAATCGAGGAAGACTTGCTTCCAATCCTTAAGGGAGTTCTTTGGTGGCTGAACAGTCCAATACGAGAGCCACAGTCTCTGTCACAGGTGGGACAGATAGTCGTTGAGGGAAGGGGTGGGTGGGACTGGTTTTCCGCATGCTCTTTCTGCTGCCTGCTCTCGGCGTTGAGACTCGAGGTGCTCAGCACCCTCCTGGATGCACTTTCTCCACTTAGGGCAGTCTTTGGCCAGGGACTCCCAGGTGTCAGTGGGGATGTCGCACTTTATCAGGGAGGCTTTGAGTGTGTCCTTGTAATGTTTCCGTTGGCTCGATTGCCGTGAAGGAGCTCCGTGTAGAACACTTGCTTTGGGAGTCTCGTGTCTGGCATATGAACTATGTGGCCTGCCCAGCGGAACTGATCGAGTGTGGTCAAGTGCTTCAATGCTGGGGATGTTAGCCTGGGCGAGGACGCTGATGTTGGTGTGCCTGTCCTCCCAGGGGATTTGTAGGATCTTGCAGAGACATCGTTGGTGATATTTCTCCAGCGACTTGGTGTCTACTGTACATGGTCCACGACTCAGCCATACAGGAGGGCAGGTATTACTACAGTCCTGTAGACCATCAGCTTGGTGGCAGTTTTGAGGGCCTGGTCTTCAAACACTCTTTTCCTCAGGCGGCCGAAGGCTGTACTGGCGCGGGTGTTGGATCTCATCGTCGATGCCTACTCTTGTTGATAGGAGACGCCTGAGATATGGGAAGTGGTCCACGTTGTCCTGGGCCACGCCGTAAATCTTGACTGGGGGGCAGTGCTGTGCGCCGAGGACAGGCTGGTGGATGGCCTTTGTCTTACAGATGTTTAGCATAACGCCCATGCTTTTGTACACCTCAGTAAATACATCGACTATGTCCTGGAGTTCAGCCTCTGTATGTGCGCAGACACAGACGTCGTCCGCGTACTGTAGCTTGACGATAGAGGTTGGGGTGGTCTTGGAAACAGCGCAGGTTGAACAGGCTCTGTAGTTTCGTTCCACTCCAGCGGGGGGTTTGTTGACTGTGAGGTGGAGCATGGCGGCGAGAAAGATTGAGAAAAGGGTTGGGGCGATGATGCAGCCCTGTTTGACCCCAGTGCGGACGTGGATTGGGTCTGTGATGGATCTGTTGGTAAGGATCACGGCCTGCATGTCGTCGTTGAGCAGGCAGAGAATGGTGCCGAACTTTTGGGGTCATCCGAAACAGAGGATGCTGCTCCATAGACCCTCGCGGTTGACAGTGTCAAAGGCCTTTGTAAGGTTGAAGGCGGCCATGTATAAGGACTGGCACTGTTCCATGCATTTTTCCTGTAGCTGTCGCGCTGCAAAAATCATGTCTGTTGTGCCCCGTAGGGGACGAAATCAGCACTGTGACTTCGGGAGGAGTTCCTCGGCCACAGGAAGACGACAGTTGGAGGACTCGAGCGACGACTTTCCCAGTGGCTGATAGTAGGGAGATTCCTCCGTAGTTTCCACAGTCGGACTAATGCCCTTTTTTAAAGATGGTCACGATTGCTGCATCTCTGAGATCTCCGGGCATGCTCTCCTCCCTTCAGATCAGAAAGATGACGTTGTGTATTCGCGCCATCAGTGCTTCTCCACCATACTTCAATGCCTCAGCAGGGATTCCATCCGCTCCAGTGGCCTTGTTGTTTTTAAGCTGTCTTATGGCTTTTTCTACCTCGTACAGTGTTGGGGGTTTTACTGAGGTAGTGGCGGGTAGCATGCTGTGGGATGGAGTCGAGAACACTCGAGTCAAAAGGCAGAGTCTTCTATTGAGGAGATCTTCGAAGTGCTCCCTAGAACTAATAGATCGCAAGCGGGCATTTCTGAGCCTTAAACAACAACCCAACATGGGAGCAGCAAAGCAGCATTACAGACGGCTCAAAGCTGAGGTCCAACAAAAAACCCGGGACCTAAAGAACAGGTGGTGGATGGAGAAAGCACAGGAGTTACAACAGCTGGCTGACAGCCACGATGTGCGAGGATTCTTCATCGCAATCAAGACCACCTCAGGGCCAAACTCCCAAGGCCCCACCCCACGGCTGGCCAAGAACGGGGAAACACTCATCAAGTTGATAGCAGTGATCCAGCGGCAGCATACTTGGACCTCTCGTGCATGTCATGGCCCTGTACCCAATTAAAACTTCCTTCAAATAACCGACTTTAGTTCCAAAGTTGGCAGCAAGTCTTGGAGTGCAAATACAAATCAGCTTTGAACGCCCCTCGAAGATGACGGCTTCAGTCTTAACAATGTTTAGTTGGAGGAAGTTGTGGCTTATCTAAGACTGGCGTTGGATAAGCCTGACAACACAGAGGCAGTGGAGGAATTGAGAGAGGTGGTGAAGACCTCAAGCTGGGTGTAGTGAGCATATATGTGGAAGGTGATCCCTGTCTGTGGATGATGTCACCAAGGGGCAGCACGCAGATGAAATGAGAAAGAGGCCAAGGATAGATCCTTAGGGGACTCAAGGGAACTGTGTGGGGTAGGAAGAGAAGCCACTGCTGAGGATACGATTGTATAGGTAAGATTGGAAACACATGCGAGCAGTTGGACTGAGCTGGATAATGGAGGAGAGGCATTGGAGGAAGATAGTGTAGTCAACCATGTCAAAAGCTACAGAAAGATCAAGAAAGAGGAGGGATGTCATTTGTGACTTTGATTAGGGCCATTTCAGTGCTGGGGCAGAAATTTCTTTGAAGAGATTCAAGCAGGGAGTTATGGCAAAGATTGGCATGGATTTGGGAGGCATCATATTCAAGGACTTTCAAGGAGGAACTGGAGATGGGGCGATAGATTTCAAGGACAAAGGGATCAAGGATAACGTTTTTAAAAGAGTGGTTGATGATGGTAGTTCTAAAAGGGAGGGAGACAATACAATGGCCAGATTGTCAGAAGTGTGGGTTCAAACTTAGTAATAAAATCCATGAACTCCCTGCAATTGTTGGAGGTGGGAATGTAGGGGTGGGGACAGGGGTTAAAGGAGCCAAGTGAAAGGTACTGCAGAAAAGAGATCCAAGGTTATCTCCAGGATGCTTCTGGAGTAGTGGGTGGTTTTTGCAAGGAAGAGCGAATTCAAAAGAGAGGGGGCAAGGGAGGCGGAGGTGGAGATTGAAATTAGAGACGAGGCATCACTCAGGGTAGAGGCTGAGACAAGAAAGATATCTCCGTAAGAAACTCAGTGGCATGGGGGAGGGAAGTGGGTAAACAACAAAGACTCTTAAGGGTGAAGCAAGGCGAGTTGCTCAAAGGAGAAGCTACCAGAAGAGAAGGGGAAGAAACCAAGATGTAAAAAGGCCACATTGCCACCACGGCAGTTTGGGTGGGGCAGGTGATCGGAAGTATAGCCACGCAGCGCGGTTTTGCTAAGGGGCAAGTCGTCACCCCAGCAGCCAAATTTCTGTCAAAGCAACTATCCGTAGCAAGGTCTTATTAAAAAGTGAGTGGAGAATCTGGAGGATAATTTGAAGGTGCTGAATTCTACCAGCGAATTAAGGAAGGTAGCCATGAGTGGGGTGAATGGGATGGGAAGGTGGTTGGTGAGGTTAGCCCCCCAGAGGACACGTTGGGCAGGAAGGTGACCAAAAGAGATAGTTGGGGTTGGTGCTTGTAAAGGAACAGGGATGGGTGCCTCCATGGACGAGAGCGAGAGCGAGACACACAGAAAGTAGCTGTGAGCTTATTCAAGAGGGATTGAAACTTGGAACGGCAGCAGGAGAGTAGGTAGACAGAGGAGTAATGATGCGTTGTGGTAGGAATTAAGGAAAATTAAAGTCGGTACGACTGGGCAACGCGAAAGAGAGGAGACAGAGAAAGGCCACGAGAGGACAAGAGAAAAAGAAAGGGAGACAGAAGAAATGGCTTTGTGTCCAGTGCAGCATCCTAAATGTGCACGCAAATGGACATAAAGAATTCAATTTACGTAGGCGTGGCAGAGATTGAGAGACAGCCTCTGGTCATAAACAGAGGACCTTCTACCTTACTCCACATGCTTTGTACCAGATAGATCAAAGACTGCTATATTAATTACCTTACTATTACAACAAAATGTTACAATATCTTAACCAACCATCAGCCCACAGGTGCAACACCTCCCTGGATTAACCACCTCATCAAACACTAAAGACTTGCACCCGTTTTTTTCAGCGATATTTCGCCATTTTTGATGTAAAAAGGTGATTAGCTAAATTGGCCAAATTCTTGCGCCAGCAGTATTGAAATACTGCTGAAACGTGGACTGCCGGCATGCAAGATGAAAAAAAGTGCTATTGCTTTAAATTGGCCATTTGGTGCACCTGTATTGTGTGTGCACGCAGTCCTCTAGCTGTGGCCTAACGAGTGTATTGTACAGTTCAAGCATAACCTCCCTGCTTTTATATTCTATGCCTTGGCTAATAAAGGAAAGTAGCCCGTATGACTTCTTAACCAACTTATTCACCTGTCCTGCTACATTCAGGGATCTGTGCACTCCAAGGTCCCTTTGTTCCTCCACATCCTCTATCCTACCATTTATTGTGTATTCCATTGTCTGGTTAGTCCTTCCCAAATGCATTACCTTGCACTTCTCCGGATTGAATTCCATTTGCTACTTTTCTGCCCACCTGAGCAGTCCATTCTACACAGTCTCTTCTACACACCTGACCACTAATAATGGTCTAAACATTTTTTTAAAATATAGTATATTGTTCTGGCCCTTGGCAGATTAATGAAATGATTAAAATGGGAAAGTGTCCTGCAGATATAATTTTTTTTCAAAAAAGAAACGACCACTACAGCACTTCAGTCTTCACTACTATTAAAAAGTAAAACAATGACCTGCTTTTTTGATCCTGAATGAAAAGCTATTGCTGATGAACAGTTGGTTGAACTTTCAACACCATGTCCACAGCTGCAGAAACAGAAGCAAAACTGTTGACATTTCCATAAATCGGGCGTTTTCTCATTAAATGCAGTGTGCAATTATTTTGACAAATGGGCCCCGTAAACATTCCCAGTTAAAGCGTCCAATAAGGAAGGAAAGAGAACTACAACTGAAGAAAGCAGTATTTTTGCTTGAATTCATTTTTCTTTTTACATTTTGTTTTTTCTCTCAGATTTTTTGGAAAAAACATAAATCTGTCCATGGATAAAACCTGGTTAACACAAGACTCAACTATGCATGTGATTAACCCACAGCCGGCAGGAGACTAATGGGCAGATGCACCTCTTCTACACGTGTGAACAAAGAAATCCCAAAAGGGGAATTTCTTTTTGCAATGCTTTTAACCCACTTTCTCCTTACGAATTGTTGGCTACTTCTATTCGAATGGTTTGTCCGGCATAAATGTTTTGCCAGACGGGAGATTAGAAAGGGCTGTTCTCAGCACTGTTGTGTCATTGGTGAATAAAAATTTAAGTTTACCAATTAGGAAGTAGGAATAAGAACAGGTTTTTGAAAAGCACCAGGGTCCTAAACACGACGAGTGAGTGGAGCATAAAATGCAGTAGTCAAAAAAGTAGAACATGAAGGAGAGGGTTTTAATGGGTTACCAGAAATCTGGAGAGCAGGAAAGATTCCTGCAGATGTATTTAGTTGTCTTAATATCCATTTTGCTTATTAGCAAATTCAAACAAAAAAAGTATAATGTGGAAGGTTTACCTTGTGCCAACTACTTAATGACCCTTTTCTACCCATTTTTGGATCATAGCGCAGATAAGCAGAGCCTATCTTTATAACAAACTTTTTTTTCTTGAATCCATAAAAAGTACATCATAATTTTAACAGATGACACCCAAAAAGATAAGGTGAAAATGAATGCAGATTTACCTGAATTCATTGAGATCAGATAAATAATTTGCTATCTGGAATCACCACAAGAACATTCCAGGGCTGAATGTGTACAATTCAGAATAGTGAAATAAAGCATCATTGCGATTATGGTAACACATTATGGATATAATGGTACAATAGAACTTTTATACTACTTTAAAATACATTACAGGTCCTGAAGTTTTGGTAATAATTGAGAAAGTTTAAGGGACAAAATAACAGTTTTGTTAGTTTTCATTTCATAAAAAAGGAGGCAGACAAAAAGCAGGAAACTATAGACCAGTTAGCCTAACATCTGTCGTTGGGAAAATGCTGAGTCCATTATTAAGGAAGCAGTCGCGGGACATTTGAAAAATCTTAATTCAATCAAGCAAAGTCAGCGTGGTTTTATGAAAGAGAACTCATGTTTGACAAATTTGCTGGAGCTCTTTGAGGATGTAACGAGCAGGGTGGGGATAAGGGGGAACAAATGGATGCGGTGTATTTGGATTTCCAGAAGGCATTCGATAAGGTGCCACATAAAAGGTTACTGCACAAGATAAAAGTTCACGGGATTGGGGTAATATATTAGCATGGATAGAGGATTGGCTAACTAACAGAAAACAGAGAGTCGGAATAAATGGGTCATTTTGCGGTTGGCAAACGGTAACTAGTGGGGTGCCGCAGGGATCGCTGCTGGGTCCTCAACTATTTACAATCTATATTAATGACTTGGATGAAGGGACAGATTGTAATGTAGCCAAGTTTGCTGATGATACAAAGATGGGTGGGAAAGCAAATTGTGAGGAGGACACAAAAAATCTGCAAAGGGATATAGACAGGCTAAGTGAGTGGGCAAAAATTTGGCAGATGGAGTATAATGTGGGAAAATGTGAGGTTATCCACTTTGGCAGAAATAATAGAAAAGCAAATTATAATTTAAATGGAGAAAAATCGCAATGTGCTGCAGTACAGAGGGATCTGGAGATCCTTGTGCACGAAACACAAAAAGTTAATATGCAGGTACAGAAAGTAATCAGGAAGGCAAATGGAATGTTGGCCTTTATTGCAAGGGGGACAGAGTATATAATGCAGAGAAGTCCTGCTACAACTGTACAGGGTACTGGTGAGGCCACACCTAGAGTACTGCATACAGTTTTGGTCTCTGTATTTAAGGAAGGATATACTTGCATTGGAGGCTGTTCAGAGAAGGTTCACGAGGTTGATTCTGGAGATGAAGGTGTTGATTTAT
This sequence comes from Pristiophorus japonicus, assembly GCF_044704955.1. NCBI lineage: Eukaryota > Metazoa > Chordata > Chondrichthyes > Pristiophoridae > Pristiophorus > Pristiophorus japonicus. The sequence goes on along the minus strand of NC_091978.1, from coordinate 259,145,136 downwards.
GAAGATAGGTTGAGTAGGTTGTGCCTATACACATTGGAGTTCAGAAGAATGAACGGTGAACAGCGGGTAAGTGGAGCTGAGTCCACGGCCAGATCAGCCATGATCTTATTGAATGGCGGAGCAGGCTCGAGGGGCTAGATGGCCTACTCCTGTTCCAAATTCTTATGATTCTTATGATCTTATCGAAACATAAGATAATAAGGGGGCTCGACAAGATGGATTCAGAGAGGATATTTCCACTCATAGGGGAAACTAAAACTAGGAGACATAGTCTCAGAATAAGGGGCCACCCATTTAAAATTGAGATGAGGAGGAATTTCTTCTCTGAAGGTTGTAAATGTATGGAATTCTCTTCCCCAGAGAGCTGTGGAGGCTGGGTCTTGAATATATTTTCGGCGGAGAAAGAAAGATTTTTGAGCAATTAGGGAATAAAGGGTTATGGGGAGCGGGCAGGGAAGGAGAGCCGAGTCCATGATCAGATCAGCCATGATCTTATTAAATGGTGGAGCAGGCTCAAGGGGCCAGGTGGCCTACTCCTGCTCCTATTTCTTATGTTCTTAAACCAAACACTGATAAATATGAGCGAGAGAGACACACACATACACACACACACACACACACACACACACAAGTTCAGATAGACAAAGAGAGAGAGAAGGAAACTAAAAGGGCAGCTTCATTATTTTCTGCGAAGGATGAACCAGTGCATGAGCAAACAGAAAACAAAAGTAGGTTTACAAGAATGATTCAGAGCTTTTCTATTTTCTTCCAATAATAATCATCATCACAGGCAGTCCCTCGGAATCGGGGAAGACTTGCTTCCACTCCTAAAGTGAGTTCTTTGGTGGCTGAACAGTCCAATACGAGAGCCACAGACTCGGTCACAGGTGGGATAGATAGTAGTTGAGGGAAGGGGTGGGTGGGACTGGTTGCCATACGCTCTTTCCTTTGCCTGCGCTTGATTTCTGCATGCTCCCGGCATTGAGACTCGAGGTGCTCAGCGCCCTCTCGGATGCACTTCCTCCACGTAGGGCGGTCTTGGGCCAGGGACTCCCAGGTGCCAGTGGGGATGTCGCACTTTATCAGGGAGGCTTTGAGAGTGTCCTTGTAGCGTTTCCGCTGCTCACCTCTGGCTCGTTTGCCGTGAAGGAGCTCCGCGTAGAGCGCTTGCTTTGGGAGTCTCGTGTCTGGCATGTGAACTGTGACCTGCCCAGCGGAGCTGATCGAGTGTGATCAGTGCTTCAATGCTGGGGATGTTAGCCTGGATGAGGACGCTGATGTTGGCGTGCTGTCCTCCCAGTAGATTCGTAGGATCTTGCGGGGATGTCGTTGGGTGATATTTCTCCGGCAACTTGAGGTGTTTCCTGTACATGGTCCATGTCTCTGAGCCATACAGAAGGGCAAGTATTATTACAGCCCTGTAGATCATGAGCTTCGTGGCAGTTTTGAGGGCCTGGTCTTCAAACACTCTTTTCCTCAGGCGGTCAAAGGCTGCACTGGCGCATTGGAGGCAGTGTTGGATCTCGTCGTCGATGCCTGCTCGTGTTGATAGGAGGCTCCCGAGATATGGGAAGTGATCCATGGTGTCCAGGGTCGCGCCGTGGATCTTGGTGACTGGGGGGCAATGCTGTGCGGTGAGCACAGGCTGATGGAGGACCTTTGTCTTATGGATGTTTAGCGTAAGGCCCATTGCTTTCGTATGCCTCAGTAAATATGTCGACTATGTCCTGGAGTTCAGCCTCTATATGTGCGCAGACGCAGTCCCGTGTACCGTAGGTCGACGACAGAGATTGGGGTGATCTTGGATTTGGCCTGGCGACAACGCAGGTTGAACAGGTTCCCACTGGTTCTGTAGTTTAGTTCCACTCCAGCAGGAAGCTTGTTGACTGTGAGGTGGAGCATAGCGGCAAGAAAGATTGAGAAGAGGGTTGGGGCGATGACACAGCCCTGTTTGACCCCAGTCCGGATGTGGATTGGGTCTGTGATGGATCAGTTGGTAAGGATCACGGCCTGCATGTCGTCGTGGAGCAGGCGAAGGATGGTGACGAACTTTTGGGGGCATCTGAAACGGAGGAGGACGCTCCATATTTCCTCGCGGTTTACAGTGTCACAGGCCTTTGTAAGGTCGAAGGTGGTCATGTATAAGGGCTGCCGCTGTTCACTGCATTTTTCCTCCGACAACCCCAGACAAGTTCAATGAGTTCGGGCCATTCTGGCCTACCGCAGGCTTCTCACCACATCACCCTCCGATGTACTTCGATGACCTGGACCTGGCTATCGGGCCTCCACCCCCGCCAGCGGTGATCCGATCGGAACACCTCCAACGACGGCAGATGGACCTCTCCTCCACGACAGAGTCTTGGCCTCCTCAACGATGGCTGGACCTCCCGTGGCGACAGACAACCTGCTCCTCAACGACAACCGGGTCCCCCTCTCCCATGTCGGCGACTGGCCTTCCCTCCTCCTTCAGCAACAACTGGAGCTCTCCTTCCCCACCGGCGACCTGGCCTGTTCGCCATCTCCAACACGTGGTGAGTTCCATGGCTGTGACCCTCCTGCCCTCTCACCATGAACCCCGGTGGGCCACTGACCTCCCCAATGCCTGCCCCCAACCAGGCCTCGGACCACCTACCATCAAGGGCGCTACCCAGCGCCGAGCCTGCGGCCAACATCTCACCGTCGGCAACTAGGCTCATATAGCAGTGCCTGGTTTCCAGTCATCTTGGACCTCCTTGCCACTGGATCTTCCAATAAAATTAGCTGTGCAAACAATTGTAAACGACTGCAAATTTAGATCAAAACTTGAAAGGGTGATACCAGTGCCAGAATGAATCTCTGTAAAGCCAGTTTGAATCTGAAGCCTAAATACTCCTTTATTAACATAGCTTGGGTCTGAATAGCTGTAGACAAAGAGTCAAATGGAAGTGTGCGGCTTGTTGCAAATTTTCTTAAGCTAGCTCACTAGTAAAGTTTCTGGTGGAGATTTGAACAGGCGTTGTGAACAGACTAGTTGTTATGTTCAGAATAACTCCACAAGACTGTATGCTGTAAGCTCAAACTGATGTGACCTTAGTCTCTTTAATCAAACTCCAGAGTGAAGAAGCAGCATGGCAGACAACCTTTTTGTACTTGCTTGCACGAGGTGTGCAGGTGACCCTTGGGTCTCCAACAGGTGCACCCATGGTGACAAGTCGTACACTATTACAAAGTTCACATACATAACACTAGTAATGGAGGCAAAAAAATGTGTCAATGAAATTTGAAGAGATGGACACAATTAAAGGAGAATGTCACAATAGGGTGATCAAAATTCTGAAAGCTGCAGTAAAGGCTTCTCAACACATTAGCAGTCTTTACCAAGGCTGATGAGTCAGAAAATTGATAAAAGACAGAAATGGAAGAAAAAAAACACCCAAGCTGTAGGCATGCGTTTGCAGGCAAATGACGGAGCGAGCCTGCACTTAACCCCATTTCTCCATAGCTCAAGTGGAGGTGGTGCTGCAGGAAGTGGTTCCGAGGATTGTTGGTCCTTTATTCCAATCAACACCGCCATTCCCATGGGTCAGCACTGCGGGCATGCCTCCAAGGAGACGGAGCCCACTTTCAGGGTACAGACAGCCCTTACCATCAATGGATATGCCAGCCACATGTTACATAGTAGTTGGAGGTATCCTTGCAGCAGGTTGCAATACTCTGCATTTGGTTCACTACTGACCAGGAGAATGTAGATCATTGGCAAGTTAGAGCATCAAGGCCTGAAAAAATGGTTGATGGTACCTTGGGTGAAGCAAATCAAGACTTACTTTTGATCACTGGTGTGCCAATTTCCATGCGACGTTACTGAAAGCAGAATATATTATAATTGGGCTACTTCTAAGGTACCATCAAACATCATGATTAGTCAGATATTCATTTAACTTAGTGAAGCCATCTGGAATAAAGCCAAGTTATACCAGCCAAAATGCCATTGTTCTATGATGAACACAAGAATGCCTTTAATACAGCAAGAACCAAACAGTGTTTGATTAATGTTAAACTGGTTCAGTGGTACAGTCCCGGTGACAATATTTCTATAATACAGGATTTTCATCACACAATTAATCCAGAGCATGTAGCACAAACATAAACTTTCTTCCATACTCACCTAGCTCAGGTGCCTTGCTCAACACAAATGCGTATGCCCAGAATTTGCTGATCGGTCCATTGTAGAAGCCTTGGTCACATACAGATTGCTTCAAGCCACTGGTCGTCAGAATGTATACCATGTATGCTCCGGTACGGACAGCACCAATAATACTTTGAGGAAAGAAAGGACAACAAAATAATGTGGCTATATTACAATAATATTACTATAATGAAGATATTTAGCTATAGCAACCATACTTTTCTTCAAAACTATTCAAATGAACCCTGATCAAACATGAACACTACAGCAGATTTTTTTTTTTAAAAGCAACTGTCTTTTATAATGTTTTGTAGAATAAATGCACATTTTATTTTAAACTTGTGAGTCCTGTGCAAAATGATTTCCATACCACATGAAATTAAGCAAGACAATAATGCACACCAGTTACCTGCCTTGGGCAAAGAGACACTGAAATAATTTTGAAACTTGCTGAAAGTCCAGAGATTCAAGACCCGTTTGAATTAAGCTCACAAGTCAATTCATTTATTTGGCTTTTCTATTCTTGCAGGTACTGATAGAAGGACTTTACTACACGTTATCCTAGCCATCTGAAACCAACTTTAGTCCCAGAATACAAGCAATGCCAAGCCTCGCAGTCTCTTGATTTTACATGCTCACTAAAAACATCCCAAACTTCATTGATTTTTGAAATTCTAAACCATGTATTATTAGTCTGTGGTTGAATATGCAATTTTGTGCTACATTTCTAAACAATATATAAAATTCACCCACTTCACTGGCCTGAATTTTGCATGTAATAATAACGGTACAATAGAGTACATCAGACAGCAACTTCTGGCGTCCACACATGCGCAGTTAAATGAGGAAATCCATAAGGATGCGCTATTGCAGTCCTCGCCGATTGACTTGGCACTGAAATGACTGCAACAGCAAGAACTTGCTGTACCTGTCCACTAGTTCCGCACTAAAAACAGCTGAAAAGGTTAGGGCTGGTGCATTCAGGAATATGTAAGTTTTAACGGCGTGATAAGTATTGCTGAACAGCCTCCCTGGGCCTGGAAAATTTATTTTACACATGGGAGTCTTATTCCATTAGTGTTGGAGATTTTTACAAATCCAGTGTAGCGCTGGAAAAGATGCAGGATTAGAGGAAATCTACGCTGAGAGAAGCCTGCAAAATCTCTGGGCAACCGTCAGCGAGGTACCCCAAAAGTATGTCACCATACTCCGCCTGCTCCATGACGATATGCAAGCCGTGATCCTTACCAATGGATCCATCACAGACCCAATCCACATCTGGACCGGGGTCAAGCAGGGCTGCGTCATCGCCCCAACCCTCTTCTCAATCTTTCTCGCTGCCATGCTCCACCTCACAGCTGATAAGCTCCCCACTGGAGCTAAATTACAGAACCAGTGGGAAGCTGTTCAACCTTCGCCATCTCCAGGCCAGGTCCAAGACCACTGCAACCTCTGTCGTCGAGCTACAGTACGCGGGCGACGCCTGCGTCTGTGCGCACACAGAGGCTGAACTCCAGGACATAGTCGACGTATTTACTGAGGCGTATGAAAGCATGGGCCTTACGCTAAACATTAGTAAGACAAAGGTCCTCCACCAGCCTGTCCTAGCCGCACAGCACTGCCCCCCCAAACATCAAGATCCACGGTGTGGCCCTGGACAACATGGACCACTTCCCCTATCTCGGGAGCCTCCCATCAACAAGAGCAGGCATTGATGAGATCCAACACCGCCTCCAGTGTGCCAGTGCAGCCTTCGGCCGCCTGAGGAAAAGTGTGTTTGAAGATCAGTACCTCAAAACTGTCACCGAGCTCATGGTCTACAGGGTCGTAGTAATATCTGCCCTCCTGTATGGCTCAGAGACGTGGACCATGTACAGTAGACACCTGAAGTCTCTGGAGAAATACCACCAGCAAGATCCTGCAAATCTCCTGGGAGGACAGACGCACAAACATTAGCGTACTCGGCCAGGCCAATATCCCCAGCATTGAAGCACTGACCACACTTGATCAGCTCTGCTGGGCAGGCCACATAGTCCGCATGCCAGACACGAGACTCCCAAAGCAAGCGCTCTACCTGGAACTCGTCCACGGCAAACAAGCCAAAGGCGGGCAGAGGAAACGTTACAAGGACACCCTCGAAGCCTCTCTGATAAAGTGCAACATCCCCACTGACACCTGGGAGTCCTTGGCCATAGACCGCCCTAAGTGGAGGAAGTGCATTTGGGAGGGCACTGAGCTCCTCGAGTACCATCGCCGAGAGCATGCAGAAATCAAGCGCAGGCAGTGGAAGGATCATGCGGCAAACCAGGTTCCCTGCCCACACTTTCCCTCAACGACTATCTGTCCGACTGTGGTTCTCGGATTGGACTGTACAGCCACCCAAGAACTCATGCTAAGAGTGGTGGCAAGTCTTCCTCGATTCCGAGGGACTGCCTATGATGATGATGATGAATGGCAAGCGCCGTTCCTTCGCCGCTGACAGCAAAATCCAGGCCATTATGAACATCACTCAATAAAGCATGTAATCAGCAAGTCCAGCACTAACATTTGAACATCTCTTTTGTGAGAGAAGGGAAGAACTGTGTTGGTGTTTGATATACATTGCCCAACAACCTCAAACACAATGCGTTCAAAAACCTGACAGTTCCACAACTCCTACACTGCCTAACTTGACCGATGGTTGGACAGTCATAAGATACAAGTTTTCAGCATTCTGATTTTCATCTGGAATGCAGCTACAAATGGGAAAAATTACACAAGCTGAAATCTAAAGTAAATTTAAAGTAAGGAAACAGATGCTTGCCAATCATAGACCACCCAACGCGCTGCACCCATATGTTGTGCTGTAACCCTGCTCCCACCACAAACAACAGCCACAGACTGGCTCAGTGCAGAACATCTTAACAATTTGTTTCATTTCACTTGCTTTGGACCCTCCCTTGGAAAAGAGGTTCTTTTTTTGTTTACACAAGATCAAACGTATCAAAGTAACTGGCAAAATATTAATCATCAAAAAGACCAACGACCAGTGCCATGAGGTTGTTGCAAAAGTGAGTAGGATGTAAAGCCAGGACAATTAAATATAAACCTAGAAACATAATCCTTTCCTTTGTACAAGGCTTTAGTCGGGCGACATCTAGAATTCTGTGCTCAATTTGGTCTCCACACATAGTGGGGGCTAGCAAGGCCCTAAAAAAAGGTTCAGAGGATTGCATAATTGATATCTAGTTTTAAGGCCCCTTAGGGCAGGCTTTTTACTTTGGGATGGATTGATGGTACCATGTAGGTTGCACCATAGAGAGATGGGTCAGGCTTGATGGATCAGCTGGTCCTTTCCTGTCCTTTTTTTGCAGGTTTGTTCATAATATATATTTATACTATATTGTATGATGTATGCTTTTTTAAAAAAAAGGGCTCCTAGAAATACAGAATGTATATCGCAGACACTTCTGTTGAATGCCCCGTACTCAGATGATGCACAGCAGTCACTAAGAATTGCAGCAGCACTTCTACCTACACATCTGCAGGCTATTTAAGAGAAGCAGGAACTCTACGATGCAAAAAAAAGTGTTGTCTTTATTTTAAAGAAGAAGTTGAGTCAATAAACCTGACCTAAATTAGTGTAGAAATGTCAAGTCATAATTTTATTTCCAGATGATGACTTCTAATTATGTGTTGAGAAAGAGAGATGATTTAAGCAAAGTAATGCTACACAAATAAGCCTAAAACATGCACAGGGTTGTAGCTATTGTTCAGCCATGAACTCAGTGAATGGCAGTGCAGGCTCGAAGGGCCGAATGGCCTACTCCTGCATCTATTTTCTATGTTTCTATGTAAGCATTATATTAGGGCTCAACTTTAGCCAGCTAATCGTTATTCCAAATCGACTTAGGTCAGCATATGTGGCCACTTCAGAAAACCCTTGGAGAGTTAAGAAATCGGCGCAGGTAGGTACATCGGAGGCCATTCGACCTGGGATAGGGGCGGGAAGGGAAGCGGAAGGGACCTGCACCTAAAGCACCAAGACTTACAAAGCACCAAACCTTGGAAGCAAAAAGTAATAAGCATTCAATAACAAATAAAAAATTGAAGTAAGTCCTACCTTGATCTTACAACTCAGCGCGGAAGGCAGTGGGCCAGCCGGTGCGGGAGGCTTGGGCTCGGGGTGGGCAGGAGAACCTATAGTGCTCCTCCCTGGATGATTTCAGTTCTGCTGCCCGCCTGCCCCTAGCCCTGGCCCTGGCCGAGTGGCCTCCCGGTGCAATCGATCTCTTAGAAATCAAATGGATCTAAGCAGTCTGTGCAATTGCCACACCATACCCCTATTCACAACATTTGGCTGGCATTGGGTCCCACACAGCGGCTGCAGCAAGACACGGAGAGGCTGGAGGAGAGGAGCTACTGCACATGCGCAGACACTCCAGTGTGCATGTGCAGACGTCCTGGCACTGTTTTCAGCGCAGGTCGCTGGCTCCACCCCCAACTCGACTGGCCACGCTGTGCGACCACAGGGAGGAGGCCGGACAGCAGCCAAAGTGGGAAGGAAATTTTTGCCGTACTGCTGAACGGAGAAAATCGGCGCATCTCCGTTAAGTATTTTGTACGACTCATTTAGCGCAAAAAATTACTTTTTCAGCTTTGCCATGGTGGAAAAACGAGCGCAAACCTGCCGAATTTCTAGCCCTTTGTTACTAAAGAAACAAGTTATGTATTCATGTGCCCTATGGGCTATGAACACAAGTTGCAAAACGATAAATAATACAGACACACAAGTACAAATGATAAGTTTAAAAATTTGGTTATTGGTGTGATGTTTGTCAAACAATATTAAAATATTCAAGTTAATAAATAAATTGTGTGAACTTTGTTAGACTAAAAGATTAAAGATGGATCTTTTTCGTTTAATATTTAAAACTCATCTAATGTAAATGGAAAAAGCAAATCGACGCATCAGGGGAGAAAAAATAAAGGCAGATAGCACCTTTCACAGGTAGGTTGGTATTAAGTATGGAAGAACTCCACAAGACTGAGTACTGTGAGCTAAAACTGATGTGACCTTAGTCTCTTTAATACAACTCCAGAGTGCCTAAGCAGCATGGCAGACAACCTTTTATACTTCCTTGCACGAGGTGTGCAGGTGACCATTGGGCCTCCAACAGTTGCGCTCCCTGGTGGCAAGTCTTAACACAGTTACAATGTTTACATACATAACAGTTGGATTATTTCAAAAAAGAAAATACTCTAGAGCAGAGCCAAGTTTATTCTAAGATGATTGAAATGCTTCCCTACACAAAATCCTTTCCCACAAAAAGTGTGAGGAGCTCATGGACATCTTTGTCTCTAAGATTGAGACCATCCCGTCAGCTGCCTCTGCCACTTCCCTTTCTTCCCCTGGACAACCAGGCCAAACTTCCTCCAAAGCTCCCCCTTGCCGTAGCCCTGAACTCGCATCTTTCTCCAGTTTCGTTCCGATCTCCACTCATGAACTTTCCAAGCTCATCCTGTCCAAGAGACCCACTTCCTGCTCCCTTGACCCTATTCTCACTAGACTGCTGACCACCCAACTTCCTTTTCTAGCTCCCATGTTAGCTGACATTGTCAATGGTTGTCTCTCCCTCAAATCTGCCATCATCACCCTTTTCCTCAAAAAACCAACCTCGACCCCTCCGCCCTTACAAACTATCACCCCATCTCCAACCTTCCTTTCCTCTCCAAAGTGAATGTGTTGTCGCCTCCCAAATCCATGCCCATCTTTCCCGCAATTCCATGTTTCAGCACCTGCCACAGTACAGAAATAACTCTCATCAAAGTCACAAATGACATCCCTTGCAACTGAGACAATTGACATCCTTTGCAACTGAGACCAAGTTTGCTGACGATACAAAGATGGGAGGAAAAGCAATGTGTGAGGACACAAAAAATCTGCAAAAAGACATAGACAGGCTAAGTGTGGGACAAAAATTTGGCAGATGGGAGCATAATGTTGGAAAGTGTAAGGTCATGCACTTTGGCAGAAAAAAAAAATCAAAGAGCAAGTTATTATTTAAATGGAGAAAGATTGCAAAGTGCCGCAGTACAGCGGGACCTGGGGGTACTTGTGCATGAAACACAAAAAAATAGTATTGCAGGTACAGCAAGTGATCAGGAAGGCCAATGGTATCTTGGCCTTTATTGCAAAGGGGATGGAGTATAAAAGCAGGGAAGTCTTACTACAGCTATATAAGGTATTCGTGAGGCCACATCTGGAATACTGCGTGCAGTTTTGGTTTCCATATTTACGAAAGGATATACTTACTGGAGGCAGTTGAGAGAAGGTTCACTAGGTTGATTCCGGGGTGAGGGGGTTGACTTATGAGGAAAGGTCGAGTAGGTTGGGCCTCTACTCATTGGAATTCAGAAGAATAATAGGTGATCTTATCAAAACATAAGATTATGAGGGGGCTTGACAAGGTGGATGCAGAGAGGATGTTTCCACTGATAGGGGAGACTAGAACTAGAGGGCACAATCTTAGAATAAGGGGCTGCCCATTTAAAACAGAGATGAGGAGAAATTTCTTCTCTCAGAGGGTTGTAAATCTGTGGAATTCGCTGCCTCAGAGAACTGTGGAAGCTGGGTCATTGAATAAATTTAAGACAGAAATAGTCAGTTTCCTAAATGATAAGGGGATAAGGGGTTATGGGGAGCGGGCGGGGAAGTGGAGCTGAGTCCATGATCAGATCGGCCATCATCTTATTGAATGGTGGAGCAGGTTCGAGGGGCTGTATGACCTACTCCTGTTCCTATTTCTTATATTCAAACTATCCCTTCTCGTCCTTCTTGATTTGTCTACAGCCTTTGACCACTGTATCCTTATCCAATGCCTCCCCACTGTTATCCAACTGGGTGGGACTGCACTCACCTGATTCCATTCTTATCTGTCTAATCATAGTCAGAGAATCACCTGCAACTGTTTCTTTTGCCCCCCACCCCCCCCGCCATCGTTACCTCTGGTGTCCCCCAAGGATCTATCCTTGGCCCCCTCCTATTTCTCATCTACATGCTGTCCTTTGGCGACATTATCCGAAAACACAGCATCAGTTTCCACACGTATGTTGATGACATCCAGCTCTACCTCACTACCACTTCTCTCGACTCCTCCACGGTTTCCAAATTGTCAGACTGCTTGTCCAACATCCAGTTCTGGATGAGCAGAAATTTTCTCCAACAAGTGAAGACCGAAACCATTGTTTTCGGTCCCCGCAACAAACTCCGTTCCCTAGCCACCGACTCCATCCCTTTCCCCAACTTCTGTCTGAGGCTGAACCAGGCTGTTCGCAACCTTGGTGTCATCTTTGACCCTGAAATGAGCTTTCGACCACATATCTGCAGCATAACTAAGACCGCCTATTTCCATCTCCGTAACATCGCCCATCTCCACCCATGTCTCAGCTCATCTGCTGCTGAAGCCCTCATCCATGCCTTTGCTACCTCTAGACTTGACTATTCCAACGTACTCCTGGCTGGCCTCCCACATTCTACGCTACGTAAACTAGAGGCGTCGCACCAGGTCCCGTTCACCCATCACCTCTGTGCTCGCTGATCTACATTAGCTCCCAGTTAAGGAATGCCTTGATTTCAAAATTCTCATCCTCATTTCCAAATCCATCCATGGCCTCACCCCTTCCTATCTCAGATATCTGAGCTCCTTTAATTCTGCCCTCGAGCATCCCCGATTATAATCGCTCAACCATTGGTGGCCATGCCTTCTGTTGCATGGGTCCTAAGCTCTGGAATTCCCTCCCTAAACCTTCCGCCTCTGTACCTCTGATTCCTCCTTTAAGACGCTCCTTAAAACCTACCTCTTTGACCCAGCTTTTGGTCGTCTGCCCTAATTTCTCCTTATGTGGCTCAGTGTCAAATTTTTTGTCTTATAGTAATCCTGTGAAGTGTCTTGGGCCTTTTTGCTATGTTAAAGGCACTACCTTTATATAAACACAAGTTGTTGTTGATGAATGTAAAATATGATGGGTTAAGATAAAAGTTAGAGATAAAAAAAAAATCAAACTTAGTCCATTTCCTCATATTCATTTTCACACTGTAAAACAATGAAATCACTGTGCAAATCAGTCCCTTTAGCTGACAATCAAACCTTCAGCCTAATGATTAGTAAACAACAAATTATTTATTGCTTTGCTACTTCTAAGTTGGGCACATTGGACAGAAAGCAGAAACATTTCAGAGGATATGAAAAAACTAATTAAACCAGCACAATTGCACTAATTCACAATTTATGCGATTCAGTAACAGTAATAGTTGGCACTTGACCAATCAAGTACCCCATTTAAAAACAATATTTCAATTACACTTTTGATGCAATTACTGGTTAAATATTATTCCTTGGCTCTGGGCAAGAGAAAGTGAAAATAGTGGCAAGCAGTCGCCTTTGGACTGCTAGTAGGTGCAGGGACATCCCAGTTTTCCTGTTGTTTTCAATTCTGATCATGGATTCAGCTCCACTTCCCTGCCCGCTCCCCATACCCCTTTACGCCCTTAATCACTCAAAAATCTGTCCCTGCCTTAAATATATTCAATGACCCAGCCTCCACAGCTCTCTGGGGCAGAGAATTCCATAGATTTACAACCCTCAGAGAAGAAATTCCTCCTCATCTCAGTTTTAAATTGGCGGCTCCTTATTCCCAAAATCCCAAAAGACCTGTTCAAGGGTTCAGTGTTCCGGGTCAACCAACTTTGGAGCAAATCCAAATGAACGGCAAGCAATTTTATTTTGTGCAATAATTAAATACCACAGCTTTTGCATGGTACAGTAGTGTAGTGGTTATGTTACCGGACAAGTAATCCAGAGACCTGAATAAATAATCCAGAGAATGGGGGTTCAAATTTGAAGAGCAGTCCAGTTAGTCGCATTCCCCTGCTCTTTTTCCATATCTCTGCAATTTGTTCTCATTTAAATATTTATCCAATTCCTTCTAAGGCTACTATTTAATCTGTATGCACCACCCTATCGGGCAGTGCATTCCAAATCCTAACCACTCATTGGCGTTTAAATTTAAAAAAAAAAGATTTCCTCATGCCATTTCTGGTTCTTTTGCCAATCATTTTAGATCTGTGCCCTCTGGTTATTGACCCTTCAGCCATTAGAAACAGCTTCTCTCTCTTTACTTTATCTAAACCCTTTATGATTCTCAACACCTCTATCAAATCTCCTCTTAGCTATCTCTGCTTTAAGGAGAATAACCCCAGCTTCTCCAGTCTATCCACATAACTGTAATCCCTCATCCCTGGAACCATTCTAGTAAATCTCTTCTGTACCCTCTCCAAAGCCTTCATGTCCTTCCTGAAGTGTGGTGCCCTCAATTAGACACAATACTCTAGCTGGGGCCGGACCAGCGTTTGTATACGTTTAGCTTAACTTCTTGGCTTTTGTACTCTCTGCCTCTATTTTTAAAGCCTAGGATCCCATATGTTTTATTAACTGCTTTGTTAGCCTGTCCTGTTGGGACGGGCTTCACTTGAACCGTGCTGGGACTATGGCCTAACGAATCGAATAACCCTGGTTGTAGAGAGGGCTTTAAATGGAATAGTTGGGGGGAGGGTTCAGGTGAGCAGAAATGCAAAAAGTCAAAGAGAAAGGAGAAGGCAATAGAGCAAGGTAGCGATGGGGAAAATGAAAATCAAAGTGTGACAGAAAGGGACAGAATGTATAAAAATAAGTGCATCAGAAAGTGGGGTCAATGCAGGGAAAAATGGTAGAAAGACAAAATTAAAAGCTCTATCTGAATGCACGCAGCATTCGTAATACGATAGATGAGTTGACACCACAAATAGATACAAATGGGTATGATCTGATAGCCATTGCAAGGAGACCAAGGCTAGGAACTGAATATTCAAGGGTATTTGACAATTCTGAAGGATAGATAGAAAGGAAAAGGAGATGGGGTAGTTCTGTTAATAAAGGATGAGATCAGTGCAGTCGTGAGAAATGACATTGGCTCAGAAGATCAAGATGTAAAATCAGTGTGGGTGGAGATAAGGAATAATAAGGGGATGAAGTCATTGGTGGGCATAGTCTATAGGCCCCCTAACAGTAGCCACACTGTCGGACAGTGTATAAATCACAAAATAATGGAGGTTTGTAAGAAAGGTACAGCAATAATCATGGGCGATTTTAATCTTCATATTGATTGGTCAAATCAAATTGACCATGGTAGCCTTGAGGAAGAGTTCATAGAGTGTATCCTGGATGGTTTCCTTGAATAGCACATTGTGGAACCAACCAGGGAGCAGGCTATCTTAGATCTAGTACTGTGTAATGAGACCGGATTAATAAATGATCTCCTAGTAAAGGATCTTCTAGGAAAGAGTGATCATAGCATGGTTGAATTTCAAATTCAGTTGGAGGGTGAGAAAGTTGGGTCAAAGGTATGAAGGCAGAGTTGGCTAAACTGGACTGGGAAAATAGATTAAAGTGTGGGATGGTTGATGAGCATTGGCAGACATTTAAGGAGATATTTCATAACTCTCAACAAAAATATATTCCAGAAGGAAAGATTTTGAGAAGGGAGCACCATCTGTGGCTAACCAAGGAAGTAAAGGATGGTATCAAATTGAAAACAAGGGCATACAAAGTGGCCAAGACTAGTGAGAGGCCAGAGGATTGGGCCATTTTTAAAAACCAACAAAGGACAACTTAAAAAAAAAGAGAAGATGGATTATGAGAGTAAACTAGAAGAAATATAAAAACAGATAGTAAGAACTTCTACAGGTATATAAAAAGGAAAAGAATAGCTAAAGTAAATGTTGGTCCCTTAGAGGATGAGACTGGGTAATTAATAATGGGGAACGAGGAAATGGCAGAGACTTTGAACAAATATTTTATATCGGTTTTCACGGTAGAAGACACTAAAAAACATCCCGATAGTGGATAATCAAGGAGCAATAGGGAGGAAGGAACTTAATACCGATGTGGAATTGGTATGGGTGGAGCTACGGAATACCAAAGGGCAGAAAACGCTAGTGGGAGTTGTCTACAGACCACCAAACAGTAGTAATGAGGTTGGGGACAGCATCAAACAAGAAATTAGGGATGCGTGCAATAAAGGTACAGCAGTTATCATGGGCAACTTTAATCTACATATTGATTGGGCGAACCAAACTGGTAGCAATGCGGTGGAGGAGGATTTCCTGAAGTGTATTAGGGATGGTTTTCGAGAATAATATGTCGAGGAACCAACTAGGGGGCTGGCCATCCTAGACTGGGTGATGTGTAATGAGAAAGGACTAATTAGCAATCTTGTTGTGCAAGGCCCCTTGGGGAAGAGTGACCATAATATGATAGAATTCTTTATTAAGATGGAGAGTGACACAGTTAATTCAGAGACTAGGCTCCTGAACTTAAGGAAAGGTAACTTCGATGGTATGAGACGTGAATTGGCTAGAATGGACTGGCGAGTGATGCTTAAAGGGTTGACCGTGGATAGGCAATGGCAAACATTTCACGATCACATGGAGGAACTTCAACAATTGTACATCCCTGCCTGGAGTAAAAATAAAACGGGGAAGGTGGCTCAACCGTGGCTAACAAGGGAAATTAAGGATAATGTTAAATCCAAGGAAGAGGCATATAAATTGGCCAGAAAAAGCAGCAAACCTGAGGACTGGAGAATTTTATAATACAGCAGAGGAGGACAAAGGGTTTAATTAGGGGGGGGGGGGGGGGAATAGAGTATGAGAGGAAGCTTGCTGGGAACATAAAAACTGACTGCAAAAGCTTCTATAGATATGTGAAGAGAGAAAGATTAGTGAAAACAAACTTAGGTCCCTTGCAGTCAGATTCAGGTGAATTTATAATGGGGAACAAAGAAATGGCGGACCAGTTAAACAAATACTTTGTGTCTTCCTTCGTGAAGACAGAACCAAATAACCTTCCGGAAATACTAGGGGACCGCGGGTCTAGTGAGAAGGAGGAACTGAAGGAAATCCTTATTAGGCAGGAAATTGTTAGGGAAATTGATGGGATTGAAGGCCGATAAATCCCCAGGGCCTGATGGTCTGCATCCCAGAGTACTTAAGGAATAGCCCGAGAAATAGGTGATGCATTGGTGATCATTTTCCAACAGTCTATTGACTCTGGATCGGTTCCTATGGACTGGAGGGTAGCTATTGTAACACCACTTTTTAAGAAAAGAGGGAGAGAGAAAACGGGTAATTATAGACCTGTTAACCTGACACCAGTAGTGGGGAAAATGTTGGAATCAATTATTAAAGATGAAATAGCAGCACATTTAGAAAGCAGTGATGGGATCGGTTCAAGTCAACATGGATTTATGAAAGGGAAATCATGCTTGACAATTCTTCTAGAATTTTTTGAGGATGTAACTGGTAGAGTGGACAAGGGAGAACCAGTGGATGTGGTGTATTTGGCTTTTGACAAGGTCCCACCCAAGAGATTGGTGTGCAAAATTAAAGCACATGATATTTGGGGTAATGTACTGACGTGGATAGAGAACTGGCTGGCAGACAGGAAGCAGAGAGTCGGGATAAATGGGTCTTTTTCAGAATGGCAGGCAGTGACTAGTGGGGTGCAGCAGGGCTCAGTGCTGGAACCCCAGCTATTTACATTAATGATTTGGATGAGGGAATTGAGTGTAATATCTCCAAGTTTGCAGATGACACTAAGCTGGATGGCGGAGTGAGCTGTGAGGAGGACATTAAAAGGCTGCAAGCAGGACTTGGACAGGTTAGGTGAGTGGGCAAACGAGTGGCAGATGCAGTGTAATATGGATAAATGTGAGGTTATCCAATTTGGTGGCAAACACAGAAAGACAGATTATTATCTGAATGGCGGCAGATTAGGAAAAGGGGAGGTGCAACGAGACCTGGGTGTCATGTACATCAATCATTGAAAGTTGGCATGCAGGTACAGCAGGCAGTGCAGAAGGCAAATGGTATGTTGGCCTTCATAGCTAGGAGATTAGAGTATAGGAGCAGGGAGGTCTTACTGCAGTTGTACAGGGCCCTTGGTGAGGCCTCACCTGGAATATTGTGTTCAGTTTTGGTCTCCTAATCGAAGGAAGGATGTTCTTGCTATTGAGGGAGTGCAGCGAAGGTTCATCAGACTGATTCCCAGGATGGCAGGACTGACATATGAGGAGAGACTGGATCGACTGGGCCTGTATTCGCTGGAGTTTAGAAGAATGAGAGGGGATCTCATAGAAACATATAAAATTCTGACGGGACTGGACAGGTTAGATGCAGGAAGAATGTTCCCGATGTTAGGGAAGTCCAGAACCAAGGGACACAGTCTAAGGATAAGGGGTAAGCCATTTAGGACTGAGATGAGGAGAAACTTCTTCACTCAGAGAGTTGTTAACCTGGAATTCCCTACTGCAGAGAGTTGTTAATGCCAGTTCATTGGATATATTCAAGTGGGGGTTAGATATGGCCCATAAGACTAAAGGGATCAAGGGGTATGGAGAGAAAGCAGGAAAGGGGTACTGAGGTGAATGATCAGCCATGATCTTATTGAATGGTGGTGCAGGCTCGAAGGGCCGAATGGCCTACTCCTGCACCTATTTTCTATGTTTACACTGGCCACTCTTCAGTCATTTGCCACACATCCACTCAACTCAAATATAACTTAAGGACAAGCCCTATTTCTTCTTTCATTTCCCTCAAGATCATTGAATGTATCCCATCAGGACTCAATACTTCATCCTCCTTCAGATCAATTAGTTTACCTCATATTTATTACATCTCTTTTCTTGCTTTTAACCAATTCAGGATTTTTCTCTCCAATTCTCTCCCTCTTCTATTTTTAACGTAGCTCTTTTATGAACACGGAAGCCAAGTACTTTCCATTTATCCTCTACTACCTCTCCTCTGACATTTAACAATGTTAGTCAGAATGCAACTCAAATTTCCATTAGAAAAATATAACTCCCATTACAAAATTAACCATTAACTTTTAAAAATAAATTAAATTTTTTAGAACATTTTACTTCTGCCTGCCACGTCCTCCTATTCCCCCATTCCCCCTCTTCTATTTTTAACTTTGCTAATTTTTCAATAACTCAAATAATGTCTAGTCTAACACCCGTAGAAAATGTCTTCAGAAAAATAGCTATTTTCTGTATTTCTAGGGTTCTGTTGTACATTTTAACGGTGTGATTCACATTTGAAAATCTGCCTCCGATTGGCTGAAAATCTGTTGGAGGGAGCATTCAGAAAATAATCATTACTTGGGATTGGGACTCTCACTCAGTAGTGAGTATTCTAGTATAAAGTGTCAGGCAGAGACCTACCACTGAAGGATGAAGGATGTAGCCCAAATATGCTTAGATGAGAGATGTTTGTGGAACAATTTTAGCATCCTTAACAGCTTGATCTGGCTGAACGGTGAAAAAGATCAAGCTTTCTTGATTCTTGCTCTTAAAAAAGAGTTACCCAATGACAAGATGCACTGGTAAGGCTTAGGTTTAAACTTTATTCCCCACATGGCAAATTCCCAATCTCAGCCAGAGCCACCTGGAGTGCTTCACATTATAGAGTAATGGAAAAATATAGGAACATAGGGCCTAAAATTGGCCAGGAGTTGCTCCGTTTTTTTTGGAGCAATATGATTTTTCTGGAGTATCTTAAAAATCCCCATTTTGCACATTCAATTTGCGCCAGTGTAAGTGAGTTAGTTAGGATTTTTTTTTGTTTAGTTTTTTTTTCCAAAAGGGGGCGTTACCAGCCACCTATGTCAGTTTTGGCCATTTAAGCCACTTTGGACAGCTCATAGTTGCTCCAAACTAAATTAGGCCAGCGTATGTGGCCACTTGTGGCCGTACAGAAAACCCTTGTAGAGAGTTAAGAAATCAGCGCAGGTAGCCAGAGATAGGGGTGGGAAGGGAAGCAGAGAGGACCTTACAAAGCACAACATTCAAGAAGCATAAAAACCATCAAAAGAAATAAAAAATAAAACTTAAGTCCTACCTTCCTAACTCGGGCCTGGGAAGTCAGCGGGCCGGCCGGTGCGAGAGGCCACTCGGCTGGGGATAGGTGCGAGCGGGACGACCGGGCGGGAGAGCACAGGGAACTGACTCTCTATCTGACTGACTCTCTCTGACTATTCCAGGGATCTGATTCTCTGACTATTCCAGCAGCCAGCCTGGCACTCGTCATGAGGCCACTCAACTGGGGATAGGGGCGGGACGCATCGGGTCCCACGCTGTAGCACAGCTGGGGGCAGGAGCTACTGCGCAAGCGCAAAACCTCCAGTGCGCATGCGTTGAGCTGCCGGCACTGTTTTTCGAGCAGGGCTCTAGCTCAGTCACCCTAATGGACAGACCACACCGCGCGCGCCAAGCCATGGGAGAGGCCACAGAGTGGCAAGAATCTGGGGAGATCTTTTCAGCACCATTTTCACCCTAGGAAGTTGGCGCATCTCCCGTGAGTGCGCCGAAAAAAACGGGTGGGCCAAATTTGGGCCCCTTTGGAACAGGAGTAGGCCATTTAGCCCCTTGAGCCTCTTCTGCCATTTAATCAAATCATGGGTGATCTGTGATCTAACTCCATATACCTACCTTTGCCCCATATCCCTTAATACATTTAATTATCAGAAATCCATCAATCGCAGATTTAAAATTAACAGTTGACCAAGTATCAACCACCATTTGCAGAAGAGTGTGTTTTTTCCTAACTTCATTCCTGAAAGGTCTGGCTCTAATTTTTAGGATATATTCCCTGGTCCTAGTTTCCCCAACCAGCAGAAATAGTTTCGCTCTAGCTACCCCATCAGTTCTCCTTAATATCTTGAAAACTTCGAGCAAAGCACCCCTTAACGTTTGTGCAATCTCTCTTAATTTAACTATTGGGAGTCCAGGTGTCATTCTGGGAAATTTATGCTACACTCCCTCCAAGGCCAATATATCCTTCCTAAGGTGTGGTGCCCAGAATGAACACAGCACTCCAGATGTGCTCTAATCAGGGCTTTATATAGCTGCAGCATGACTTCTAACCCCTTGTATTCCAGTCCACTAGATATAAAAGCCAGCATTCTGGATCCGCACGGTCTCTCTGGGAGTCCACCATCCTCTGCAGACCGGAAGTGATGGGCTCCATGGTGTGCGCAGAGCTCTGTGCAATGTTGGATGCGGGCTCCTCCACACTCCTTATCATTGTCGAGGCTCTTGGGCATCTTTGCCATTGCACCTATCATCTCCGAGTGCATGGCCGTACTTCTTGTGAACGTTTCTCCATCAAAATCCTCATCGGAGTCCTGTGCAGCAGAACTCGTGCGCAAACTCACCCTCCGGGGAGCTGGCTCCCTAGCTACCTTTTCCCCCTGGCCTTGCTGTAGCCCGCTCGTCCCCAGTGCATCACCCAATGCAGCCCCCTCTACTAAACTCGCCTCAAGTTCTCATAGTGCCAGTATCTGAGGTGGTGCCTGCAGGTGAGAGATGCAGTGACTCGGTGTTTTGCTGCTGCTCTCAGTCTTCTCCTTCCTCACTCTCACTGGGAGGTTCAGGGACAGGCTGATTATCTGAAAGCAAAGAGGCACAGGTCTCGCGTTAAGGTGAGGGCAGGAATGGAGCAAGGAATGCAGACATTATCAGGAGCTGGAAAGTGAGGAAAGCATGTGGTGTGAGGGGAAGGTGGGATGAGAAAAAGAAAGGGGATGAAGATACCGTTGTTGCCCCCAACGGGGCCGACGGCCACGGTGCCCAATGAGTCACAGCGCTCGCTCCTCATAGGCTGTAAGTTGCTGGAGCTGCGCATCACTCCCACCTGTTCTCTGCTGCCTCCTCCTATTGTGGACCATCTTGGCCTGCAAGAGAAACTAGTGTGTGTGAGTGAGAATGCAGCTATGTGTTTGGGAGATGCGAGTGCCATAGTTGAATAGCTATAATTGTAGGCAAGGCATGAGATGTGGATGTGAGTTTGAGTAGTTGGAGATGCTTGGTGGATGCTTATTGGGGGTGTGGTGGTTGTGCAGTATATACAGACTGAAGTTCCGATGCTGGTATGTTGGAACTCTTAAAGCCGTACTCGCCTTGACCAGCCGAGTGAGGTCGCTGAATTTCTTCCGACACGGTGTCAGACTCCAGATGACCGCACTAATGGCCAAGACCTGGGGCAATAGCCTCCTTTCCATGTCCAGGAACAGCACTCACTGCCCTCCTTCGTTCCACTCCCACGACCAATGCCTGGTCCATGAAACAACGAGCCCTCTCCCTGGGAATGGGATTAGCCATTATGATCAGGGGATTTAGTTGGCTGCAGGTCACCTTCACAGCCAGCAATGAGGATCTTCACAATGATGGAACCTTCTCTTTAAGAGCTGGAAGAAGCCAGTGTGAAGGATCAGTCCCGATTGCATTGCACCTGAAATTCATCATCGCTCTGCCGGTAGCACCCGACTGAGGTCATCAGCGTTTGATTTAGGTCTCCAGTTCTTTCCTGGAGCGCCAACAGCCAATTTAGGGGAAGCTCAGAATTACTACCCGCCTGGCGCTCATTTTTCAAGATTTCAAAAATTAACACCGCAAACGGGGCACCACCAAATTTCTAGCCATAAGGGAATCGAGGGATATGGGGATAGGACAGGAAAGTTGTGTTGAGATCGTGGGCAATATCAGCGAGCATTGGGCTGTCAGTAATTATGTATGATATCTTGGATTGGGAAGGGATTAAGGCTGCAGGAGATGGGTCTCACAGACGAGTGAGAGCAGGAGGATATGCAGTGCAAATCAGGAGTGGGGCAGGAAAAGGATGCAGGTGAGGTGGGGCAGGAGGAGGATGCAGCCAAATGGATAGTGTCAGTCTTCAAGGTGAAAGAAATCCAAGAGCTCCTTGCACAAATGTTGGAGGTGAGTACACAGGAGCAAAAGAAGGGAATCGAAGGAAGCAGTTTGTCGTTGAGAAAAGGAATCTGGGATTGTTTTTGCACTCCAGGTTAATCCTAGAGGAGTAGCAGAAGGATTTGGCTTTGGAAAAGATAAATAAATACAAATTTTTATTGTTGTACACATTGCTTAAAAGTAATGGACGCGTTCATTGTACTGTAAAAATGGCCGCCCCTTGTCTCGGATTGGTCCCCTTGGAGGATAAGTCACACCGAGGTTTCTCTAGAATGTGTAACTGGAACCGCCCAGCCCAAGTTCTCACTGACTTTGCAAACTGTAACTCTAACCATTTTTACTTCCGGAAGCCACAGAGGATAGATCACCCCATCAGCCACCAAGTGCAAGCCGAAGTCCTTTACCCCAACTCGTGCATCCCTCCCGCCACCCAAAGTCCCTTGCCCCCCGCCCAGCTGAAATCCCTTACCCCAGTGCAAGTGTATCCCTCCCCCAGCCTAAGTCCCTTACCCCAGTGCAAGTGTATCCCTCCCCCAGCCTAAGTCCCTTACCCAAGCGCAAGTGCCTTACCCCACCACCCCACCAGCTTCCCCCGCCCTCCCCCCACATAGCTGGGGCACCGTGAACAGTTTTATTGGTTATGAAATGTCAGTGTCGTGACTTCTGGATTTCATCCACTCCAACGATGTCAGGTGTGGATGTAAAGGGGGTTGGAAGAACGTGATTTGTCTTCAGAGTTCCCTCTCTACCGCCCCCTCATCCCGTCTCTCTCCCCTCCTCCCAAACAGGCTCTCTCTCTCTCCAACGCCCCCCCTCACCCAGTCAGTCTCTCCCCACGCCACCCCCCCCCCCCCCACCAAAACCAGGCTCTCTCTCTCTGCTCCACCCCCAAACAGGCTCTCTTACCTCCTCCCCTCCCCCCCAAACCAGGCTCCCTTTCGCACCCCCCCCCCCACCAACAACCAGGCTCGTGCTCTCTCTTCCACCCCCCCCTCCCCCACCGTTTCTCTCTCTCTCTCTCTCTCTCTCTCTCCTCCCCCCCGGTCAACTCACCAGCTCTCTCTGCATGCCGCTCTCCCACCAACTCAGCGGCCCTGTGGGAAACGGTGGCCCAGTGGGGAGCTTGGGGCCGCTCGGGTCGGGGCTGCTAAATCACCGGGCAAATAGGAGCTCCAGAAACAGAGAAATTATCTCCAGAAACATGGGAATTATCTCCAGGCTCGGGGCTGCTCGGTTGGGGGCTCAGCGGGCAATGTAGCTGGAATGATTCAGGTTCGGACCTGCAATTCCAGTCTGGCACTTCCGGTTCGGCTGGGAGGCATCGAGGGCAGGGACTCCACAGCAAAAGCACAGTACAAATAGTCACTTTGTAAAGTAATCTAGCCAGATTTGGCTATGAGTAACAAAAACCATCATGAGGCATGTGCATTCAAGTCGTATGAGTCAAGAGTGCAAAGATGGGAAGTGTATTTGGGGGAGCAATGGAGGCGGGGCGACTATGATAGATGGAGAGAATGAGGATATTGAAAGCAGAGACAAACGGGGTATTTTTGCAAGTCAAGAGTAGTAGTGGTGTCTTGGTAGATGGAGGGCCAGTGGAAAGGAAGTTGGGAGATTGAAAGGCTGTTACAGCAAGAGTTGTGGTTTCTTTTCGGAGATGTCACTGCCGTATAAAATCGAGTGGGAGAACATGGGTGGAGTATTGATGTGCAAGATCATTTTCACCAAGGTCAGGAAATTGAAGAGAGAGAAAGCAGTCGCACTGTACTGAGCCTAAGCAGAGAGGAGATTTCATCTGGGGAACTTGGGAAGCTGATAAACAGTAGGGACTTTGAAGAAGAAGTGGAAGGAGGCTGGTAGGTGTTCACAAGGAGAAGGCGGCATCAGAGAAGCAAGGAGTCAGAATGGGAACCTGGCAAAGACAGCCACATCACCACCACAGTGGAACACATGACCAGGCTGGGTCGTCTCAATTAGGGGAAGGAGTCAATGCTTGCGAGCCAAGTTTCTATAAGGCCCAGGATGTTAAATGACTCATTCAGAAGGAAGGTGGGGATAGAACATAACAACATAAGAAATAGGAGCAGGAGTAGGCCACACAGCCCCTCGAGCCTGCTCTGCCATTCAATAAGATCGTGGCTGATCTGATCATGGACTCAGCTCCACTTCCCTGCCCGCTACCCATAACCTCTTATCGTTTAAGAAACTTGTCTATTTCTGTCTTAAATTTATTTAATGTCCCAGCTTCCACAGCTCTCTGAGGCAGCGAATTCCACCAATTCACAACCGTCAGAAGAAATTTCTCCTCATCTCAGTTCTAAATGGGCGGCCCCTTCTTCTAAGATCAGGCCCTCTAGTTCTAGTCTCCCCCACCAGTGGAAACATCCTCTCTGCATCCACCTTGTCAAGCCCTCTCATAATCTTATACGTTTCGATAAGATCACCTCTCATTCTTCGGAATTCCAATGAGTAGAGGCCCAACCTACTCAACCTTTCCTCAAAAGTCAACCCTCTCATTCCCGGAATCAACCTAGTGAACCTTCTCTGAACTGCCTCCAAAGCAAGCACAACCCTTCGTAAATATGGAAACTAAAATTGCACGCAGTATTCCAGGTGTGGCCTCACCAATACCCTGTACAGCTGTAACAAAACTTCCCTGCTTTTATACTCCATTCCCTTTGCAATAAAAGCCAAGATTCCATTGGCCTTCCTGAGCATTGCTGTACCTGCATACTATCCTTCTGTGTTTCATGCACGTACCCCCAGGTAGAGTCAGCATGGATTTATGAAGGGGAAGTCATGTTTGACAAATTTGCTGGAGTTCTTTGAGGATGTAATGAACAGGGTGGATAAAGGGGAACCAGTGGCTGTGGTGCATTTGGACTTCCAGAAGGCATTTGACAAGGTGCCACATAAAAGGTTACTGTACAAGATAAAAGTTCACGGGTTTGGGGGTAATATATTAGCATGGATAGAGGATTGTCTAACTAACAGAAGAGAGTCGGGATAAATGGTTAATTCTCTGGTTGGCAACCAGAAACTAGTGGGGTGCCGCAGGGATCAGTGCTGGGACCCCAACTATTTACAATCTATATTAACGACTTGGAAGAAGGAACTGAGTGTAACATAGCCAAGTTTGCTGACGATACAAAGAAAATACTCTCGAGCAGAGCCAAGTTTATTCTAAGATGACGGCAATGCTTCCCTACACAAAATCCTTTCCGACAACAAGTGTGAGGAGCTCATGGACATCTTTATCTCTAAGATTGAGACCATCCATTCAGCTACCTCTGCCACTTCCCTTCCTTCCCCTAGACAACCAGGCCAAAACTTCCTCCAAAGTTCCCCCTTGCCCTAAACTCGCATCTTTCTCCAGTTTCTCTCCGATCTCCACTCATGAATTTTCCAAGCTCATCCCGGCTATGAAAACCACTTCCTGCTCCCTTGACCCTATTAGAAACATAGAAACATAGAAAATAGGTGCAGGAGCAGGCCATTCAGCCCTTCTAGCCTGCACCGCCATTCAATGAGTTCATGGCTGAACATGAAACTTCAGTACCCCCTTCCTGCTTTCTCGCCATAACCCTTGATCCCCCGAGTAGTAAGGACTTCATCTAACTCCCTTTTGAATATATTTAGTGAATTGGCCTCAACTACTTTCTGTGGTAGAGAATTCCACAGGTTCACCACTCTCTGGGTGAAGAAGTTTCTCCTCATCTCGGTCCTAAATGGCTTACCCCTTATCCTCAGACTGTGACCCCTGGTTCTGGACTTCCCCAACATTGGGAACATTCTTTCTGCATCTAACCTGTCTAAACCCGTCAGAATTTTAAACGTTTCTATGAGGTCCCCTCTCATTCTTCTGAACTCCAGTGAATACAATCCCAATTGATCCAATCTTTCTTGATAGGTCAGTCCCGCCATCCCGGGAATCAGTCTGGTGAACCTTCGCTGCACTCCCTCAATAGCAAGAATGTCCTTCCTCAAGTTAGGAGACCAAAACTGTACACAATACTCCAGGTGTGGCCTCACCAAGGCCCTGTACAACTGTAGCAACACCTCCCTGCCCCTGTATTCAAATCCCCTCGCTATGAAGGCCAACATGCCATTTGCTTTCTTAACCGCCTGCTGTACCTGCATGCCAACCTTCAATGACTGATGTTCCATGACACCCAGGTCTCGTTGCACCTTCCCTTTTCCTAATCTGTCCCCATTCAGATAATAGTCTGTCTCTCTGTTTTTACCACCAAAGTGGATAACCTCACATTTATCCACATTATACTTCATCTGCCATGCATTTGCCCACTCACCTAACCTATCCAAGTCACTCTGCAGCCTAATAGCATCCTCCTCGCAGCTCACACTGCCACCCAACTTAGTATCATCCGCAAATTTGGAGATACTGCATTTAATCCCCTCGTCTAAATCATTAATGTACAATGTAAACAGCTGGGGCCCCAGCACAGAACCTTGCGGCACTCCACTAGTCACTGCCTGCCATTCTGAAAAGTACCCGTTTACTCCTACTCTTTGCTTCCTGTCTGACAACCAGTTCTCAATCCACGTCAGCACACTACCCCCAATCCCATGTGCTTTAACTTTGCACATTAATCTCTTGTGTGGGACCTTGTCGAAAGCCTTCTGAAAGTCCAAATATACCACATCAACTGGTTCTCCTTTGTCCACTTTACTGGAAACATCCTCAAAAAATTCCAGAAGATTTGTCAAGCATGATTTCCCTTTCACAAATCCATGCTGACTTGGACCTATCATGTCACCATTTTCCAGATGCACTGCTATGACATCCTTAATAATTGATTCCATCATTTTACCCACTACTGAGGTCAGGCTGACCGGTCTATAATTCCCTGTTTTCTCTCTCCCTCCTTTTTTAAAAAGTGGGGTTACATTGGCTACCCTCCACTCCATAGGAACTGATCCAGAGTCAATGGAATGTTGGAAAATGACTGTCAATGCATCCGCTATTTCCAAGGCCACCTCCTTAAGTACTCTAGGATGCAGTCCATCAGGCCCTGGGGATTTATCGGCCTTCAATCCCACTAGACTGCTGACCACCCAACTTCCTTTTCTTGCTCCCATGTTGGCTGACATTGTCAACGGTTGTCTGTCCCTCAAATCTGCCATCATCACCATTCTCCTCAAAAAACCAACCTCGACCCCTCTGTCCTTGCAAACGATCACCCCATCTCCAACCTCCCTTTCCTCTCCAAAGTGAACGTGATGTCGCCTCCCAAATCTGTGCCCATCTTTCCCGCAATTCCATGTTTGAATCCCTCCAATCCGGTTTCCGCACCTGCCACAGTACAGAAATAACTCCCATCAAAGTCACAAATGACATCCTTTGCAACTGAGACAAATGAGATCCTTTGCAACTGAGACCAAGTTTGCTGACGATACAAAGATAGGAGGAAAAGCAATGTGTGAGGACACAAAAAATCTGCAAAAGGACAGACAGGCTAAGTGAGGGGCAAAAATTTAGCAGATGGAATATAATGTCATGCACTTTGGCAGAAAAAAAAAATCAAAGAGCAAGTTATTATTATTTAAAGAGAGAAAGATTGCAAAGTGCCACAGTACAGCGGGACCTGGGGGTACTTGTGCATGAAACACAAAAGGATAGTAGGTACAGCAAGTGATCAGGAAGGTCAATGGTATCTTGGCCTTTATTGTAAAAGGGATGGAGTATAAAAGCACGGAAGTCTTACTGCAGCTATATAAGGTATTGGTGAGGCCACATCTGGAATACTGCGTGCAGTTTTGGTTTCCATATTTACGAAAGGATATACTTGCTTTGGAGGCTGTTCAGAGAAGGTTCACTAGGTTGATTTGGGGGATGAGGAGGTTGAGCCTCTACTCATTGGAATTCAGAAGAATGAGAGGTGATCTTATCGAGATTGTAAGATTATGAGGGGGCTTGACAGGGTGGATGCAGAGAGGATGTGTCCACTGATTGGGGAGGGGGTGGGGGGGGGGGGGGAAGACTAGAACTAGAGGGCACGACCTTAGAATAAGGAGCCACCTATTTAAAACCGAGATGAGGAGAAATTTCTTCTCTGAGGGTTGTGAATCTGTGGAATTCACTGCCTCAGAGAGCTGTGGAAGCTGGGACATTGAATAAATTTAAGACAGAAATAGACGGTTTCTTAATCGATAAGGGGATAAGGGGTTATGGGGAGCGGACAGGGAATTGGAGCGGAGTCCATGATCAGATCAGCCATGATCTTATTGAATGGCGGAGCAGGCTCGAGGGGCCATATGGCCTACTCCTGTTCCTATTTCTTATATTCTTATGTAGGTCCCGCTGTACTGCAGCACTTTGCAATCTTTCTCCATTTAAATAATAATAACTTGCTCTTTGGGCGGGTTGGTGTCAGTAGAGAGGTGGAGGTTGAAGTCGTCAACTCTCAGAAGTCAGTGGAAGAGATTTGCACTAAGACACAGGAACGCGATAGGGCGGCTGCTACTGCTTTGGGAGAATTTGCAAAAGGTGGTTTTGGCGGAAGATGCGCAAGGTAGAGCAGAGGGAGACTGTGGGCCTGTGGAAGAATTATTCAATCTTAAATTAGCAGGAAGAAAGGAGGTCAGTGAAGGATTCGTAGTGAGCGGGTTGGAGCACGATGCAGTAGGATCAAGTTGTGGGAACTGTTGATAACAGGAACTAAGAGAAGGGGAATATGAAGCAGAGGGAGAAATGGGCAATAAGGGGAAGGAGGGGGCCCAGCATCTCACGTTTGCAGCAACAGCTAAAGCATACACACTGTGGACAAAGAGAAATGACTAAGCTACTTGTACAATTTGGCTAATTTATCCATGACTATGCGAGTCCATAATATAGCTCATTGAGTGTAGCCTGGCTTGGTGGTGGTCAGAGAAAGAATTTGGCTGATGGGGCTGGCGTGGGGGAAGTGTTTGCTTCCTGGCAATCATAAGAATGTAATAAATAGGAGCAGGGGTAGGCCATACGGCCCCTCGAGCCTGCTTTGCCATTCAAAGAAGATCGTGGCTGATCGGATCTTGGCCTCAACTCAATTTTCCTGCCTGCTCCCCATAACCCTTGACTCCCCTATAGTTCAAAAATCTGTCCGTCTCAGTCTTGAATATATTCAATGACCCAGCCTCCAGAGCTCTCTGGGGCAGAGAATTCCAAAGATTCACGACCCTCAGAGAAGAAATCCTCATCTCCGTCTTAAATGGGCGACCCCTTATTCTGAAACTATGCCCCCTAGTTCTAAATTCCCGAGGGGAAACATCCTCTCAGCATCGACCCTGTCAAGCCCCCTCAGAATCTTTTATGTTTCACTAAGATCACCTCTCATTCTTTTAAATGCCAATGAGTACAGGACCAACCTGCTCAACCTTCCCTCATAAGATAATCCTTTCATCGGCCATTTAGGACCGTGATGAGGAGAAACTTCTTCACTCAGAATTGTGAACCTGTGGAATTCTCTACCACAGAAAGTTGTTGAAGCCAGTTCATTAGATATATTCAAAAGGGAGTTAGATGTGGCCCTTACGGCTAAAGGGATCAAGGGGTATGGAGAGAAAACAGGAATGGGGTACTGAAGTTGCATGATCAGCCACGATCATATTGAATGGTGGTGCAGAATGGCCTACTCCTGCACCTACTTTCTATGCTTCTATCCCAGGAATCAACCTAGTGAACCTTCTCTGAACTGCCTCCAATGCAATTATATCCCTCCTTAAATAAGGAGACCAAAACTGTACATAAGAGTACTCGTTGTGTGGTCTCACCAATGCCCTGTACAGTTGTAGCAAATTTTCCCTCCTTTTATACTCGATCCCCTTTGCAATAAAGACCAACATTCTATTTGCCTTCCAAATTAGTTGCTGTACCTGCATACTAGCTTTTTGTGCTTCATGTACGAGGACACCCAGATCCCTCTGTACCACAGCATTCTGTAGCCTTACTCCATTTAGGTAATATTTTGCTTTTTTATTCTTCCTACCAAAGTGGATAACCTCAAACTTCCTACATTATACTCCATCTACCAAATGTTTGCCCACTCACTTAGCCTATCTATATCCCTTTGCAGATTCTTTGCATCCTCCTCACAACTTGCTTTCCCACCTATCTTTGTATCATCAACAAATTTGGCTACAATACACTCGGTCCTTTCATCCAAGTCATTAATATAGATTGTAAATAGTTGAGGCCCCAGCACTGACCCCTGTGGCACCCCACTAGTTACAGTTTGCAAACCTGAAAAAGATCCATTTATCCCGACACTGTTTTCTGTTGGTTAGCCAATTCTCTATCCATGCTAATATATTACCCCCAACACAATGAACTCTTATCTTGTGCAGCAACCTTTTATATGGCACCCTATCAAATGCCTTTTGGAAATACAAATACACTACACCTACTGGTTCCCCTTTATCTACCCTGCTCATTACATCCTCAAAGAACTCTAATAAATTTGTCAAGCACGATTTCCCTTTCATAAAACCACGTTGACTCTGAAATAAAAACTTGAATTGATATAGCGCCTTTCACGACCACCAGATGTCTCAAAGCGCTTTCTAGCCAATGAAATACTTTTGGAGTGTAGGCACTGTTGTAATGTGGGAAACGTGGCAGCCAATTTGCATAGAAGCAAGCTCCCACAAACAACAATGTGATAATGACTAGATAATCTGTTTTTTTGGTTATGTTGATTGAGGGATA
This sequence comes from Pristiophorus japonicus, assembly GCF_044704955.1. Lineage (NCBI taxonomy): Eukaryota > Metazoa > Chordata > Chondrichthyes > Pristiophoridae > Pristiophorus > Pristiophorus japonicus. The sequence continues at coordinate 259,114,420 of NC_091978.1, read as the reverse complement.
AATATTGGCCAGGACACTGGGGATAACTCCCCTGCTCTTCTTCGAAATAGTGCCATGGGATCTTTTACATCCACTTGAGAGAGTAGACAGGGCCTCGGATTAATGTCTCATCCGGCATCTCCGACAGTGCGGTACTCCCTCAGCACTGCATTGGAGTGTCAACCTGTGCTCAAGTCTCTGGTGTGGGACTTGAACCCAAAACCTTCTCTGGTTGATTGTATTATGAGTTCCTGCTATTTCCTTAATAATGGATTCCAGCATTTTCTAAATTACAGATGTTAGGCTAACTGGTCTGTAGTTTCCTGCTTTCTGTCTCCCTCCTTTCTTGAATAGGGTTGTTACATTTGTGGTTTTCCAATCCGTTAGGATCTTTCCAGACTCTAGGAAATTTTGGAAACTTACAACCAATGCATCCACTATTTCTGCAGCCACTTCTTTTAAGACCCTAGGATGCAGGCCGTCAGGTCCAGGGGACTTGTCAGCCTTTCGTCTCTCCCTTTTGCCCTGATTTTCTACTATTATCGGGATGCTCTTAGTGTCTTCTACCGTGAAGACATACAAAATATTTGTTCAAAGTCTCTATTTCCTTGTTTCCCATTATTAATTCCCCAGTCTCATCCGCTAAGGAACCAGCATTTACTTTAGCTACTCTCTTCCTTTTTATATACTTGTAGAAGCTCTTACTGTCTATTTGTTGCAAGTTTACTCTCAATCTATTTGCTGCCTCTTATTTTTTTAGTCATCCTTTGCTGGTTTCTAAAAATTTTCCCAATCTTCTGGCCCACCACTAATCTTCGCAACATTGTTTGCCTTTTCTTTCAATTTGATACCATCCTTAACTTCCTTAGTTAGCCACGGATGGTTCATCTTTCTTGTAAAGTCTTTCTCTCTCAATGGAATATATCTTTGTTGAGAATTAGGATCTTTAAATATCAGCCAATCAGAATCCTGGAACTGAATGACATTGAGAGCTAGACCCTTAACCACTTGCGGTCCGCTCCCATTTAAAAATTCCATCCTTATTTCTTTGTGGTAGTAATTGGGCTATTTCTTCAGAGGTTGATTATTCACTTCAGTGCTCACACAGGCACACAAGTAGGAAGAATGATACAGGGAAAGAGCATACTACATGGAAGTTAGTTATCAATTCATAAGCAGTGCTGAACTGCTCATACATTTATTTAGTAGAAATATGTAGTGTGTTGATGCTTGAGAAGTGATACAATAAGAAAAAATATAATTATTAGGAGCATATTTTTGATTGGGGAGGAGATGAGATGATATTTTCAAATAATGACAAATGCTCATTGGACGTGAGTATTAGCTGAAGTGCATCACTGAATTATGTAGTTGAATAATGTATCAGTCTATTTGGCTGACTAGAAACATTATATTATCGTGATTTGTAGAAGAGGAGAAACGAGAGAGAAAGGATCAGCAGGACTATTGAAATAAAACCCAACCTGGCCAGCAGAGAATTGTTTAAGGTCAAAATTGTTTAGATAGGTAATAAATTGTAAGGAATTTGATAAATCTTTTTAGAAAGGTAGTGTAAGAAAAATGGTTGTTTCAGTGTTAAAAATTTAAGCAGGAAAACTTAAGTTTATTGAACAATTAAAAGGATTGTTTATACCTATGCAGTGGAGGCCTAAAATGCAACGGATCATTCATACCTTAAGCAGCTAAGAAACTAGTGCAGGAGAGCAAGAAGACCAGACGAGGCTGCAGGTATCCAGGATGCAGAGGATACTGAATTAGCTAGGCCTCATTTGGTCATAGGAAGCTACAAGGGTTATCTGTGCTGTAGAAGAAAGCGGCAGAAGGTACAAAGGCAACATAAAGTGGTTGCAGGAGTTCTGGAGATGGAGCATACTCAGTCAGTTAGGCCTGAAGCAGCCACAGGAATTCATATGGGGTACATGTCCTGCATAAGAAAGTGCTCACAGGAAGCCAGGAGGGGAGCATTTCAAATAATTTTTAAAAAAGGGAGATGACAACAAATTTATTAAAAGATTTAAGGGCCAAAATCTGCCACCATTTAGCTCCATTTTTTGGAAGCGAAGTGTTTTTTGGAGCTAATTTAATTTTGCCAATTTTTTAATGAAACGTTTTTATGATGTCACTCGGGGTCAAACCTACCCATAACGCCATTTTTGTGAATTTCACCAATAAGGATTAAAAAAAATAAATGTCACTTTGTAAAAACCTTACCTTATACCAAGTCAGAGAGAAATCGGCGTTACAGATGCCATCTTGTTTATTGGAGCTGAGTTATCGGTTTTGGAGGGAGAGAACGAGATTTATATTATATTCAAACTAATTCAAAATGTTTGTTTGTGCGGAGGGAAAAAACAAATGTTATTTATTGCAGTAAATTGCGAGTTGAAGTTCCACTGCTCACCGGGCTCGAAGCACATAGGGTCGGAGTGCTGGCCAGCAGGATCGCTCCCTTGGCCAGACACAGGAGCTCGGCTTCAAAAGAAGCCCGGTGGGGGTAGGGGGAGCAGAGTGGGAGGTGGAAGCCAAGCCGGGGAGAGGGGCAGTAGCAGGGTTTTTTTGCCAGTGACAGGGGTGGCTGTGGCAGGCCATTTGCGAGTTGCCGGCTGGGACAGGGAGTTACAGCATCAAAACACTCCCAGGGCAGGTACAGCACGGATACAAAAGCAAAATGCTGGAATCTGGAAAAAAAAACAGGAAATGCTGGAAATCTCAGCAAGTCGGCATGGGAAAAATCAGTACGGGTTAGCTACAGAGTAAAGCTCTACAATTATACCTTACCCTGGCAACCTAAATGCTTGGGCATGCACAGAACGAGGCCTTAGTTTTTCGGTAATATCAATTAGCACCACCTACAGAAGCCAAGGTCTTTCTGTGCGGCGCCAAATTCAAAGAAAAATGGCGAAACTTCAGATTTTTTTTAAAGCACTACTTCGGCTTTAAAAAATCGGCCGTTAATCTTAAATAGCGCCAAAAACGGGCAATGTGGAATTTTGGATCCATACTGTGCAAAAAAATAGGAAATGGGAATGAAATTTATGAAGAGTTTCTGTGCAAAAAAAAATGGAAAGGGGAGTTAGAAACAAAATGGTAGGTGGAGCTAGGTGACTTATGCCACAATGCCTCCAGTAGTGGGAAGCCTGCAATTGAACCATGAAAGGCAACTGGTTACATAGAAATTCAAATTTGAAATTTGTTTGGAAAGATTTATAATAGAAATAATTCCAGACAATTTATATTATAAATGCTGACATAAAAATCATGACAGTTTGGTGGACAGAAAGTTTACACCATACGCAATACATAGATAGATACAGAGATATATTCAGCCCCTCGAGCTTGCTCCCCCATTCAATTAGATCATGGGCGGCCAAAATTGTCCGCCACCTGAAACGGAGCACACCTACCACTTTTTGCCTTTCATTACCGCTGCAATGGAGGTGGCAACCATAAGATGGAAATTCAGCATTTTTGGTTGAAAAAAGGAGCGGAGTGGTATTGGTGGTGGTAGTGGGCTGTTTGCAGTGGTGTGGATGCGGAGTGGCCGATTGAGCCATGAAATTTAGCTAATGAGCCAGCTGCTCCCTGGCCTTCTTAAAGGGCAGGGTTTGCAACTAGGCCCTGAGCAGGGAATCAGTTTCTCGCAAAGACATGGCGAATCCAGGAGGAGCAAAGAAGGTCAGCAGATTTTCCGATGTAGAACTCGAGACCCTGATCGAAGGTGTGGAGGGAAGTAGGTGCGTTTTTTTACCCCGACACAGGCAGACCGACTCGTGCTATGTTTGTTAATGCCTGGAGAGAGATCGGTGTGGAGATCGTGGGGACCTCCATTCATGACTACCTCCACCCAATGCTGCAAAAGGCTGAATGACATCATCCGATTGATGAAAGTGAGTACATGTTCCCCCAACTCCTCACCTTACATCTGCGAGCCGCTCCTTCACCTCTTATTTCCCACCTTCACTAGTCACTGAAGCAGCATTTGATTTGTTCTCGCAATGGAGGCTCCCTTTCATGTCACACTTACAGCTGCATGTAATGGACCCACACTTGCACTCATTGCCGAGGCCTCATGACACTGCTCCTCAGCCAGCCTTAGTTGATTTGCAGGTGAAGGTTTTCCACAACCGTTTAGAGCAACAGAGGACTGGTGGTGGTGAGCCAGAAATCCAGCAGCTCACTCATCTGGAAGAAAAGGTGCAGAGGCTAGTGGGCCCACATGTTGCCTGCCCTATGGCCGCCGGTCATGTGGATCCTGCTGGGGGCAGCATCACTAAGTGAAGGTCTTCCTTTAATGCCATCTTTCCCTGAAAGTGCCAGCACCTATCACACGTTTTCTTATGATTGTGTGCAAGTTACAGGCTGCATAGTGCAATGCCCTACCTCACCCTCACAGGACCCCTTGTGCCATTTATGATTGCAGATGAGACTCTGAGTGTGAGCGAAAGCAAGGGTGACTCCCTTGAGGCCACTGGGAGCCAAAGCCAGGGAGAGACTGCTGACGAGAGTGAGAGGCAAAGCCAGGACGACACCCGAGAAACCATTCCATCTCTTGCCGGAATGTCCGATGAGGCAGAGGATGAGGGGGAACACTGCTGGCAGCACTGCGTCACTGCTTCCTACACTCGCACGCGCCAGCTCAGATACTGAAAGTACGCGGTCAGGTCAGTTAGAGTTAGCAGAGGGGTCTGCACTGGGTGATGCACCAGGGCCTCGCGAGCTGCAGCATGGTCAAGGGCAAAGGCAACCGCGTGTGCCATGTCTCCAGGGGGGGAGGGGGGGGGGTGGAGTTCGCACACAAGTTCTGCTGCAGAGGACTGAGACGGAGCCCATCAATGTTGGTCACTCCGCCATTGCCGCCAAGCATGAAATCGCCCCAGCCAATCCTGACTGAACGCAGAGAGGAGGGTGCTGTCCAATCTGCAGCCGGCCCTTCCAGGGCCAGAGCTGGTCGAGGGCATCCTAGAAGGACGTGTAGCTTCTACACCTGAAACACCGCCGCCTTCCTAGAGCCATGATGCAGCCACAGGGGAGACACTGCGGTGTAGTTCAAGAATAGGTTTGCGTAAGAGGGGTTAGAAGGAAATGCACAAGGGTGGTAAATGATAATGTGCATTTTTTTTGCACCTTTCTTGTGTAATAAATCTTTATTTTGTGTTTCATTATCTGTGCAGGTCTCATTTCACTGTGGGCAATGATGTGTGAAAGGGCTCATTGGTTTGGCCATGGCAATGCAAAGATGAAGGGTGAAGTGGGCATGAACTCATCATAAACGAGCAGCAATGAGATGGCTCTGAACTTCCCTTGCAGGTTTTGGATAGCGACACCGTCTCTTGCATGGCGGGCGACCCGCATCCTGGTCCTCCACCTGCGCCTCCTCTTCAGGTGGAACTGCAGGCTCGTCCTCCAATGGTTGTGCCCTCATGATTGCCAGGTTGTGAAGCATGCAGCAGACGACCACGAATAGGGAGATCTGCTCAGGCAAGTACTGCAATACTCCACCAGAGCGATCCAGGCAACGGAACCTCTGCTTAAGGATTCCGATGGTCTGCACAATTAAGCACCTGGTGGCTGAATGAGAGTAATTGTAGGCTTGCTGTGCAGCAATGCTGGGGATGCGAAGGAGATTCAGCAGCCAAGTGCACAGTGGGAAGCCCTTGTGTTCAAGGAGCCAGCCACAATCTTGGTTTGGTCCAGCAAACACACTGGGCACACCGGTCTGGCGCAGGATGAAAGCATCGTGGCTACTGCCAGAATACCGGGCATCAACTGCCATGATTTTACGGTGGTGGTCACACACCAGCTGAAACATCTCGGGATTGTTTTGTGGTGCCCTCAATGCGACATGGGTGCAGTCTATGGCACCCTGAACCCTGGGAAAGACCGCAATGCACACAAATCCAACTGCCGCTCCAACTGCTTGCCCCTGCTCATCGGGAAGGATTTGTAGTCCCTCCTCCTCTTATCGAGAGCATCTGTCACATGACGGATGGAGCTATGCGCAGCAAACTGCGAAATGTTCGATGTGTCTGCTGTAGCAGCTTGGAAAGATCCAGTGGCATAGAAATTGAGCACCATGGTCACTTTGGATGCAATCGTCAACCTTGTTGGAGGCTGGAGGTCTGGCTGCAGGAGATTGCACAGCTCCCTCACGATGTCTTTCCGGAATCGAAGTCTCCGGAGACATTGGTCATCCGTCAGGTCCACGTCAGAGAACTGCTGTCTGCAGACCCTTGCACGATAGCGCCTTCTCCCCCCACACCTATGTTCACATCTTCCTATGGCAGCTGCCTCATTGCCTTCTCCCTCATGCTCTTGCTGCTCCTCGTCCTCTACAGACTGTTGCTGGTAAGCATCTGCTTCCTGTGCATCCTGCCTGCTCACGATTTGGCTGACTCTCTGGTCCGGGGGGACCCTCCTCCTAATGGCAGGTCCTTCCATGGCCACCTCTCTGTTTTGAAGTCTGTCGCCATTTCCATGGGCTTCTGCATGTTGGGCAGCCATGTTGAGCTGCCGTCCTTGCCTGCTGCCTCTGGAGCTGTTGAAGACAGCGCGCTTTTTCCTGCGTGCTTCCCTGCCGCGCATAATGTGCAAGAGGCATTCCGCTGCCAGCACTGAGCCCATTGCCTCTGCAAGCAGAACCTCCACAATGACGGCTCTCTGTTGTCGGGATTGAAGGCCCTAGCCCACTAGCACTCAATCATGCTCTGAACAAGGCAACTGGCAAAGTTGTGAAAAGTCCGAAAAAAATCTCTGCAAAAATAATGCTGCTACACGCAACACGTTTAAAGACCGCTGGTGATCTGTACTGACCAAAAAAACTGTCACTGGCACCGACAGGCAGCCGGAAGACTTTTTAAAATGAATTTACCTTCTGGAGCGGAGCCGCCGCTGCGATGCGCACTCTGATAGTCGTTAACGACGCATCTGCAGGAGCAGGGCGGAAGTGGAGAGCACGGCACGGATCTTCAGACCGTAGCAAAAACCCACGAGGGCAATGCAACAAACGGTCAGTCCACCGCGAGTTCGCGGCCAAGCCGCGACGATCCATGGCCACCGCTTTCAGGAAGGGATCATTTCGGCCCCTGGGTGGTCTAACCTGAACACCATTGACCTACCTTTCCTCCATCTCTTAATACTGCTCTACTGCTATAACATGTACAGAACATGAAGTGAAAACTTGCACTACCGCAGAAAATGGGGGCAGATTGTTGCTGCTGTATTTCTGCTGTATTGAGTGGACCTACAGTACATACTAGTATACATGTTTGCTTTAAAGTAAATGTACTAATGAAGGAATTTATTTTACATTAAAGGCACTCATTCTATAAGCACTTGTTTTGTACCGTGTACTTCACACCAGAATTTGCTTCAAGAAGACTTGATGTTTTTTCTATGAGATTACATGGAAAATGAAGTACAGGATGCCATGGCAATAATCCATAAGACAGCATGTAATATATATGTCAGCCTTTTACTATGTTAGGCTTCCAGAGCAAAAGTAACATTTTATACTGAAACATGCAGGCACTTACCTCTGTCATGTATGTACATACTGGTTGTAGCCACCAGATGGTGTCATTGTTGGAGGCCACTGAGCAGCACTCACATGGTGCTGGTATAAAAGGCCGGGCATTTTGTGAGTCAGGCACTTTGGGTCGTAATAAAGCAGAAGCAAGGTTGTACCTTGTTCAGTTAAACAGCACTCAGTTTGTTCCTGTATTGCATACATAACATTTGGCGACGAGAATACAAGAACCTTTGATTGCAAAATGAGCACGATTGGATTTTGAGCGCGATTCATGGAGGGAGAAGTTTGGGCAGACTTTGAGCCGTTTGAACCAGTACTTCGTGGCCAACAAAATGAAGGGGGTCGACGATGCTGTGTTGCTCACTGTGTGCGGTTCAAAGATCTACGGTCTGATAAAGAATCTACTCATGCCTAGTGATCCAACAGAGAAAACGTTCGAGGAGTTGTGTACATTGGTACGGGAGCACCTCAAGCCAGATGACGGCATCATCATCTCGAGATACAGGTTTTATACACACGTTCGATCGCAGGGCCAGAGCGCGGCGGAATTTGTTGCCGACCTGAGACGTCTATCAGGACTGTGCAAGTTCGGGACGGTTTTGGCAGACATGCTGCGGGATTTCTTTGTTATTGATATCAACCATGAGGTGATCCTGCGCAAACTTCTGGGGGTGGAGAAGTTGGATTTAAAAAGGGCCATCCAGATCGCTCAATCATACATGACGACGGACATGAGTTTAAAGCAAATATCGCTGAAGAACCGAACCTCGGCAAGCACTGTAAATGCGATTGATTCGGTGTTCGGCAGAGCAGTACATGGCAGGGCCTATCCAGCTGCATTCGCAAAACCTGTGGCCGCCCAAAGTCCGCCGACTTCTCAGTGTTGGCATTGTGGGGAAAATCATCGGCACCAGCAGTGCCGATTTAAGCAATACAGTTGCAAAGGCTGTCTGAGAGTGGGGCATCTCTAGCGCAAGTGTCCGCAGATGAGCAAGCGAGCTGCGACACACCACGTGGAGGATGAGAATCAGACTTGCGTGGATCTGGATACACAATCCGAGATGCCAAAGGAGGAAGTGTATGGACTGTACTCTTTCATAACCAAGAGTAAACCAATTTTGATTAATGAAGTTTAACAGGATACCGGTATCGATGGGACTGGACACAGGGGCGAATCAATCGATCATGAAAGAGAGGACATTTAATAAGCCATGGGATACTAAGCCTGCGAGGCCCAGGCTGAGCCCTGTTAACGCCAAGCTGCTCACGTACACCAAAGAACTGATAAAGGTGATTGGCAGTGCACAAATTAATGTCGTATAACAGTGCGGTTCACGAGTTACCGCTGTGGATTGTTCCAGGCAATGGTCCAACGCTGCTCGGCAGGAACTGGTTGGAGAAAATCAGATGCGACTAGAACAACATAAAGGCGTTGTCGTCGGAGGAAGATACATGTGCCCAAGTATTGCGCAAGTTCCCCTCGCATTTCGAACCGGGTATCAGCAACTTCATGGGAGCCAAGGTGCAGATCCACGTGGACTCAGATACAAGACCCTTCCATCATAGAGCTCGGGCAGTGCCGTATATGATGAGGGAGAAGGTCAAAATTGAACTGGACAGACTCCAGCGTGAAGAGATCATATCACCGGTCGAATTTAATGAATGGGCCAGCCCCATTGTTCCTGTGCTGAAAAGTGATGGCAGTGTCAGAATCTGTGAAGACTACAAGGCTACGATCAACAGGGTTTCAAACAAGATCAGTACCCGTTACGAAGGCTGATGACTTGTTTGCGACGCTAGCCGGAGGGAAGTCGTTCACAAAACTGGACTTGACGTCGGCCTATATGACGCAGGAGTTGGTCGAGACGTCGAAGAGATTTACGTGCATTAACATGCACAAAGGACTGTTTATTTACCACAGGTGCCAGTTTGGAATTCGCTCGGCTGCGGCAATATTCCAGACGAATATGGAAAGTCTACTGAAGTCCGTTCCCAGAACCGTTGTGTTCCAAAATGACATCCTAATCACCGGTCGTGACTCCAAGGAACATCTGAACAACCTGGAAGAGGTTCTACTGCATTTGGACAGAGTGGGACTCAGACTTAAATGCTTGAAGTGAGTCTTCATGGCACTGGAGGTCAAATTCTTCGGGAGGAAAATCGCGGCTGATGGCATCAAACCTACTGCCGTGAAAACCAAAGCCATCAAGAATGGACCCAAGCCGCAGAACGTGACGGAGCTGCGTTCGTTCCTGGGTCTACTCAACTACTTTAGTAACTTCCTACCTAAATTGAGCACCTTACTTGAACCATTGCACAGGCTATTGAGAAAAGGCAATAACTGGGTGTGGGGCGCATTGCAAGACAGAACTTTCGAGAAAGCCACCAATCTGCTTTGCTTGAACAAGCTGCTGGTACATTATGACTCATGTAAATGTTTAGTTTTGGCCTGCGACACATCGTCATATAGAATTGGTTGCGTACTCCAACAAGCCAATGATTCGGGGAAACTTCAACCTGTCGCGTATGCATCCAAAAGTTTGCCTAAAGCAGAAGAGCCTACAGCATGGTAGAAAAAGCTTTAGCATGTGGGTACGGTGTTAAAAAGATGCATCAATACCGGTTTGGTCTGAGGTTTGAATTAGAGACCGATCACAAGCCGCTCATTTCTTTGTTTTCCGAGAGCAAAGGTATCAATACCAACGCTTCAACCTGCATCCAAAGGTGGCGCTGACATTATCTGCCTATGATTATGTCATTCACCACAGACCTGGCACAGAGAATTGTGCTGATGCTTTGAGCCAGTTGCCGTTGCCCACACCGGAGGTGGAAACGCCACAACCGGCAGATTTAATGTTAATCATGAATGCTTTTGAGAATTAAGGTACCCCTGTCACGGCTCAACAAGACAAGACCAGGACCAGCCAGGACCCGATATTATCGGTGGTAAAGGGTTGCATCCTCAAAGGGGATTGAACTGCCATACCTAAGCAAACGTGCGAGGAGGCCAAACCGTACATTTGTCGCAAGCAGATTGTGTGGCAATCGAGTTGTAATGCTGAAGAAGAAGTTGTTTGTGCGTGAGTTACACAGCACACATCCTGGTATAGTGATGAAGGCCATCGCCAGGTCCCACGTATAGTGGCCAGGAATTGATTCTGAACTGGAAGCATGCGTGCATCAGTGCAACACCTGCATGCAGCTCAGCAAAGCACCAGTGGAATCGCCACCGAGTCTGTGGTCATGGCCATGCAAACCTTGGTCCAGGATCCATGTAGATATTGCAGGTCCCTTCCTGGGCAAGATGTTTTTAGTGGTGGTGAATGCTTATTCGAAGTGGATAGAATGCATAATCATGTCATCCAGTACGTCCACTGCAACCATAGAGAATCTCAATGTCATATTCGCAATACATGGTCCGCCTGACAATGGTGAGCGACAATGGGTCGTGCTTCACCAGTCAGGAGTTTCAGGAGTTTGCAAAACTTAACGGCATAAAACAGGCAAGGTCAGCACCGTTCAAGCCTGTGTCCAACGGGCAAGCAGAATGTGCAGTACAAATTATCAAGCAAAGCATGAGGAGTGTAACCTAAGGGCCACTGCAGACCCGCTTGTCTTGCATACTGCTGAGTTACAGGAAAAGACCCCATACACACACAGGGGTCTCGCCTGCTGAACTCATGAAGAAGAGGTCTTAAGACCAAGTTATCTCTTGTACACCCGGATTTAAGTAATTATGTTGAATACAGAAGACAGAGTCAACAAGGGTACCACGATCGCGCAACTGTGTCATGCGAGATTTCTGTTAATGATCCTGTATATGTGTTGAGTTATGGTCAGGGTCCCAAATGGATCGCTGGTACGGTCATGGCCAAGGAGGGCAACAGAATATTTGTTATTAAGCTCAACAATGGGCAAACTTGCAGGAAACACATGGATCAAACAAAGCGGAGGCACACAGATGAGCCAGAGCAGTCAGACGAAGAAACCGTCGACGACCAACCAACCTACCAGCAGCCTTCAGTGGACTCGAGGGTCATTAGTGAACCCAGAATTTCCATTACTGACTTGTTCAACAAAAATGGACTTGCAATTCCTGACATGGCCACTGCCACCCCCATCAAGTCAACCATCCAGCCACCAGCCACAAAAGGCTCCGCACATTTACCCAAGGCCGGAATCGAATTGAGACGGTCAACCCAGGAGCGTAAAGCACCGGACCGTCTCAACCTGTGAAAGACTGTGATAAGATCTCAGAGGAGAGTATTGTCATGTATGTACATGCTGTTTGTAGCCACCAGATGGTGTCATTGTTGGAGGCCACTGAGCAGCAGGCACATGGTGCTGCTCCAGTATAAAAGGCCAGCCATTTTGAGAGTCAGGCACTTTGGGCCGTAATAAAGCAGAAGCAAGGTTGTACCTTGTTCAGTTAAACAGCACTCAATTTGTACCTTTATTGCATACTACAGAACCTCCATGTAGAAATGCTTTCCTGAGACTTCCTCCCATGTTCTACAATATGGACATTGTTGAAGCAGATATGGGATGCAGACGTCAAGAGAAAGCACTCTCCTAACAGTTAGCTACATCCACATACCACTGGAGAGAGTATAATGGAATCCTTGGAGCAATTACATCATAGAAATCTTACTGAGGGAAGTAGGTAATATCATAAACCTCAAGAGCAAAACTCAAGCTCTTTACAGCTGCCACTGTACTTGGGTGAGAGAGTACACTTGAAATCACTCCCAGGAATACATTATTTCTGTAATGTATACTTTTGAGTTCATGTGCATGATATTAATTCTTCTTGGGTCCATCTTTTTCCAGCAGCAACATACCATTACACTTCATACCAAAGGATTCAGACTGTGATGTATTTATTGAATGATAACCAATTGAGGGGGAAGTGTAGAAAAATTTAAATTTTTATAAATAATGGAATACAAGTGTAATGTACAAGTATATGCTGGAAACTTTTATAATATTTTCTGGCTAGTTCATTGACTTACAATTTGTAAAGGGATACTCTCAACTGATCAGTAGTGCCACGACAACAAATGTTTTTACATTGTAGATATTTGAGTCCTGTTGCTCACAAACTGGAAAGACAGCATACAGGGGCCTGAAGGCAAAGTAAATCATAATACACAAAGAGTAGTTTACAAGAACCAAATATGGAGTGAAGTCAGATTGCAACCTACAATCATCAGTCAAGCATTGATACAGGATCAGTGTCTGAAATGTATTTTCTATTTTATAGCAGAAGCTACTGAACCCATATCCGAAAGAATTATCTTTCTTCCTTTTAAGCTGTAGTTTTTATCCCCTTATACCCCCACCTCAATGAACTTTGAGCTCGACACGATGCTGAACTCTTTTTCCGCCGCCTTCGCACTCAGTTCTTCGGCCAGGAGTCATCCCCCTGCACAGCTGACCCTTTCTCCCGTTTTCAGAATTCTCGTTCTATCTGGACCCCTCCCTCTGGCCATTTACTCTCTCGAAACCTCTTCGTTGCAAACTGCGGCCGTCTCAATTTCTCCGCTCCCAACACTCACTCCAACCTATCTCCCTCTGAACTTGCAGCACTCCGATCACTCAGATCCAACCCCAACCTGGTCATTAAACTCGCTGACAAGGGTGGCGCTATTGTTGTTTAGTGAACAGATCTCTACCTTGCAGAGGCTGATCGCCAACTCTCTGAACACCTCCTCCTACCTCCCTCTGGACCATGACCCCACAACCGAACATCAAGCCATAATTTTCTCGATTGTCACTGATCTCATCTCCTCTGGAGATCTTCCCTCCACAGCCACCAACCTCATAGTTCCCCAACCCCGCACAACCCGCTTCTACCTCCTTCCCGAGATTTGTTTCAGCCTGTTATTGCCCCATAGAATTTATTTCTTCCTATCTTGACTATGTTTTCTCCACTTGTCCATTCTCTTCCCACCTACATCGCTCTCTGTCACTTTAACAGTTTCCAGTTTCCCAACCCCAACCGTCTCCCCCTCACCATGGACGTCCAATCTCTCTACACTTCCATCCTCCACCAGGATGGCTTGAGAGCACTCCGCTTCTTCCTCGAGCAGAGGCACAACCAGTCTCCATCCACCACCACACTCCTCCTCCGTCTGGCTGAACTTGTTCTCACATTGAACAACTTCTCCTTTAACTCCATTCACTTTCTCCAAATTAAAGGTGGTGCTATGGGAACCTGCATGGGTCCTAGCTATGTCTGCCTTTTCGTGGGATATGTGGAACATTCTTTGTTCCAATCCTTCACGAATCCCCTTCCTCACCTCTTTTTCCGGTACATTGATGACTGTATCGGTGCCATTTTCTGCTATCGCCCTGAATTTGAAAATTTCATTTACTTTGTATCCAATTTCCACCCTTCCCTCACCTTCACATGGTCCATCTCCGACTCTTTCCTTCCCTTCTTCGACTTCGCTATCTCCATCTTTAGGGGATAGGCTTTCGACCAGTATCCACTATAAGCCCACTGACTCCCACAGCTACCTGGACTGACTTCTACCCACCCCGCATCCAGTTTCTCCGTCTCATCTGCTCCGACGACACCACCGGCCACATCTTCCTTTTTCCTCAACCAAGGACTCCCCTCTGCCGTGGTTAACATGGCCCTCAACAGTGTCCGTTGCATTTCTCGCACCTCTGCTCTCACCCCTTCCCCTCCCTCTCAGAATCACGACAGGGTTCTCCTTGTCCTCACCGTTCACCCCACCAGCCTCCGCGGTCAATGAATCATCCTCCGCCACCTCCAGCGTGATCCCACCACCAATAACACTTTCCCCTTCCCCCTCAGCATTCCGAAGGGACCGCTCCCTCCACACCACCCTGGTCCCTTCCGCAATCACCCCCAGCATCCTCTCCCCTTCCCATGGCACCTTACCGTGCAAGCGCAGGAGGTGCAACACCTGCCCTTTTGCCTCCTCCATTCCCACTATCCAGGGTCCCAAATACTCCTTCCAGGTGAACAGCGATTTACTTGTACTTCTTTCAATTTAGTATACTGCATTCGCTGCTCATGATGTGGTCTCCTCTACATTGGGGAGACCAAGCATAGATTGGGTGACCGCTTTGCGGAATACCTCAGTTCAGTCCGCAAGCGTGACCCTGAGATTCCGGACAGCTGTCACTTTAAATCTCCACTCGGGCCCATTCTGGCCTCTCCGTCCTCGGCCTCCTACACTGATCCAACGAAGCTCAAGGAACAGCACCTCATCTTTCATTTAGACACTTTACAGCCTATTGGACTCAACATCGAGTTCAACAATTTCAGAGAGTAGATTGGGTGACTGCTGCCCATCTTTGGCTCTACCCCCCCTACTCGAGCCTATGTTTTTTTTCCCCCTCCTTGTCTCCAATGGCAGCTGGTCATTATTCTGCCATTCACGCCCTATCTTGACTAATCCTTTTCTAACTCCAGCCATTACCATTTCAATTCGGCCCACCATCACATTTGTCTCTCTAATCTCTCCTGCCTTCCATCCTATCACAAACCTTCCCTTTTGTTCCTTCTTCCCCTCCCCCTTTCGGTGCTTCTTTAGAATGTGTTCTTTACAAACACTAGCCACTTCTGACGAAGGGTCATCAACCCAAAACATTAACTCTGCTTTTCCCTCCATAGATGCTGCCTTACCTGCTGAGATTTCCAGTATTTTGTTTTTATTTTAGATTCCAGCATCTGCAGTATTTTGCTTTTGTATTTGGTACAGTTGTGTACCAATAATGAACTGACAAGAGTAATGCAGTCACACAAGGCTGCAAGGAGCTTTGGCCCCGAGCTAATTTCTGGCCATGAGAAATCTACATCGTGAGAACGAGGGGATCTGTTGATTAGAAGGCCCAAAAATAGAAATAAAAAAGGGACAACAAATCTGCTTTTCCACACGCCAAATAGAACTTTAAAATAAGTTTACAGAAAAAGTTCACAGATTGCATTCTACGATTTTTAAAAATGAAACCTTACCATGAGGAACTATGTTAAAGTTCAAAGTTATGAAAAATTAATTAAATTATAAAATATGGAAGAATTCCCCCATTTTATATCTCCTCTTTTTCTTCTTAGGCAGTCCCCCGGAGTCGAGGATGACTTGCTTCCACACTAAAATGAGTTCTAAGGTGACTCATGAGACAAATGCAGGATCTACAATCTCTGTCACAGGTGGAGCAGACAGTGGTTGGAGGGACGGGTGGGTGGGGTGCTTGATTTGTCGTATGCTCCTTCCACTGTTTGTACTTGGCTTCCGTATATTCCCGGCAAAGAGACTCGAAGTGTTTGGCGCCTTCTCAGATATTTCTCCTCCACTTTGAGCGGTCTTGGGCCAGGGATTCCCAAGAGTCAGTGGGGATGTTATATTTTTTCAAGGAGGCTTTGAGGGCGTCTTTGGAACGTTTTCTCTGTCGTACCGGGACTTGCCTGCCGTGACGTAGGCCGGAGTAGAGTGCTTGTTTCAGGAGTCTAGTATCGGGAATGCGGACATCGTGGCCCGTCCATCGGAGCTGACCCAGTGCGATATTCACTCAAACTTCTGACATGTTGAGTTGAGTCTCCATCCATGGGGAGAGTCCTAGAGTTACTATAGAAAACACAAGAGGCTGTGACTTAGGATCAACCTAGAACAGGGGTGTCAAGCTCAATTTACATTATGTGCCTGATCCCATATCCTGGCCCTCATCATGGGCCATATTCCGCAAAAGTTGTGTGGACACACTGTGGGTATAAATCGGTAGGTGTTCCTTCTATTTTTTGGGCGTATATCAGGTACAACGTAAACCAATTTCTGGATGAGAGGCCTTGCACCTAATCTGCGTCGGCAGCACGCCCACCACCATATTGGTCCACACTGTTTTGAGCATCCTTGGTAGCCACTTGAAATCAATTTAAGTATGCAAAGAAGGGCCCTACACCTGTTTCAGAACCCTTCTGCAAAATGTATGGAAATCTAAGTGGAACTTGTGCCGTGCAACCTCTGACTATTTTTTCCTCTTCTACAGTGGCCTAAACAGCAGTCCTTAAATGAATTGCTGAAGGCCGCTGAGGAAATATTAGGGAAAGATTTTTTTAAATTTCTTCATATGTGCAGCATGGAAGAGCAGGAGTGCTCCTCCCAACTCCACAGCACTATCATGGGCCACTTCTGGCCATACTCGACCCTCCTGCATCGCCTCCATGTATCGGAGCTTGTGATGCTCCCTGTGCCTTACACCACACCCCCCCATTCCTGCCTCCTTACCCAAGTCCTAATTCCCCGACCCCCAACCCAAGACCCTATATCCCGACCCCATTCCATAGTCTGCTTCTCTCCCAAGGTCCACATCCCTGATCTGCATTTGCCTAGACTCTCTCCCTCCCCAGAGCCACCGACCAGTCTCTGACCCATCTCCCTATCCATCACTCTCCCTTTCTCTCCAATCTCCCCGCTCCCCCCAAACCCACATCGCCCCAGTTCCAACATCCTTTAACTCCCTCCCCGTCCTTCGAGACCCAATCTCCCAACTGCCCCCCTGTCCCACTTCAAGACTCCAGACCCCCACCTCCGTCCCAACCTCCATCTTCCTACCACCACCACTACCCCCTCCCTCCCGCCCCCAGTTCCTAATCTCAGTCTCCCCGTACAACCTCTCCAATACTCCTCCTCTCTATCACCTTCATCTTCTAGTCACTCCCAAGTGAATGCTGGCTCTCTGTGCCTGTGTAGTCGGGGTGCTAATTCGCAGCAAAGTTGAAAAGCCAGTTCTCCCAGGTTGTGAGGAGCAGCGCCTGGGACATTCATGTCCCACTTCGGGACACATGCAACACTAAGCGCAGGACACCACAGGCTCGATTCAACTGCATTGTGGGCTGGATCTGACCCACAGCCCACATTTTAACACTCCTGGTCTAGACGCTGCTCTGATGCTGTGGAAACTCAAGAAACCTTACGATCTACTGGGTAGTCTGCTCTCCCATCCCATCTCATGATTCCCCAAGGTCCTGGGCTCTAGAGCAGCTCTTGAAATAACCTAAAGTCACAACTTCCACTGCTAGACCTGCTTTAAAATGTCCAAAAGCCAAAGAAGTTTGAGCAGTAGCTTACAGAGGAAACAAACATTTGAGAGAAATATTAATCAAAATGTTGGTGGATATATTAGAGGTAATTCTACACTCCCAGCAGGGAAGTTCAAAGAAACGCAGGTTTGAGACTCTGCTACAACACTGTAGTCCTGATTCTCTGATCGACCTCCATGAGCATGCCAAGGCTGCACAGATTTAGGAGGGTGGAGGTCCCTAGTTAAAGTCCCAACACACAGCAGGACTCATCTGTTAAAGGCTCGTCATATGCTAGTTAAACCTAAGCTGTTATGCTTAGTAAATACAAAAACAATTTGTTTTAAAAAAAATATATAAATTATTCGTTCTTGAGATGTGGACATCGTTGGCAAGGCCAGCATTTATTGCCCATCCCTAATTGCCCTCGAGAAGGTGGTGGTGAGCCAGGACTTGGCCAGTTTGGTCAGTAGTGATGCTACCAAGTTACTCTTGATGATGGACATTGAAGTCCCCCACCCAGAGTACATCCTGTGCCCTTGTTGCTCTCAGTGCTTCTTCCAAGTGGTGTTCAACATGGAGTAGTGATTCATCAGTTGAAGGAGGGTGGTAAATGGTAATCAGCAGGAGGTTTCCTTGCCCATGCTTGACCTGAAGCCACGAGACTTCATGGGGTCCAAAGTCAATGTTGAGGATTCCCAGGGCCACTCCCTACCACTGTGCCACCACTTCTGATGGACATCGGGAAGGTGATGGAGGAGTCTGGGACATTGGCTGAAAGGTATGATTCTGTGAGTATGACTGTCAGGCTGTTGCTTGACTAGTCTGTGGGACAGCTCTCCCAATTTTGGCACAAGTCCCCAGATGTTAGAGAGGAGGACTTTGCAGGGTCAACTGGGCTGGTTGTGCCCAAGGTCAATGCTGGGTAGTCCGTCCGGTTTTAGTCTTATTATTGTTTTTCGTAGTGGTTGTGTACAACTGAGTGGCTGATAGGTTATTTCAGAGGGCAGTTAAAAGTCAACCACATTGCTATGGGTCTGGAGTAACATAGGCCAGACCAAGTAAGGATGGCAGATTTATTTCCCTAATGGACATTAGTGAACCAAATGGGTTTTTACGACAATCCGATAGTTTCATGGTCACTATTACGGATAATGTTTTTTTTTTTTTAATTCCAGATTTATTTAATTAACTGAATTTAAATTCCCCAGCTGTGTGGTGGGATTTGAACTCACGTCTCTGGATTAGGCCTCTGGATTTCTGGTCCATTAACATAACCACTATGCTACCGTTCCTGACCATAGTACCTTAAATCAAAGGGGTTAATTCCCTTATGTTATTTCTCTATTCCAACAAAATGGTATCGAACAAAGGACACTCCTTTTTTCGGTCAAGTCAAGTGGTTTTGAATCAAAGCAAGGAATTAGACTGTGTATGACTGAGCGCATTATGTAACGAGTCTTCTTTACTTCCATCAGTATAGCAGACCATTTTATTGAAATTCCCACAGGCTGATGGGTTTCTCAGACATGTACTTGAGTGACACCATAAAGGAATCTACATAATCAAAACTGACCTTTGGTTAGGTCACCTGAAGTGGATTTTTTGTGTGTTCATGTTTACGTATTCAAGGTCAGACTCCAAATCACTCAAAGTAGGAAGGTTGGAGGGGAACGCTGAAGGTTTACAGAAGACGATTCACAAGGCCTTTCAGTCTGAAGGTCGAATGAACTTTAGACAGTCTTGGGACATTGAAAAAGAGCATAAGAATATAAAGGGTTGGATTTTTGGCTTTCCAGATTTCGAGGCGCTAATCGCGACGGGGTGGTCCAGATACCGCCTGAAAATAGTTTGCGCCTTCAACTGGAAATTTCAGCAAAAAATGAGGATCCACGATCGGGGGTGTTAAATCAGGCATTACACAATGGACTTTGTGCGCCCTAGATGAAAATCACGGCGATAAAAGAGGCAGCCATTTTGCGCATGCACAGTTGCGTTTTTGTTTTCCTGGACACAGACGTTATTTCAGGGTGCGGCAGCTTCCTCCTCGCATGCACAGATAACTCGCCTGACTTCTGGCACTTCTGCAGAGATGGAGCAGCAGGAGGCCAGGCAGCGAGCTAGTCGTTTTTCAACAGAGGCTGCTGAGGCCTTAGTCCACGCAGTGGAGAGGAGGTGGACATCACTCCATCTGGTTGGGGGAGGGAGACCACTGCCAACAATTTTCAAATGGATATGGCGTGAAATTGCCCAGGAGGTGTCTGCGGCAGACATGGTTGCCAAAACTGGCACCCAATGCCGGAAAAAGTTCAACGATCTTACCAGGGTCACAAGAGTGAGTACCCTTCATATTTATGTATGCCTGATATCCTTCTAACACGAATGTCAGACACTATGTGAAGTCTTTCATGTCCATGCCCATTCTCAAAGCCTGTGGTGTGGATTTCAAAATGCATCAGAAGCTGAAGGCTGACTTCTCCAGCCATTGCCTCTTAATTAAGGATGCACATACCCTCTTGTTCCCGAATCATTGAGAACCTTTCTCACAATATATTCCCACTGTTGATATGGGTTTCATAAAGATCACCTGTAGCCTCTATGCTACGCCCCTCTCACCAATCGCTCACAAAGCTCATGCAACATCCACACAGATTTAAGTGAAAACATTTGCACATCCACACAGTCTCAGCTATTGAACTATGGTAGGCAAATGTGGCACAACAGGTGTCCCCTTTATGAACCCTTCCTATTTTTCTCATTACAGGCGAAGCTGTCACACAACAGGCATGAGCAGTGCTGGACAGGCAGGGGTCCGCCTCAGATCCTGGACTTAACAGAGGTGGAGGAACAGGTGTCTGCCCTCATTGGAGCACCAGCTCAGACAGTTGCTAGGGGCAATGCTGAGTCCTCTTTGGATAGTGAGGGTTTGTAAATGAATTGCGCGACTGATGTGACTTAATTGAGACGTATTATGAAGTGGCGTGGGGCCTTCATATGTACATGTACAATGCCACCTTCCTGCTATCACCCTGCCCCCTTCCCTGCTGCTAACCACACATCTGTTGTTTTCTGCTTGCAGAAGAACAGCCACAATCACGACAGGCGCCCAGGGAGCCATCGACATCTGGCCTTGGGGGAGATGATGAAGCATGCGATGAGACTGCAATGCCTGAGCCGCAGAATCCACCAGTTGGCCTGTCGCAACAAAGCACATCTGGATTTGAGTCGTCGGAGGCTCCTGACCCCCGTCGCCTACAGCAACGTGCAGTGAGGGGGAATCTCGGAGGCCAGCTCTCCGGAGAGTGAGTCGGCAAAGTAGGTCTGCTCAACAACAGGCAGACATGAAACTGGACTTGGTGGAAATGTCCAGGGACAACACATGCATGCACCGTGAGCTCCTGGCCGCATTGGGTCGGATCCCAGAGAGCACTGACAAACTTTCTGCGACTGTTGCAGAGGCAACGTCACGAATTGTCAGTGCAACTCAGCACTCCAGCGAGGCTATCATTCCCCACTTCGGAGGAAGGTGGCTTCCAGCAGCGACAGGGGCATTCCAGAGTGTATGGTACGTGCCATTGATCACGTTGCAGCATCGATCGAATCGCAGGCACAAGCTACGCTACAGCTTGGTGATGTGATACAGTCGATGACGAGTGCCATCCTCTGTCCAACGCGGCAGGGATGGTGCCGAAGCAGACCAGCATGTTGTGGAGACATATTGTGCTCCGGACGTTGAGGCCCAGCCTCGTCAGGATGACAGCATTCCGGCTCCCACCACGGACTCTCCAACCATGCACCCTACATTGGTGGCTCGGGTGTGTACAGTGACTGCTTCCGCCGATGATGAGGCGCAGCTGTCTGCAGCCGGGCCTTCCAGGACCAGAGCTGGTCCGGGGCATCCTCGTATGCCATCTGCATCACTAATACAACAACCCTCAAGCAGCCTTGCTTTGGCACTCAGGCCTCATTGAGGAAGAGCAGCAGGCGTGGGAGGGGGATGAAGGGAAGGGGTGCAAATGTCAGGCCAAGTCCCATGAGGCTGTAAAGAGAGGACAGGCAAGGGAAGTGAGGTAACTCTTGAGGTTTCAGAAATCTTCTGCTCTTAGTCTACATGGAATTTGTCACCAGTTATCATCAATATCTCTTTAGTGCAAGCATTCAGTGCTTTTTAGTTTTATTTAACACTTGCATTGAGGAGTGTAGAATGATTCTTCTTGCTAATCAGTGAATGGTGCTGAATGACCTTATTTGGTTTTCTTATGCTTGGTCTGCTCTTTCATCTTGTTCTGAGTAATTCGTGAAACACCATGTAGCCATTCCCTAACTGTTATATATTTAAACCTGTAAACACCTTGTTTAACCACCAGAGGACTCATCCCCTGGAGTCCAAAGGGATCCCTCAATCCCTTGGGAGCACCTGTACATAAGGAGGCCTCACAGGCTTGAGAGGCACTCTGGAGACCTGAATAAAGGACTACGGTTACACATTACTTTGAGCTCACAGTATCTAGTCAGATTCTTTATGCAAGACACAACAACTGGCGACGAGATACAGATAACAAACCCCACCGCAACAATGTAGAGAACAGTGGGCATCCTGGAGAAATTTTCGGAGGGAGATGATTGGGAAACCTTCGTGGAGTGACTCGACCAATACTTCGTGGTCAACGAGCTGGAAGGAGAAGGGAACGCTGCCAAATGAAGGGCGATCCTGCTCACCGTTTGCGGGGCACCAACGTATGGCCTCATGAAAAATCTGCTTGTTCCAGCGAAACCCACAGAGAAGTCGTACGATGATTTGTGCACACTGGTCCGGGAGCATTTAAACCCGAAGGAAAGCGTTCTGATGGCGAGGTATCGGTTCTACACATACAAGAGGTCTGAAGGCCAGGAAGTGGCGAGCTATGTCACCGAGCTAAGATGCCTTGCAGGACATTGCGAATTTGAAGGACACTTGGAGCACATGCTCATGGACTTTTGTGCACTTGACATTGGCCATGAAGTAATACTTCGCAAACATTTGACTGTCGAGACCCCAACCTTGAGTAAAGCCATAGCGATAGCCCAGACGTTCATTGCCACCAGTGACAATACCAAACAAATCTCTCAGCACACGAGTGCTGTTGCAAGTACTGTGAACAAAGTAATGTTGTTTTTGAATCGTAACATACAGGGCAGAACTCACATGCCTGCAGTTGCACATCCGCAGATGTCTCAGAGGCCACCATCAAGGGTGGTGAATGCAAGGCCATTAACACCTTGTTGGCGCTGCGGAGATGATCATCGCTTCCATTCATGCCGCTTCAAAGGATGCGTTTGCAAGGGCTGTGGAACAATGTATGTGCAGGCGAACTGCAAACCTTGCTAATCCAGCAAGCCACCATGTTGCAGAGGAGTTCAGATCTACGGATGATCACGACAAACCAAAGCCTCAGACTGAGGAGGTAGAGGTATATGGGGAGCACACATTTACCACAAAGTGTCGCCCGATAATGCTGAAGGTTGAATTAAATGGACTCCTGGTGTCCATGGAGCTGGACACAGGCGCGGAGGCCTCAAGGCCAGTCCTGACTCCCATTCGCACTAAACTGAGAACTTACACAAAGGAACTTATTCCAGTAATCGGCAGTGCTACCGTAAAGGTCTTCTATGATGGAGCGGTGCACAAATTACCACTCTGGGTGGTACCGGGCTATGGATCCACGCTGTTCGGCAGGAGCTGGCTGGGAAAGATACGCTGGAACTGGGACGACGTCCAAGCGCTCTCGTCCGTCGACGACACTTCATGTGCCCAGGTCTTAAACAAGTTCCCCTCGCTGTTTGAACCAGGTATCGGGAAGTTCCAAGGAGTAAAAGTGCAGATCCATTTGATTCTGGGGGACGATCCATCCATCACAAGGCGGGAGCGGTTCCATACATGATGAGGGGGTGGAGATCGAGCTGGACTGGCTGCAACGAGAGGGCATCATTTCGCCGATCGAATTCAACGATTGGGCCAGCCAGATTGTTCCAGTCCTCAAGGAAGACGGCACCGTCAGAATCTGTGGTGATTACAAAGTAACTATCGATCGTTTCTCCCTGCAGGATCAATACCCGCTACCAAAGGTAGCCGACCTATTTGCGACACTGGCGAGAGGAAAATTGTTCACGAAGCTGGACTTGACCTCAGCCTACATGAAGCAGGAGCTGGAGGAATCATCGAAGGACCTCACCTGCATCAGCACGCACAAAGGTCTCTTCATTTACAACAGATGCCCGTTTGGGATTTGACAAGCCGCGGCGATATTCCAGAAGAACATGGAAAGCTTGCTGAACTCGGTCCCGCGCACCATGGTCTTCCAGGACGACATTTTGGTTACAGGTCGGGACACCGTCAAGCACCTGCACAACCTGAAAGAGATTCTTAATCGTGTGGGGCTCAGATTAAAACGCTCGAAGTGCGTTTTCCTGGCCCCTGAAGTGCAGTTCCTGGGGAGTAGAATCGCGGCGGACGGCATCAGGCCCACCTATTCGAAGACGGAGGGCAATCAAGAACGCACCGAGACCACAGAACGTGACGGAGCTACATTCGTTTCTAGGATTCCTGAACTACTTTGGTAACTTCTTACCGGGTCTTAGCACACTGTTAGAACCACTGAACTCTTTACTGCGTAAAGGAGATGAATGGGTATGGGGTAAAAGCCAAGAAATTGCCTTTGAGAAAGCTAGAAAACTGTTTGAGCGTATGATCCATGTAAGTGTTTGGTACTAGCATGTGATCCGTCGTCATACGGTGTCGGGTGTGTATTGTAACAAGCTAATGAATCTGGGAAATTGCAACCGGTTGCTTATGCATCCAGAAGTCTGTCTAAGGCTGAGAGGGCCTACAGCATGATCGAAAAAGCGTTAGCGTGTGTTTATGGGATAAAGAAAATGCATCAAAATGTTTGGGTTCAAATTTGAATTGGAAACCGACCATAAGTCACTTATATCCCTCTTTTTTGAAATTAAGGGGATAAATATGAATGCATCGGCTCGCATCCAGAGATGGGTGCTCACGTTATCCGCATACAACTATGCCATCCACCACAGGCCAGGCACAGAAAACCGCCGATGCTCTCAGTAGGCTGCCATTGCCCACCACAGAAGTGGAGATGGCACAGCCTGCAGATTTAGTAATGGTAATGGATGCATGAAGAGAGTGAGCAATCACCTTAACGTTACCGCCCGACAGATTAGAACCTGGACGAGCCAGGACCCCTTACTGTCCTTAGTAAAAAAAAAACTGTGTGCTCCTCAGGAGTTAGTCTAGTGTCCCAGTAGACTTGCAGGAAGAAATAAAGCTGTACCAGCGGCGCAGAGATGAAATGTCCATACAGGCATACTGCTCCTATGGGGTAATAGGGTAGTGGCGCCAAAAAAGGGCAGGGACACTTTCATTTGTGACCTCCAAAGTACCCACCCAGGCATTGCAATGATGAAAGCGATAGCCAGATCCCATGTGTGGTGGCCCGGTATCGATGTGGACTTAAGAGTCCTGCGTGCACAAATGTAACACATGTTCACAGTTAAGCAATGCACCCAGGAAGGCGCCACTAAGTTTATGGTCCTGACCCACCAAACCGTGGTCCAGGATCCATGTCGACTATGCAGGCCCATTCTTGGGAAAAATGTTCATTGTGGTTGTAGATGCATACTCCAAGTGGATTGAATATGAGATAATGTCGGCAAGCACGTCCGCTGCCACCATTGAAAGCCTGCGGGCCATGTTTGCCACGCACGGCCTTGTGAGTGACAATGGCCCATGCTTCACCAGTGCCGAGTTCAAAGAGTTCATGACCCGCAATGGGATCAAACATGTCACTTCTGCCCCGTTCAAACCAGCGTCCAATGGTCTGGCACAGCGAGCAGTGCAATCAAGCAGAGTTTGAAGAGGGTAACTGAAGGCTCACTGCAGACTCGCCTATCCCGAGTCCTGCTTAGTTACCGCACAAGACCCCTCTCGCTCACTGGGGTTCCCCCTGCTGAACTGCTCATGAAAAGGGCACTTAAGACAAGGCTCTCATTAGTCCACCCTGATCTACACCAACAGGTAGAGAGCAGACAGCTTCAACAGAATACATATCATGATCACGTAAATGTGTCTCGCGAAATTGAGATTAATGATCCTGTATGTGTGTTAAACTATGGACAAGGTCCCAAGTGGCTTCCCGGCACTGTCGTGGCCAAAGATGGGAATAGGGTGTTTCAGGTCAAACTTTCAAATGGACTCACCTGCTGCAAACACTTGGACCAAACCAAACTCAGATTCACGGACTATCCAGAACAACCCACAATAGACTCTACTTTTTTCGACCCTCCAACACACACACACGGCAACCGACCCAGCAGTTGACCACGAAGCGGAACCCATCACCTGCAACAGCTCAGTAGGATGCACAGCAGCCCAGCGAGGGCCCAACAAACGACTCACCAAAACCAGCATTTGCACCGAGACATTCAACCAGGGAAAGGAAAGCCCCAGATCGACTCACACTGTAAATAGTTACACTATTGACATTGGGGAGGGGGGGGGGGGGGGCGGGGGGAAGTGTTGTTATAGATGTAAGCCTGCAAAAACCTTGCTTAACTACCAGAGGGCTCATCCCCTGGAGTCCCAAGGGATCCCACAATCCCTTGAGAGCACCTGTACATAAGCATGCCTCACAGGCTGGAGAGGCACTCTGGAGACCTGAATAAAGGACTACGGTCACACATTACTTTGAGCTCACAGTATCTGGTCAGATTCTTTATGCAAGATACAACACTAACAGTGTGTCTTGTGAACATGAGGAAAATGTTTAGGGGATGAGCATGTTATGTAAAGATCTTGAAGGTCAGTGATTGTGAATAAATATTTTCATTTTGCACAATATTTATAGGCTTAACTAGGTGTTGATCCAAATAGGGAGATGCTGACGGTTGTGATGCAGGTGATATATTGCAGTAATCAGTGGTGAATGGGATAGCATATACTCAAAGCCCAGCTGGGGGACACTATTTTGGAAAGTAAAATTCCAATTTGTGCCATAGTCCCTTGCATGTTAGAGGTCTCATTTTACCGGTTTTATTTGCTGTCTACATGGCTGTCTAGGAAATGTAAAATTGGTTGCACATACTACCATAGAAGCACAGCTTATCTTTTCCTGATAAGCACAGCTTAGAATATTTTGCCGTGATAATTTGGACTGATATTGGGCCAGAATTTGCTGGAGTGGGACATCTCGTAGCATGCCTAGTGAGTTTGATCTTTTTCCTAACCCTTCAGCTCAAAAACATTTTGTGCCACAAATTGCTGGAAGTGGGAATTAATTAACGGCATGATGAGGTCAACGGGGCATCTGGGACCTTGGTGAACGACAGGACCAATAGTCTATCTCCTTAACCAATGAAGTTTAAGGCTACAAAAAGAAACAGAGCAAATGTAGAAGGAAAGCAGATGAATTAAGAGTCAAATTATATACAGAACGAGAAAGAGAGAGGGGCAAAAAAGATTGGATTAAGAGTGAGAGAAAAGAAAGATTCAAAAAGGGGAAAAAAAATTAAAATTTTGAAAAAACCTCCAGTAACAATTTACTACCTGCAGGAATGAGACTCCAGTTTTAATTGTTCTCTTTCTTGGCCAGAGTGGTTGAGTGGCATTGCAAGAACATAAATCAAATCACTAAGAGTCCCTACGAGGTGAAATACCAGCCCTAACTTTCTGCTGCAAGTTTAATTCGTTTTTATGGAGCCAATCCAGCAATGTCATGGGGCGGTTGATGGCGAGTTCCCGCTTTCGCGAGGCTGGTGGCTGAGCGGCATAAATCGGCCAGCAATTTGTGGTGATTCACAACTCACATTGTATCGCTTCATCGCCACAAATTATGGGATTTTTTTTTTTCTTCTTTTAAACACACTAATAACAGCATGCGTCTTTAGCTCTGTTATTTTGCCAGCAAATTCTGGCCCAATACCTAGAGGCACATAGTCTATTGTTAACGGATGTCAATTATCAAATCTTCTCACAAACTTGAAAAAGTAAACATGAAAACCTGGACAGGCTAGATAAATTAATAAAATATTTGAAACTTTGATTATTGAAGACTGAACATTTGGCTCCTCACATTGGATCATCCAGCACTAAATTTGGGTTAATGAATCTTTAGCTCTGGAAAAATGAACAGATGCAATAGAACAGGATCTGGCGGTTTATACAATGTAGGAGTAGGAGACCATCCACTGACATTTCCATGCATCGTTTTGGACACATTTTCCCAGAACCCATCAAGCAGTATGGTAATTCATATGGTTTGGGGAATGAAGTACGACGATGTATTTTTATAAATATAATGTTGCAAATTTACAAAAGGAGAAAAAGTACTGTACAAAATTAAAATCACTACTTTTATTTGTATGCGGCAAAAAAAGTTCATCATCAAAAGCACAACGAAACAATAACCTGTATGTGATTTAAAAGAACACATACAATAACATGAATGGTTCAGTTATAGCTTGAAGCCTAAAGAAGACAGGGCATGAATTTAGTATTAGGTAGCATTTTATTGCTATTGGTTATAAATGTCACTAGTATTTTGCCTAACTAAATATTTTGAAAAGAAAAGCAACACTACAGGGAGGGTCAGGAGCAGAATAATAGCTGCAACATTAGAGCACTGGTTTTCCAACTAGAAGAGCCTCAACCTTTGAATCCCACACTTAATTGGCATATGCCAATAAGTTCCTCTTTTGCCCTGTTTCGAAGTTGCTTTGCAAATTAGTGAGTCTCTAATTTCTTGGTTCAGAGACTTCCTGACAGGAGGAGGTAGTCATATCATCTAAAGCTTTGCAGCAGAGCTTTTTAAATATAATTTTCCGCTTTTATTTTATTTTTTAAACCAGAAAATCAACTATCCTGCCTGCTATTTGTTATCAACATTTAAATGGCATTTGGATACTTATGAGATCATCTTGTACAGTCAGAGAGCGTAACAGAGTGAGCAGAATAAATTGATATGTCCGTCTCAAAGTGGTATCTGTCGTATTACTCCATCCTTTCAAGGATGAATGGCTCAAGCTCTATCTAGTGAGCAGGTAGATTCGCTGCAGTAAACTTTTGTTTTTGCACTCCCGGCACAGAGGATTTACATGCCATTAATGCACATCAGAAGTGAAGGACTGCATAGCCTAACTGATTTTGCACCCATTAACTTTAATGGCCCAAAAAATCTGATTATCTCCATTAACGGGTGGATTATCCTCCGCATTTGAATTCAAGTAAGTGATGCTTTGTGCCAAGAGTACAAAAGTGGAAAATTACCCCGACTGGGTTGTAAAGATTACTGTGGAACAGCACAAGTAGTAATTATTTATTGTGCTTTCACTTCAAAGTAATGGCATCAACTTGGGAGATATCATTACTGTGTTGTGGCATTGTATGTTTTTAACGCAGTGTTTGGAAACTGCCGTAAACTGAGCAAACCAGTTCAGGTGATCAGGGATGGCAATTTGGATCACTTAGGCTCAATATCATGAATGAGAAGATTAAAAATTGAAAGGATATTCTATAACAAAAACACTTTGTGGCATAATACTTTGCTTAAATACACAAATCTTTAAAAGAAATCAGTGTAATTTTGAAAAGGACACAAGACTTTTTATGTTCCTCTGATCAGCTGGGCTTCCTGAAATACAGGAAAGCTGCAAAGCTGAAACATCAATAGCTGGCAAATAACATTTTCTAGCTGCTCAAAGAACAAATACACTGACAAGTGCTCAATTAATGCTCTGACCATGGACGTTATACATTCCAAGACATCTAACTATTTTGGGGCAGAGAGCATTCTAAATCCTTTAATTCTAATGCTAAATAAACTTCAGAAAGGAGATGGGCTTATTACAGAAATGTACCCAAATAACTTTGTAAAGCAGATGTCCTGAATAAGATTGTTCAGCATACAAAACAGAGAACAGTACCATTAATTAAAATACATTAAAAAAAAATGTACTGAACTATGTTTACCTATCTAAACCTCTCTTATAGAAACTAAGCCAGGTCACTTAACAGAGACAACAAGGACATGTGGACTAAAATTGATTTATGATTAGTAAATACCACTGAAGTCTCTTCTGAAATTAGTTGATTAATATTGCTACTATTACAGAGCATTATTACTTAACATTTGACTGCATCAAACATTATTGCAAAATTTTAAAAAAATATTTCAGCTGCTGACAGCAGTCAAGAGAAGAAAACATTTAAAGTCCAATAGGAATGGCAAGATAAAATAAAACAGGAAACTAAATGCAAATACCAAAAATAGCAATATAATGTTGTACATATAATAAAAAAAGACAAGGGTCACAATTGTTAGTGCTTCATGACCAATTGGTTAAGGAATTTAGAGATGATTTTAATTCTCATCATGCAGTATTGATAGGAAATGCCATAAAATGTCATCAAGCCAGAGGAAAGGAATTGGCACTTACCTGAAGAGTGCAAGGCTCAGTGACCACAGTACCAACGGTTTCCTCAGCTCAAACTTCGCTCGTTGTTTCATCAAGTGTCGACCTCCGAATATAAATGCAGCATATAGAGCTGAATACAAGAAAGATTTCTTCCTAAAAATAACACAAAAAACTCCATTAGTGCAAGTGCAAGTTAGGAGAAAATGCGGGGCTGAAACAACAGCATTTAAACTTTCTTTTGTCTGCAAATATCAACATACTTCCGAGGATCCCTGAATTAACTTTTAAAAGAAACTATACACTCCTGATAATTCAATTTTTTTTTGCACTAAAATGAATTATCCAATCATTTGAATTCAGCAATTTTGTATCAGGAGTCGACTGCAGTGTCAGCTAACCAAAGTAAAAACTGTCATTGCAGAAAATTTTATTTTTATTGGTATACAGCAACATAACATACTGATCAATCAACAAAGAGAGAAATATACAAATAAAAATATACAACACAGAATTCTCGAGTCACACGATCTGATGGCAATTGGTAACAGCAACCAGTGAAGGGTAGAAATCCAATGATCTCTCAGTCCATTCGCCTCGCACCCACGCTCCCCCGGCCCCCGCCCAGGTTCACTCACTTATGGGATAACATTACTTACCTTAAAATTCAAATTATTTTTTCAAAAGCAACTCAAGATCCACAATAGGAAATACTTCCAGAAGATCGCTCAAAGCATTTTCGAGGGATACTACGGCCTCGAAATTGGGTGGTTTATCGTAGAATCATTGACATATACGGCACAGAAGCAGGCCAATTTTATACGCCTCAATAAAGTGTCCCCACAGCCTCCGCTGTTCCAAAGAAAACATAGCTAAAATTCTCCAGTCTTGGCAAATCTCCTCTGTATCCTCTCTAGTGCAATCACATCGTTCCTGTAACATGGTGACCAGAACTGTACACAATGCGTAATTAGTGTTTTGTACAGTTCAAGTATAACATCCCTGCTCTTATATTCTATGCCTCGGCTAATAAAGGAAAGTAGTCCATATGCCTTAACCGCCCTACCTACCTGTCCTCCTACCTTCAGGGATGTGTGTGTTGTGTATCTGTAAAGCATGCACTCCCACGTTCCGCCACTAGGGAGTGCATCCCCTGAAGTCCCAAGGGATCGCAGCATCCCTTGGGAGCACTGAAAATAAGCCGGCCCCCAAGGCCTGTTCCTCACTCTAGAGTGTCTTAATAATGACTGAGGTCACTGTTACTTTAATCTCCCTGTATGCAGTCTCATCTCTGTTAGGAACACAACAACTGGCAACGAGTATACGAATCCAACAAAGATGCAGCAAACTTTGGGCATCCTGGAGAAGTTCTCGGAGGGTGAGGACTGGGAAGCCTATGTCGAATGGCTAGACCAGTACTTTGTAGCCAACAAGCTGGACGGAGAAGGAATCGCTGCAAAAAGGAGAGCGGTCCTCCTCACAGTCTGCGGGGCACCGACCTACAGCCTCAGGAAGAATCTTCTGGCTCTGGTGAAACCCACAGATAAGTCGTATGAGGAGCTGTGTACACTGGTTCGGGAGCATCTTAACCCGAGGGAGAGCGTGCTGATGGCGAGGTATCGGTTTTACACATGCCAGCGATCTGAAGGTCAGGAAGTGGCGAGCTACGCCGCCGAGCTAAGGCGACTTGTAGGACAATGTGAGTTTGATGGCTACTTGGAGCAAATGCTCAGAGACTTTTTTGTACTGGGCATTGGCCACGAGACCATCCTACGAAAACTTTTGACTGTAGAGACACCGACCCTCAGTAAGGCCACTGCGACAGCACAGGTGTTTATGTCCATCAGTGATAACACCAAACAAATCTCTCAGCACACAAGTGCTAGCAATGTACATAAATTAACTGGAACTGTGTTTGCGAGCAAAAATGTACAGGGCAGAAACCACGAGTCTGCAACTGCCAGCAGGTCTCAGGTGACCCAGATGACTCAGAGTCCGCAACAAAGGATGAATGCAAGGCAATTCACACCATGTTGGTGGTTTGGAGGCATCCATTCAGCCTATTCATGCCGCTTCAAAGGGTATGTTTGCAATGGGCCACCTCCAACGAGCTTGCAGACGAGCTGCAAGTGCTGCAAAACCTGCTAACCTCCACGTGGCAGAGGAAGATCGGTCCATGGTGGATCAAAGAAATTTTGAGTCAGAGAGAGGAGGCAGATGCTGAAGTACACGAGGTGCACACATTTTCGACAAAATGTCCACCTATAATGCTAAATGTAAAATTGAATGACTTACCCGTAGCCATGGAACTGGACACTGGCATTAGCCAATCCATCATGAGTAAAAAGATGTTTGAGAGACTGTGGTGCAACAAGGAACTCAGACCAGCCCTGAGCCCCATCCACATGAAACTGAGAACGTACACTGTCATGTATGTAACCACAATGTAACACCACTGTATTGCTGTATACACTCAACCTAGATGCACACCTTGACCATAAAGGGTGAACTTGTGGGAGACACTCCTTACCTGATCTCACAGGTATAAAAAGGAAGGTCCCACGCAGGGTCATTGTCTTTGGAGTCCTGTGAATAAAGAGTTAAGCTCACAGAGTGACCTTGTCCCCAGAAGGTGCCTCGTGTGGTTTCATACTGTAGAGTAAGGACTTTACATACACCAAAGAACTTATCACTGTCCTGGGCAGCGCCATGGTCAAGGTCATCTACGAGGGCACGGTGCACGAACTGTCACTCTGGATTGTCCCGGGCGATGGCCCCACACTGCTTGGAAGGAGCTGGCTGGGCAAAATCCGCTGGAACTGGGATGACATCCGAGCGCTATCACATGTCGATGAGGCCTCATGTACCCAGGTTCTTAACAAATTTCCTTCCCTTTTTGAGCCAGGCATTGGAAACTTTTCCGGGGCGAAGGTGTGGATCCATTTGGTCCCAGAGGCACGACCCATTCACCACAAAGCGTGAGCGGTACCTCATATGATGAGGGAGAAAGTGGAAATCGAGCTGGACAGGCTGCAACGCGAGGGCATCATCTCCCCAGTGGAATTCAGCGAGCGGGCCTGCCCGATTGTCCCAGTACTCAAAAGTGATGGCACGGTCAGGATTTGCGGCGATTACAAAGTCACTATTAATTGTTTCTCATGACAGGACCAATACCCGCCAGCTAAGGCAGACGACCTATTTGCGACGCTGGCAGGAGGCAAGACATTCACCAAGCTCGACCTGACTTCGGTCTACATGAAGCAGGAGCTGGAGGAGTCTTCGAAGGACCTCACCTGCATCAGCACGCACAAGGGACTGTTCATCTACAACAGCCGCCCGTTTGGAATTCGGTCGACTGCAGCGATCTTCCAGAGAAACATGGAAAGCCTACTCAAGTCGGTACCACGCACGGTGCTTTTTCAGGACGACATATTGTTCACGGGTCGGGACACCGTTGAGCACCTACAAAACGTGGAGGATGTCCTCCAGTGACTGGATCGCGTAGGGCTGCGGCTGAAGAGGTCGAAATGCGTCTTCATGGCAAAGATCACGGCGGACGGCATTCGGCCCACAGACGCCAAGACAGAGGCTATCAGGAACGCGCCCAGGCCACAGAACGTCATGGAGCTGCGGTCGTTCATGGGACTCAACTATTTTGTTAACTTCCTACCGGGGTTAAGCACCCTCTTAGAGCCCCTACATGTGTTATTGCGTAAAGGTGAGAACAAGTAATTGCTTTTGAGAAAGCCAGAAACATTTTATGCTCCGACAAGCTGCTTGCATTGTATAACCCGTATAAAAGACTCGTGCTAGCATGTGACGCGTCGTCGTACGGAGTCGAGTGTGTATTACAATGGGGAAGTTGCAACCTGTCGCCTATGCTTCAAGGAGCTTGTCTAAGGCCGAGAGGGCCTACAGCATGATTGAGAAAGAGGCATTAGCGTGTGTGTTCGGGGTAAAGAAAATGCATCAGTACCTGTTTGGCCTCAAATTTGAGTTGGAAACCGATCACAAGCCCCTCATATCCCTGTTCACTGAAAACAAGGGGATAAATACTAATGCCTCAGCCCGCATACAAAGGTGGGCACTCGCGCTATCAGCATATAACTATACCATTTGCCATAGGCCAGGCACCGAGAACTGTGCGGATGCTCTCAGTCGGCTACCATTGCCCACCACGGGGGTGGAAATGGCGCAGCCTGCAAACTTGTTGATGGTGGCACAGCCCGCAGACTTGTTGATGGTCATGGCCATCAATCATCTGTCACGGCCCGCCAGATTAGGACTTGGACCAGCCAAGATCCTCTGCTGTCCCGAGTAAAAAAAACTGTGTACTGCATGGAAGCTGAGCCAGCATCCCCGTTGAAATGCAAGAGCTAATCAAGCCGTTCCAGCTGCGCAAAGACGAGCTGTCCATTCAGGCAGACTGACTGTTGTGGGGTAACCGCGTAGTGCTACCCAAAAAGGGCAGGGAGACGTTCATTTCTGATCTCCACAGCACACACCCGAGAAAGCGATAGCCAGATCCCACGTGTGGTGGCCCGGTATCGACTCTGACTTAGAGTCGTGTGTGCTCAGTTGAGCAACACTCCCAGAGAGACACCACTAAGTTTGTGGTCCTGGCCCTCCAGACCATGGTCGAGGATCCAGGTCAACTATGCGGGCCCGTTTCTCGGTAAAATGTTCCTGGTAGTGGTGGATGCTTTTTCAAAATGGATTGAATGTGAAATAATGTCGGGAAGCACCGCCACCGCCACCATTGAAAGCCTGAGGGCCATGGTTGCCCCCCACGGCCTGCCTGACATACTAGTCAGTGACAACAGGCCATGTTTCACTAGTGCCAAATTTAAAGAATTCATGACCTGCAATGGGATCAAACATGTCACTTTGGCCCCATTTAAACCAGCCTCCAATGGGCAGGCAGAGCGGGCAGTACAAACCATCAAACAGAACCTTAAACGAGTCACAGAAGGCTCACTCCAAACCTGCCTGCCCCGAGTACTGCTCAGCTACTGCACGAGACCCCACTAGCTTACAGGGGTGCCCCCGGCTGAGCTACTCATGAAAAGGACACTTAAAGCCAGAGTCTCGCTGGTTCACCCCAATCTGCATGATCAGGTAGAGAGCAGGCGGCAGCAACAAAATGTAAACGATGGTCGCGCCACTGTGTCACGGGAAATTGATCTGAATGACCCTGTGTATGTGCTAAACTATGGACATGGGCCCAAGTGGATTGCAGGCACGGTGATAGCTGAAGAAGGGAGTAGGGTGTTTGTAGTCAAACTAGACAATGAACTAATTTGCAGAAAGCATCTGGACCAAACGAGGCTGCGGTTCACAGACTGCCCTGAACAACCCACAGCAGACACCACCTTTTTCGAGCCCACAACACACACCCAAAGGATCAACGACACCACCCCAGACCAGGAAACTGAATCCATCACGCTCTACAGTCCAGCAAGGCCAGGCTCACCCAGCAGCCCTGCAGGGCCAACAACACTCCAGCCCAGCGACGGCACAGCCAACACACCAGAACAAACATTGATACTGAGGCGGTCCACCAGGGAAAGACATGCTCCCGACCGCCTCACCTTGTAAATAGTTTTCACTTTGACTATTGGGGGGAGTGACATTGTGTATCTGTAAAACATGCATTCCCATGTTCCACCACCAGAGAGTGCATCCCCTGAAGTCCCAAGGGATCCCAGCATCCCTTGGGAGCACTGTATATAAGCCGGCCCCTAAGGCCTGTTCCTCACTCTGGAGTGTCTTTTTAAAATCACTGTTACTTTAACCTCGCTGTGTGCAGTCTCATCTGTGTTAGGAACACAACATTGTGGACATGCACTCCAAGGTTACTTTGTTCCTCTACACTTCTCAGTATCTCACCATTTATTGTGTAATGAAGAGGATTGTAGGGCTGGAGGAGGTGAGATCGGGAGAACTAGGCCATGAAGAGATATGAACACAAGGATGTTTGAGGCGTTGCTGAACCGGGAGCCAGCACAGGGGTGATGGGAGAACGGAACTTGGTGAGAGTTAGGACACGGGCAGCAAAGTTTTGGATAAACTCAAGTTTACGGAGGGTAGAAATTGAAAGCTTTAAAAGGTTTATGATCTTGGATAAAACACAAATTATTTGCAGCTTTTTCATTAATATAAAACCATTAGAAGACCTTTCATCACCTTTTCTCCCCAAGTAACACTTTTTATATGAAAGAGAAACTTTATTTTGGTAATAATGCACTTCTTTTCCAATGTGAAAAAATGATATTCACTAAATTAAGTAACAGGCAGGTGTATAGAATGCAAGGTACATTTTATCCCTCTAACTGGGTATAAACCATATTCAGGTTTGAGTTTTATAATGCCTACTACACCGTATGAAGCACCTGGTATTAGAAATGGAAACAAATCATTCCCAATTACAACATATAATGGGAATGATTATTTCCATTTCTGTATAGTATTTTGAAATACAGTACTCCATTGTAAATTCATCATACAGCTCTGCCCATTTTAAAACCAAGACTGACAAATCTCTCACAATGTTTAATCTAACACAAGAAGTAGAAATAGGCTATACATTTTTCAGTTTCTTTTTGGATTTCTGCAGTATAATTGTATTAAAAGGGGAAAAACATCTCACTAAACCACTCAATTAAAAAAAAACAAAGTATGGTAATTTTTCTTTAACGGGCCATGTACAGTAAGCAGTCCAAATCATTGTACGCTAAATACACGCTTCATTTGCCCAAAAGCTTTTTGTTTTAACTTCCAAATACAAGCTGGCTTCTAAGGCTTTGGGCTGAATATTAGGCTTTTCTGTTTTCGGGTGAAAACGGAGGCGGAGCGGGAAAGTTACTGGCTGGGAATAGTTTGCGCTTTGTTGTGGAAGTTTAGGCATCTTGGTCTTGTGTCAGGGGGCATAGCGCTAAGGGAGGCGTTGTATCCTTTTCGTGAACTGAAATGCTGGGCCGGGCGCACTCAGAGGCCTGGGGTGGGGGGGGGGGGGGGATCTTAAAAAAAAACACAAAAACATTCCCAAAACATTGCCCACGCCACAACACAAATCGCTAAAAAAATTTAAAAAACACTCACGCTTACCTTTGGATTACTTTACCTTCCTCTATGCCGCCGGCTATGTTGGACTGCACTGATTTCCCAAGCAGTCATCTTGGGGGCACTTCTGGGCAGACGGATTGGGGAAAATCAAAACTACTGCCGGTGTTGTAACCAGGGGCGTTGCACACACAGCGCAGCTCTTCCAATGCCGCCGCAAAACCGGACCGGAGGATTGCGACGGGGCACAGAAGACCTCAACTCCGCCTTTCACGCCGCTCCGGGGCGAAACCCAGAGCGCAAAGGACCGCAAAATCCAGCCCTTTATATCAAATGCACAGTACTCTTCCACTTAATCACTTAAACACTAAACCAACTTTTATGTATTTGAAAAAGTAAAAGCAGATTCTAAATATGCCAACAAGTGAAGTACTCTGACACAACCCCCAACCCCCCCACATACATACAATAGTTCAGATTAGTTGTGATTACCTGCCAATCATTTTACCCACTGATCTAAAACTGGAATTTCAGAATTGAGTACGTGATCTATTTGAGTGAGCGCAAACTTACCTCACATTTGTTAACTTTAAGTAAAAGCTTCCATCTCCTATTAACAACGGATAATGTAGGTGTACAAAAACCCCCGACCCTGGCCTTTGATCTTCCGTCTGGCCTCCAATCTCTCCCCACCCACCCTCCCCCCGCCCCGCCCCAAA
The DNA here is from genome assembly GCF_044704955.1 of Pristiophorus japonicus. NCBI lineage: Eukaryota > Metazoa > Chordata > Chondrichthyes > Pristiophoridae > Pristiophorus > Pristiophorus japonicus. The sequence continues at coordinate 259,076,595 of NC_091978.1, read as the reverse complement.
GCTCTGGATCCAGATCTATCCTCTGGCCTCAAATTTGCCTTCTGACCTCCCATCTTCCATCTCCCCGCCCCTCCAGCCACCGGTCTTGCCTCTGACCTCCGATACCCCACCTTGTTCCAGAACTCTATCTCCCCCCCGCCAACCACCTCCCTCCAGCCATTTCGATTCCTGTTGCTCGTCTCTCCGCTCTCCGACTGCGACCTGATGCTGAAGGCCTACTGCCCGACAGCCTCTTAATCTGGCTGGCTGCGGCTGGGAAACGGAGATTAAAAAATGCCAATCAGGATCTGCCATTAAGTTCTTCTAGGTTTCCCGACCTCAAAGCAGCCCAACTACTCCCTCCCCACCTCCAAGCGAATATCCAGCCCAAAGTGTTTGAAAACCAGAACTCAAGTAGTGCAAAGAATTTCAAAAGTTCCAGAACTCATTCTACCTGTAAAATTTTATTCTGCACATCCTAAACATCTCCGCTTCTCTACACCTCTTTCCTCTTTTAAGACACTCCTTAAAACCCACCTCTTTGACCAAGCTTTTGGTCATTTGCCTCAATATCTCCTTTTGTGGCTCAGTGTCAAATTTTGCTTTGTTAACGCCTTGGGACATTTTACTACATTGAAAGTGCTATATAAATTCAAGTTGCTATTGTCACCTTCTGAAACACTATTTGATAATACAAATAAAATACAAATATAAATGATCTAAAACAGCGACAATATTAGTATATTATATTGTATATCAGGATTCATTTACAGGTGCAAGTTACCATCAAATACGCACAGTAAAAATGGTAAAATAAAGTGGCATGAAACAATTGTAAAAACAAAATGTATTACAGGGAAGATAGGTCAGACATCCAGTAGATCCGATGATGTCACGGGGACAGCGAGGGGAAGTCAGCATGACACCACATTACACTACACAATGAACAGTAGGAAACTGACCAGATGGCCAACCTGGTCACCCACAGGGTTCTCCATAGGAAGACCAAGAGATCACGTAAATTCAGATACTACTCTGAAGTATGTCAAGACCAACCAAAGCTTGTAATAGAAATTAATAGCTGTATTCGATGAATCTTCTATCATTAAAAACGTTACACAAAAAGTGCAACGTTTTTGGAATAATCTACTAAACAAGATAATAGAGGCACAGCATTTAAATTACGGTTATTTCCAAGACAACATGAATCCTACAAAGTTGTGATATTCTTGATATTTCTGCCCAATACAGCCAAACTGGAGTTTTTATTCTTTATATTATGGTCTTGCAACCTGATCTTCCTTAAAATGCTGCACTTGCTAATGTCAACACAATTCATGATAAGTGTAGTAATGTTAAATGCAAAGTCAATAAAACCCAAGCTACAGATATGAATCTGTTTTAACATATCTATATTCCACTTAAAAGAATCACAGTAGTTCAGTAATTTACTGCCAAAAGTAATTCTCTAACCAGAGCATTAAAGACTTATCAGCTCTTCAGTTCTCTGCTAATACACATCGAGTTTCTGGAGGCTAATCATATCTTTTAGCCACAAGAATTGTGAAGGACATTGAAGTACAAATCAAAGACGGGTGTTGAAGCTGGGGCATTACATCACTGCACAACCTAGCAACTTCCCTGCAATCGAACATGTTTTACTAACGACAGAGGTAAATGGGGCGTGGGGGCAGAATAGTTTGGTGACGTCTATTAAGCTAAGCGACAGAATGTGAACATACTGGTCCACAGTTGACCACTGGTCCACATTATGGCCCCAAGTTTCCACATGATTTGCTCCTGATTTTTAGGAGCAACTGGTGGAGAACGGAGTATCTTAGAAATCGGAATTCTCCACATTTAGTTTTCTGCAGTTCTAGTCAGGTAGAACAGTTTCACTTTGGAACAGAATTTTTTTTTCAAAAGGGGGCGTGTCCGGCCACTGATGCCTGATTTGAAAGTTTCCACAGTGAAAACATACTCCAAACTAACTTAGAATGGAGCAAGTGAAGATTTTTGTACGCTTGAAAAAACCTTGTCTATACATTAAAAAATCAGGCGCAGGTTACAAATTAGGCGTCGGGAACAAGGTGGGGGGGGGAGGGGGGGTGGGGAAGGGAAGTCATTAAATTCTACAATCAATCCTTAGTTATACTTATACAAATATTACACAAATAAATCCAACCTGAATAAAAATTTATAAGCAAAGAAAAGATTAAATAAACCATGTTCCAACCTGTGTGAAAGTGCTTCAGGCAGGCCTTTCAGGCAGCGGTGTGGCGTCGGTCCCGACGGCAGGGGCAGGAAGCAGCAAGCAGCCTTGGTGCTGAGCTTCAGTGCTTGAGGCAGCGGTGTGCCGTCGGTCCCGACGGCAGGGGCAGGCAGCAAGCAGCCTTGGTGCTTGAGGCAGGCCTTCATTCCCCATGAAGATGCAACACCCGGACGGACGTGAGGCCATTCGGCCATGGGATTGCAACGGCGTCAGCGGCGGCAGCCTTCGAGCTGTGAGGGGGATTGACTGAGGCCATTTGGACAGGGAGAGGCAGCCACATCGACATCTTTATATTTAAATTTGCAGAATGGGTGCACCACATATTATGCAATGGTTTGCTTCCTCATGCAAGAAATTCTTTGTTCTTGGTGGAAGTTGATCCATTGCAAATTTGAATTGGCACTTTTATTTCTGCAAACACACAGTCCTTAATTTGCAGGCACCGGTTCTGCAAGTTTAGCAGTGAAAAGCTGAACTCACTGATTTCAGCAGGTGATTTATTCAGCAGTGCTGCTAAAAGCACTCCCACACACACAGAAATATCAAGAAAATTAAAATGCAAGCCTTTGCAGGGGTTCAAGAAACAAATTTTCACTTTTTCTGCAGCACTTTTAAAAATGGCAGAGTGCCAATGTTTACTTCAGACTGCGCGTGCGCGAACGCTCCAACGCGCACGCGCAGGGTTGCCGGCACCAAGAAGCCTCATTTAAATTGTACCCACCCCCTCCTACTTACAAAATCGGCGCGAGTGGTAGACTCCGCCCCCTGTGCGCCGCGCCACGCAGACATCGAGCTCCTTGGGAATACCGCGTTTTTTTTCAGGCGCGTTTTCGGCAAGAAAAACAGGCGCCCAGCTCTGAGGGGCGCCTTTTTCGTCGCGTGTGGAAACTTGGGGCCTATGTTACTGTAACATGTGTAAAGGGCATTCTTAAACATAACACATTTAGGTTAACTTGTCTTTTTGAGGCTGCGTAAACTGAAATGAACAGAAAGTAAAACTGAAGGATGATAAGTTTCTATGGGGCCAAGTTTTGGCCTGAGTTGCTCCTGTTTTTTTCAGAGCAACTGGTTTAGAATGGAGTATCTTAGAAATTGCAATTCTCGGTATTTAGTTTGCTCCAGTTCTAGTCAGTTAGAACAGTTTCAGTTTGGAACAATTTTTTTTCAAAAGGGGGCGTGTCCGGCCACTTACGCCCGTTTTGAAAGTTTAGGCAGTGAAAACTTACTCCAAACTAACTTAGAATGGAGTAAGTGTAGATTTTTGTACGCTCAGAAAAACCTTGTCTACACTTTAGAAAATCAGGCGTAGGTTACGGTGGTGACTGGGGTGGGGGGGGTTTAAAAGGGAAGTTTACAAACATTAAACACTTCAGTTTTACAAATAAAGAGCCATCATCAATAATAAATGATAAAATACATCAATAAATCAACCATTAAATCAATCACATTTTTTTTTAAATCAATAAATAAAACATTTTCTACTTACCGACTGCAGCACCTGGAGCCCTCCAACAGCGTGCTGGAAAGCTGCAACCCGCCCAGTGTGTCTCTATCTCTGTCTGTCTGTGTGTGTCTCTCTCACTTTGTATGTCAGTGTCTGTGTTTCTGACAGCGAGGGAAGGGGGGCTGGAGAGAGGGGGGAGGGAGGGAGGGGGAGGATGGGGGGAGAAGGGAAGAGGAGGGGGGGGAGAAGGGAAGAGGAGGGGGTGGAGGGGGAGGGGGGTGGAGGGAGGGAGGGAGAGGAGGGGGAGAGGAAGGGAGGGAGAGAAGGGAGGGGAGGGAAAGAAGAGAGGAAGGGGAGAGAGGAGAGGGAGGCTGAATCGGCCGAGGCCAAGACTTGATGTAAAGGTAGGTGGCCAGGGGTCTGTTTGGGTCGGGTCGGGTCCGGGGACGGGGGTCGGTGGGGGGAGTGGGAGTCTGTTCGGGTCGGGTCCGGGGGGGGAGGAAAAGAGGGAGAGAGCGTGGGTCCGGTCCAATCCAGGGGCGGGGTTGGGAGTGGGAGTCTGTTCGGGTCCGGGGGGGATGGGGAGGGCGAGTGCGAGACCGGTCCGGAGTGGGAGTGGGAGTGGGAGTCTGTTCGAGTCGGGTCGGGGGGGGGGGGGGGGGGGAATGGGTCTGGTCCGGGGAGCGCGGGTCGGGGGGGGGGGGGGGGGAGTCTGTTCGGGTCCGGGGTTGGGTCCGGTCCGGGGGGGGTGGGAGGAGGGAGTGGGAGTCAAGTCGGGTCCGGGGTCAGGTCCTTTGGGGGGGGGGGGGGGGGGGGGGAGTCTGTTCGGGTCCGGGGTTGGGTCCGGTCCGGGGGGGGTGGGAGGAGGGAGTGGGAGTCAAGTCGGGTCCGGGGTCAGGTCCTTTGGGGGGGGGGGGGGGGGGGGACGGGAGTCGGGTCGGGAGGAAGCAGGAGCTGGGCATGGGATGTAAGCCTGATCCACGCAGCCCCAGTGAGGCCATTCGGCCAGTGCTAGGGACTGCGTGCTTCGGGCCCCTCCCACACAGTTTTGGGCGCCTGGAGCTACTGCACATGCACGCCCACTGTAGCGCACATGTGCAGGGGTCCCGGCATTGTTTTCAGCGCAGAGATCTAGCTCCTCCCATACAGTTCGTGCTGCGCCGCGCCCAGCTCCAGAGGACCTGCAGGGAGCCGGAGAATAGATATGTATTTTTTAGGCGCACTTTGTGGCGTGAAAAACGGGCGTCCAGGAACGGCGCAGCCCGAAACTTGGGCCCTATGTGTTGCACTGCATTGAAACACCTTTACAGATCTTGAAAGAAAGTGCTCCAATTGATGGAATCAAGTTTCTGACCCGCTATGTGTGAACCCCGACTGTAAAAATTTCAATATACAATTCAGACAAATGTCAAGTGGCATGGTTTACCCCCTTTATTTGTGGTATCTGACTAAAATAGAAATATTTCTTAAGATCTATCAAAGACATGCTCGGGCGAATTATTTTATGTTACAAAACGTACAATGTATCACGGCTATTCAATAAGCGATATGTTTTATTACAAAGTTTTACGGGAGTGTTAGGAAAGTAATGTGATTATGTACATATTTTCATGGGGCTTGGGGTCCTTGCATCTGGGAGAGACATGAAGGGAGTTTGGAGTACTGTGTAAGGAGAGTGGAATAGGTGAAATAGAGGTACTGGGGTATGGGAGCATTGGGAAAAGGCCTGTTGCATATGGGGGAAATGGGAGGGTGATCTCAGGGAGTTCTAACAGTGGGAGGGGAGTCATGGGATTTAGGTGCATTGGAGCAGGCTTGTGATGCTTAGCAACAATGGATGGTATGATCTGGGAGCAGTGGCCAGGTACTGGGATCTGAGAGCACTGGTGACTATTAGGAGGAGATGCTGTTGTCTAAGGTTATGGGGATGGGGAGAAAGAGTCAGCGTCCCAGGATCTAGGAGCAGGATAAGTGGAATTATGGGGTGTGGGAGTACTGGGATGTCAAAGGATCTAGAAGAAATCACGATGCAGGAGAATGAAGACTGTAACTTTTCATCAATCCCTTCCCAGGACTTTTCTAAGTGGTCTTCCAACACACAGTCTTGGTTGTTTAAGATTACTAGGTGGAAAGTGGTATGGCAAGAGAGACTGAATTCCCAATATGGTCTCCCATCAGGCGAGGCATCTCACCAGGAATGTGATTTTATAAAATTATTCCAATAGTGTATTTGCTAACTTTAAGTTAAGTGCACTATTTGTTTCAAAGAACAAACACATGACTACCGGCTTAGTGCTGGGATAATTAATTGCTGGTCACACACTCCAGCTCCCATGCTCCTTGGCCATGACTCCGAAACCAGCTTGAAGTTGCTTACTGCACTTTTACAACCAAGTTACAGCTAGGAATGCAGTTGGAGCGAGAGTGAGTAGAGAGCACCAATAGGCAAAATGGGACCAGTGCTCAAGGCTGAGGTGGGGAGAAGGGGCAGAAGACAGCTAAGAGGCAAGTGGAGAACGCGGAGAGACAGCAGGAGAGAACATCAGGCAAGAGACCCAATTTTCAGAGGCATCGGATGGGTGGTGCAGTGGCAAAAGCACCACCAGAGTAGCAATTGCAGGATAGCCAAGATGAATATGTGGCTTGAGGAGTGATGCAGAAGGGAGGGATTCAAATTCCTGGGACATTGGAACCGGTTCTGGGAGAGGTGGGACCAGTACAAACTGGACGGTCTGCACCTGGGCAGGACCAGAAACAATGTCCTAGGAGGAGTGTTTGCTAGTGCTGTTGGGGAGGGGTTAAACTAATATGGCAGGGGGATGGGAACCAATGCAGGGAGACAGAGGGAAGTAGAAAGGGGGGGCAGAAGCAAAAGATAGAAAGAAGAAAAGTAAAAGTGGAGGGCAGAGAAACCCAAGGCAAAAATCAAAAAGGGCCACATTACACCAAAATTCTAAAGGGGCAAAGTGTGTTAAAAGGACAAGCCTGATGGCTCTGTGCCTCAATGCAAGGAGTATTCGTAATAAGGTGGACAAATTAAATGCGCAGGCAGCAATTAACGAATATGATATAATTGGCATCACGGAGACATGGCTCCAGGGTGACCAAGTCTCGGAACTCAACATCCAGGGGTGTTCAACATTCAGGAAGGATAGACAGAAAAGAAAAGAGGTAGGGTAGCGTTGCTGGTTAAAAAGGAAATTAATGCAATAGTAAGGAAGGACATTAGCTTGGATGATGTAGAATCTGTATGGGTGGAGCTGCGGAACACCAAAGGGCAGAAAACGCTAGTGGGAGTTGTGTACAGACCACCAAACAGTAGTAGTGAGGTTGGGGACAGCATCAAACAAGAAATTAGGGATGCGTGCAATAAAGGTACAGCAGTTATCATGGCGACTTTAATCTACATATAGATTGGGCTAACCAAACTGGCAGCAATACGGTAGAGGAGGATTTCCTGAAGTGTATTAGGGATAGTTTTCTAGACCAATATGTCGAGGAACCAACTAGAGGGCTGGCCATCCTAGACTGGGTGTTGTGTAATGAGAAAGGACTAATTAGCAATCTTGTTGTGCGAGGCTCCTTGGGGAAGAGTGACCATAATATGGTAGAATTCTTCATTAAGATGGAGAATGACACAGTTAATTCAGAGACAAGGGTCCGGAACTTAAGAAAAGGTAACTTCGATGCTATGAGACGTAAATTGGCTAGAATAGACTGGCGAATGATGCTTAAAGGGTTGACGGTGGATAGGCAATGGCAAACATTTAAAGATCACATCGATGAACTTCAACAATTGTACATCCCTGTCTGGAGTAAAAATAAAACTGGTAAGGTGGCTCAACCATGGCTAACAAAGGAAATTAAGGATAGTGTTAAATCCAAGAGGCATATAAATTGGCCAGAAAAAGCAGCAAACCTGAGGACTGGGAGAAATTTATAATTCAGCAGAGGAGGACAAAGGGTTTAATTCGGAGGGAGAAAATAGAGTATGAGAGGAAGCTTGCTGGGAACATAAAAACTGACTGCAAAAGCTTCTATAGATATGTGAAGAGAAATAGATTGGCGAAGACAAACGTAGGTTGTCCCTTGCAGACAGATTCAGGTGAATTTATAATGGGGAACAAAGAAATTTCAGACCAGTTGAACAAATACTTTGATTGTCTTCACAAAGGAAGACACAAATAACCTTCCGGAAATACGAGGGATCCGAGGGTCTAGTGAGAAGGAGGAACTGAAGGATATCCTTATTAAGCGGGAAATTGTGTTAGGGAAATTGATGGGATTGAAGGCCGATAAATCCCCGGGGCCTGATAGTCTGCATCCCAGAGTAATTAAGGAAGTGGCCCTAGAAATAGTGGATGCATTGGTGATCATTTTCCAACAGTCTATTGATCCTGGATCAGTTCCTATGGACTGGAGGGTAGCTAATGTAACACCACATTTTTTTTTTTTTTTTAAAAAGGAGGGAGAGAGAAAACAGGTAATTATAGACCGGTTAGCCTGACATCAGTAGTGGGGAAAATGCTGGAATCAACTTTAAAGATGAAATAGCAGCGCATTTGGAAAGCAGTGACAGGATCGGTCCAAGTCAGCATGGATTTATGAAAGGGAAATCATGCTTGACAAATCATCGAGAATTTTTTGAAGATGTAACTAGTAGAGTGGACAAGGGAGAACCAGTGAATGTGGTGTTTTTGGACTTTCAAAAGACTTTTGACAAGGCCCCACACAAGAGATTGATGTGCAAAATTAAAGCACATGGTATTGGGGATAATGTACTGACGTGGATAGAGAACTGGTCGGCAGACAGGAAGCAGAGAGTCGGGATGAACGGGTCCTTTTCAGAATGGCAGGCAGTGACTAGTGGAGTGCCGCAGGGCTCGGTGCTGGGACCCCAGCTATTTACAATATACAGTAATGATTTAGATGAAGGAATTGAGTGTAATATCAACAAGTTTGCAGATGACACTAAGCTGGGTGGCGGTGAGAGCTGTGAGGAGGATGCTAAGATGCTGCAGGGTGACTTGGACAGGTTAGGTGAGTGGGCAAATGCATGGCAGATGCAGTACAATGTGGATAAATGTGAGGTTATCCACTTCGTGGGCAAAAACACGAAGGCAGAATATTATCTGAATGGCGGCAGATTAGGAAAAGGGGTGGTGCAACGAGGTGTCATGGTACATCAGTCATTGAAAGTTGGCATGCAGGTACAGCAGGCGGTGAAGGCGGCAAGTGGTATGTTGGCCTTCATTGCTAGGGGATTTGAGTATCGGAGCAGGGAGGTCTTACTGCAGTTGTACAGGGCTTTGGTGAGGCCTCACCTGGAATATTGTGTTCAGTTTTGGTCTAATCTGAGGAAGGACATTCTTGCTATTGAGGGAGTGCAGCGAAGGTTCACCAGACTGATTCCCGGATGGCAGGACTGACATATGAGGAGAGACTGGATCGACTGGGCCTGTATTCACTGGCGTTTAGAAGGATATGAGGGGATCTCATAGAAACATGTAAAATTCTGATGGGACTGGACAGGTTAGATGCAGGAAGAATGTTCCCGCTGTTGGGGAAGTCCAGAACCAGGGGACACAGTCGAAGGATAAGGGGTAAGCCATTTCGAACCGAGATGAGGAGAAAGTTCTTCAGAGAGTTGTTAACCTGTGGAATTCTCTACCGCAGAGAGTTGTTGATGCCAGTTCATTGGATATATTCAAGAGGGAGTTAGAGACAGCCCTTACGGCTAAAAGGGATCAAGGGGTATGGAGAGAAAGCAGAAAGCGGAAAGGGGTACTGAGGTGAATGATCAGCCATGATCATATTGAATGGTGGTGCAGGCTCGAAGGGCCGAATGGCCTACTCCTGCACCTATTTTCTATGTTTCTAACTTAGATATGCAAATTTGGAGTTGCGAGAACTCAGAAGTGTAATAAATAGGTGTTTAATTGTAGCAGACAGACATGATGGAAATAGCATGATGTAAAAAGTGTGACAAGAAAGTGTTGCAGCAAATAAGCATCGACAGGAAATGAAAGCAATAGCAGAGACTCTGTTATATATGTGGTCACTAACAACTTTCATACTGTTCCCGCAAAACACTCTGCTGAAGTGATCATTTGTGAAAAGAAGAAATTTAAATAATTTACACTGACAATATTATGGCAACAGTCCACAATGTTTTGACTGTTGGGTGGGTTAGCATAGGTATTGACGTAGTAACATATTCCCTTCCCCATACCGCTCTCACAACATTTGAACTGTTAATTCCTTAGATTAGTGGACAGTGATGCTACAAGTTACATTCAAGAATTCAGAAGGTTCCAAGCGATATATGAAGCAGCCTCACTGATTCAAGGCTTGTGTGCTCAAGGCTCACATTATCTTTTAGTTAAATGCCGGAGGCAAATTTAAAATTTCTGTCCCAGAAAATAAAAGTTCACCCACTTACACTTAACCCCACAAGGCTATATAGACTGGAAGAGCTGGCAGAAAAATTTCAGGTAACACAAGGTCAGCAAATGGAAGCAAAGCGAAAAGAAATAAAGATACAGACGCACAGAATATTGTACGCAGTCAACAAAAATAAGCATAAAATCTTGTTCATATCAGGATCGTAGGTCTGTAATACTATGTTGTAAAATAATTTAATATGTTGTGGCATAATTGGTATTTTGCAATTGGTAGATTTGTCCTTCAGTGCCCTCAACAATAAAGCAGTTGACTACAAATCAGGAGTGGGGGAGACTCAAGGTCTGACTTGTGCATTTACAAAAACTTGAAGACAAGGATGAATTCAGAAACACTTTTGAATGGATTTCAAAGTAGGGAAAAGTTGTCAATTAGTACACACAAACAACTACTTGCATTTATAGAATTCATTTAATGTAGTAAAATATCCCAAGGCACTTCACAGGAGTGTAAACAAACAAAAATTGACACCGAGCCAAAGAAGGAAAAACATGGTCAAAGAGGTAGGTTTTAAGGAGAGTCTTAAAAGGAGGCGAGGGAGGTTGAAAGGTTGATGGAGGGAATTTAGAGTTTACGGCCTAGATGGCTGAAAGCACGGCTGCCAATGGTGGTGATGTACAAGAGGTCAGAGTTGGAGGAACACAGTTTCCAGAGGGTTGTCGAGGTACAGGAGGTTACAGAGCTAGGGAGGAGCGAAATCATGAAGGGATTTGAACATGAGAATTTAGAAATCAAGGCATTGCTGGACTGGGAGCCAAAGTAGGTCAGCAAACAAAAGGGTTCTGGGTGAATGGAACTTGGTGCAAGTAAAGATACAGGTAGCATAGTTTTGGATGAGTTTAAGTTTATAGGTGAAAGATGTGAGGCCAGCCAGGAGAGCATTGGAGTGGTGGTAACAAAGGCATGGATGAGGGTTTCAGCAGCAGATAGGCTGAGGCACAAACAGACAATAATACAGAGATTGAAGAAGGCAGTCTGTGATGGAGAGGAAATGGGTTCGGAAGCTCAGTTCAGGATCAAATAGGATACCGAGGTTGTAAACAGTCTGGCTTAGCCGGAGACAACGGCCATGGAGAGAGTTGGAATCAGTGGCAAGAGAATAGTATTTGTCGTGGGGACCGAAGAAAAAGGCCTCATTCTTCCAAATGCTTAATTGGAGGAAATTTCAGCTCACCTAGGACTAGATGTCAGATAACAAAGAGGCCGCAGAGGAGTTGAGAGAAGTGGTGGGAAAGTAGAGCTGGGTGACGTCAGCCTACATGCAGAACCTAATGTGCTTTTGAATTATGTCAGCTGGGGCAACATGTAGATGAGAAATAGTAGGGGGCCAAGGATAGATCCTTGGGGGACACCAGAGATAACAGTGCAGGGCAAAAAGAGAAGCCTTTGCAGGGGATTCTCTGACAACTACTGGATAGCTAAGAGTTGAACCAGGCGAGTGCAGTCCTACTCAGCTGAACAACGGAGGAGAGGCATTGGAGGAGGATGGTGTCGTCAACTGTGCCAAAAGTTTCCATCAGGTTGAGAATGACGAGGAGAGATAGTTTACCATGGTCAAAGTCACATAGGATTTGTGACTTTGATTAGGGTCACTTCAGTGTTATGGCAGGGGTGGAACGGTAATTGGAGAGGTTCAAATGTGGAGTTGTGGGAAAGATGACCATAGATTTGGGAGGCAGCAACACATTAAAGGGCTTTAGAGAGGAAAGGGAGATTGGAGATGGGGAGGTAGTTTGCAAGGACAGGGGGGGGTCAAGGGTGGGTTTTGTGAGGAGAGAGGTGATGACAGCAGATTTGGAAGGGAGTACCTGAGGATAGGGAACTTTACAATAACAGCTAGCACGGGGGCCAGGAAGTGCTGTTGGGTGGTTAGCAGTTTGGTCGGAATAGGGTTGAGAGAGCAAGATGAGTTCGGAGAGGGCATGAGGAGACAGCAAAGAAATTAGAGAAAAATGCGAGTTCAGGGCTAGGGGGCGGGGAGGGATGCAGAAGAGGCAGCTGAAATGATGGTCTCAATCTAAGTGACAAAGTCGTCCATAAGCTTCTTGCACTTGTTGGCAGCTGGTGGAAGGAGCAGGGGAGACTGGTTTATGGAGACAGTCGTTAGTGGAGAAAAAGCCGGGGGTTATCTTTGCATTCCAGGATGACCCTGCACGAGTGAGCAGTTTTACAAAGCAGCTTTATAGATTTTAATGGATGTCAACTGACTGTAGCAAACAATGTTGAGTCAGAAGTGCCCAACTTTAATCGTAACATTTATATTTTGTGATTTCAACTGGCAATACAGATAAGAGCAAACCATTTGTTTTGGGTGGTAGTGTAAGGCAAGTATGCAAAACGATTTAGCACAAAATTAATTAAGTGTATACAGTCGTCGTATAGACAACTTATTTAAAATGCTTTATCTGTACGTCTTTGTACGTACTTCCAATGCCAAGCACATTATTTCTTGTCCAAGTTACTGTGGGCCCAAGTTTCCACATGATTTGCGCCTGATTTTTAGGAGCAACTGGTGGAGAACGGACTATCTTAGAAATCGCAATTCTCCACATTTTTTTTCTGCAGTTCGAGTCAAGTAGAACAGTTCTACTTTGGAACAGAATTTTTTTCTTCAAAAGGGGGCGTGTCCGGCCACAGACACCTGATTTCAAAGTTTCCACAGTGAAAACGTACTCCAAACTAAAGTAGAATGGAGCAAGTGAAGATTTTTGTAGAACTGAAAAAACCTGTTCTACACATTAAAAAATCAGGCGCAGGTTACAAATTAGGCGTCCAGAACGAGGTGGGGAGGGAGGGGGGGGAAGGGAACTCATTAAATTCTACAATAAATCCTTATTTATACTTCTACAAATATTATACAAATAAATCCAACCTGAATAAACATTTATAAGCCAAGAAAAGATTAAATAAACCATCTTCCTACCTATGTGAAGGCATGGAGAATGCTGCAGTCAGCCTGAGGCGCCCGTTCTTCCCGCCGGGGGGGGGGGGGGGGGGGAGGTGCCCGTTCTTCCCGCGGGGGGGGCACCCGTTCTTCCCGCCGGGGGGGGGGGGGGGGGGGACAGTGAGAAGGCTGCAAGTGCTGATGGCAATGTGCTTTTATTAAAAAAATGTTAAAAAATTAAACAGCTACAAAGAACTACAAAAATGGCCGAGTGCCAATGTTTTTTTCACACTGAGCATGCGCGAACGCTCTAATTTAAATAGTACCCGTCCCCTCCCACTTACAAAATCGGCGCGAGTGTAGGCTCCGCCCCCCTGGGCGCCACGCCAAGCAGACAAGGAGCTGCAGAACGCTCCAGAATCACGATTTTTTTTTTAGGCGCTGTTTTAGGCGCGAAAAACGGGCGCCCGTTTTATATCGTGTGGAAACTTGGGCCCTGTAGGTGAAAGTAATACAAACTGTACCATGTAAAAAAAACTCATCATCGAATTTGTTTCAACACAGGTTGTTATTTAACTATTTTAGTTACCATGTTTGCTGTGACATGTGCTAATATCTAGATCCACGTGTCCTTCGCTGACCTAATAAGATTATTAATTTTTACAACGCATGTTAAAAAGTTAGATTCAGATGCTGTTCAGCTCTCCCATACATTCTAGCACTGGTTAATATTTCAATTCAAAGCCGTTTCAAAAGCAACTGATCACTGGAAAAGGACTTTATCCTTAATTCCAATCACTTCATTATCGGTTTGAGTGCTTCCTTTCCACTTTAATTATACATGGTGCTCTTACTTAGCCATACCATGTAAACAAGCCTTCATTCTTCCATTAATATACAGCTTTGCTGAACAAGACTGGTTGTTCAAGACACACACAGGTCATAACAAATCATGCAGTCATGTTAATTTAAAGTGCGCAGTAAATATTTAGTGAAACAATTTTCTCAAAACTGTTCTGAAAATTGTTAGTATGTTTTGGAAGCAAGCAATCATGCAGTCCTCAAAAGGAGTCTGATACAAACATCTGAATGAACAAATCTATCTTCTTTACAAAAGGTTTATAATATGCTTAGTTTAAAAGTTCTCAATTTCTTACATTACAACAATGACTACACTTCAAAAGTAATTTGGGACATCCCGAGGTCGTGAAAGGCACTATATAAATGTAGTCTCTTTGTATATACAATTTTCACCTTATTTGAAACACCACCTCACAATAATCTATTTAATATACCATTGATCTATTGCACTGAGACAAAGTGCAGCCAGTCCAGTAGTCTGAAGATTAAATGGTGATAGATCATTTCCACTGGCCAGCTAGATGGCAAAAGGGTAAAACTGTAAAATAATCCCAAAAATAATTTAAGTGAGGTTAGAAAAAAATGGCCTTATAGATGGTGATTAGAACATGGAATTCTCTGCCACAATCTATTGTTGAAGCAGAGTCCATAGTTTTAAAAAAAAAATGTAATTAATTGCTTAAAAGGTTTATGGGGAGCAAACAGAAGAGTGAAACTAGACAAGGTGGTACATGTGAAGCTAAATGCTGGCACAGACCCGGTGAGCTAAATGAGCTGTTTCTTGTGTGTAACCTTCTATGATTTCATAATGTATCCAAATCTCATAATAGTTTGTAGATATATAATATTCTGCTCTAATTTGCTGTCTCAGTTGCAACTCATAAGGAACATCAGTATGAATTGAAGGGTCATCGACCTGAAACTCCAAACTTCTTCACTGGGGTTTAGAAGAATGAGAGGGGATCTCATAGAAACGTATAAAATTCTGATGGGACTGGACAGGTTAGATGCAGGAAGAATATTCCCGATGTTGGGGAAGTCCAGAACCAGGGGTCACAGTCTAAGGATAAGGGGTAGGCCATTTAGGACCGAGATGAGGAGAAACTTCTTCACTCAGAGAATTGTGAACCTGTGGAATTCCCACCGCAGAGAGTTGTTGATGCCAGTTCATTGGATATATTCAAAAGGGCGTTAGATATGGCCCTAACGGCTAAAGGGATCAAGGAGTATGGAAAGAAAGCAGGAAAGAGGTACTGAGGGAATGATCAGCCATGATCTTATTGAATGTTGGTGCAGGCTCGAAGAGCCGAATGGCCTACTCCTGCACCTATTTTCTATGTTTCTATGGGCCCAAGTTTCGTCCTCAGTTGCTCCTGATTTTTTGGAGTAACTGGTGTAGAACGGAGTATCTTAGAAATTCAAAAATTTTCGGCATTTAGTTTGCTCCAGTTCTAGTCAGTTAGAACAGTTTCACTTTGGAACAGAATTTTTTTTTCAAAAGGGGGCGTGTCCGGCCACTTACGCCTGTTTTCAAAGTTTCGTCAGTGAAAACTTACTCCAAACTAACTTAGAATGGAGTAAGTAAAGATTTTTGTACGCTCGAAAAAACCTTGTCTACACTTTAGAAAATCAGGCGTAGGTTACAAATCAGGCGTAGGGAATGGGGGGGCGGGGGGGGGGGAGGGGGGGTTTAAAGGGAAGTTTACAAACATTAAACACTTCAGTTTTACAAATAAAGAGCCATCATCAATAATAAATGATAAAAACATCAATAAATCAACCAATAAATCAATCAAAAAAAATTAATATGAAATAATTTTTTTTTTAAATCAATAAATAAAACATTTTCTACTTACCGACTGCAGCACCAGGAGCCCTCCAACAGCATGCTGGGATGCCCCCCCCCACCCACCCCCCCAGTGTGTCTCTGTCAGTGTCTCTCACTCTCTGTCTGTCAGTGTCAGTGTTTCTGACAGCGAGGGGAGGGGGAGGAGGGGGTAGAGGGAGAGAGGAGGGAGGCAGAGGGGGAGGGGGAGGGAAGGAGAGAGAAGGGGGAGGGAAGGGGAGAGAAGGGGGGGTAGAGAGGGGGAGGAGGAGAAGGGGAAAGGGAAGGGGGGGGAGGAGAAGGGGAAAGGGAAGGGGGGAAAGGAGAAGGGGAAAGAGAAGGGGGGAGGAAAGGAGAAGGGAGGGGGGGGAAGAGGAGAAGTGGGAGGGAAGAGGAGAAGGGGGGAAAGGAGAAGGGGGGAAAGGAGAAGGGGGGAAAGGAGAAGGGGGGAAAGGAGAAGGGGGGAAAGGAGAAGGGGGGAAAGGAGAAGGGGGAAAGGAGAAGGGGGGAAAGGAGAAGGGGGGAAAGGAGAAGGGGGGAAAGGAGAAGGGGGGAAAGGAGAAGGGGGGAAAGGAGAAGGGGGGAAAGGAGAAGGGGGAAAGGAGAAGGGGGAAAGGAGAAGGGGGAAAGGAGAAGGGGGAAAGGAGAATGGGGAAAGGAGAAGGGGGAAAGGAGAAGGGGGAAAGGAGAAGGGGGGAAAGGAGAAGGGGGGAAAAGGAGAAGGGGGGAAAAGGAGAAGGGGGGAAAAGGAGAAGGGGGGAAAAGGAGAAGGGGGGAAAAAGGAGAAGGGGGGGGAAAGGAGAAGGGGGGAAAAAGGAGAAGGGGGAAAAAGGAGAAGGGGAAAAGGAGAAGGGGGAAAAGGAGAAGGGGGAAAAGGAGAAGGGGGAAAAGGAGAAGGGGGGAAAAGGAGAAGGAGAAAAGGAGAAGGAGGGGAAAGGAGAAGGGGGGAAAGGAGAAGGGGGGGAAAGGAGAAGGGGGGGAAAGGAAAGGAGAAAGGGGGAAAGGAAAGGAGAAGGGGGAGGAAAGGAGAAGGGGGGAGGAAAGGAGAAGGGGGAGGAAAGGAGAAGGGGGGCAAAGGAGAAGGGGGGAGGAAAGGAGAAGGGGGGGAAAGGAGAAGGGGGGGAAAGGAGAAGGGGTCGGGAGCGCTGGTCGGGGGGGGGGGAGGAGGTAGGTCGGGTTGGTTCGGGTGTGGGGCAAGGGAAGGAGCGCGGGTCGGGTCGGTTCGTGTCGGGGGCGGGGGGAGGGAGGTCAGGTTGGGTCGGGTCGGGGTGGGGAGGGGGGGGTGTCGGGAGCGTGGGTCAGATCGGGTGGGTCGGGGAACGCGGGTCGGGTCCGGGGGCGGGGGGGAAGAAGCGGGAGTTGGGTGTGTCGGTGTCGGGGTGGGGTGGGGTCGGTCCGGGGGGGGGGGCGGGGCGGAAGTCGAGTCAGGTCGGGAGGAAGCAGGAGCTGGGCGTGGGAGGCAGCCTTATGCATGCAGCCCCAGTGAGGCCATTCGGCCAGGGCTAGGGGCTGCGTGCTTAGGGCCCCTCCCACACAGTTTTGGGCGCCTGGAGCTACTGCACATGCGCGCCCATTGTAGCGCGCATGTGCAGAGGTCCCGGCACTGTTTTCAGCGCAGGGACCTAGCTCCACCCCTACAGCTCGTGCTGCGCCGCGCCCGGCTCCAGAGGACCAGCAGGGAGCTGGAGAATCTAAGTTTTCTTTAGGCGCACTTAGTGGCGCGAAAAAACGGGCGTCCAGGTCGGGGCTGCGCCGTTCTCGGCGCGGCCCGAACTTGGGCCCTATGAAACGTTAACTCTGCTTCTCGCTCCACAGATGCTGTCTGGCCTGCTGAGCATTCCCAGCATTTTCTGTTTTTATTTTTGCTGAAGCAACTCTTGTACAGGGTACCTGTATAATATGCTCTGGACAATTCATCATCATAGGCAGTCCCTCAGAATCGAGGAAGACTTGCTTCCACTACTAAAAAATGAGTTATTTGGTGGCTGAACAGTCCAACACGAGAGCCACAGACCCTGTCACAGGTGAGACAGGCATTAGTCAGGGGAAAGGGGGCTGGGACCGATTTGCCTCATGTTGAGCTCTTTGAATCGCAACGCTGCCTGCTCCTGACCTCTTCACGCTCACAGCGTTGAGTTTCGAAGAGCTCAACGCCCTTCCCAGATGCACTTTCTCCACCTAGGGCAGTCTTCGGCCAGGGTCTCCCAGATGTCAGTGGTGATGTCGCACTTCACCAGGGAGGCTTTGAGGGCGTCCTTGTAACGTTTCTGCTGCCCATCTTTGGCTCGGCTGCCATGAAGGAGCTCCGCGTAGAGCAATTGCTTAGGGAGTCTCGTGTCTGGCATGCAAACTAAGTGGCCTGCCCAGCGAAGCTGATCGAGTGTGTTAGTGCTTCAATGCTGGGGATATTAACCTAGGCGAGGACACTGATGTTGGTGTGTCTGTCCTCCCAGGGGATTTGCAGGATCTTGCAGAGACATCGTTGGTGATATATCTCCAGCGACTTGAGGTGTCTTCTGTACATGGTCCATGCCTCTGATCCATACAGGAGGGCGGGTATTATTACAGCCCTGTAGACCATGAGCTTGGTGGTAGGTTTGAGGGCCTGGTCTTCGGACACTCTTTTCCTCAGGTGGCCGAAGGCTACACTGGAGGCGATGTTGAATCTCTGCATCAATGTCTACCTTTGTTGACAAGAGGCTCCCGAAATATGGGAAGTGGTCCACGTTTGAGGGCCGGCCGTGAATCTTGATGATTGGAGGGCAGTGCTGTGCAGCGAGGACAGGCTGATGGAGGACCTCTGTCTTACGGATGTTAAGCGTAAGGCCTATGCTTTCATATGCCTTGGTGAATACATCGACTATATCCTGGAGTTCAGCCTCAGAATGTGCGCAGACACAGGCGTCATCCACATACTGCAGTTCAACAACAGAGATTTGGTTGATCTTGGACCTGGCCTGGAGGTGGCTTAGTTTAAACAGCTTCCCACTGGTTCTGTAGTTTAGTTCCACTCCAGCGGGCAGCTTGTCGACAGTGAGGTGGAGCATGGCAGCTAGGAAGATTGAGAAGCGGGTTGGAGCAATGACGCAGCCCTGTTTGACCCCGGTCCGGACGTGAAATGGGTCTGTAATGGATCCGCTGGTAAGGATCACGGCCTGCATGTAATCGTGGAGCAGGCAAAGGATGTTGACAAACTTTCGGGGGCATCCAAAACGGAGGACGACGCTCCATAAACCCTCACGGTCGACAGTGTCAAAGGCCTTTGAGAGATCGAAAAAGGTCATGTGTAAGGGCTGGCACTGCTCCCTGCATTTTTCCTGCAGCTGTCCGTTGTTCCCCGTAGGACAATTATTGCAAGACAGTACCACAGCACAACAAGCTATGAGTCTGTGATGAAGTTACTGCACTGTGACATCCCTGTCTAAAGATTCGCCTTGCAGCCTTTTGTTGTTAATTGAATTGTCAGCTTACTAGGCAAAGAAGTAACTTCAAAACCTGCTTTGAGAATGCTAATTTTAAATTCAGACATATACAGGGTCAAGTCAGACAAGAGATGAATTTAGTTGTATAAACTGTTGGAGATTTCTGCAAGATTAAAGGCAAGATACGCATCCCTACGCTCAACACACATCTCTATCCAGTGATCCTGACACGAATTACATGAGGGAATGTCAGGTGAAGACAGGATCTGGCTCAGCTGTGATGCTACCCACACTTTGTTTAAAAGTATTAAAGCCTGGGATTACAAGAGTCAGTCTCCAAACTCTATTAAATGCAAAAGCAAAATACTGCAGATGCTGGAACAGCAGGTCAGGCAGCATCTGTGGAGAGAAAAACAGTTAACGTTTCAGGTCGATGACCCTTCGTCAGAACTGGCGAATGTTCGAAAAGAACAGATTCTTAAGGAGCACTGAAAGGGGGAGGTCTGTGATAGGGTGGAAGACAGGAGAGATTAGGGAGACAAAAGGGATGATGGCACAAATTCAAATGGTAATGGCAGGAGTAGAAAAAGGTTAGTCAAGATAGGGTGTGAATGGCAGAATAATGACCAGCTGCCATTGGAGACAGAGAGAAAAAAAAACATAAGATCAGGGGAGCTGGGGGGGAAAGGGAGCCAAAAATGGACAGAGGTTATGCTCTGAAATTGTTGACCTCGTTGTTGAGTCCAGAAGGCTGCAAGTGCCTAAACAAAAAATGAGGTGCTGTTCCTCGAGCTTGCACTGAGCTTCATTGCAACAGTGTAGGAGGCGGAGGATGGAGATGTCGGAGTGGGAGTGGAGCAGGGAATTAAAGTGACAGGCAACCGGAAGCTCAGGATCATGCTTACGTAAAGAAAGGAGGTACTTCAGAAAGTGGTCACACAATCTGCGTTTGGTCTCCCCAATGTGGAGGAGACCACATCGTGAGCAGCGAATACAGTATGCTAAATTGAAAGAAGAACAAGTAAATCGCTGTTTCACCTGGAGGAGTATTTGGGGCCCTGGATAGTGGGAAGGAAGGAGGTAAAAGGGCAGGTGTTGCATCTCCTGCGCTTGCACGGGAAGTTACCGTGGGAAGGGGAAGGGATATTGAGGGTGATTGAGGGTGATTGAGGAGTGGACCAGGGCGTCGGCGGTGGAAGCGGTCCCTTCAGAATACTGTGAGATGGGAAATGAAGATGGGATTGGTGGTGGGATCACGCTGGAGGTGGCGGAAATGGCGGAGGATGATCCGTTAAACTCTACATATTTGCTGGGAGGATAATCGTTTGGCTGCAGAACTGAATCACTGCTTTGTGTGCCTACATTTTCAACTTACTCTGTGAATTAGAGGAATAACCTCAATATCGTTCCAACTGAAACTTTTCCAGAAAGATTATAAAACATACAAGGTTACTTCCACATCAGGTGCCCCCAATATGTGATTAATTTAAATGGACATAAAATCAGACACTGTGTGCCTGCAGTTTACAGACTAGCACTCCCTGCGAGTGCCACTGTGTACCAGGAACACCCATGTCTAACTTTTGTGGTTTCTGATTTAAATGTAAACCGTGGTGAATGGTCAAAACACTGCAGAACATTACCAAAACTGAAAAAAGCATACGAGGTAAATCAGGAATTTTGCGAAAGAGAGTTTAAAAAAAAAAAGAAACTTTGCACTAAATCTTTTATATTAATATATTTATTTCAAAACACGTTTTCCATTAAGTAATTGCAATCTCTGCTCCTTGTCCAAGGAGGAAGGGCCTCCTAACTGTCCTTCACTGTATGAACCAGTCATCTCCCTCATGCTCTGACACAATTAATGCTGTAAATTTAACAAATGCTTGTGAATTCAGCCATACATCAAGCCCAAAATAAAATCAGCTCTTTTGGCCAGAGTACAGGTTATTAGGCTTTGTACCATAATTGAAATACAAGACAAAATATTTTCATGCATCACTACACTGTCAGCTTGGCTCCATTGCTGGCATTCTCACCTCAGAATCAGACTGCCAAGGGTTCAAAAGCTCCAGTACAGACTTGAGCACATAATCTAGGCTGACACTTCAGTGCACTTCTGGAAGACCAGTCCATCTCCCGTCTTTCACATGAAATATTAAAATGAGATGCCAACGCCCTCACCCAAACCTGCCTGCTCATATGGATGTAAAAAGTCCTCTTGGCAGTATTCAAGGAGCAATGAACTCTCCCAGTGTCCTTCAAACAAATAGATGATCTGCTCATTCATTAGTTTGCTGTTTGGGGGACCTTGTTGAGTGCAAACTTGCTGTTGTGTTGCCAACAGTGACTACGGCCCCAAGTTTCGCCATGATTTGCTCCTGATTTTTTAGGAGCAACTGGTGTAGAACGGAGTATCTTAGAAATCGGAATTCTCGCCATTTAGTTTGCTCCAGTTCTAGTCAGTTAGAACAGAACAGAATTTTTTTTTTCCAAAAGAGGGCATGTCCGCTTGTTTTCAAAGTTTCGTCAGTGAAAACTTACTCCAAACTAACTTAGAATGGAGTAAGTGAAGATTTTTGTACGCTCGAAAAAACCTTGTCTACACTTTAGGAAATCAGGCGTAGATTACAAATTAGGCATAGGGAACGAGGTGGGGTGGGGGGGGAAGGGAAGTCATTAAATTCTACAATCAATCCTTAGTTATACTTATACAAATATTATACAAATAAATCAAACCTGAATAAAAATGTATAAGCAAAGAAAAGATTAAATAAACCATCTTCCTACCTGTGTGAAACAGCAGCAGCATTCGAGCTGCTGTGCTTCAGGCAGGCCTTTCATGTTGGAGACAGGCAGGGGTGTGGCGTCAGTGTCTCAACGGCGTCTCGACGGCAGCGGTAGGCGTGAAGCAGCCATCGAGCTGAGCTGCGGTGCTTGAGGCAGGCCTTCATTCCCCGCGAAGATGCAGCACCCGGACGGACTTGAGGCCATTCGGCCATGGGATTGCAGCGGCGTCAGTGGCTGGCCGGGAGCCGAAGAATGAACACAGGACACACGCAGCTGATTAAGATTCTTTAGGCCATTCGGCCACGCTTATGGGGCGGCGTCAGTGGCTCGAAGGCAGCCGAAGAATCAGGAGCGGAAGGACGGACGTGAGGCCATTCGGCCATGAGATAACAGCGGCGTCAGTGGCTGGCCGGGAGCCGAAGAAAGAACACAGGACACACGCAGCTGATTAAGATTTTTAAGGCCATTCGGCCACGCTTATGGGGTGGCATCAGTCGGTCCAAGAAACAAATCTTCACTTTTTCTGCAGTCCTTTTAAAAATGGCTGAGTGCCAATGTTTGTTTGAGACTGCGCATGCGCGCACGCTCCAACGCGCACGGTTGCCGGCACCACGAAGGCTAATTTAAATTGTACCCGCCCCCTGCTACTTAGAAAATCGGCGCGAGTGTTAGGCTCCGCCCCCTGCTGCGAAGAGCGCGCCGCGCGCGCCAAGCAGACATCGAGCTCCAGAATATCGAACTTTTTTTTTTTTTTTTAAAAGCGCAGTTTTCGGCGCGAAAAACAGGCGCCCAGCTCGGAGGTGCGCCGTTTTCGCCGCGGGACGAAACTTGGAACCTACAATTCAAAAAGGAATGAACAGGTTCTTTTTTTCCCCTTCACACAGTCCTTTGTTGGGAAAGCACAATAGAAAAAAGATTCAAAAAAATGAGATTCTGCAAAATGTCAAACAGTACATATAAGGCAACTGCAAATCACTAACAGTGAGCTATAAAAGAAATCTGAATAAAACGGAAACAACCAATTCAGAAACGCAAACTGCATAGAGATTAACTAATGAGCTTGGTGGAGGTTTCTAGGTCTCACCATTTAAAAGCTTCTTTGCCACAAAAACTGTTTCAGAAACATACAACAGTGAAAGTTGTCCATTATAGATTGCTTGGTGGGAGCAGACGTTGGACAACGAATAAAGCACAACCCACTTCATGTTGCGTTCTGCTGCCATCCCGTGATCCACCTCTCGCGAAAACCAGACGACACCTATGGGCAAATCCCTTTCCCACCTGGAACCACTCTACAACCCTGGCTCGATCCCTCCTAGCCAAACTACTCACTGATATGCTGACCACCCCGAACAGAGAGAGAGAGAGAAAAATAGACCGAGTCAGAGAGCCCACGCTTCTACTTGAAACATCTTGCTAAGAATGGCATCAGGGGAAAGCAAACCTGGCACTTCAGCCAAATATCTATATATTTTTTTATTTTCAAGGCCTACACCAGGTTGAAATGATACCTAAACACAGATTCACAACTCGACAGATGAAGTTTTCACCTGGTATATAGGTAGGTCTCAGCATATAGGTATGTAAACACACCACACATACAGCATATCACAGCTAAGCAACCAAGTTTGGAAAACAGGGAATGGTAAATGATTTAGATGGATGGACGTCAGAAACCTACATTTTGAACAAAAGAACTCAAATACATTTTTTAAATTACTGGGCTAATTTCACAAACCCTTGCAGGGGCCCCATGAGAGTTGCTAAATTATCCTTATTTATTTTTTTAATGGTTTATTTTAAAGGGTTTTTTTCCTTTTTGTACTGGATCCTGCATACATAAAACACTATCAACTCCCTTCACACGAGCAACACCATGAGAGATCCTCAGCAATATTATAAAAATTATACATCTGTACACATCAGCTCTTTGGGGAGCATGTAGAGAACAGGGAGAGTATAGAGGATTTCCAGCCCCCTGCAGAAATTAACAGCAGGACATCTTTTAAATTTTCTCAGCAGCTTACCTGCCGGCAGCCAGGATGGAAAGTAAGAGTCAGAGATCACGGGGTCCACAGTCTGTAAAGAGGTAAGCTTGTTGGGCCAGGAGGAAACACGCCTACTCCTCCTAGCCCACAAGCAGTGCTATAAATGCACTTACATCATAGATCCGGTCATTCCAGCCTCCTTCCTTGTACCTGCCGGGTTTCCCGAGCCCTGTCAAGCCTGCTTTCCATAGGTTAAAAATAAAAATCCTGTTAAAATGGAGACAAGCAGTGTCCGTAAAAGCTTTCACTGACCAGCCTGCCTCCTGAGAGCGGATTGGTCACCTGCCCTCGACCTGCCTATATTAAAACCAGAACTGGGAGGGTTAGGATCGGGTTTGAGATTTTTTTTTTAATTACTTCCCACCCACATGTCCTTGGGGATTAAAATTACCCCCCATTGGGCTCAAGTTTCAGCCTGAGTTGCTCCTATTTTTTTTGGAGCAACTAGTTTGAATGGAGCATCTTAGAAATTGCAATTCTCGGCATTTAGTTTGCTCCAGTTCTAGTGAGTTAGAATAGTTCCATTTTAGAACAATTTTTTTTTCCAAAGGGGGTGTGTCCAGCCACTTACGCTTATTTTGCAAGTATAGGCAGCAAAAACGTACTCCAAACTAACTTAGAATGAAGTAAGTGTAGATTTTTGTATGCTCAGGAAAACCTTGCCTACACTTAGAAAATCAGGCGTAGGGAAGGAGAGATGGGGGGGGGCGGGGGAGGGAAGTTTACAAACATTAACTTTTACAAATAAATAGCCATCATCAATAATAAATGATAAATAAATCAATAAATCAATCAAAAAAAATGTATTCTACTCAGCGACTGCAGCACCGGGAGCCCTCCAACAGCATGCTGGGACCGCCCCCCCGCCCCCCCAAACCCCAGTGTCTCTCGCTCTCTGTGTTTCTGACAGCAAAGGGTGGGGGGAGGAGGGAGGGAGAGGAGTGAGTGAGTGAGGGGGGGAGGAGTGAGTGAGTGAGGGGGGGAGGAGTGAGTGAGTGAGGGGGGGAGGAGTGAGTGAGTGAGGGGGGGAGGAGTGAGTGAGTGAGGGGGGGAGGAGTGAGTGAGTGAGGGGGGGAGGAGTGAGTGAGTGAGGGGGGGAGGAGTGAGTGAGTGAGGGGGGGAGGAGTGAGTGAGTGAGGGGGAGGAGAGTGAGTGAGTGTGGGGGAGGAGAGTGAGTGAGTGAGGGGGAGGAGTGAGTGAGTGAGGGGGAGGAATGAGTGAGTGAAGGGGGGAGGAGTGAGTGAGGGGGGGGAGGAGTGAGTGAGTGAGGGGGGAGGAGTGAGTGAGTGAGGGGGAGGGGTGAGTGAGTGAGGGGGGGAGGAGTGAGGGGGGGAGGAGTGAGGGAGCGAGGGGAGAAGGAGGGAGCGAGGAGAGAAGAGGAGGGAGCGAGGAGAGAAGAGGAGGGAGCGAGGGGAGAAGAGGAGGGAGCGAGGGGAGAAGAGGAGGGAGCGAGGGGAGAAGAGGAGGGAGCGAGGGAAGGAGAGGAGGGAGGGAAGGAGAGGAGGGAGGGAAGGAGAGGAAGGAGGGAAGGAGAGGAAGGAGGGAAGGAGAGGAAGGAGGGAAGGAGAGGAAGGAGGGAGGGGGAGAGGAGGGAGAGAGGAGGGAGGGAGGGTGAGGAGGGAGGGAGGGTGAGAGGAGCGAGGGAGGGAGGGTGAGAGGAGGGAGGGAAGGAGGGGAAGAGGAGGGAGGGAAGGAGGGGAAGAGGAGGGAGGGAGGGGGTGAGCGAGAGAGGGAGGGAGGGAGGGAAGGAGGGAGGGTGAGAAGGAGGGTGAGAGGGAGGGAAGGAGGGAGGGAGGGAGGGAGGGGGAGAGAGGGAAGGGGAGAGAGGGAAGGGGAGAGAGGGAAGGGGAGGGAGGGAAGGGGAGGGAGGGAAGGGGAGGGAGGGAAGGGGAGGGAGGGAAGGGGAGGGAGGGAAGGGGAGGGAGGGAAGGGGAGGGAGGGAAGGGGAGGGAGGGAAGGGGAGAGAGGGAAGGGGAGAGAGGGAAGGGGAGAGAGGGAAGGGGAGAGAGGGAAGGGGAGAGAGGGAAGGGGAGAGAGGGAAGGGGAGAGAGGGAAGGGGAGAGAGGGAAGGGGAGAGAGGGAAGGGGAGAGAGGGAAGGGGAGAGAGGGAAGGGGAGAGAGGGAAGGGGAGAGAGGGAAGGGGAGAGAGGGAAGGGGAGAGAGGGAAGGGGAGAGAGGGAAGGGGAGAGAGGGAAGGGGAGAGAGGGAAGGGGAGAGAGGGAAGGGGAGAGAGGGAAGGGGAGAGAGGGAAGGGGAGAGAGGAAGGGGAGAGAGGGAAGGGGAGAGAGGGAAGGGGAGAGAGGGAAGGGGAGAGAGGGAAGGGGAGAGAGGGAAGGGGAGAGAGGGAAGGGGAGAGAGAGGGAAGGGGAGAGAGAGGGAAGGGGAGAGAGGGGAAGGGGAGAGAGGGAAGGGGAGAGAGGGAAGGGGAGAGAGGGAAGGGGAGAGAGGGAAGGGGAGAGAGGGAAGGGGAGAGAGGGAAGGGGAGAGAGGGAAGGGGAGAGAGGGAAGGAGAGGAGGGAGGGAGGGGGTGGGCGAGAGGAGGGAGGGAAGGAGGGAGAGGGAGAGGGAGGGAAGGGGGGAGGAGGGAGGGAAGGAGAGAGGGGGAGAGGGAGGGAGGGGGAGAGGGGGTGCAGGGGGGGTGCAGGGAAAGGGGGGGGCAGAGGAAAGGGGGGGCAGAGGAAAGGGGGGGCAAGAGAAAGGGGGGGCAGAGGAAAGGGGGGGCAGAGGAAAGGGGGGGCAGAGGAAAGGGGGGGCAGAGGAAAGGGGGGGCAGAGGAAAGGGGGGGCAGAGGAAAGGGGGGGCCCGCCGAGGACGTGGCGGGAGGGGGGGGGGAAATCGGTGGGGGAGGAGGGGGAACGGCTGAACGAGAGGTAGGGAGAGGGGCGGGGGGAGCGGGAGCTGAACGGGAGGGAGGGTGGCCAGAGTCCGATGCTTCGGGCCCCTCCCACGCAGCCTCGGGGGCGAGGAGCTACTGCACATGCGCGCACACTCTAGCGCGCATGTGCAGAGGTCCCGGCACTGATTTCAGCACCGAGACCTGGCTCCGCCCTCCACGGGTTCTGCTGCGCTGCGCCCAGGGCCTGGATCGATCGGACGGAGGGGAGAATACCAAAGGTAAATAATAGGCGCCGTTTCTTTTCTAAATAGTCGGCGCACCACACGGTGATGCGCCATTCTAACCCTGTGGGCAAACTTGGGCTCATTGTCTCCGACCTACTTCAGACTTCCTGTGCCACATTGGGCATCTGGTAATTATCAACAAATGTTTTATTTTCAAAATCTTTTGACTTGCATGCAACTGATTGACTGATGTGCAAATTTATTCATTGATTTGAAATTATTTATTGTAAATTAGTCAAATTAGTCAAAGGGGTAAATTAGTCAAAGGGGTATGGTGAGAAAGCAGGAATGGGGTACTGAAGTTGCATGTTCAGCCATGAACTCATTGAATGGCGGTGCAGGCTAGAAGGGCCGAATGGCCTACTCCTGCACCTATTTTCTATGGTTTCTATGTTTCTAAATGCATATTTGGAACCAAATTGCTTAAAAGACTTCCTGAAAAAAATTCCATCTGCCTCCCAACTACAGGCTTAAAATAAATTGACTTTAAAAGAAGCTAAAAATTATATATTTTACAAAAGTATAATTAAACTTTGTGTTTTTGAGATTCATTAATATTTTTACTCAAACGTCTTGGTCTCAAACACCTGTGCTTGAAGTCAATGCTTTGACCCAAAGCTATGACTCAACTTGAGGGGAGTGGTGCAATCTCCCTTCATGTATTAGCAGAGTTTGATCAATGGGAGTGGCAGACTGAACTGTAATTGGAAGGTTAAATCTCTGAATGGTATTGAAGGATTTTGTTCAGTTTCATTTTGCCGAATTAATTTTAAGTTTCAAGTTATCAACTATGAAACTTTTAGCTCAGAGAGACAGTACAAGTCAGAACCAGCTGGCCAGACACCCAGAGAGAGAGAATGAGAAAGAAAGTGAGAAA
Organism: Pristiophorus japonicus; assembly: GCF_044704955.1. Taxonomy (NCBI): domain Eukaryota; kingdom Metazoa; phylum Chordata; class Chondrichthyes; family Pristiophoridae; genus Pristiophorus; species Pristiophorus japonicus. The sequence continues at coordinate 259,048,611 of NC_091978.1, read as the reverse complement.
GAGAATGAAAGCAAGGAGAGCAAGAGAAAAGAGAGAATGAGTAAGAAAGAATGAGACACTGAAACTTTTAGTTCAGGCACCATAAGCCAGACACCCAGAGAGAAAAAGGAGAAAGAATGAGAGAAACAGTTCTTCCACCTGATGCCACCTCCACTTAAGTGCCACATCTCCAATATTCTTTACTCCCTCTGACTACTCACTGCCCCTTCAATACCCAATCAAATATTCACTACTTCAACTACCCACTGCTCTCCCCAATCTATTTATTAACAAATACTCACTTCCCAGAAATGTATAAACTTTCCCTCTTTTAGATTTGTTAAGACAGTTTTATGGTCCTAGGAAAGATTGAGGTAGTGTAGGAGACAGAGCGATGAGTCTTAATTTCAGCATGGTGAGGATATACAGAGTAGGAAGAGCATGTAAGCCAGTGCATATGGAACTTAGAAGAAACTAAAGTTAGTTCTAAGGATCACTGACCACAGTAGTATTGATGAGAGAGAAACAAGGTGGTATGCAAAGGAGTCAAGAGTTTGATGGCTGGACAACGATCAAAAAACAAGCTATTTCTTGTGTCCTATCCTGAAGTGAGAGATAGATACAAAAGCAGTGGACTAATGCTTTGAGTGTGTCAAGAGATGCAAATAAAAATAAATCTTTGGCATGAAAGAAGAAAATGAGTTTCTTGGGAGCAATAAAGAATGTGTGGCATTCCAGTGGAGGTCAAGAGTTAATGATTGTTGACAGACAAAGAGGAAGGGTAGAACCACCAAATGCACCTGTTAGCTAGACTTGAGAGACTAAAAAAGTTATATTTTACAAATAAAAACAAGATTTTCATTGCCCCATTGAGGAGTATGAAGGAGAAGAGGCAGTGATCCTGGCACTACACGAGACAAGACTATACACTAAAAGCATGGATCGGAAGGAGAATGATGAACATAGAGCAAAATCAGCAGCAAACAAATCAATAGGGTTGGATAATCAGTGGAGGAGCTCACTGATAATGTGGTAGAGAGATCAAAAGTCCTGGTAATCCTCAAGTTAATGAAGGATTTAAAAGATGATTGATCAAGTGGCAATTTTCTGACCATGCTCCAGGTGAGGAGGCTTGCCTACCAAAAAAGCGTATTAGAAATAAGTTTCCACATGATTTGCTCCTGATTTTTAGGAGCAACTGGTGTAGAATGGAGTATCTTAGAAATCAGAATTCTCGTCATTTAGTTTGCTCCAGTTCTAGTCAGTTAGAATAGTTTCACTTTGGAACAGAATTTTTTTTCAAAAGGGGGCGTGTCCGGCCACTTACGCCTGATTTCAAAGTTTCGTGAGTGAAAACTTACTCCAAACTAACTTGGAATGGAGTAAGTGAAGATTTTTGTACGCTCGAAAATACCTCTCTACACTTTAGAAAATCAGGCGTAGGTTACAAATCAGGCATAGGGAATGGTGGGGGGGTGTTGTTTAAAGAGAAGTTTACAAACATTAAATACTTCAGTTTTACAAATAGAGAGCCATCATCAATAATAAATGATAAATACATCAATAAATCAACCAATAAATCAAAAAAAATTAATATATATATTTTTTAAATCAATAAATAAAAAAATTTCTACTTACCGACTGCAGCACCGGGAGCCCTCCAACAGTGTGCTGGGATGCTCCCCCCCCCCCCCAGTGTGTCTCTGTCAGTGTCTCTATCTCTCTGTCTGTCTGTGTGCGTCTCTCATTCTCTGTCTGTCAGTGACTGTGTTTCTGAAGCGAGGGGAGGGGGAGGAGGGGGTAGAGGGAGAGAGTGGGGGAGCAGAGGGAGGGAAGGGGGAGAAGGGGGAGGGATGGTGAAGGGGGGAGAGAAGGGGATAAAGGTGAGAAGGGAGAGAAAGGAGATGGGGGGGGGAGGGAAGGAGATTGTGGGGGGGGGGGGGAGGAGATTGGGGGGAGGGAAGGAGATTGTGGGGGGGGGGGGGAGAGGAGAAGGGAGGGAGGCTGAACGGACCGGGCCCGAGACTTCGGGCAGGGCCCGTCCCCAGCACCAGATTTACAGGTCGATGGCGTTGGGTCGGGTCAGGGGGGTGGTGGGAGGGAGGTCGGTTCGGTTCGGGTCGGGGGGAGGGAAGGAGAGGGAGGTCAGGCCGGATCCAGTCCGGGGGCCGGGGGGGGGGGGAGAGCGGAAGTCGGGTCGGGAGCGGGGGAAGCGGGAGTCAGGTCGGTGTCGGGGGCGGGGGGGGAGCGGGAGTCGGGTCCAGTCTGGGGGCGGGGGGGGAAGCGGGAGTCAGGTCGGTGACGGGGGCAGGGGGGGGGGGGGGTGGTGTCGGGTCCGGTCCGGAGGCGGGAGTCAAGTTGGGTCAGGAGCTGGGCGTGGGAGGAGCCTTATTCATGCAGCCCCAGTGAGGCCATTCGGCCAGGGATAGGGGCTGCGTGCTTCGGCCCCTCCCACACAGTTTTGGGCGCCTGGAGCTACTGCACTTGCGCGCCCACTGTAGCGCGCATGTGCAGAGGTCCGGCTCTGCCCCCTACAGCTCCTGCTGCGCTGCGCCGAGAGCCAGAGGACCTGCAGGGAGGTGGAGAATCTGGAGGTTTTTTTTAGGCGCACTTTGTGGCGCGAAAAACGGGCGTCCAGGTCGGGACTGCGCCGTTCTAGGCGCGGCTCGAAACTTGGGCACGATTTTACAAATGTTGTGCACACCTAAATTTTCAATATGCACTGTTAGCGGAAACAATGAGCCGGAAATGTATCCCAATAAACCACAGCTGATAGAGAATTGAAGATAAACCTGGACAGCCACAAACTTTGCTTTAGCAGGTCACAAAGAGAAGACAGATGATTCACCAGGTAGAGTTTAGGTGAACACGATAGTTAATGGACTAGCCATACCAAAACCCATACTGGTAATAAAAGTACACCATGTGATGTTATCTGAAAGGTTTTTCCTTACGACTTTGGGGTGAAGATAAAAAATAAAAATCTAGCCCATGCAGCGACAGTCAAAGACATTGATTAGTTCAAACACTCATCTAACAACACTCTGCTTGCCATTTACTGGCAGATTAAGCAGATAGCCGAGAGACATGGTTTCCGATAGCTGCAGATTTCACCCTGCACACCCATATTTCCAACTCCGACCTCAAACTTTAAAAAATAAACTAAACATGGAACAGGATAGTTTGTCGACCAATACTTGATGACAATTCCTCTATCGGCCTTTAAGTTGATTTATTCCTTCAAATCTGTTTTTTTTACCAATTATAGAAAACATTTATTTCACCATTTCAGATCGTCATGCTGGACAGTACAGTAACTAATAAAGGAAGATATGCAGTTTAACACCAACCACTGAGCCACTGGGTGCTGTTGACGTAACATCCCATTTCTACACCATTAAATTTTACCAATTATTCCTACCCAGACTTTTTCACAAATCTCCTATAAGTGACAGGTTTTGCATTTAATCAACTGGATATACAGATTGTTCTATAAATAAGTACATATCGTATAGCAATTCAATCAGTTATAGCTACTGCAATCCATTTTTGACGTTAAAAAACCCTCTTGATCCCTCCCCACAAAACCCAATTGTTTATACATGCCAATATATCAAGCAATAAAGATCACACACATCACCAAAGGTGCATTTAAAAAAAATATCAAGCAAGTGTGTAAACATACCTATGCACAGGTGCGCTACCATTTAAAAGAAGTGTAAATCACCCTGAAGCCTAGGAAATGTTATAGGAGCTTTTGGGGCAGAATAGTGACACATGGGTACAGTAATCTCATGGTTATAGTGCTGGACAAGTACTACAGGTTGAGTGTTCAAATCCCACAATGGGAAGTTGCAAAGCTGGCAGGATAGTCCAAATGTACATGGTCACATTATCATTCACACCATACAAGAATTTATTCAGCACCTAGTATTATTCGATATATTTTTCATCTTGTCAGTTGATCTTAAACAACAAGTACCACACTATATTATAGTGATGGCACTGTTTTTTTAAAGTAGCAAAATTATCTTCTTGGAGGCGGTTAGGGTGGGGGGAGGAATGGTGATTTTTTTCTTCTTCTCGACCTACTTTTCACCTTTGCTCATCCAAAGGACATATTGCCAGTTTACAACACTAAAAGCTAGACTTTACCCACACAGGTACACAGCAGCAGCACAGTATCCATCCCCTTGGCATTTTAATTAATACACTGCCATGCACAAGCAGCTGCTGCTGTTGTCACTGGAGCATAGTTTACATTTCTAGCTTTGTGCTCCGCTTGTCAATAACCACAACACTCAAATGAAAGTCTATCAGAGTCAACTTCATGAAACTGATAGTGGCCTTCTTGCCAATGAATCGCACTGTGGCATCTTACGGCACTCGTCTCCTTCAAGGGTATGTCAAAGCCCGGCCAGATTGCCAAGGGAATCGCCCTGTAAAAGCTGCTTAAACAGGGCGGTAGGTGAGTACTCTGCAAAGAAAAGTAAGTTAAGTATTCTTTATTTTTTTTTATTGTAAAATGGCGATTAAGTGTAAAAGTATCTTGGGAATGTTTAACTTTTTATTTTCTTTTTTGTGAATTTTTAAAAAAAAGTTTTCCTCCCTCCCTGAGCCCAACTGCAGCGTCAGACTAAATTTTAAAAAAATGCCCGTTTTACTTAGTTTCCCCATAACCTCCGAGAATAATGGTGCAAGATCCATTTTCTCGCCGGGTGATTATTTTTAACTTAAAAAAGTGGAAATTTTCACCAGCGTTACTTACCAAACGTTAGCGGTTTTTCTGGGCGGGCAATCAGGCGTTAAGGGGCTCTCGGAAAAGTCTAGCCCTAATTTACCATCAAATGCATTGCTGCGCTCGTGCCATCCAGTGGCTAAATGCCAGAAATGTAAAAACTTTCCCTTTTTTAGATTTATAAAACAAATTATTTTGAGCTATGTTTGTGAAAATAAATTGAAGGCTCAGTAATGTTTGGCTACCTTTATGCAATTATTAGCAACTAGTCCTAAAATGGCAGATATATGGGACCAAGGTTCATTCCCTTAAACCTTAAATGGGGAGGGGGTATAGTGGCAGAGGGTGAATTTGAGGGTAGGAAAAAAAGAATATACTTTCAACAAGTGATTTTCAGGGGCTGAAGGGGGAAAGATAATGAAGCTTGCGAAACCAAGAAGATTCAATTTATTACAAAATATTTCTTATCCTAGTCTGAAATTGCTGAATAGACTCAGCAAAGGAGGGGAGGGTGTGGATGGAGGTGGGGGGGGATGGAAGATTTGGATGGGAGGGAGGGGGGTGTGGAAATGGAGGGAAGAGCGGAGGAGTTGGAATACCAGTGTCATAGGTCATAAAATCACCATTTCTTATATACAATACATGCAGGGTATGCTATTCCCAAGTAATAAAATACAATCCATTATGATTGCAGTACACATCATATGGTGTAGCATCACTTCAAATCATATGATTTATTACACATCCTTCTACTCAATATCTGCTGTGATGCTCAAAATGGAAATTAAAATTGTAGATTGGCAAAAAGGATAGAACCATTCCTATAAGCTCTCCCAAAAGGAAGCTCTCTAAAACATGTATTTTGGCCTCGTAAGATACTGCAGCAAAAGCACAAGATATTTATTGGCAGTGAGTATTTGCAACACCAAACTTCTGATTGGTCCCCTTGGAGGACAAGACACACCCAGCAGTTTGTCTGGAATGTGTAATTAGAACCTGCCTGTCTCAGTAATCAAGTACCGTGCCATGTGTAATTTGATCCATTCATTCTGACTGCCAGGCTCCAGACAGAACTCTCAGTGCTGCTTTCAGAGAACAGACAGGGCTCACCCTCACGGGCTAGGACCTCACACCACACCCCCCCCCCCCCACACAACAAACCACGTTCCTGACCGTCCCCCACCCCTAGAATTCCTGACCTTCTCCCCCTGCCCAGATTCCTGACCACCCCCCCGCCCCCCCTACCAAGTTCCTAAACTTCTCCTCCATGACCCCCCCCACCCCCACCCCCCGGGCCCAGTTCTTGATCTTCCCTCCCCCCACCCTCTCCCGAGTTCCTGACCCCCAAACAAGTTCCTGATCTTACCCCCATCCCCAAGTTTCTGACTTTCTCCCCCTGCCCAAGTTCCTGAACCCCCAACAAGAGTTCCTGGTTCTTCTCCGCATAGGTGGGACATTGTGTGTGGGTCAAGGATTGTTAACAGATTTATTAGTATGAAGTGAATAGTGACAGTGTCATGGCTTCCAGATTTTGTCCAGTCCAAGGATGTCACTTGTCGCACAAGCGCTGAGCATTCCGAGAAGTCAACTAAGTCAAGGGGGAGAAGAGGGAGAGAATGTGGTGTGGGTGTAAAGTGAGTGTGGGGTGTGGTTGGAAGAGTGCGATCCACGTCCAACAGAGGAAAGAGAACAGGATCAGTCTTCCCATCTGGATCACGTTCATGCTCTCAACCCCCCCCTTTAGACCTGAATCACGTTCTTCCCCCACCCCCACTATTCTCTCCGTGCTCTTTCTTTCCCCCCTCCTCACCGCTCTCCTCTTCCCACTCTCTTAGATCCCCTCGCCTACAAAACGCTGCGGTACAGAGGGACACAAAAAGTTAGCATGCAGAGACAGTAAGTAATTAGGAAGGCAAATGGACTTTATTGCAAGGGGGATAGAGTATAAAAGTTGGGATGTCTTGCTACAACTGTACTGTGTACAGTTTTGGTCTCCTTATTTAAGGAGGGATATACTTGCATTGGAGGCAGTTCAGAGAAGGTTCACTAGGCTGATTCCTGAGATGACAGGGTTGTGTTATGAAGAAAGGTTGAGCAGGTTGGGCCTATACTCATTGGTGTTAAGAATGAGAGATAATATTATTGAGACACAAGATTCTGAGGGGGTTTGACAGGGTGGATGCAGCGAGGATCTAGAACTAGGGGGCATAGTTTCAGAGTAAGGGGTCGCCCATTTAAAACGGAGATGAGGAGGAAGTTCTTCGCTCAAGAGGGTCGTGAATCTTTGGAATTCTCTACCCCAGAAAACTGAGGAGGCTGGGTCATTGAATATATCTAAGGTGGCGAGAGACAGATTTTTGAACTACAGGTTGTACCTTTCCAGTCCAGGACTCTTTAGTCCAGAAACATCCCTGGTCTGGCATCATTCCCAGTAGGGGTGGCGTCCCGCGCTGTTCATGGAGGTAAGGCTGCTCCTCTTCCCTGCTGCTTCTGGTGTTTCTTCCTAGGTAGGGGGATCGGCGCGCTGTGTCCTGGGGCTGGCTGCTCCTCCTCCGGTGTTTCTAACTCGGTCAGGTCGGCGGGAAGAGGGAGCGAGGCACGAGTTTTGCAGCCGGAATGTGGCGGAGGCATGCAGGAGCCCGAGTGCGGTCATCAGGACCTGGTAAGTCTAGGGTCTGTATGACATCCCGTGGTCTGGAAGATTCTGTGGTCCGTAACCGGTCAGGTCCCAAGGGTGCCGGACTGGAGAGGTACAACTGTATATGGGAGTCAAGGGTTATGGCGAGCGGATAGAGAAGTGGAGCTGAGCAGCTAGGATTTTATTGAATGGCGGAGCAGGCTCGAGGGACCAAATGGCCTGCTCTTATTTCTTATGTTCTCCTCTCTCATCCACTCTCCTCTTCTGCCCCCCCCCACCCCCTCCTTTGATCCTCTCTCTCCTCCCTCCCTTCGATCCTCTCTTCTCCCCCTCTCCAATCTTCTCTTCTCCCACCGCCCAACTCCAATCCTCACTCTTCTCCCCCCGATCCTCTCTTCCCCCCCTCCCCTCCGATCTTCTCTCTCCTTCCATCCCCCACCGATCCTCTCTTCTCCCCCCATTCCCCCCGATCCTCTCTTCTCCCCCATTCCCCCCGATCCTCTCTACTCCCCTCCTATCCCCCCCACCCCTCTCCTACCCTCTCATCCCCCGCACCCCCCCATCCCCTCCTATCCTATCCCCTCTTCTCCCCCCACACCCTCCCATCCTATCCCCCCTCTTCTCCCCCCACCCCCCCTCCAATCTCTTCTCCCCCAGCCCCTCCCATCCTATCCCCCCTCTTCTCCCCACACCCACTCCCATCCTATCCCCTCTCTTCTCCCCCCACCCCCGCCCATCCTCTCTCTCCTACCCTCCCCATCGATTTCCCCTGCCTCCCCCCCCCACCAACAGATCCTAACCACCTCCGCATGGAACCAAGGGAAGCGTGCCAGTGCAGGCTAGAGCTGCAGCACCGTTGGGTACTGCACATGCGTGACTGGATCGAGAGAGCCAACAATGCAGAGCAAATAATCACACCGATATTTATTTTGAGTTCGACCTCCATTACTTAAATGTAGATAGTTAGTCCTAGAAATTCAGCAGTTTAACGCCAACTGTTACCGCCAGATTTGGGCCAAAAAATGGCAGCTGCTGCTATTCCACCAGCTGGTCCCGCGGCATCTGCCATTTTCGGATGGCCAGCAGTGTTGCACATATCAGCGATTGCTAAAATCATGCAAATGATGCAGATTGTAATGTCAGCAAGTGTGCAACGCTCACTTGATGCCCGATCTGTGAGTTTGGAGTTCACATTCAACTTACCAGCATACCTTAAGTGCGATGAGCTGAGCAAGCATTGACAAGCAGGAAGGAGATAATTAAAGGGATCGTCAGCAACTACTTGCATCGGACAGGTTTGTTCAGTTTGACCAGCTATGTGCCATTTTCTGCAACTCCAGCAGCTTTATAAATTTCTTTCAAAGGTAACAGGGAGCGTTGTTGCAAGAGGAGACCGTCTTTATTATAATTTCAAGGATTCTGCACACAACACTTGCTCAGTCATGGGGGTTCTACTGGCAGTCCCCCTCGTGCGAGACGATCTTAGAAAGAGGGAGCGGAGGCAGCAAAGACCACGAGAAGATGCACGCAGAGGGAGGAGAAGGAGGAGAAGAAATAGGAGTAGGCCATACGGCCCCTCGAGCCTGCTCCGCCATTCAATAAGATCATAAGCTAATCTGATCATGGACTCAGCTCCACTTCCCTGTCCGCTCCCCATAACCCCTTATCATTTAAGAAACTGTCTATTTCTGTCTTAAATTTATTCAATGTCACAGCTTCCACAGTGCTCTGAGGCAGCGAATTCCAGAGATTCACAATCCTCCGAGAAGAAATTACTCCTCATCTCAGTTTTAAATGGGCGGCCCCTTATTCTAAAATTATGCCCTCTAGTTCTAGTCTCCCCTATCAATGGAAACATACTCTCTGCATCCACCTTGTCAAGACCCCTCATAATCTTATACGTTTCGAAAAGATCATCTCGCATTCTTCTGAATTTTAATGAGTAGAGGCCCAACTTACTCAACCTTTTCTCATAAGTCAACCCCCTCATCCCCGGAATCAACCTAGTGAACCTTCTCTGAACTGCCTCCACATCAAGTATATCCTTTCGTAAATATGGAAATCAAAATTGCCCGCAGTATTCCAGGTGTGGCCTCACCAATACCCTGTACAGCTGTAACAAGACTTCCCTGCTTTTATACTCCATCCCCTTTGCAATAAAGGCCAAGGTTCACATCACTTCCTGATCACTTGCTGTACCTGCATACTATCCTTTTGTGATTCATGCACAAGAACCCCCAGGTCCCGCTGTATGCAGCACTTCGCAATCTTTCTCCATTTAAATAATAACTTGCTCTTTGATTTTTTTCTGCCAAAGTGCATGACCTCACACTTACCATTATACCCCATCTGCCAAATTCTTCCCCACTCACTTAGCCTGTCTATGTCCTCCTACAGCCTCTATGTCTTCCTCACACAATACCCTTCCTCCCATCTTTGTATCGTCAGCAAACTTGGCTATGTTACACTCAAGTCCTCTCTTTCAAGTCATTTAGATTGTAAATAGTTGGGGTCCCAGCACTGATCCCTGCGGCACCTCACTCGTTACTGATTGCCAACCAGAGAATGAACCATTTATCCCGTCTCTGTTTTCTGTTTGTCGGTCAATCTTCTATCCATGCTAATATTACCCCCAACCCTGTGAACTTTTATTTTGTGCAGTAACCTTGTGTGTGGCATCTTCTCAAATGCCTTCTGGAAGTCCAAATACACCACATCCACTGGTTCCCCTTTATTTACAGTTCCTTACATCCTCAAAGAATTCCAGCAAATTTGTCAAACATGACTTCCCCATCATAAATCCATGCTGACTTTGCCTGACCAAATTTTGCTTTTCCAAATGTCCTTTTACTACTTCTTTAATAAAGGACTCCAACATCTTCCCAACCACAGATGTTAAGCTAACTGGTCTATAGTTTCTTGTTTTTTGTCTGCCTCCTTTTTTAAATAGGGGCGTTACATTTGCAGTTTTCCAATCTGCTGGGACCTCCCCAGAATCCAGGGTATTTTGGTAAATTACAACCAATGCATCCACAATCCCTGCCGTTATTTCTCTCAAGACCCTAGGATGCAAGCCATCAGATCCTGGGGATTTATCTGCCTTTAGTCCCATTATCTTACTGAGCACCGCCTCCTTAGTGATTGTGATTGTGTTAAGTTCCTCCCCCCCCATAGTCCCTTGACTATCCACTGCTGGAATATTGTTAGTGTCTTCTACCGTAAAAACTGAAACAAAATACTAGAGTTTCTACTATCTCCATGTCCCCCATTACTAATTCCCAGTCTCGTCCTCTAAGGGACCAACATTTATTTTAGCCACTCTTTCTTTTTATATACCTATAGAAACTTACTATCTGTTTTTATAGTTTGTGCTAGTTTACTTTCATAGTCTACCTTCCCTTTTTTAATCATTTTTTGAGTCTTATGCACCTAGAATCTTCAGAGAGCACTTCTCTTGTATCCAGTTAAGCAAGGAGCAGTGTATTAGGAGGCTCCGCTTCACAAGAAGGTGGTCACAGAAATCTGCCACCTCCTGCAACCAGACCTGCAATCTGAGAGCTAGGCGAACATGGCTCTCCCAGTGGCAGTCAAGGTCACCGTGGCAATCAAATTCTTTGCAGCGGATCCTTCCAGTATGTAGGTGACATAGCTAACATCACACAGTTCACCGTCCATCGCAGCATCAGAGGGGTCACTCATGCTCTCTCCTGGAGCAGTGAGAAACAGGATGAGCGCACATGTGGCTTTGCCACGGTAGGGGGTTTCCCCATGGTGCAAGGAACCATCAACTGCACACACGTGGCTCTGCAGGCACCGTATAACAATCCTGAGATCTTCTGTAACCGCAATGGCTACCACTTACTTAATGTGCTGTTGTTGTGCAATTAGGCCCAGCACTTTGATGGTTAATGTCCACTATCCTGGTAGCAGCCATGATGCCTTCAACTTGCATCAGTCCGGTGTGCCAGCAATCTTTCAGCCACGATAGTGAATTCGAGGGTGGTTGCTCAGAGACAAGGGCTATCCAGTCCCACCCGACCCCCCTCTCCGACTCCAACATTCATGAGAGCCATGCTTCCACCAGGAACAGTTCCGCTGCCTTAACCGCTCAGGAGGAGCCTTACCATACTCGTCGGGTGTCCCATTGCGTGGTGGTCTGCTGCATACTTCACATTTGGCCATCATGAGAGCACAGCCCTTGTCAGCAGACACTATGGGACCACCTCAGGAGCAAGAGGAGGGACGATGAGGGAGGGAGGCGGCAGACAGCCAATCCCCCTTCCAGACGGGCTGTCCATGAACGCCTCATCAGACTCCGATTCCAATGAATGAAACCCCAGACCCCATTGCTTACCACATCCCCATTATACCATCCCTCTGGCACGTAACATCACAGCGTTCTTCTAGCACAAAGTTGATGAAAGGAGAGCCACCGCAAAAGATTTCAAACAAAATTAATACATTTATCCAAAATCAATTCACACATATTTACACTTACGATATAAACTAATCACCCTTGCGCCTGTCATTAGGGTGCCCTTTCCTGTCCGAGTGCTCCTACAAAGTGCTCCATCAGTGTGTGCAGCATGGCTGGTGGAAGGCTGCTGAGTTTCTATGGGGAGAGACTTCAGATGGCCTTGCGGGATGACATCGAGCAGCTCTGGCCATAGAAGGCTCAGCTGTAGACTGCACCACCTCGACATGGTGGCAGCAGTCTGGGCTAGCTGGCTGCGGCAAGGGCAATGGCAGAGTGACTACTGGGAACAAGAATGCAGTCATCCTGAAAGAGGACAGCAGGGTTCTGCTCCACTGACACTCCCCAGGGGCGGTGCCTCAAATATCTGTTGGACCACAGGTTGCTCGGCTGCTGTGACACCCTACAAGCCCTGGTCAATAGTGGTAAACCCAGTCATGTTGGCAGCAGTCAGAGCTTGCGTGGCATCAAGCGGAGACTGCACGACAGCAGGCTGCGTTGCTTTTACCAGGCGCAAGAATTTCACGGGCATTCACTGGGCAGAAGTTGGGCAAATAGCTCAACTCTCCGCCCATGGAGGCCCTGTACCAAGGGATTAATGCGATCTGTCAAGAAGACATGCCTAAACCCGGAACTTACGCAGCTCCTACGGCGTGACGCACCTCATACACACCACCCATAGGGGCCATAAATTACAGCCCCATAGTTCTTATGTAATTCCTAGAAAAAGACAAAGCTTGATCCTACATCAGGTTATCAATTTATCTCATCCCTCTCCTCTTCCACTTTTGAATTTCTCACAAGGAAGGAAATCCAAACCTAAAATTCCACTCCCAACCAGTTGGCTCCTTGCAGCTAGTGTTTTGAGCACTTGGGGGTCCAGGTACATAGATCATTAAAATGTCATGAACAGGTACAGAAAATAATCAAAAAGGCTAATGGAATGCTGGCCTTCTAGAGGACGAGAGTACCAGGGGGTAGAAATTATGCTGCAGCTATACAAAACCCTGGGTATACCATACCTGGAGTACTCTGAGCAGTTCTGTTCACCACACAGTAGGAAGGATATATTGGCCTTGGAGGGACTGCAGCGTAGGTTTACCAGAACGACACCTGGGCTTCAAGGGTTAAGTTACAAGGAGAGATTACACAAATTAGGGTTGTATTCCCTGGAATTTAGACGGTTAAGGGATGATCTGATTGAAGTTTTCAGGATATTAAGGGGGACAGATAGGGTAGAGAGAGATAAACTATTTCCGCTTGTTGGTGATTCTAGGACGAGGGAGCATAGTCCAAAAATTAGAGCCAGACCTTTCAGGAGTGAAATTAGAAAACACTTCGACAGAAAAAGGTTGGTGGAAGTTTGGAATTCTTTTCCGCAAATGGCAATTGATGATGGATCAATTGTTAATCTTAAATTGGAGATTCATAGCTTTCTGTTAACCAAAAGTATTAAAGGATATGAGCCAAAGGCAGGTATATGGAGTTAGGTCAGCCATAATCCTGAACAGGCTCAAGGGGCTGAATGACCTACTCCTGTCCCTATGTCTATTCAGCCTGTGCATTCAGAATATGGTTTTTAGGCCCTTTGAAGCCTGGCTTTTTCACTTTTGGTATGATCAAATACTAATTTTTTTTTTGCCTTACACTGCTTCTTCTAAAATATGCAAACTTGTAGCATCATAGTTTATTACTGTAGAGTTATAAATGAACATTTAGAGAAAGTTCGAATTCAAAACTCAGATGAAATAATTTATGCATTTCAACTGGCATAGGTTAGCTGACTTTTCAGTACATCAGATTCGTATGAGTTTAAACATACAAATAAATGCCTTGCATTACCTAAAGTGTAAAATAAAACAGTGGTTGGAATACTCAACATTCATGTTTTTGCGGTTAACACATAGAAGTTACCACAGGAAAACTGTCTACACGGTCATTGCAGCCAACAGTCCAAACACCGACCTCATTATTCCTTCTGGGCATGACATATGGTAATCTGCTCTTTTGTTTGGATAGATAAGCAAGTGCCTTTTCCTGCACACCACCCCATCCTTTTTTTTAAAAAAAACATTGGCCCTGAAATCCCGGCCTCACCGGGTCCTCATCGCAAAAGCTGGCTTTTGGCGTGCGATGCACACTGAAAACCAGCTTTTCCAATCCGTCAAGTTCTGGCTTGACAGATTGCACACATCTCGGCAGCAAGGACATTTGTATGAGCGAGATTGCGCTATTTGCCCGTCTCTTGCTTGCGAGTGTCCTTAAAACTTTTGCGCCTGGTAAAAAGCAGGTGCATAGCCTACTTTTACCAGGATAAGTTTTAAAACATATAAAAACATAAAAATAAAATTTAAAACACATTTTAATGTTAAAGACCCTACCCACCAAGGTAAGTTTATTTTAAAATATAATTTCTTTGAAAAAATATATATTTACGATTTTTATTAACTTTAATTGAAATTAATGTTATTTGTGTGATTTTTTTTCTTATTTTTCAGTGGTGTTTTGGTGTTGGGGGAGGGAGGGGTGTTTCTCAATCATAATAATGATAATGAGAACTCCTACTTATGGAGTCCCTATTATTATGAATGAGAAAATACATTACCTGGATTGGCTGCCCAGTGCCACGTCCGTCCAGACGTGCACGCGCTCCGATGCGCAGGGAAAGGAGGCCTCAGGACTGGGATCTCTGATGGACGCAGCAGCAAAAGCTAAGTGCACATCTTTTCTCTAGAATTAAGTCGAATGCCCACGAGGAGGAGGAACTGGGATTTCAGGGCCATTGTTTACTTGTACCTGTACTAGCAGTAACACCGCACAGGCACGATAGGCTGAATAGTCTTCTTCTGTGATGTATCATTGTTATGATTCTCTAAAATTCCTCATAGTAAGTTGGGTAACCCGATATCTTACAAGGACAGAGGGCTTGAAATTCATCAGCCTTCTGCCACGTTTTTCGGCAGTATTTCTTCGTTTTGGGTGGAGAAAGGTGCAGCAGGAAATTCATCGAAGTCTTCGGCCAGTGGTTTAGAAATACCACTGGGGAGCGGACCGCCGGCGTACAACACTCGAAAAACTACTTCCGCCCGAATTTGGTCACAGCGGTGACTCGCAGATGGGGGGAAAAAAAAACGCCGAGGATAAAGCTGTCGGAGCAGCCCTTGGAACGGCGGTAGGCATGAATCCCTGTAAAAAAAGGTAAGTTTGTTTATTTTAAAATATTTCGCAGCGATTCACTGGAAAAGTATTTTGAATGTTTTGCGATATTTTATGGAAAAATAGTGCGATTTCCCCCCTCCTTAGGCCCAACTCACAGCAGTAACCGACCTAAAGTTGACGAGGATCTCGGTTTGTGCCGCGAATCCTCATGCAACGCCGATTTTTCCTGCCGGGTGGATATTTTCCCGTTTTTTTTCATGAATTTTCCGCCAAGAATTCATAGTGGAGTCATAGCATTTTTTGGGCGGCAAACCGGTGGTGGCGGTTTTTGATGAATTTCCAGCCCAGAGTGTTTTACAATGTAAAGCATAATGTATTATTCTGCTGCTAAAGTGGATCTGTATCTTTTTAAGGCCATGCTCTCCGATGCGCAGGGAAAGGAGGCCTCAGGACTGGGATCTCTGGTGGGCACAGCAGCAAAAGCAAAAGTTTAACTGGTGTTAAGCAAACATCCTCAGGTTAATCACTTCAATTGCAAGTCAAACACAAGGATTTTTTGGATGAAATTTGCTTACGGGTTAAACAGCAGCAAGAAATCTGCATATAATTAAGTGTGACAGAGAACTACGCCAGTGAGAGAGAGGCAGAGAAGGAGAGTGGGGGGGGGGAAAGAGAGAGAGAGACAGAGAGAGGAGCTGAGAAAGGGGAGACAGGCAGAAAGAGGGGGAAGAGAGAATAAGGCAGAGAGAAATGGGAGACAGGCAGAAAGAGGGGGAGGAGGAGGAGGAAGAGAGAGAATGAGGCAGAGAGAGAAAGGGGGGGGGGGGAAAAGAGAGAAAAAGGGAACAAGGAGACAAAAACAAGAGAAAATGCTGGGAATCCTCAGCAGATCAGGCAGCATATCTGTGGGGAGAGAAATGTTTCAGGTCAATGACCTTTCAGTAGAACACAAATAAATCGGGAAACAAAAGGCACCGTTCTTGAAATTCCCAATATCCACACTACCACATGGGTAAAAAAATAAATAAAAAGCCTTTATTTGCTTAAAGGGAAATTAAAAAGGATTATTCTGAAGGTTGAGGAACAGCACCTCATCTTTCATTTAGGCACTTTACAGCCGTCTGGACTTACTGAATTCAACAATTTCAGACCATAATCTCGGCCTCTATTTCCCCCCCTTTTTTCTGTTTATTTTTCGCTCTCCCATGGCAGCTGCTGTTGATTCTGCCATCTTCATTTACACCCTATCTATACTCATCTTTTGTTTCTTAACTTGTCCCATTACCATCTCCTTTTGTCTTGTACCATCATTCTTTTTGTCTCTCAATCTCTTCTGCCTTCCATTTCATCACAGACCTTCCCTTTTGTTCTTTCCTCCCATCCCCCGCTCCTACACTTGCTTGAAAACCTGTTACATCTCGAACTTTTTCAAGTTCTGACAAAGGATTATTGACCTGAACCATTAACTCTGTTTCACTCTCCACAGATGCTGCCTGACCTGACTATTTCTAGTATTTCCTGATGTTAAATGAAGCCTGATATCTCAGGTTGTGGAATACAAACCTACTCAGTGATTAAAGTAACCGTCACCATCACTTATCAAAAGTGTGTAGATGCTGACACGATTTGTTTGCTCTACGCGTTTTACAGTTTAAAGGGGTAAACATAGAAACATAGAAAATAGGTGCAGGAGTAGGCCATTCAGCCCCTCTAGCCTGCACCGCCATTCAATGAGTTCATGGCTGAACATGCACTTCAGTACCCCCTTCCTGCTTTCTCGCCATACCCCTTGATCCCCCGAGTAGTAAGGACTTCATCTAACTTCTTTTTGAATATATTTAGTGAATTGGCCTCAACTACTTTCTGTGGTAGAGAATTCCACAGGTTCACCACTCTCTGGGTGAAGAAGTTTCTCCTCATCTCGGTCTTAAATGGCTTACCCCTTATCCTTAGACTGTGACCCCTGGTTCTGGACTTCCCCAACATTGGGAACATTCTTCCTGCATCTAACCTGTCTAAACCCGTCAGAATTTTAAACGTTTCTATGAGGTCCCCTCTCATTCTTCTGAACTCCAGTGAATACAAGCCCAGTTGATCCAGTCTTTCTTGATAGGTCAGTCCCACCATCCCAGGAATCAGTCTGGTGAATCTTCGCTGCACTCCCTCAATAGCAAGAATGTCCTTCCTCAAGTTAGGAGACCATTACTGTTGAACTAGATTGTAGCAAATCACGATTGAAGCTGTAACCCAGACCATTTAGAAGGGATTTATCATCATCATAGGCAGTCCCTCGGAATCGAGGAAGACTTGCTTCCACTCTTAACATGAGTCCTTTGGTGGCTGTACAGACCAATAAGAGAACCACAGTCCCTGCCACAGGTGGGACAGACAGTAGTTGAAGGAAGGGTTGGATGGGACTGGTTTTCCACACACTCTTTCCGCTGCCTGCGCTTGGTTTCTGCTCTCGGCGATGAGACCAGAGGTTCTCAGCGCCCTCCCAGATGCACTTCCTCCACTTAGGGCGGTCTTTGGCCAGGGACTCCCAGATGTCAGTGGGGATGTTGCACTTTATCAGGGAGGCTTTGAGGGTGTCTGTTATGTTAATAATTCCACAAGACAGTATATTGTAAGCTCAAACTGTTGTGACCTTGGTCTCTTTAATGTAACTCCAGAGTGAGGAAGCAGCATGGCAGACTGCCTTTTATACTTGCTTGCCCAGGGTGTGCAGGTGACCCTTGGGTCTCCCACAGGTGCGCCGCCTGGTGGCAAGTCATACACATTGGTAATGTTTACATACATAACATCATTCCCCCTCAAAGTCTTGGATACAAGTTATTTACAAGTTGAGGCGATCCGGGGCTCTGCGTTACCAGGTTGATCGCCTGAGTTGAAGTCCTGGCATGGGTGAGTCAGTCAGATCATTGCTGCGCTGCGGTGTGACTGGTCTGATCGGACTGTCGGGCATGGTGGGTTCATCCTCGTGACTGACCGCGAGGTCGACTGCTGGTTGGGTGTGTATGGGTGGATCATTAATCGGAATGTCCTCTTCAGACTGTTCTTGGCTGTCAGTGAATTGCAGTTTGGTCTGATCCAAGTGCTTTCTGCACTTTTGTCTATTCAAAAGTTTGACAACACTCTATTCCCCTCCTTGACTAACACAATGCCAGCAACCCATTTGGGACCATGACCGTAATGAAGAACAAACACAGGGTCATTAACCTCAATGTCGCGCGATCGTGGTACATGTTATGCAGGCATTGCCGGGTTTCTACATGATCACTGAGATCCGGATGGTCTAAGGAGAGCCTGGTTTTGAGTGCTCTCTTCATTAGCAATTCTGCAGGGAGAACCCTGGTAAACGAGTGGGGTCGCGTGCGGTAGCTGAACAGAATCTGAGATAACCGGGTCTGCAGGGAACCGTCCGTCACACATTTCAAGCTCTGCTTGATGGTCTGGACTGCCCGTTCCGCTTGACCATTGGATGCGGGCTTAAACGGCGCAGACCTGAGATGCTTGATGCCATTGCGGGTCATGAACTCGTTGAATTCAGAGCTGGTGAAACATGGTCCATTGTCACCAACAAAGACGTCAGGCAAACCACGGGTGGCGAACATGACCCGGAGGCTTTCAATGGTGGCAGTGGATGTACATGATGACATTATTATACATTCAATCCATTTAGAGTAAGCGTCCACTGCTATTAGGAACATCTTTCCTAGGAATGGGCCAGCGAAACCTACGTAGACCCTGGACCACGGTTTGGAGAGCCATGACCACAGACTCAGTGGGGCCTCCCTTGGTGCATTGCTCAACTGTGTACGCGTGACTCCAATTCCGAATCAATGCCAGGCCACCAAACGTGTGACCTGGCAATAGCCTTCATCATGACTATGCCTGGGTGGGTACTGTGAAGGTCGTGTATAAACGTTTCCCTGCCTTTTTTTGGCAGAATTACACAATTCCCCCACAGGAGACATTCCGAATGGATGGACATTTCATCCTTGCGTCGGTGGAACGGCTTAATTTCGTCTTGCATTCCCCGGGAACCGCGGACCAGCTCCCATTGAGGATGCAGCTTTTTACAAGTGATAACACCAGGTCCTGATCTGGCGATCCATGACGGGTGACCCCTCGCTCTCAAAAGCATCCATTACAAGAAGCAAGTCTGTGGATTGCGCCATTTCCATCCCGGTGGTGGGTAATGGTAGCTGACTGAGAACAACCGCACAGTTCAGTGCCTGGTGCGTGGCAGATTATATAATCATACGCAGATAACGTTAGTGCCCATCTTGGATGCGGGACGAAGCATTGGTGTTAATACCTTTGCTTTCTGAGAACAATGAAATGAGGAGTTTGTGGTCGGTTTCAAGCTTGAACCGGAGTCCAAATAGATATTGGTGCATTTTCTTAACCCCGCTAATGCTTCTTTCTCAACCACACTGTAGGCTCTTTCAGCCTTAGATAAGCTTTTGAACGCATATGCAACCGGTTGCAGTTTGCCTGACCCATTGGCTTGCTGTAATGCACAACCAACCCGTATGAAGATGCATCAAAAGCTAGTAACTAAACGGGTCATACAAGTAACTTGTTAGAACATAGCAGGTTTCTGGCCTTGTTAAAGGCTGTCTCAAGATTTACCCCAAACCCAGTCGTCACCCTTGCATAGCAATAAATGCTCAAGCAAAGTGCTCAACCCCGGTAGAAAGTTACCAAACTAGTTGAGGAGTCCCAGAAACAAACGCAGTTCCGTCACATTCTGTGGTCTGGGTGCATTCTTGTTGGCCTCCGTCTTGGAGTCCGTGGGTCTGATGCCATCTGCCGTAATCTTGCTCCCCAGAAATTCGACTTCTGGCGCCAGGAAAACACACTTGGAGCGTTTCAGCCCGAGTCCCACTCTGTCCAGTCGCTTGAGAACCTCTTCCAGGCTGTGCAAGTGTTCGGTGGTGTTGCGATCAGTGATCAAGATGTCGTCTTGAAACACCATGGTGCACGGAACCGATTTCAGCAGACTCTCCATGTTCCTCTGGAAGATGGCCGCAGCCGAGCGAATCCCAAAAGGGTATCTGTGGTACACAGTCCTTTGTGCGTGTTGATGCACGTCAATTTTTTTGAAGGTTCAGCCAGCTCCTGTGTCCTGTAAGCAGAGGTTAGATACAGCTTGGTGAACAACTTCTTCCCTGCTAGCGTTGCAAACAGATCATCCACTTTAGGTAGTGGGTACTGGTCCTGTAACGAGACTTGGTTGATCGTTACCTTGTAGTCCCGGCAGATTCTGACCGTCCCATCGCTTTTCAACACCGGAACAATTGGGCTAGCCCACTCGTTGAACTCGACTGGCGCTATGATCCCCTCTCGTTGAAGTCTGCCCAGCTTGATCTCGACTTTCTCTCGCATCATGTATGGAACTGCTCAGGGCTTGTGATGAACGGGTTGTACATCGGGGACGAGGTGGATCTGCACTTTGGCGCCTGTGAAGTTGCCGATGTCTGGCTCGAATGACGGGAATTTGTTTAGCACTTGGGCGCACGAGGCGTCATCCACCGAAGACAGTGCTTTGATGTCGTCCCAGTTCCATCGGATCTTTCCTAGCCAGCTTCTGCCGAACAGCGTTGGGCCATCGCCTGGTACAATCCATAGTGGTAAATCATGCACAGCTCCATCATACAATTCCTTACTGCCGCACTGCCAATGACTGATATGAGCTCTTTGGTGTAAGTGCGCAGCTTTGTATGAATCGGGCTTAGTTTTGGCCTTTGTGCCTTGTTGCCCCACAGTCTCTCAAAAGCCTTCTGGCTCATAATTGACTGGCTCATAATGGAAACTGGAATGCCGTTTAGCTTGACTTTTAACATTATCGGAGGGCTTTTGGTGGTGAAGGTGTGTACCCCATACACTTCCTCTTCAGCCTCGGGTTGAGCTGCCTCTCTTACTTGTTCAGCGTGATCCGCGCTGGATCGGTCACCTTCTGCCACATGGTGAGTCGCAGCATGTCTGCATATTCGCTGCAAGTGCCCCATTGTTCCACAGCCCTTGCACACGTAGTGCTTGAATCGACATTGATGGGCTCGGTGATTACCTCCGCAGCGCCAACATGGTGCTAATAGATTCGCATTCACGCCCCACGGCGGGCTCAGAGTCATCCGAGGTCTGGCCTCTGCGGGCGTGTAGGCCCTGCCATGTACAGTTCTGCCTGCTGAAGGCATTATTTTATGCACAGTACTTGCCAGTGAGTTCCAATGCTGCAATGATATCTGTTTAGTGTTATCGTTCGTGGACATAAAAGCCTGGGCTATCGTGATGGCCTAGGAATTCGCGAAGAATGACCTCGTGGCCAATTCCAATTCCAAGCACGAAAAAGTCCCACAACACTACCCCCAAAAATCCAGCAAATACGCACGGTCTCGCAAAGCGTCTTAGGTCGACGACATAGCTCGCCCCGTACTGGCCCTCATAACGTTGGTGCATATAGAAGCGATACCTGGCCATCAAGATGCTCTCCTTCGGCTTGAGGTGTTCCCAAACCAGCATGCACAACTCTTCATATGTCTTCTCCATTGGTTTATTCGGTGCTAGCAGATTTTTGACGAGGCCATATATCGTGGACCCACAAACGGTGAGGAGAATCGTCCTGCGCTTGACCGCGGTTTCTTCCTTTTCCAGCTCGTAGGCCACAAAGTACTGGTCAAGACGCTCAACGAAGGCTTCCGAATCATCACCCTCAACAAATCTCTCAAGAATACCAACGGCAGCCATAACCGCATGCAAGTTCGTGATCTTTTACTCATCGCCAACTGTTATGTTAAGAATAACTCCACAAGACTGTATATTGTAAGCTCAAACTGTTGTGACCTTGGGTCTCTTTATTGTACCTCCAGAGTGAGGAGGCAGCTTGGTGGACTGCCTTTTATGCCTGTTTGCCATGGGTGTGCAGGTGCCCTGGTGCGCCCCCTGGTGGCAAGTCTTACACGTTACCAATGTGTACATACATAAGTGTCCTTGTAACGTTTCCTCTGCCCACCTTTGGCTCGTTTGCCGTAAAGGAGTTCAGAGTAAAGCGCTTGCTTTGGGAGTGTTGTGACAGGCATGCGAACAATGTGGCTTGCCCAGCAGAGTTGATTAAGTGTGGTCAGTGCTTCAATGCTGGGGATGTTGGCCTGGTCGAGGACGCGAATATTGGTGCGTCTGTCCTCCCAGGGGATTTGTAGGGTCTTGCGGAGGCATCGCTTATGGTATTTCTCCAGCGACTTGAACTGTCTACTGTACATGGTCCATGTCTCTGAGCCATTCAGGAGGGCGGGTATTACTACAGCCCTGTAGATCATGAGCTTGGTGGTAGATTTGAGGGCCTGGTCTTCGAACACTCCTTTCCTCAGGCGGCCAAAGGCTGCGCTGGCGCACTGGAGGCGATGTTGAACCTCCTCATCAATGTCTGCTTTTGTTAAGAGGCTCCCGAGGGATGGGAAATGTCTAGGGCTGCGCCGTGGATCTTGATGACTGGGGGGGGGAGGGGGTCAGTGCTATGCAGCGAGGACAGGCTGGTGGAGGACCTTTGTCTTACGGATGTTTAACCTAAGACCCATGCTTTTGTACGCCTCAGTAAATACATCGACTATATCCTGGAGTTCAGCCTCAATATGCGCAGACACAGGCGTCATCCGCATATTGTAGCTCGACGATGGAGGTTGGGGTGGTCTTGGACCTGACCTGGAGACGGCGAAGGTTGAACAGCTTCCCACTAGTTCTGTAGTTTAGTTCCACTCCAGTGGGGAGCTTATCAACTATGAGATGGAGCATGGCAGCAAGGAAGATTGAGAAGAGGGTTGGGGCGATGATGCAGCCCTGTTTGACGGTCTGGACATGGATTGGGTCTGTAATGGATCCGTTGGTAAGGATCACAGCCTGCATGTCATCGTGAAGCAGGCGGAGGATGTTGCTGAACTTTTGATGACATCCAGTAATGAAATAGTGATCAAATAATTTGTTTTTTCAGTGATGTTGATTGAGGAATAAATATTGGCTGGGATACCGGGAGAACTCCCTTGCTCTTCAAAATAGTACCACGGGGTCTTTTATGTCCACCCGAGAGCGCAGACAGGGCCTTGGTTTAACATCTCATTCAAAGAGAACATTACCCTGTGGATGAAAAGTATTTTCAGTCCTTTTGTTGGGAAAAGTATACTAAAAGTATGTTCCCTACTCAGTTTCCCAACAAACCAAGCCAGAGAAATCAGATTTTAGCCTTCTTCCTCCATTTTCAGTGTCCAACTTGGAAAAATGTGAGCAGGAAGCTTTGTCAACCAACAGTTTCCACAGAACTATCTGATTAGCATTTCATTCGTATATCATAAAATGGTTACAGCACGGAATGCTCAGCTAGTCCCGCTCCCTTGCCCTTTCCCCACAATTTTCCTTCAGATACTTATTCAACTCCCTTTTGAGAGATAAAATTGAGTTTGCTTCCACCACCATTTCAGACAGTGCATTCCAGATTTTAAGCACTCGAAGCATAAAAGTTTTTTCGTACATCATCTTTGGTTCTTTTGCCAATGATCTTAAATCACTGTCCTCTGTTTCTCGACCCTTCTGCCAATGGGAACAGTTTCTCTCGATCTACTCTGTCTGGATCCCTCATGATTTTGAGCATCTCTATCAAATCTCCTCTCAATCTTATCTGCTCCAAGGAGAACAACCCCAGCTTCTCCAGTCTACCAATGAAACTGAAGTCCCTCATTCCTGGAGTAATTTTCATAAATCTTTTCTGCACCTTCTCTAGGGCCTTCAAATCCTTCCTAAATTGTGGTGCCCAGAATTGGACACAGTACTCCAGTTGGGGCCAAACCAATGTTTTATACAGGTTCATCATAATTTCCACGCTTTTGTACTCTATACCTCTATTTATGAAGCCCAGGATTCCGTAAGCCTTTTTAACTGCTTTCTCAACCCGCCCTGGCACCTTCAACGATTTATGCACATATTCCCCACATATTCTGTCCGTACACCCCCTTTAGGATTGTACCATTTAGTTTATATGTCCTCTCCTCATTCTTTCGACCAAAATGCATCACTTCACATTTTTCTACGTTAAATTTCATCTGCCACGTGTCCGTCCATTTCACCAGCTTGTCCATGTCTTCCTGAAATCTATTACTCTCCTCCTGACTTAACTATACTTCCAAGTTTTTAAATTTAATTTAAAAGATTTGTATTTATTATGGTTTTGCGTGAATAGGTAAAGTGTGAAGTACTTATATTGGGGCATTTTAAAGTTTCTGATGGCTGTATTGCACCTACATCAGGGCAATGGAATGGTGGAATGTGGATTACCCACACCCACCTCCCTCCCATTTGACCTTCCTCACCACTGAATTCCTGATCTCTAGCATTGCTGCAGGAAAGTAGCAAGTGAAGGGATTTGTGAAGGCGTGGAAATTGGAGAGAGAAATCATAATCAGGGCATTCACATAACACCAGGTAATAAATTCACAGCGCCAGTTCAGGTGCGAGAGAAAATAACCTGCCCTCTCAGCATATGTGGCGTGTGGAATAAAAAACATATAGGGCCCAAGTTTCCACACGATAAAAAACGGGCGCCCCTCTGAGCTGGGCGCCCGTTTTTCGCCCCTAAAACGGCGCCTTTAAAAAAAAAAAAAAAAAAAAAAATCGCAATTCTGGAACGTTCTGCAGCTCCTTGTCTGCCTGGCGCGACGCCCAGGAGGGCGGAGCCTACACTCGCGCCGATTTTGTAAGTGGGAGGGGGCGGGTACTATTTAAATTAGTTTTTTTCCTGCCGGCAACGCTACGCGTGCACGTTGGCGCATGCGCAGTGTGAAAAAAACATTGGCACTCGGCCATTTTTGTAGTTCTTTGTAGCTGTTTAATTTTTGAACATTTTTTTTAATAAAAGCACATTGCCATCAGCACATGCAGCCTTCTCACTGTCTCCTCCCCCCCCCCCGCCGGCGGGAAGAACGGGCGCCTCCTACCCCACCCCCCGCGGGAAAGAACGGGCACCTCCTTAACCCTCCACCTGCCCCCCCCCCCCCCCCCGCGGGAAAGAACGGGCGCCTCCCCACCCCCCCGCGGGAAAGAGCGGGCACCTCTTCTCCCCTCCCCCCACCCCACGGGCAGAACGGGTGCCTCCCCCCCACCCCCGCGGGAAGAACGGGCGCCTCAGGCTGACTGCAGAATTCTCCGTGGCTGAAGCACTTTCACACAGGTAGGAAGATGGTTTATTTAATCTTTTCTTTGCTTATAAATGTTTATTCAGGTTGGATTTATTTGTATAATATTTGTAGAAGTAGAAGTAAGGATTTATTGTAGAATTTAATGAGTTCCCTTCCGCCCCCCCCACCTCGTTCTGGACGCCTAATTTGTAACCTGCGCCTGATTTTTTAATGTGTAGAACAGGTTTTTTCAGTTCGACAAAAATCTTCACTTGCTCCATTCTACTTTAGTTTGGAGTACGTTTTCACTGTGGAAACTTTCAAATCAGGCGTCAGTGGCCGGACACGCCCCCTTTTGAAGAAAAAATTCTGTTCCAAAGTAGAACTGTTCTACCTGACTAGAACTGCAGAAAAAAAAATATGTGGAGAATTGCGATTTCTAAGATAGTCCGTTCTCCACCAGTTGCTCCTAAAAATCAGGTGCAAATCATGTGGAAACTTGGGCCCATACAAAGAAAAAGATTAGATTTCTAAGTTAATGGGACTACTTTACTTATTCACGCAAAACCACAGCAAGAAAGAATAAGGTTGATTTTGCAAAAATAAATTCAATTTTTAAAATTAAATTTTAAATAGATTTGCAATTTTGAAATTGTAAATACATAAAAGCACATCACAAAAGAACTGTGAAATTCGTACGAATATTGTGATTTGCTATCAAGCACATATTTAATCAGATCATGGATTCAAAAATTTTAGCTGGATGCTCTGGGCACCAGAGCACACTGTGCTGATTATTAGAGTAACAAAATACCCCAAACTGAAATTTGACAGAGAGGTACATATATTTAAAAAGTTGTTTTAAAACCTTGAAATTTCTGTTAACTTTGTATATAAAAATCAGTTAACAACACTAATGCTTTTGGCCATTTAGGCCACTTTGGCCAGCTAATAGTTACTCTAAATCTACTTAGGTCAGCGTATGTGGCCACTTCATAAAACCCTTGCGGAGAATTAAGACATCAGCGCATGTAGGTACATCGGAGACCAGCAGGCCTTAATGACTTGACTAAAGAATGTGAATAGGATCAAACAGCTATACAAGACATCATGACAAACTTCGCAAAGTTAATTTACTATACAAAAGAAGCATTCATGGGAGCTTAAACTACAAAAATAAAAGTAGTAAAAGAGAGTTGAATTAAATTGCCTTAATCTCACAACTAATTTAAACAACTATTTGTTTGTAATGATTATACTGGGCCAAAATTGAGCCCATATTATCTAAATAAAGTCTACTTCAAAAAATAAGATATTCTCTCAGTCTTCCTCCATCACTTATATTCTTCTTTCACAATAGCACCAGGTGAATAGGCTTGACAAATGGTCACCACTATTCACAAGAGACAAAACATATTTACATAATTTTTTCAAAATATCCAAAACTCCAGGAAAATGACAAACCGTTAAGAAAGTTCAAAAATAGCTACAGTGCATAAAATTTCAAACCTCGATCACACTGGGATGCTACTCGGCCAGGGATAGGGGTGGGCATCAGGTCCCACACACACAGCGGCTGCAGCACGCACAGAGGCTGGGGGCGAGGAGCTACTGCACATGCGCGGACACTCCACTGCGCTTGTGCAAACGTCCCGGCACTGTTTTCAGCGCAGGACGCTGGCTCCGCCCCCAACTCGATTGGCCACGCTGCGCAAAGACCGAGGAGAGGCCAGCTCTGCCCTTCTGGCTGCTGCTCAAACATGTCAGATAGAACGCTGTCATTTAGGATGAACGCATCGTGGGTGCTGCCAGGGTATCTCGCATCGACTGACATGATGCGCTGCTTGTCGTCACACACGAGCTGCACATTGATAAGAGTGGAAACCTTTCCTATTTCGGTACTGCTCAGAATCCTCCACAGGTGCTTGCAAGGCTATGTGGGTACAATCAATGCAGCCCTGTACCTTTGGGAAGCCGGAAATCCTGAAGAAGCCCACAGCCCTCTCATGGATCGCTTGTGCGGTCATTGGGAAATTGATGAAGTCATTCCTTCGCGCATACAGTGCAGCCGTGACCTGGTAAATGCACGCATGTATTGCACGTTGAGAGATGGCACACACATCTCCAGTTGTAGCCTGAAACAACCCCAAGGCATAGAAAGAAAGTGCAGCTGTTACCTTCACTGCAACAGACAGGGCAGTTGACGTTCTGCTTCCGGGCTGCAAATCTGCTCTCACCATATCACAGATCGCAGTGACAACTTCTCTGCGAAAACGCAGCCTTTTCACACAATCAGCCTCGCTCATGTCCAGGTACGAGCGCCTGGCTCGATATTGTCGACGTGGGTAAGGTCTCCTGCCCATCAACCTACGGGCTACGACGTTCCTGCTGCGGTGAGCTCTAATCAATTCTCTCCTACGCAGTGAATTGATGGCGAACCATTGCATAATACGTGGTGTTGACAATGCAGCACCCATTCTGCAAATTTAAGTATAAAACTGTCTATGTGGCTGCCTCTCCCTGTCCAAATGGCCTCAGTCCCCCTCACAGCTCAAAGGCTGCTGCTGTATCTTCGGCTGCTGTCGAGCCACTGACGCCGCCCCCTAAAGCGTGGCCGAATGGCTTCAAGCACCTTAAAGAGCTGCGTGCGTCCGGTGTTGATTTTTCGGCTGCCGGCCAGCCACTGATGCCGCTGCTATCCCATGGCTGAATGGCCCCACGTCCGTCCGGTGTTGGTTCTTCGCGGCCAGCCACTAAGAGAATGACGGCTTGCCTGAAGCACCGCAGCTCAGCTCAGCTCGAAGGCTGCTTGCTGTTGCTGTTGGGGCTGCCGTTGAGACACTGACGCCACACCCCTGCCTGTCTCCAACATGAAAGGCCTGCCTGAAGCACAGCAGCTCGAAGGCTGCTGCTGTTTCACACAGGTAGGAACATGGTTTATTTAATCTTTTCTTTGCTTATAAATTTTTATTCAGGTTGGATTTATTTGTATAATATTTGTATAAGTATAACTAAGGATTGATTGTAGAATTTAATGACTTCCCTTCCCCCCACCTCATTCCCTACGCCTAATTTTCTAAAGTGTAGACAAGGTTTTTTCGAACGTACAAAAATCTTCACTTACTCCATTCTAAGTTAGTTTGGAGTAAGTTTTCACTGCCTAAACTTTGAAAACAGGTGTAAGTGGCCGGACATGCCCCCTTTTGAAAAAAAAATTCTGTTCCAAAGTGAAACTGTTCTGACTGACTAGAACTGGAGCAAACTAAATGCCAAGAATTCAAATTTCTAAGATACTCCGTTCTAAACCAGTTGCTCCAAAAAAACAGGAGCAACTCAGGCCGAAACTTGGCCCCTAGCTTCAGGTGGGATATCCAGCACAGTCGAGCAGCCCTCAAGGAACATGGCACGGTTAGACAACCCTTGAGAACTGCTTGGTAAATTTAAGGTAAAGTTGTATATTGGGGAAAAATTGTTCCAGCCTTTAGAAAGGCTTAAATTAGTTTTTGAATATTTGTCAGCCTTTCCAAAGGTTGTATGGGGTGAAAGAAGTGGCAAGTAAAAAGAAAAGAAAGCAAACCGAAAGCACAGGCACAAAAGTGTCTGTGGACAAGTGGCGGAGCAGTGCAGCATCCTAACTCCCAATAGTCGAGTGTTAGCCATGTTTCTTTCTCCACAGATGCTGCCTGACCACCTGATTTCCTGCATTTTCTGTTTTGATTTTGAATTTCCAGCATCCACAGTATTTTGCTTTTGTTCAATAAAACAGATTATCTGCTCATTTGCTGTTTGTGGGGACTCGCTGTGCACAAATGGCTGCCACATTTCCCCACTTTATAACAGTGACTACACTTCAAAAGTACTTAGGGATGTCATGGGGTTGAGAAAGTCACTATATAAATGAGTTTGATAGCTGACAGAGAGGTTGTGCTACTGCACGAGTGGGTAAGAGAAAGATTTGCGCCATTTGACGCTCCAGGGCATTTTCCTCAAGACAGCAATGCATCATGCCTAGATTCAGGTGGCAGCCAGGCTATATGCTTTGTGTTATACATGCAGGACCAGAGAACAGATGAGGGGAAGGTGAACACACTTTAAAAGGAACCTGGCATGCGAAGTCTACCCAACAGTACAAAGTAAAAGGAAAGGGATAAACATTGGCCAGCACACCAGGAGAAGTCCTCTTCTCTTTGAATACTGCTGCAATATTTTTCACATCCACGTGAACAGGCAGACAAGGCCTCGGCCCAGAAGACAACACTTCCTCAGTATTGCACTGAAGTGCCAACTTCAATTATTTGCTCGAGTCTCTGTAGTGAGCTTCACACCAGTGCTACAATGGAGTCAAGACTTGTGTTGGTGGATGGACCAAGGTTGCTCAAAATGTTGCCACTAAACCCATTCCACATTTACGGCTTGCCTGTGCATACCTTCATACAACCTTAAAGCTTTTTCATTGCATCTCAATTACTGACTACCAGGTACATGGCAGCCAGTAACCGTCTTTACTTTGAAAAACACACCAGTGTGTTTACATTGGGCAGCTTACCTTAAGGAGCAAAAAAAAAAAGCTCCTTAATACTGTATACCATAAATTCTCAAATACTGATAAAATGTTCAAAAAACATAGAAATAAATTCACTGCACTAAAAAGGTACCGAGAGCATTGGGAAAATAAAACCTGTACAAAGTGTACGATAGTTTAATAACTCCTTCAGTTGTGGAGCTTCCCTGTCTTTCACTCCCAATGGAAGCATAGGAGAAAAAGCAAAGAGCAAGCTTAGGGTAAATCCTGCAGAATTGTGCGAGGTGTTCATCTGAATCAAACCTGAAGCTTAAAATTAGACTTCTGCATGAAATGGGTGCAAGTAATCTGCCATACAAACCGCATCAAACCTGTAGCCCAATAAAAAAATGGGCACAGGGTCTGCACTCTCCATTCTGCAATCCCTTGGGTACTGCACACCTGCTCTCCCAATGCACAGCACTGTGTAATCGATCCCTGCAATACCAAACCTCTTAACATTTAGACAGCGGCCCTGTAATCTGCACAAGGCACTACACTCAGCACATTGTACAACAGAACTTTGTTCAATGCAAAATCCCAGAGCTAAAACTTACTGAAGAGGAAATGCGTACTTTTGTAGATTGGTCTCAAGGAAGGTTGGCAGAAAAGAAAAAAATATCTGCATTTACAGCACCCACCACGTCCTCAAAACATTTCAAACTTCCATTGCTTTTTCAATTGCAGTGACTTATGTTGGTAAATATGGCAGCCAGTTTGCACACAAGATCTCACAAACATCAGTGAGATGACATGATCCTAGTAAAGGATCACCTTGGCATGAGTGATCTTAGCATGATTGAATTTCAAATTCAGATGGCGGGCGAGAAAGTTGGATCTCAAATCAGCGTACTAAGCTTAAATAAAGGAGACTACAAAGATATGAGGGCAGAGTTGGCTAAAGTGGACTGAGAAAAATAGATTAGATTAAAGTGTAGGAAGGTTGATGAACAGTGGTGTACATTTAAGGAGATATTTCACCAATCTTAAGAAAAATTTATTCCAGTGAGGAGGAAAGGGAGTGAATGAAAAGATAGCCATCTGTGGCTAAGAAATAAAGGATGGTAGCCAATTAAAAACAAGGGCATACCAAGTGGCCAAAACTACTGAGAGGACAGAAGATTGGGAAGCTTTTAAAAGCCAGCAAAGATTGACTAAAAAAATGATTAAGGGAAGATAGACTATGAAAGTAAGCTAGCACTAAATATAAAAAAAGATAGCAAGAGTTTCTATAGGTATATAAAAAGAAAAAGTGTGGCGAAAGTAAATGTTGGTCCCTTTGAGGACGAGACCGGGGAATTAGTGATGGGGAACATGGAGATGGCAAAACTCTGAACAAATATTTTGTATCAGTCTTTACGGTAGAGGACACAAAATATCCCAACAGTGGATAATCAAGGGGCTATAGCGGGGGGAGGAACTTACCACAATCACTAAGGAGGTGGTACTCAGTAAGATAACGGGACTAAAGGCGGATAAATTCCCTGGACATAATGGCTTGCATCCTAGGGTCTTGAGAAGTAGTGGCAGGGATAGTGGACGCATTGGTTGTAATTTACCAAACTTTCATGGATTCTGGGGAGGTCCCAGCAGACTGGAATACTGCAAATGCAACGTCCCTATTTAAAAAAGGGGGAAGACAAAAATCAGGAAACTATAAACCAGTTAGCCTAACACCTGTGGTTGGGAAAATGTTAGAGACCATTATTAAAGAAGAAATAGCAGGACATTTGGAAAAGCATAATTCAGTCATGCAGAGTCAGCATGGATTTATGAAGGGGAAGTCATGTGTGACAAATTTGCTGAAATTCTTTGAGGATGTAATGAACAGGGTGGATAAAGGGGAACCAGTGGATGTGGTGTATTTGGACTTCCAGAAGGTACTTGACAAGGTGTCACATAAAAGGTTACTGCACAAGATAAAAGTTCACGGGGTTGGGGGTAATATATTAGCATGGATAGAGGATTGGCTAACTAACAGGAAAGAGAGAGTCTGGATAAATGGTTCATTCTCGGGTTGGCAATCAGTAACTAGTGGGGTGCCACAGGGATCAGTGCTGGGACCCCAACTATTTACAATCTATATTAACGACTTGGATGAAGGGACCAAGTGTAACGTAGACAAGTTTGTTGTCAATACAAAGACGGGAGGAAAAGCAACGTGTGAGGAGGACACAAAAAACCTGCAAAAGGACATTAGACAGGCTAAGTGAGTGGGCAAAAATTTGGCAGATGGAGTGTAATGTTGGAAAGTGTGAGGTTATGCATTTTGACAGAAAAAAAAAAATCGAAGAGCAAGTTATTATTTAAATGGAGAAAGATTGCAAAGTGCTACAGGACAGTGGGACCTGGGGGTACTAGTGCATGAAACACAAAAGGTTAGTATGCAGGTACAGCAAGTGATCAGGAAGGCCAATGGAATCTTGGCCTTTATTGCAAAGGGAATGGAGTATAAAAGCAGGGAAGTCTTGCTACAGTTATACAGGGTATTGGTGAGGCCACACCTGGAATACAGTTTTGGTTTCCATATTTGGAGGCAGTTCAGAGAAGGTTCACTAGGTGGATTCCGGGGATGAAGGAGTTGACTTATGAGGAAAGGTTGAGTAGGTTGGGCCTCTACTCGTTGGAATTCAGAAGAATGAGAGGTGATCTTAACGAAATGTGTAAGATTATGAGGGGGCTTGACAAGGTGGATGCAGAGAGGATGTTTTCACTGATAGGGAGACTAGAATTAGGGGGCATAATCTTAGAATAAGGGGCCGCCCATTTAAAACTGAGATGAGGAGGAATTTCTTCTCAGAGGGTTGAAAATCTGTGGAATTTGCTGCCTCAGAGCTGTGGAGGCTGGATCATTGAATAAATTTAAGACAGAGATAGACAGTTTCTTAACCGATAAGGAAATAAGGGGTTATGGGGAGCAGGCAGGGAAGTGGAGCTGAGTCCATGATTGGATCAGCCATGATCGTATTGAATGGCAGGGCAGGCTCGAGGGGCCGTATGACCTACTCCTGCTCCTACTCCTATTTCTTATGTTCTAATCTTCAGTCAGTGGTATTGGCGGAGGAAGGCACGAACAACAGAGAGCTGATTCCATACTCTAGCACTTTTAGTGGGGAGCACTGATCCATGAATCACTCCTCCAGAGAACTCCTTGGTCCTCTGCACAAAGACCACAGAACCTTTAACCTGAACAGGCAGACGGGACCTCGGTTTAACATTTCAGCCGAAGGATGGCAGCTCCATCACCTCCTGCAGTACTGTGATTGGGCATCAACCTCGAGTCAGTGCTCCAGTCCTGGTATGAGATTTAACCCACAATCCTTTCGCCCAGAAAATAAGTTTCCCACATCAGAACGCTGAGCCCAGATTTTCCAATCCATTCAAAATAAAAAGATCAACACCAGCAGTAAAATAGCACTGATCAGAAAATCTATGCTTGGACGTGGGAAATGGAAATCTTAATCATGGAATAGGGGTTGCTCTTCTGAGGCTGGAATAAATAGCCACGAAGAAGGAGTGGGGTTATTGTAAACAATCTTATTCTGCATCTATGGAAACCAAAAGAAGGGAAGAATATATACAAATCCAGGGAACTATAGACCTGCTAGTTTAACATCAGTGGTAGGAAAGATAATAGAATCTTTACGCAAAGATTAAATAGAAAAACATCTAGAAACCAAAAATATAATAAAGAGTAGTCAGTACGGATTTCAAAAGGGACGGTCGTGCTTGACCATCCTTATTGAATTCTTTGAGGAAGTAACAAAGAGTAAATGCGGGTAATTGCAATAGATGTAATATACTTGGAATTTCAAAAGAAAAGGTAGACTCGTGATTAAGGTCAGAGCATGTGGAGTCAGGGGACAAGTAGCAGAATAGATATCAAGCTGGTTACAAAACAGAAAAAAAGAGAGCTGGGATTAAAGGTATTTACTCAGACTGGTGGAAGATCGGAAGTGGAGTTCCACTGGGATGACTGTTGTTCGCCATTTACATAAACCATTTGGAACTTGGGAATTGGAAGTACAATTTCAAAATTTGCAGACGACACCAAATTGGGGGTATCGTAAATACAGAGGAAGACTGCGACAAAATAAAAGAAGACGTTATTAACTTTCAGGATGGGCATGTAATTGGCAAATTAATTTCAATATAGGCAAGTGTGAGGTGGTGCATTTTGGAAAGAGGAATAAGGAAGCCACATGCTCCTTTGAAAATAACAGTCTATATGGGGTAGAGGAGCAAAGGAATCTCAGGGTACAGGTTCACAAATCATTGGAAATAGCAACGCAGGTGAACAAGGCCATAAAAAATTTAAACAAAACATTGGAGGTCATTTCTCGAGGGACAAAACTGAAAAGTAGAAGAGTTGTGTTAACTTGTATAGAACCTTGTTTCAACCACACTTACGAGTATTGTGTACAGGTCTGGTCTCCATATTACAAAAAGGATAGAGGCTCTGGAGAAGGTACAAAACAGATTTACAAGAATAATACCAGAACGGGGAGGTTATAACCAATGTTCCTTGCAGGCTGCACTATGTTTTGCACGGCCTGTTTTTTTCAATGCGCGATCCCTTTAAATTTCTGCTCATGCGCGGTATTTCCAATGTAAAAGCTTGTGAGCGACCTGTACTGGACCTTGCAGATTGCTGCGCAGCCGCGCATATGCACAGCTTAGAGAGTGAACACTGTTTATAACGCTGGAACTTGAGCGCAATAAATCTAGGCTGACACTCCAATGCTGAGGGAGAGCAGATGTTAAACTGAGGCCCAATCTGCTCTCTCAGGTGGACATAATAGTCCCATGGCACTATTTCGAAAAAGAGCAGTGGAGCTTTCCCCGGTGTCCTGGCTAATATTTATCCTTCAATTAACATAACAAAAACAGATTATCTGGTCATTAACACATTGCTGTTTGTGGGAGCTTGCTTGTGCGCCAGTTGGCTGCCGATTTTCTCACATTACAATAGTGATTACACTCCAAAAGTACTTCATTGGCTGTAAAGCGCTTTGAGACGTCCGGTGGTCGTGAAAGGCATTATATAAATGCAAGTCTTTCTTTTCTTTTAACTATCAGGAAAGGCTGAATAGGTTGGGGGCTCTTTTCTTGGGAAGAGAGAAGGCTGAAGGATGACCTAATAGAGGTCTTTAAAATTATGAAAGGGTTTGATAGGGTAGACGTAAAGATGTTTTCACTTGTGGAGAGTCCAAAACTAGGAGTCATAAATAAATCCAGTAAGGAATTCAGGAAAAACATTCTGACTCAAAGGGCTCAATTTTGGCCAGGAGTTGCTCCGTTTTTTTTTTGGAGTAGGCTGCTTTTTCTGGCGTAACTTAAAGATCCCCACTTTCCCCAATCAATTTGCACCAGCATAACTCAGTTAGTTACGTTTTTTTTTAGGTTTGTTTTTTTTCCTCAAAAGGGGGCATTACCAGCCACCTACGCCGTTCTGGTCATTTAGGCAACTTTGGCCAGATAATAGTTACTCCATTTCTACTTAGGCCAGCGTATGTGGCCACTTCAGAAAACCCTTGCGGAGAGATAAAAGAAATCGGCGCAGGTAAGTACATCGGAGGCCATTCAGCCTGGAACATGGGCCGGAAGCGGTGAGGACCTGAACCAACCAAACCTTACCCTTAGCAATGTTTGCAAACAAAAACTACTAACAATTCTATAAGAAATAAAAAATTAAAGTCCTACCATCATCTTCAAACTGCAATTCGCCTTTCTGCACTCAGCCTGGACTAGGGACGGGAGGGATGGAACTGGCCGGCTTCGGGGCCCACAGAGCGGCTGCAATTCAACAGAGAAGCTGCAATTCAGGAGGGGGGAGGGGGGGGGGGTGGATGGGGAGGAGCGAGTGAACTGGCCAGCATCAGGATGCAATGGAGAAACTGCAAAAGGAACATTTAACACACAGAGCAAATCACTCAACAACTGTTCAGTTAGGAGGTTAGAATTAGTCTGACAGAATGATGCCACAAACTGTCTTGCGTAAGAAAAGAGTCTTCTTTAAAGTCCAACCAACAAGCAGGCTCAGCTGAGCGGAGTAAGGCAGTGCATTAAAAAAAAATCCCGGGTTTTTACAAAACTCTCCAGGAAACAATGTAATAACAAAAACACATTGGACCGGATTCTGCTTTGCAAAGTTGAAAACAGACAGAGGTACTGGGAGTGTATGGCTTGTATGATGCTCATTTTTCTTCTTTTTCAAATCTACCCATGCACACACACACACACACACATACACACACATACACATACACACACACACACACACACACATACACACACACATACACACACACATACACACACACATACACACACACACACACACACATACACACACTGAAATAAATTCCATGGTTGAAACCTACTTTGATCAAGGTCTAGTTCCCATGTGTCCATTTCAGCTTCCTTGATTCTTTGGGGCCCAGCTCTCACATGTCAAAATCTTGCCTCCTCCATTGTTTGACCACCTGACACTTGTGGGTGCGCATGCGCGGCCATCACCATTCTCTACTGCGCATGTGTAGACGTCCCGGCACATTTTCCAGCGCAGAATGCAGGCCCCACCCCCCCGTGTTGACTGGCCACGCTGCGCGACTGCAGTGAAGAGGCCAGACAGCGGCCACAGTTGCAACATTTTTTTCCGGCGCATCTCCGAACGTACATAAGCAGTGCAACTCCGGTAAGTGCGCTGAAAAACAGGCTCGGCCAAAATTGAGCCCAAAGAGTGGTTAGAATGTGGAACTCGCTACAAGGAGCAGTTGAGCCGAATAGCATAGAAGTATTTAAAGGGAAGCTAGACAAGTACATGTGGGTGAAAGAAATAGAAGATATGCTGATAGGGCGAGATTAAGTAGGGTGGAAGGAGGTTCCTGTGGATGTAAAAACCAGCATAGACCATTTGGGCTGGGTGGCTTGTTTCTATGCTCTAAATTCTATATGATCTAGGTACTGGACCTGTAAGTACTTAATGTAGACAATGGTTTAAAAAAGTTGGAACATTTTCCTGAAAATATTTGATCTTTTGAGAAAGATCACCTTTTGCAGCACTACCTTTATGCTTTAAATGGTCCTTGAAATTAATAGGTATTCATGCACCACTCTGCTCGACAACCACAGTGGAAGAAACTAAAACACTAGTTTATAAAATAATCCCGACCACCAAATCTACAGCAAAGCTAAAGTCATTGGCAAAAAGTGTACCTTGTTGTGGATTTCAGGCCAATCTTATTCTCATCCACTTCACTTTTTACAACCAGTGCGGAACAAGTGCGCAGTCCTCAAATCACAAAAATATTGAAATCTCACAAAAATAAACTATTCCCATGACTAGATCATCAAAGCAGGATATGCAATGTTTATTCCAACATAACATATACTTGCAGTTTCACTAGTTTTAGGCACTTACTTTCACTTAATGCACCGCACCAGAACCGGTTTGCATAACAGAACATGCTGAACATATAAATTCCAACAGTGGCTTCCCTTTCGCCTGTCCAATGCCAAATAAATCAGCAACACTACCAATGAACAAGAGACATAAACTGCCCAATTAAAATGGCTATGACAAGGAAAGTATAATTATTTTGGATACTGCTTCGTAAACACACATCAAAGACTATTTATCGATGCACAGGGAGTGTTCTGTTGACATGAAATGACTGGGAAATTGTGAGTTTATAAACTCACATAGAATGCGAGAGAGATCATTTAAATGCTTTGGGTTGTGCAAAAAGCTACATAATTAAGCTGCGTGTGAAATCCTATTTTTGATGGAGAGTGTGCACAGTGCATCTAGTTCATCCATTTACGATGTGTTAAAGGTCAGCTGTGTTGCAGCATCTTTGGGAGTGTTTCCTCCAAGCTATGCAGTTCTATTTATGATTATTGTAAAATAATGAGCAACAAAAACAGAAAATGCTTGAAACACTCAGTCAGCATCTGTGGAAAGAACTGACAAGTTCATGTTTCCGCTCCGTACTCTTTCCCAAAAGTGCAATTCTCACAAAGGGTCCACACCCGAAAGATGCTGCCTGACCTACTGAATGTAAACAGTACTTACTGTTTGTGTTTCAGATTTCCAGCATCTGCAATGTTTTGCTTTCTATTTAAAGCAATTGGAATTATTTTCGTGCTCCTCTCCTACTTGTTGGCACAGGAAGAAGCCCAACAAAGGACGTGCATATGGAAATCCACTTGCACCAGAGGTGGACTGCCTACAAGATAACACAAGGAACTGCATCTCTAGGTCCATGCACAACTACTTGGCAATGTCAGAGAACTCACTTTGTAGGCTCAGCTCTACCTGGGAGACAGTTACAGAATTATGCCATCTGCCTCAAATAAATCTGCAGTCAACTTCTTTCATAGGGATGGCACAGCCAGTGGCAGTCAAGGTCACCACCCTCCTCAAATGTTACACTTCTGGTTCCTTTCAGACTACCATAGAAGACCCAGACTATAAGGCAATTTGCAGTAGACAGATGCATCAGCACAATGAACACCTTCATCACTTGCCCCAATAAAAAGCGACAACAGCAAAACAGTGCGGTATCATTTCTCTGCACAGCTAGATTCTCCAAACTACTAGTCATTAATGGCACCCATCCAGGAACAAGGCTACAGCCAATATCAGAAGTTCCAAACTGTGACCCATGGGTCACATGCAGCTCCCTAAACATAGCAATACGGCCTTGAAGCCCAGGTAAATCAGTTTGATTTGTACTCATGTTTCCCTTATTTGCCCATTTATCCTGGAGATTTGGTGATTAAATCCCAAAGCAGAATACGAAGATCTAGGTGTATGGAAATGAATGGGAATATAAATGTAAACTTTATATGGGGCTCCATGATGCTCAATATGTGACCCACAAAAAGGAAAATGTGTGGACACTCCAGATTTACTTGAATAGAAAGGACTTTCACTCCGTCAACATAGATAGTCAGTGACCATTAGGTCAACATCTGGCTGTCTGCACTCCTGCCTCAAGCCCATCTGCTGTTGAAGTCCTCATCCATACTTTTGTTACCTCTAGTCTCAACTATTGCAATGCACTCCTGGTTGGTCTCTCATCTTCCACACTCCGCAAACTGGAGTTCGTCCAAAACTGCTGCCCATTTCCTAACTCGCACCAAGTCCCTTTCACCCATCACCCCTATGCTCGCTGACCTAAGCTCGCTGGGTCTGTCAATGTCTCGATTTTAAAATTCTCATCCTCGATTTCAAATCCCTCCTTGGTCTCACCGCTCCCTACCTCTAATATCTTCCCGCCCTCCGAGATCTCTGCGCTCATCCAATTCTGGCCTCTTGCGCATCCCCCACTTCTTTCTCCACACCATTGGCTGTTATTCCTTCAGCATCTAGGTCCTAAGCTCTGGAATTCCCTCACTAAATCTCTCTGCCGCTCCACCTCCTTTAAGACGCTGCTTAAAACCTACCCCGTGAACTGTGTTTGGTCACCCGTCCTAATGTCTCCTTCTTTGGCTCGGTGTCAATTTTTGTCTGATTACACACTTGTGAATCCATCGGGACCTTTACTACCTTACAGGCAGTATATAAATGCAAGTTGTTGTTGCTCCTGGGAACCATTACAATGCTTTCATTTTAAGGTAATTCTCTGTGCCACTGTTAATTGAGGACAAAAGCACTTATTTTGCACCATCAGCAGCAAACCTCCGGACAAGATTGAAGCAAAGCGCAAACAATTTACTTCACTATTTATGGTATGCATACCCGAGAGTTGACTGTTACTTGCCAGGAGCTTCCCCTGGTTTTAGTATGTGGTTCACGTCTCATGAATCCTGTTCTACTACTTCCAAGTGCTTCTCCTAAGTGAACTGGTTAGCTGCTGGGTCTCGGTGCAAGTACTTTGAAATCGAGCTAATCCTGTGCAGGTTTATGAGATGGCCCGACAACTGATTCCACTAGACCCACTGCTATGGGGGCTGACTGTTCCTGCTCAGTATTTGACACATCTGCTGAAATTTGAGCTGGTGGGGGAGGAAAGAGACGAGGTAGACGTGGTGTAACCTTGACTGACAGCAGCATCAGTGCCTACTCCATCCATGTTGCTGGGCACCCTTCTCTGCATTCATCCACTGCACCAACACGTCCAACAAAATTGCCCATCATAAATTGGAATCTATAGCTGTTGATTATAGCAGCAATCTGAGCATCCGGGGCCAGAGAGACTGGAATCTTCACTGATGATGCCCATACAACTGCTTCGCAGTCCATGAGGGACCGTAACACACAGCACACTCCTAGCCACAACTTCCTTTGGGCAGTTTCAGTAGATGACCATGCTCAGACAACAACTTTCTTTAACAAGCAAGCCCCGAGAGGTCCGAATCCCTGAGCCGTGCAGCTGAGGAAGGACAAATTGCGTCTCTGGGCAGCAGCTTCCTACTCCTCCAATTCTGCTAACACTCTGATCCATCCGTGACTAACTAAAGAAGTTAAGGATAGCATTAGATTTAAAGCTGAAGCTTATAATGTTGCAAAGAACAGTAGTAAAGCCTGAGGATCAGGAGAGTTTCAGAAGTCAGTAAAGGGTGACCAAACATTGATTACAAAAGGTAAAAAAGAGACTGAGAGAGAAAATTAGCAAGAAATATTAAAACAGATTGCTTCTAGAAGTATGTAAAAAGGAAGAGAGTCACAAAAGTAAAAATTGGGCCCTTAGAGACTGAGGCAGGAGCGTTAAATAAATATTTTGTTTCTGTCTTCACAATAGAAGACGCAAAATGCATACCTAAAATGGTGGGGAACCAAGGGTCTAATGAGGGCGAGGAACTTAATGTCATTAATATAAGTAGAGAAAAAGTACAAGAGAAACTAATGGGACTAAAAGCCAACAAATTCCCTGGGCCAGGTGGCCTACATCCTAGGGTTCTAAGAGGTGGCTGCAGAGATAGTGGGGATGCACTGGTTTTGATCTTTCAAAATTCTCTAGATTCTTGAATGGTTCCAGCGGATTGGAAGGTAGCAAATGTAACACCGTTCTTCAAGAAAGGCGGAGAGGAAACGGAACTACGGGCTAGTTAGCCTGACATCAGTCATCATTAAAATACTGGAATCCATTGTTAAGGAAGTGGTATCAGGGTACTTAGATAATCATAACAGCAGAGGAGGACAAAGGGTTTGATTAGGGCAGGGAAAATGGAGTACGAGAAGAAGTTTGCAAAGAACATTAAGGCGGATTGCAAAAGTTTCTATAGATATGTAAAGAGAGAAAGGTTAGTAAAGACAAACGTAGGTCCCCTGCAGTCAGAATTAGGGGAAGTCATAACGTGGAACAAAGAAATGGCAGACCAATTGAACAAGTACTTTGGTTCGGTATTCACTAAGGAGGACACAAACAACCTTCCGGATATAAAAGGGGTCAGAGGGTCTAGTAAGGAGGAGGAACTGAGGGAAATCCTTATTAGTCGGGAAATTGTGTTGGGGAAATTGATGGGATTGAAGGCCGATAAATCCCCAGGGCCTGATGGACTGCATCCCAGAGTACTTAAGGAGGTGGCCTTGGAAATAGCGGATGCATTGACAGTCATTTTCCAACATTCCATTGACTCTGGATCAGTTCCTATCGAGTGGAGGGTAGCCAATGTAACCGCACTTTTTAAAAGAGGAGGGAGAGAAAAAACAGGGAATTATAGACCGGTCAGCCTGACCTCAGTAGTGGGTAAAATGATGGAATCAATTATTAAGGATGTCATAGCAGCGCATTTGGAAAAAGGTGACATGATAGGTCCAAGTCAGCATGGATTTATGAAAGGGAAATCATGCTTGACAAATCTTCTGGAATTTTTTGAGGATGTTTCCAATAAAGTGGACAAGGGAGAACCAGTTGATGTGGTATATTTGGACTTTCAGAAGGCTTTCGACAAGGTCCCACACAAGAGATTAATGTGCAAAGTTAAAGCACATGGGATTGGGGGTAGTGTGCTGACGTGGATTGAGAACTGGTTGTCAGACAGGAAGCAAAGAGTAGGAGTAAATGGGTACTTTTCAGAATGGCAGGCAGTGACTAGTGGGGTACCGCAAGGTTCTGTGCTGGGGCCCCAGCTGTATACATTGTACATTAATGATTTAGACGATGGGATTAAATGTAGTATCTCCAAATTTGCGGATGACACTAAGTTGGGTGGCA
Organism: Pristiophorus japonicus; assembly: GCF_044704955.1. Classification (NCBI taxonomy): domain Eukaryota; kingdom Metazoa; phylum Chordata; class Chondrichthyes; family Pristiophoridae; genus Pristiophorus; species Pristiophorus japonicus. Next base: position 259,006,732 of record NC_091978.1, on the reverse strand, counting down.
GTGTGAGCTGCGAGGAGGATGCTATGAGGCTGCAGAGTGACTTGGATAGGTTAGGTGAGTGGGCAAATGCATGGCAGATGAAGTATAATGTGGATAAATGTGAGGTTATCCACTTTGGTGGTAAAAACAGAGAGACAGACTATTATCTGAATGGTGACAGATTAGGAAAAGGGGAGGTGCAACGAGACCTGGGTGTCATGGTACAACAGTCATTGAAGGTTGGCATGCAGGTACAGCAGGCGGTTAAGAAAGCAAATGGCATGTTGGCCTTCATAGCGAGGGGATTTGAGTACAGGGGCAGGGAGGTGTTGCTACAGTTGTACAGGGCCTTGGTGAGGCCACACCTGGAGTATTGTGTACAGTTTTGGTCTCCTAACTTGAGGAAGGACATTCTTGCTATTGAGGGAGTGCAGCGAAGATTCACCAGACTGATTCCCGGGATGGTGGGACTGACCTATCAAGAAAGACTGAATCAACTGGGCTTGTATTCACTGGAGTTCAGAAGAATGAGAGGGGACCTCATAGAAACGTTTAAAATTCTGACGGGTTTAGACAGGTTAGATGCAGGAAGAATGTTCCCAATGTTGGGGAAGTCCAGAACCAGGGGTCACAGTCTAAGGATAAGGGGTAAGCCATTTAGGACCGAGATGAGGAGAAACTTCTTCACCCAGAGAGTGGTGAACCTGTGGAATTCTCTACCACAGAAAGTAGTTGAGGCCAATTCACTAAATATATTCAAAAAGGAATTAGATGAAGTCCTTACTACTAGGGGGATCAAGGGGTATGGCGAGAAAGCAGGAAGGGGGTACTGAAGTTGCATGTTCAGCCATGAACTCATTGAATGGCGGTGCAGGCTAGAAGGGCTGAATGGCCTACTCCTGCACCTATTTTCTATGTTTCTATGTTTCTATAACATGATTAGACAGAGTCAACATGGTTTTATGAAAGGGAAATCGTGTTTGGCAAATTTATTCGAGTTTTTTGAGGATGCAACTAGCAGGATAAAGGGGAATCAATGGATGTAGTAGATCTGGATTTCCAAAAGGCATTCGATAAGGTGCCACATAAAAAGGTTATTACACAAGATAAGGGCTCATGGGATTCATCATCAGCATAGGCAGTCCCTCGAAATCGAGGAAGACTTCCTCTAAAAGTGAGTTCTCTGGTGACTGTACAGTCCAATACGGGAATTACAGTCTCTGTCACGGGTGGGATAGACAGTGGTTGAAGGAAGGGGTGAGTGGGGAGTCTGGTTTTCCACACACTCCTTCCGCTGTATGCACTTGATTTCTGCATGCTCTCAGCAATGAGACTCGAGGTGTTCAACGCCCTCTAGGATGCTCCTCCTCCACTTAAGGCAGTCTTGGGCCAGGGATTCCCAGGTGCCGGTGGGGATGTTGCACTTTATCAAGGAGGCTTTGAGGGTGTCCTTGAAACATTTCCTCTGCCCATCTGGGGCACGCTTGCCATGTAGGAGTTCCGAGTAGAGCGCTTGATTTGGGTGTCTCGTATCAGGTAAGCTCCTCGCTGGAGTGGAACTAAATTACAGAACCAATGGGAACCTGTTCAACCTTCATCGCCTCCAGGCTATATCCAAGGTCGTCCCATCCTCCGTCATCGAACTACAGTACACGGACAACGCTTGCATCTGCGCACAGAGGCCAAACTCCAAGCCATCGTCAACATCTTCACCGAGGCGTACGAAAGTATGGACCTTACACTAAACATACCTAAGACAAAGGTCCTCCACCAATTTGACCCTGCCCCCAGGTCATCAAAATCCACGGCGCGGCCTTGGACAACGTGGACCATTTTCCATACCTCGGGAGCCTACTATCATCAGCAAGGCAGACCTCGACAACGAGGTCCAACACCGCGCAGCCTTCAGTCGCCTAAGGAAGAGAGTGTTTGAAGACCAGGACCTCAAATCTGGCACTGAGCTTATGGCCTACAAGGCAATAGTGATATCCGCCCTCCTATCTAGCTCAGAGACGGGGACCATATACAGTAGACATCTCAAAGAGCTGGAGAAGTACCACCAGCGCTGCCTCCACAAGATCTTGCAAATCCACTGGGAGGATAGATGCACCGTCAGTGTTTTCAATCAGGCCAACATCCCCAGCATCGAAGCACTGACCACACATGACCAGCTCATGGGATTGAAGGTAATGTATTAGCATGGATAGAGGATTGGTTAATGGACAGAAAACAGAGTATAGGGATAAACGGGTCTTTTTCGGGTTGGCAGGCTGTAACTAGTGGGGTGTAGCAAGGATCAGTGCTGGGGCCTCAGCTATCTACAATCTATATTAATGATCTATATGAAGGGACCGAGTGTAATGTATCCAAGTTTGCTGACGATACAAAGCTAGGTCAGACAGTAAGCTGTGAGGAGAACATAAAGTGTCTACAAAGAGATATAGATAGACTTAGTGAGTGGGCAGTAAGGTAGCAGATGGAGTACAATGTCGGGAAATGTGAGGTTATTCACTTTGGTAGAAAGAATAGAAAAACAGAATGTGTTTTAAATGGTGAGAAACTTTTAAATGTTGGTGTTCGGAGAGATTTGGGTGTCCTTGTGCAAGAAACACAAAGCTAGTAAGCAGGTACAGCAAGCAATAAAGGCAAATGGCATGTTGTCCTTTATTGCACGGGAGTTGGAGTATAAGAGTAGATAAGTCTTGAACAATTGTACAGGGCCTTGGTGAGACCACACCTGGAGTACTGTACACAATTCTGGTCTCTTTATCTAAGGAAGGATATACTTGCCTTCGAAGCGGTGCAACGGAGGTTCACTAGATTGATTCTTGAGATGAGATTGTGTAGAATAGGCCTATATTCTCTGGAGTTTAGAAGAGTGGGAGGTGATCTCATTGAAACATGCAAGATTTTGAAGGGGATCGACAGGGTAGATGCTGAGAGGTTGTTTCCCCTGGCTGGAGTGTCTAGAACTAGGGGGTACAGTCTCAGGGTAAGAGGAACGCCATTTAAGACAGAGATGAGGAGAAATTTCTTCAGAGGGTTGTGAATCTTTGGAATTCTCTGCCCAGAGGACTGTGAATGCTGAGTCTCTGAATATATTCAAGGCTGAGATAGATAGATTTTTGGAGTAGAGGAGAATCAAGGGATATGGGGATCGGGTGAGAAAGTGGAGTTGAGGTCGAAGATCAGCCGCAAATGGTGGAGCGGGCTCGATGGGCCGTAAGGCACACTCCTGCTCCTATTTCTTGTGTTCTTATGTTCACTCATGCTAGTATTCCCTCCTCATGCTCACTACCTAAATCCCTGTGTGGAAAATTACTTTTCGTGTGAAGTCCTTTCAACATGTTGGTGTGACCACAGTTCCACTTACAAGTTATAGCTGTAAAAATTGAAACTGAAATGTGTGTCAGTGGGTAGCACTCGCACCTCGGAGTCAGAAGGTTGTGGGTTCAAGTCCCAGTCGAGACTTAAGCACAAAAATCTAACTTGATACTGCAGTGCAGTACTGAAGGAGTGCTGCACTGTCGGAGGTGCTGTCATTCGGATGAGACGTTAAACCGAGGCCAGGTCTGCTCTCAGATGGACGTAAAAGATCCCATGGCACTATTTCGAAGAGGAGCAGGGGAGTTATGCCCGATGTCCTGACCAATATTTATCCCTCAATCAACACAAGAAAAACAGATTATCTGGTCATTATCACATTGCTGTTTGTGAGAGCTTGCTGTGTGCAAATTGGTTGCCGCGTTTCCCAACAGTGACTACATGCCAAAAGTACAGCTACTTAATTGGCTGTAAAGCACTTTGAGACATCCAGTGGTCATGAAAGCACGATATAAATGCAAGTCGTTCTTTCTATTTTGGTACTGTCTGGTAAGCAAATAAAGCTAGGAGGTTTTTTTTTAAAAAAGTGCTTTGCATGGGAAGGCATTCAATGTACATCAGGTTGAAAAGAAGCACTTTGCCAATTTACTTGGTATAGGGAAATGTTGGGTACCCACATCGTAACAGTTCTTTCCAATCCTGCCAACTTCATTTGGACCTATGTCCTCTGGGCGGTACAAATGGCATATGCTTTGTAGGCATGCTACATTGATCTAAGAAAAGGGTCCCCTTCAACACACTTCCTGCAGCAGCAACTCCACTGCTGCATCTGTGACGTGAGGTATGCCTCTGGTGCACTGCTCCACCACTTGGCCAAGTACTCAGTTTTGTGCACATGTTTTTTTGCTGTACAATGGAAAGTTCAATTTAAATGGCTGCTGCAGGTTTTTTTAAAGTAGCAGCACAGAAAATCCTGTCTCCCATTGTAGATGCTCTCAGCAATAATCCTCTGTGTGGGCCGAGGCTCATATACAACGATCAAAAAGTGTTGTCAGGAATTATCGTGCAGGCAAATGACCATTCCAGTCCTGAGCACAGTTCCTGTAAAATCCACCCTCATATTGTCACTGTGGGCGGCATCACCTCAATAAGCAATAATGGCCCACCCCACCTTTATTATTATGTACCTGTGCACTCAGAGTCAAGATTTGTTTGTGTTAATTTCTCTTTGTGCCTATGGCACAAAAAGGAAGCATTTAGATAAATACCACATCCAGTCATTTTCCCATAAGCAAAGCTGACATCGTAACAGTTGCAACTTCATTCTCACACATTATTCAGTCAGATCCAACTTACTGATTAGCTGGATATGTTATTTAATGCCCGATATACATTCTCCGTTTCGGTGCCCTCTCTAAATTTGATCCAGATTTCATGCAACAGAATCTGAACTCTTCAGTATTGTCTGAAGAGGAGCAACAATCCTGACTTCAGATTATTTTAAGATGGAAAGCGCTTTCAGCCCAGCTGATTCTCATTATTGGAACAGACAGACCTGTGTAGGTGGACACAGGAATGTGAGCGACACTTATGCACGTGATATGGATGCCTCCCTATTATAGACCACTCAATGCTCAGTTAATAACAGAGAAGTCGAATCAGAAGCCTGTCTCCTAAATAAATAGAAAATAAACCATAGTTAGCTGAAAACCGAATGGTCCAACTTATCTGGTGATTTCTATTGCTCAAGAATTAAACATGCTAGCATAAATGAACTTTGACAAAATGACGAAACAAATAGAGGAGCCCATTTTACTGGAAGAGGGTTATATCTATTGCTCAATGAGAAAGTTAATTAAAGTGAATTGTTGACCACATATTAACTATTTGTTTTCCATGCTCCCTACAAGGCCAATAATGCCTTCCCAGTAGTGGTGGTAGAACTGCTGCTCTTCCACTCAGTTCAACACAGGCACATGCAGTGCCTGACTTCATGCTGCAATACAAGGTAGCTTATTTAAATATTAGCATGGTGCTCCTAACAAACACTGCATATTGCACAGGGAATGTGCAAAGAACACAACGGCAGAATTTCTGGTGCCAGTAGCTCTTAAAGGAGGGCTTGCTCAAAATTCCCAAAACTTTACAAGGAAGGATTATTGGGCTCCAGTTTCGGCCTGAGTTGCTCCTATTTTTTTGGAGCAACTAGCTTAGAATGGAGCATCTTAGAAATTGTAATTCTCGGCATTTAGTTTGCTCCAGTTCTAGTGAGTTAGAATAGTTTCATTGAAGAACAGATTTTTTTTTCCAAAAGGGAGTGTGTCCAGCCACTTACACTGTTTTGCAAGTTTAGGCAGCGAAAACTTACTCCAAATTAACTTAGAATGGAGTAAGTGTAGATTTTTGTACGCTCAGAAAAACCTTGCCTACACTTTAGGAATTAGGTGTAGGGAACAAGAGATAAGCGGGGGCGGGGAGGGAAGTTATGGAATTTTACAAGCATTTAACAGTTTCACTTCTACAAATAGAGTCATCCTGAATAATAAATGATAAATAAAGCAAATAAAAAATACGTTGAATTTTCCTACATGTCTGAAGCAGCATCAGCAGCCTTCGAGCTGCAAAGATTCAGGCCGTTCGGCCAGGGGACAGGAGCGGCGTCAGGCCACCCACAGCGACGGTGGCAGCAGCCTTCGAGCTGCGAAGATTCAGGCAGGCCGTTCGGCCAGGGGACAGGGGAGGCGTACAAAGCACCGGGAGAGAGAGCCAGCCAGCCAGCAAGTTTAAAAGTTTAATTTGTACTTCCAATTATGGGTGCTGCATTATCAACACCACGGATTATGCAATGGTTCTCCATCAATTCACCTCATAGGAGAGAATTGATTGGAGCTCACCGCATCAGGAACATCATAGCCCATAGGCTGATGGGCAGGAGACCTTACCCATGTTGGCAATATCGAGCCAGGCATTCGTACCTGGACATGAGCAAAGCTGATTGTGTCAAAAGGCTGCGTTTCCGCAGAGAAGTTGTCGTTGAGATCTGTGATATGCTGAGAGCAGATTTGCAGCCCAGAAGCAGAACATCGACTGCCTTGTCTGTTGAAGTGAAGGTAACAGCTGCACTTCCCTTCTATGCCTCGGGATCGTTTCAAGCTACAACTGGAGATGTGTGCACCATCTCAACGTGCAATACATGCCTGCGTTTACCAGGTCATGGCTGCACTGTATGCGCGGAGGAATTACTTCATCAAGTTCCCAATGACCGGCCAAGCATTGCATGACAGGGCTGTAGGCTTCTCCAGGATTGCTGGCTTCCCAAAGGTACAGGGCTGCATTGATTGTATCCACATCGCCTTGCAAGCACCTGTGGAGGATTCCGAGCAGTACAGAATAGAAAAGGTTTCCACTCCATTAATGTGCAGCTCGTATGTGACGACAAGCAGCGCATCATGTCAGTCAATGCGAGATACCCTGGCAGCACTCATGATGCGTTCATCCTACGCGACAGCGTTATATCTGACATGTTTGAGCAGCAGCCAGAAGGGCAGAGCTGGCGACTGGGAGACAAAGGGTACGGCCTGGCCACCTGGCTCATGACGCCCCTCCGCGTAACACGGACGGAAGCTGACCATCAATACAACATGGCGCACATTGCGACGCGCAGCATCATGGAGAGGACCATTGGCATCTTAAAACAGCGTTTCCGATGCCTGGATCATTCCATAGGCCACTTGCAATACTCTCCCAAGATTGTCGGTCAGTTCACTGTTGTGTGCTGCATGCTGCATAGCTTAGCCATCATGAGGCAGCAGGAGCTGGTAGTGGAACCAGAAGACCCACATGAGGGCCGAGTGCCTGATGATATTAATGTGGAAAAGCAGGATGAGGATGATGACGATCAGGAAAGCATGCAAGTGCCTGATGCCGGAGCACGAGGTCGGAGGAGGGCCATCCATCGTGCCCCTTTAACGATTGCTCGAGCCCTGCGCCAGCAGCTCATCCGTGAATGCTTCAATTACTGATGCCTGAGGGCTCTGCGACAACTGTTGCACATGGACATGTTTATTTTTTGGAGTTGTTCTTATGTTGTGTTGTGTTAATGGAACATGATTCAGTTTTAATGAAAAAATATTTTATTGAAAAGTTAACGTTAGTGTCATAAAATATTTGTTGTATCAAACTTTACTTTTTAATATGACTCCTTAAGATCACTTATAAACTTGTAAAGTTTCAAAAGTTACAAAACAATTTCAATGTGAAAAATCTTACACTCTTAAGATCACTTAAACTTCAAGGTTACTTTCAGGTGCAAAATTAAATAAGTTACAAAATGTGAGAGCATTTACACGATAAGATCACTTAAAAACCCTAAGATCACTTATAAGTTGTAAAGTTATAAAACAATTTCAATGTGAAAACATTACTACAGTTACATCAAGAACAAGAACAAAAGCAGCAAAGAAAGGCTGCAACCATCTCTGATCCACATCTTGGTGAACGTTCACTTCTTCATGGGGGTGGCATTTGATTGACCGGGCTGTGTGCCCTTATTGCAGCAGCTACCCAACCCAGGCCCTCCCTGATAGCCTGTGCCGTCACTTGCATGCCCTCCGACGACCTGTGCCGTCGCTTGCACTCACTCGGACATTCCCTCCCTCATTTCCAGTGTCACTACTGCTATTTCTCTCGTCACTACCGTTACCTCTTCACCCACTGCACTGACGCTGTCCACGAGTGATCGGGTAAGGTCATTGCTCTCCACACCCAAAGCCACAATCTGAGCCACATCTGTTGCACACTGCATTTCAGGAGAGCGTGTTTCCAATCTCCTTCTCCTCTGCCTCGCGGCACCACTTCAGCGGGAGGCGCAGGCTGGGACGGTGGGACCCTGGGTGTTCCAAACAGCACCACTCGAGTGGGAGCCGCGGGCCGGGATGCTGGGAGTTCCAAACAGCACCACTCGAGTGGGAGCCGCGGACTGGGACGGTGGGACCCTGGGTGTAAACTGCTGCATTACATCAGCAGTACCACTGGGACCCGCAATGTCGCAATCTGTGAAACCATGGAAGGTGGAACCAGAACCTATACAAGGGGTTGAAACACTGATGTCCGCTAATGTGGGCTCATAAATATTAATTTGGAAGGTCTGCCCTGAAGACATTTCAGTCATCACCTGCAGCCAACCTTGTTCTGGATCGTCCGCATCTGGTTCTTGTTCTGGATCTTCAGGATTGGCATCACCATTTTCTGCAAAATATATCAGAACAGTCAAATGTTTAGCAGCAGAGGAGGGGACAGGATGGATGGCATGAGTACTCTCACACATAGCAGGCCAGGCAGCAGGTTGACTTGAAGATCCACGATGCATTTTCAGGGCTTGCCCTCTCCCTCCCGTGTGGGCCCATCTTGTGCTGTACTGATTGCTTTTCTCCATGTACGACTCATCATAACAGCTACCCTCTGTTCCAAGGGTGTCAGTGGATGCAGATTTGGCACACCTCCTCCTGTTCGAGTTGTTTCCCTTTTGTTGTGGGCCAATTTCTTCTGCAAAGATTAAAATATAACTTTTTACACAGTGTCTTTTTCTGCAGGGTGGAACATATACAGAGAGTCACATTTACAATTACGATTCCATTGAAAAATGAAAATATTACTTACACTAACTACTTGACCAAGGTCGTGCCATTTCTTTTTACACTGGCTTCCAGGTCTCCTGCCAAGCACCACTGCGCAGTAATCTTCTGCAACTTGGTTCCAGCGTTTCTTCATTTCTTTGGGTGGCACTTTTATGCGACCTCTGTTGCTGGTATCCAGCGCCTCCCATTTCTGTTCAATGACATTAACTAATGTCTCCACTGCCTCATGCAAGAAATTCTTTGTTCTTGGTGGAAATTGTTCCATTGCTGTATTCAATTGACACTCTGATTTTTCAAAACACACAGTCCTTATTTTGCATGCACCTATGCAGCACTTGTTGTGAAAGTTTAGCAGCACTTACTGATTTCAGCAGTTGATTTCTTCAACAGTGCTGCTAAAAGCACTCCTTCAGGCACAAAAAAAAATCAGCAACTCACGCCTTTCCACAGCTCCACAAAACAAAACAGCACTTTTCCTGATGTACCTTTAAAAATGGCCGAGCGCCAATGTTTGTATCACGCTGTGCATGCACGCACGCTCCAGCGCGCATGCGCAGGGCTGCCGGCACAAAATCTATTTGTGAGCTAGCCGTTCTGAATGAGGCTTGAAACTTGCCCTCTAAGAGTCTAGGTTTAAGAGTCCCTCAAACTTAATTCTTGGCAAACTGCTGAACAGATCAAAATGTCAACAGGTAAACAGCAAAGCAGTACAGAAATAGATGCGAACACAACAGCTATTAGCCGCAAGGCACTCTCAATTGAAGAACTCTACATATGGGAAGGGGCTTCTCATGCAGCGCCCAGGTCAGACAGATGTGAAGTGCCTGCAGCACTGCGCAGGTGCAGCAAATACATCATGGGTCAATCTCCTAATTTGTATCAAATCTATGCCCATAACGAGCCAAGCACACGATAGGTACACAAGCCATTTGAGCACATTATTCCATGTCCTGCGCACTGTGTTTAATAGATGTCACAGCAGTGCTACAGGTGGCAAAAATAGCATTATTTTCAGCTTAAAGGATGCCTTTAAAGACGAACTAGTATGCTCAGTGTTTTCTGCAACAGCAAGACTTTCTGCAGTAGTTAAATTGCAACTGCACAAAATGAATGCCTACACCTCGTAAAACCCTAGTTATGGGTCATATCTTATAAAATGCAATACACCAATTCATGGGCTAATTCATCATAAATATAAAGAGCATGGTTGATATTTAAATAGGAAGACAAGGAGCGCTCTCTTGGGATTTCATTAAATAAATTCTTATATTTACTCCCACTATAAAAACACAGTCCTATAATTCATGACTTTGTTCAATATTTTACAAGAGTTTCTCTGCTGCATCAGCTAAGAGAGGGCACACTGCTGAACTCAGAATTAAATAACCATTAAAGCACATTTTACAGAATGAGAGGAGAGGGGTACAGGAGCATGTTCTTACACAAATTCCCAGATATTATTTTATAATTCCAGCTGATCTTCAGGCTGTAGAGATTTAATTTTTCAAATATTTACATTACACATTCAAAAGAATTAAAATACAGGCAACTCTCGATTATCCGGGTCCCTCAGGGATTAGGCTATGCCGGGTTAGACATTATAAAGTTAAAACCGATGCCTTCCCGAGCCGAAAGGACTCCGAACGCACTGGCCCGATGCCTTCCCGGGCCAAAATTTTAAATCCTGTTACAATGATTTGCCGTTAGATCCGTGTGCAGATAATCAAGAGTTGCCTGCACAACATAAATTGGATAAAGAGCTTGAATCTGCATAGAGAAATCTAATAAGCTTGTGCTTTCTTTCCTCCAATTCATGTTGTGTATTTTTAGATTCCTTTAAAAGATGCAGGTACGAATAGTTCCCAGGCTAAGAATCAAATTAATTTAATGAGGAATACAGAACTGAGAACAGTGTGACAGAATCTTTACAATGCTGCCCAGTACCATAGACTAATATTTATACAATTAAAACTATTTGATACATAAATTATTTTCTTCAAAAAGATGGATTTGTATTGCAGTTACTGAAATGAACCAGATGTGCTGCTCATAGGCAATCTGTTTGGTTAGAAGTGGAGGATTCTTCAGTGACTTGAGAGAATTCAAATCTCTTACTGTCCCAAGGTTTGAATTTTTTTAGAGAACCATTTTTCAAACCACAGTTTCAAAAATAGTAGACAAGATCAGCCATGGTCGAACTGAATGGCAGTGCAGGAACAAGGAGTTGAATGGCCTACTCCTGTTCCTAAATGCCACCAACATCATTAACAGGAAGGAGGCAAGAATGTGGAAACATTATTCATCTCTAAACCAAAGACATCTGCAGGGTAATTTTACCCCTCAGGGCAGGTTCTGGGTTAAGAAAGGGAAACCTGATCCCAACTCCCGGTTTTAGTGGAGGCGGGTTGGGGGTGAGCAACCAATCTACTCTGGGGGGGGGGGGGTCCTTAAAATATTTTAAGGAAGCTATGTGCCTCCATTTTAAGTCATGTTTTATTTTGAACTTCTGCAGGCCGGGTTTCCCAGGACTCAGGAAACTTGACAGATGAAAGAGGACGAGAAAGAGGGGATGCATGGGGCAAGTCTTTATTGCATTACTTGTGGACCAGGAGGTACACGAGTGCTTACCCCGACCCACCAAGCTTACCTTTCAAACACCCCACACACAGCCGAGCAACCTCCTCCCCGCCCCACAAGGTTACATCTCCCCCCCCTACGGTCAACTACCTGCTATCCACTCCCCGGCTGCTTCCTATCCCAACAGACGGTCTGTCTGGCTGGCTGTCGGGTGGAAAACATGTTGAGATAATTTAAAACAGTTCCTGCTGCACATGCGGGATGCCCTTCCTGGGTTTCCCATCTGCAAATCTTCCCCCATTCTCTTTCCGGCTCAGCGTTATTATTGGGGCCTTGGTTTCCTAGAAATTATTTATTTGGAAGCTGACTTTAATGTGGAACGTCAATATTCAATCCTTTTGAAAACTGTAAAAGAAATATATTCTGAAATTAACCTATATTAGGAAGTCAGCAAATACAAATCTTCAAGCATCTGTTAAATTCAATACAGAATGATATTGGTCAAGTAATTAATGTAAGTAATATTTTCATTTATTCATTGGAATTGCAATTGTAAATGTGACCAGCTGTATATGTCTCACTCAGAAGAAAGACACCCTCTCTAAAAGTTTGCATTGTAACTTTTGCAGAGGAAGGTGGCACATAATAAAAGGGAAAGAACTGTAACAGGAGGAGGCCTGACAAATCTGCACCCACTGACACCCTTGGAAGAGAGGGTCGCTGCTTTGATGGGTCCTGCCTGGAGAAAAGCAATCAGTACTGCACAAGCTGGGCCCACTTTCGGGAGAGAGGGCAAGTCCTGCAAATTCGTAGTGGCCCTTCAAATCAACCTGCTGCCTGGCCTGCGATGTGTGAGCCTATTTATGCCACCTACCCTGCCCCCTTCTCTGCTGCTAACCATTTGACTGTTCTGTTATATTTTGCAGATCTGGAGGCCAACCCTGACAAGGCAGATGATTCAGACGAGGATGAGCCTGAAGAGGAGAACATCTCCCAATCCCACCCTCCAGACCAAGAACATGGGCGGGGCGGGGAAAGAGAAAGAGGGGGATGGAGCTGGATGAAGCTCCCACTGTTGCACTGAATATAGAGGAAGTGCCGCTCATGGAAGTGCCAGCCCCTTCCGTGACTAGTGGTTTGAGTGTTGGTGGGACATTCCATGGTTTCCCCCTTCAGAGGTTGCGGGTCCCAGTGGTGTGGTGCGAGCCACATCCATGGGGAGGGAGAGGAAGGAGAGCTCAGCCACGCTCTCTTGAGATGCAGGATGTAAACTTAAAGTGAAATTTGAAACAAGAATAATTTTATTAAAATTAAGTTATTGTAAACTTTTGAATAAAATATATTTTACATTAAAATTGAACTATGTTCCATGAACACAGAACAACATTATGGAACAGCTCCAAACAGTAAATATGTCCATGTGGAATAGTTGTCGCTGAGCCCTCAGGGTCTCCTCTCTTCCCCCCCCCCCTCCCCATTGAGTCTTGTGATCTCTCTCTGCCTCCCCCTCCCCCTCCCCGGTCTACAAGCTGTAAGATCGGCTATCTCTCCCTCCCCGGGATACAAGCCGTAAAGATCACCCATTTCTCTCCCTCCTCCTCCCCGGGCTACAAGCCGTAAGATCGGCTATCCCTCCTCTCCTCTCCACTCCGCCCCCACACCCTGTTTTGTAGCCGAACCCCAAGCCGCTATGTCCGGACGTGTGGCCGATTCTGCCGGCCAAACCTACAACCCTCCAGGCCTTCAAGATGTTCGCTGGTGGCGTACGAGTGATTAAAAGAGAAAACTTGTGAAATCCAACAAATTTACACTTCTACGTTGACAGGTAAAAAAAAAAGTTGAACTTTATTATTGATTTTGACAGTGTTCTTGACTCCCTCCAAAATCTTCGATTTAAAAACAATGGTATCTTTCAGCGCAGATTTGTGAATGTGCGCTGGTTTTCTTAACTCACCAGAAGGTTTTTCGTGAGTGGTCAGATACGCCAACGTAATAGAAAGAAATGTTGGCCAAACTACGAACAACTGAAAAAACCGGCGCAGACATGAGGGAATGCCCTGTCCCATGATGCCAAAAAAAACTGGCCGAGAAAAGTCGTTACTAAGTCAGTCACGCCGGCACAGATAGCAGGAGGAAAGTTTGAAAAAAGTATATATACGCCAAAAAATTTGATTCAATACACCAAAAAAAGCAGCCTACTCCAAAAAAAAACGGCGCAAATCACTGGGGAAAATTGAGCCCCCTCTGCTGCACACTATGAACTCATACTGTTGCATTAAAGTGACTTATTTTGAAAGTAAATATGAGAACACAAGAACATAAGAAATAGGAGTAGGCAGCCATTCAGCCCCTCAAGCTTGCTCCGCCATTCAATGAGATCATGGCTGAACTTCTACCTCAACTCCACTTTCCTGCACTGTCCCCATATCTCTTGGTTCCCAAAAATCTATCAATCTCGGTCTTGAATATATTCATAGACTGAGGCACCACAGCCCTCTGTGGTAGAGAATTCTAAAGATACGCAGCCCTCTGAGTAAAAAAGTTTCTCCTCATCTCAGTCCTACATGGTCAACCCCTTATTCTGAGACTGTAACCCCTGGTTACTAGACTCCCCGGACAGAGGAAACATCCTCCCTGCATCTGCCCGGTCAAGCCTTGTAAGAATTTTGTATGTTTCAATGAGATCACCTCTCATTCTTCTAAACTTTAGAGAATATAGGTCTAGTCTACTCAATCTCTCCTCATAGGACAATCCCTCATCTCAGGAATCAGTCTGGTGAACCTTCGTTGTATTCCCTCTATGGCAAGTATATCCTTCCTTAGGTAAGGAGACCAAAACTGTACACAATAATCCAGGTGCGGTCTCACCAGGGCCAGGTCCTTCATTGAAACATGTGAACTCATCGAAGCAATTCATCTTCATTCGAGGGACTGTCTTTGATAATGATATAATTGCAAAATGACATCTTTACTTTTATACTCAAATCCTCTTGTAACAAAGGCCAACATATCATTTGCTTTCTTAATTCTTACCTGCATGTTAATTTTCAGTGATTCGTGTACAAGGACACCCAAGTCCCTTTGTACAGCAACATTTCCTAATCTCGCACCGTTCAAAAAAACTATGCTTTTCTATTTTTTCTATCAAAGTGGATAACATCACATGTCTCCACATTATATTCCATTTGCCATGTTCTTGTCCTTTCACTTAGCCTGTCTATATCTCCCTGAAGCCTCTTTGCATCCTCCTCACAACTTACATTCCCCACCTAGCATTCTAACATCAGCAAACTTAGATATATTACATTTGATTCCCTCATCCAAATCATTGATATAGATTGTGAATAGCTGGGGCCCAAGCACCGATCCTTGCAGCACCCCACTAGTTACAGTCTGCCAACCCGAAAATGACCTGTTTATTCCTACTCTGTTTTCTGTCCATTAACCAATTCTCAATCCATGTTTGTATATTACCCACAGCTCCATTTTAGGGCAATATACTAGCATGGATTGAGGATTGGTTAACAGCCCTAATTTTGTTCAATAACCTCTTGTGTGTCACCTTATCGAATGCCTTCTGAAAATCCAAATACACCACATCCATTGGTTCCCCCTTATCTATTCTGTTAGTTACAACCTATTCGTCAAACATGATTTCCCTTTCATAAATCCGTGTTGACTCTGCCCAAACCGATTATTATTTTCCAAATGGTCTGTAGGTCCCCATTTTCTCTCTCGCTCCTTTCTTAAATAGCAGGTTACTATCTTCCAATCTGCAGGAACCTTTCTAGAATCTATGGAATTTTGGAAGATGACAGCCAATATATTATTTCTCTTTCTGCATTTCTTGACAATCAGGCAGAATAACAGGGCATATTGTGCTTATAAATAGCAACCTTAACATCACTTGCAATTGCTTCCAAATCCATCATCTACAGTTCTGGGTCATTCAACACCCGAGATAGTACTGCATTTTATCTCTACCATTTGCATCCTGACCAATGCTAAAAAGTGTCTAAATTAATCACATTACAGAAACTATATTTTACTTGGCAGTACTAAATAGGCAAATAAATAACACTGCTACCATTCCACCTTCAAAGCCAAGGCTAGCAGTTTCAAAAAGCATCAAGGTGGAGGTACCAAGAAGGTGGAGGTCACTCACAACAATAGCATCCTGCAAAACATCTGGTACCAGACTAAGTTTAGAAAGGGGTGGGGAAAAAAAATCAAAACACAAGTCATGTATACAGTAAAATTCAGCAACACTGCTGGACAGCAGTTGGCTTAGTTTCTACTTCAAATCCATGTTTTTCTGTTTCATTTCTGTAGCATTGGGCTCCTGCTTAATTCACTTACAAATTATTTTTAGCTGCAGCACACTTTCAATGAAGTAACTGGACTTCACATCTCAATTCTCTAACATTCTCCCAAGTTAAAACAGTTTTCCCAGTTGCCAGCTTTCGTGAATCTGGTAACTTTACTATCTGGTTGCAGCCAGCTGTGCTAGTGGATCAGGAGCCGGTACCACCAGCAGCTCCAATGTACCGGGGAGCAGTAGGGCTTCACCCATTCACCCTGCAAATTAAGCATCAACCACACTTCTGGTTTTAGTACAGCTGGCACTAAACACAGTTCACAATAGGGCAAAATATACATGGTCTGTGGAATGAAGGTTTCGATAAGCTTTGATAGGATTATATAATCCTTTCAGCAAACAATGCTCTAGTTAGCCTACATCCAAAACTTCCCCTCAACATAAATAGTTGATTGCATAAATATTCTTTGCACTTGTAATACACAACCTCTTGAAAATATTGCCTTAAAAATCATAGAATTACAGCATAGAAAGAGACCATTGATCCAATAGGCCTGTGTTATCTCATAAAGAGTTCTCCATTTAGCCCCAAGCCTGTGCCCTTTATCCCCGTAACCTAACCCCTTATATTTTCCTTTTTTCAACAACTATGGATTCACAGTCCCAACAATCTCAAACTTTGTTCATGGCACAAAAGTAGGACTTTTGAGAAATAAGGAGGACTGTGAAATATTTCAGGAAGACAAGAGACAGTTAGGAGGTAGATGCAATTTAAAATGGAGAAGTGAGGGGCAATACATTTTGGGGGAAAAAAAACACACAAGGAATGTGAGTGTACATTTAACGGAAAGCAATTGAAGGGTGTGGATGAACAGAGGCACCTAAAGATTCGAATATATAATCCCTTGAAAGTGCATGTACAGGAAGCTAAAGCCATTAAAAAAAATAGAATTCTAAGTTTCATAATAGGGGCCTAGATTACAAGAAGAACGATGTTCCGATTAATTTATTTTGAAGAATTGATTAGTCGGCAGTTAATACACTGGGTGTAGTTCTGGACACTCATTATAGAAAGGACATGGAAGCCACCGAGATCGAACAGCTTAGATCAACCAATATGATACCAGGGATTGGAAATTATAGTCAGGAGGAAAGACTCAAAAAAAAACTGGGACTATTTCTCTTGAACAGAAAAAGCCAAGAGGAGATTTAAAGTGTTTTAAAATGAAAATGGGGTTTTTAGAGTGAATAGGGAAAGACTATTTCCTTTGGTTGGTGAGTCAGTGACAAGGGATTATCAGTTTAAAATAGAGCGTTTCATACTTTGCGACTGGGAGTGGCTGTAGCAGAACACATTATGGGGGAGAAATTTGCAACATTTGCACCTCCGGCTAGCACAAACGATTTCTCACCTGGGGGGCAGGGCAGCTACAGCCTTTGGGCTTCAGTCCACTTGCGGGGTGAAAATTAAAGGGGAGGTGCGTGGCGCCATTTTGTTTAAATCGCTGACTTACTGGTCCGGCCTTTTGTTGAAGATTTTGCGGGGTCTGTGCCACCATGTTGCAACCCAGCACTCCACTTCTGTGCCAGACTGCTGCCATGGCACCTCACTCCCCGGATGAGAAGAGATGGCTCCTCGCCCCAATGCAGAGCTTGCAGCGTGCCTTCCCTTTTAACGGAAGGGGAGGGCCCTATTCTCCCACCAGTGCTACGCGACGTCCTGGTTCCGCTCCCAAGAGGAAGTGGAGTGCCCGGGACCGGTAACCTCAATTTTGCAGTTGAGGCGGGACTTCCGCACTGCACGTTGAACATCCCGCCTCACCTCAGTTACTGCCCCCAAACGGGGCGTTACTGTATTTCAGCCCCTATATCTTTTAAGGGGAAATTGGATAAATATTTGAAGCAGAGAAAGATGCAGAGTTATGGGATAGTGTGGGGAAGTGGGAATAGTTCTAGATTGCACAAGAAAAGATCCAGCACAGACAATAAGCTGAATGATATCCTTCTATACTGTAAACTTCTATGGCTCTAGCAATGCGCTCCATTATTTTGTCAAACAGTTCTATTGAATTTGCCTGTCACAACTTGCCTTTTTTAAATCCATGTTGGCTATACTTAAATAACCTTCGTCTATACAGGTAAGCATTAATTTTATCCCATAATATTATAGCTTCTACAAGCTTATCCATTACCAATGGTATTCTAATGGAGCTATAAGTTACCCTGCTTATCCCTTTATACTTTCATGAACAGATGTGCTATAAACCTCCAGCACAACTTGTATATCAAGACAGGAAATATAATTTGGTCAGAACCTCTATTTTCTCTCTGAATTCTCATCATTCTAGAATGCACACCATCAGGGCCAAGTGACTTTTCCATTTTTAGTTCCACCAACTTATTCAGTACCAGTTCACCATTTATAACAACCCTATGCATTTGCTCCATCTCCTCCTTGCAATATAGTCTGACATTTGCAGTGACGTGGGAACCACAATGTTTATCTTTACATTTTTGCACTACAACCTTTTCAGATACACAGAACTTGCAACAGAAATCCAGGGTCAGTACCCGACGCGACTCTATTCGAGAAGTGGTCCAAGACTGCCTTGGGGCGTAATCCTACCACTTCGGTTTCACACTGAAGGACGATTTTCTGAAATGGATGCTCTTGGCATGAGGCTTCAGAAATGAATGGAAAATAGTGGGGAGCACACCAGTGAGTTCCTGTACGCAATCCCAGTGTTGAGCCTCTGCGCCAGGAGCATGCAATTGGAAAATCAGCTCTTTAGAATTCTAGTGTAGTATCAAACGGAGTTTAAAGTGTGGTTGGGGTCGGGGGGGGGGGTAGTCCCATGGACCTCAAGGGCACCTTTTTAAACCAACCTAACTAAACATTTAAATGTTTAGATAGTTGCAGACACTACTGCCTACACTTTAGATTATTTTAGATCTGGTAATGTGTAATGAGACTGGGTTAATTAATGATCTCATAGTAAAGGATCCTCTTGGGAAGAGTGATCATAGCATGGTAGAATTTCAAATTCAGTTGAGCGTGAAAAAGCTAGGTCTTAAACTAGTGTCCTGAACTTAAATAAAAGCAATTACAAAGGTATGAAGGCAAAGTTGGCTAAAGTGGACTGGGAAAATATATTAAAGGGCAAAACCGTAGATAAGCAGTGGCAAACATTTAAGGAGATATTCCATAACTCTCATCAAAGATATATTCCAATGAGAAAGAAAGACTCCAAGAGAAGGATGAACCCTCTGTGGCTAACTAAGGAAGTAAAGGATGATATCAAACTGAAATCAAAAGCATATAATGTTGCAAAGAATAGTGGAAGGCCAGAGAATTGGGAAATTTTTAGAAACCAGTAAAAGACGACTAAAAAAATAAGACCGAAGATAGTTTGAGAGTAAACTGGCAAGAAATATAAAAAGACAGTAAGAGCTTCTATAGGTATATATAAAGGAAGAGAGTAGCTAAAGTAAACGTTGGCCCCTTGGAGGATGAGACTGAGGAATTAATAATAGGGAACAGGAAAATGGCAGAAACTTTGAACAACTATTTTGTATCCGTTTTCACGGTAGAAGACACTAAAAGCATCCCATTAATTGATCATCAAGAGCTATTGGGAGGGGGGGAACTTAAAACAATCACTATCACCAGAGAAAAAGTATTCGGTAAACTAATGGGACTAAAGGCAGACAAGTCCCCTGGACCTGATGGTTAAAAGAAGTGGCTGCAGAGATAGTGGATGCATTGGTTGTAATCTAACAAAATTCCCTGGATTCTGGAGAGGTCCCAGCAGATTGGAAAACCGCAAATGTAATGCCTCTATTTAAACAAAGGAGGAAGACAGAAAGCAGGAAACTATAGACTAGTTAGCCTAACATGTGTCATTGGGAAAATGTTGGAGTCCATTATTAAGGAAGTAGTAGCAGGATATTTAGAAAATCATAATATAGTCAGTCAGAGTCAGCATGGTTTTATGAAAGGAAAATCATTTGACTAATTTGCTGGAGTTCTTTGAGGATGTAATGAGCTGCGTGGATAAAGTGGAACCAGTAGATGTCGTGCAGTTGGATTTCCAGAAGGCAGTTCTGCTACAACTGTACAGGGTATTGGTGAGGCCACATCAGGAGTACTGCGTATAGTTTTGATCTCTGTATTTAAGGATATACTTGCATTGGAGGCTGTTCAGAGAAGGTTCACTAGGTTGATTCCGGAGATGAGGGGGTTGATTTATGAGGATAGGTTGAGTAGGTTGAGCCTATACAGAGTGGAGTTCAGAAGAATGAGGTGATCTTTTTGAAATTTCTTCTCTGAGGGTTGTAAATCTATGGAATTCTCTGCCCCAGAGAGCTGTGGAGTCATTGAATATATTTAAGACGGAGGTAGACAGATTTTTGAGCGATAAGGGAATAAAGGGTTATGGGGAGCAGGCAGGAAAATGGAGCAGAGTCCATGATCAGATCAGCCATGATCTTATTGAAACTGGAAACAATACGATGGAGGAGGATTTCCTGGAGTGCATAAGGGATGGTTTTCTAGACCAATATGTCGAGGAACCAACGAGGGGGGAGGCCATCTTAGACTGGGTGTTGTGTAATGAGAGAGGATTAATTAACAATATCGTTGTGCTAGGCTCCTTGGGGAAGAGTGACCATAATATGGTGGAATTCTACATGAGGTTGGAGAATGAAACAGTTAATTCAAAGACCATGGTCCAGAACTTAAAGAAGGGTAACTTTGAAGGTATGAGGCGTGAATTGGGTAGGATAGATTGGCGAATGATACTAAAGGGTTGACAGTGGATGGGCAATGGCCATTTAGAGACCGCATGGATGAACTACAACAATTGTACATCCCTGTCTGGCGTAAAAATAAAAAAGGGAAGGTGGCTCAATCGTGGCTATCAAGGGAAATCAGGGATAGTATTAAAGCCAAGGAAGTGGCATACAAATTTGCCAGAAATAGCAGCGACAGGGGACTGGGAGAAATTTAGAACTCAGCAGAGGAGGACAAAGTGTTTGATTAGGGCAGGGAAAATAGAGTACGAGAGGAAGCTTGCAAGGAACATTAAAATGGACTGCAAAAGTTTCTATAGATAAGTAAAGAGAAAAAGGTTAGTAAAGACAAACGTAGGTCCCCTGCAGTCAGAATTAGGGGAAGTCATAACTGTGAACAAAGAAATGGCAGACCAATTGAACAAGTACTTTGGTTCTGTATTCACTAAGGAGGACACAAACAACCTTCCAGATATAAAAGGGGTCAGAGGGTCTAGTAAGAAGGAGGAACTGAGGGAAATCTTTATTAGTCAGTAAATTGTGTTGGGGAAATTAATGGGATTGAAGGCCGATAAATCCCCAGGGCCTGATGGTCTGCATCCCAGAGTACTTAAGGAGCTGGCCTTGGAAATAACGGATGCATTGACAGTCATTTTCCAACATTTCATAGACTCTGGATCAGAGTTCCTATGGTGTGGAGGATGGCCAATGTAACCCCACTTTTTAAAAAAGGAGGGAGAGAAAACAGGGAATTATAGACCTGTCAGCCTGACATCGGTAGTGGGTAAAATGATGGAATCAATTATTAAGGATGTCATAACAGCGCATTTGGAAAGAAGTGACATGATAGGTCCAAGTCAGCATGGATTTGTGAAAGGGAAATCATGCTTGACAAATCTTCTGGAATTTTTTGAGGATGTTTCCAGTAGAGTGGACAAGGGAGAACCAATTGATGTGGTGTATTTGGACTTTCAGAAGGCTTTCGACAAGGTCCCACACAAGAGATTAATGTGCAAAGTTAAAGCACATGGGATTGGGGGTAATGTGCTGACGTGGATTGAGAACTGGTTGGCAGACAGGAAGCAAAGAGGAGTAAATGGGTACTTTTCAGAATGGCAGGCAGTGACTAGTGGGGTACCGCAAGGTTCTATGCTGGGGCCCCAGCTGTTTACATTGTACATTATAATGTTTTAGATAAGGGGATTAAATGTCGTATCTCCAAATTTGTTGATGACACTAAGTTGGGTGGCAGTGTGAGCTGCGAGGAGGATGCTATGATGCTGCAGAGTGACTTGGATAGGTTAGGTGAGTGGGCAAATGCATGGCAGATGAAGTATAATGTGGATAAATGTGAGGTTATCCACTTTGGTTGTAAAAACAGAGACACAGACTATTATCTGAATGGTGACAGATTAGGAAAAGGGGAGGTTCAACGAGACCTGGGTGTCATGGTACATCAGTCATTGAAGGTTGGCATGCAGGTACAGCAGGCGGTTAAGGCGGCAAATGGCATGTTGGCCTTCATAGCGAGGGGATTTGAGTACAGGGGCAGGGAGGTGTTGCTACAGTTGTACAGGGCCTTGGTGAGGCCACACCTGGAGTACTGTGTACAGTTCTGGTTTCCTAAATTAAGGAAGGACATTCTTGCTATTGAGGGAATGCAGCGAAGGTTCACCAGACTGATTCCTGGGATGGCGGGACTGACATATCAAGAAAGATTGGATCAACTGGGCTTGTATTCACTGGAGTTCGAAAGAATGAGAGAGCATCTCATAGAAACGTTTAAAATTCTGACAGGTTTAGACAGGTTAGATACAGGAAGAATGTTCCCAATGTTGGGGAAGTCCAGAACCAGGGGTCACAGTCTAAGGATACGGGGTAAGCCATTTAGGACCGAGATGAGGAGAAACTTCTTCACCCAGGGAGTGGTGAACCTGTGGAATTCTCGACCACAGAAAGTTGTTGAGGCCAATTCACTAAATATATTCAAAAAGGAGTTAGATGTAGTCCTTACTACTAGGGGGGATCAAGAGGTATGGCGAGAAAGCAGGAATGGTGCACTGAAGTTGCATGTTCAGCCATGAACTCAGTGAATTGCGGTGCAGGCTCGAAGGGCCGAATGGCCTACTCCTGCACCTAGTTTCTATATTTCTATGTAAACCGAGACCACGTCTGCTCTCTCAGGTGGACGTAAAAGATCCCATGGCACTATTTCGAAGAGGAGCAGGGGAGTTATCCCCGATTTCCTGACCAATACTTATCCCTCAATCGACACAATAAAAACAGATTATCTGGTCAATATCACATTGCTGTTTGTGGGAGCTTGCTGTGTGCAAATTGGTTGCCGCGTTTCCCACATTGCAACAGTGACTACGTGCCAAAAGTACAGCTACTTCATTGGCTGTAAAGCATTTTGAGACATCCGGTGGTCATGAAAGGCACGATATAAATGCAAGTCCTTCTTTTTATTTTGGTACTGCCTGGTAAGCAAATAGAGCTCGGAGTTTTTTTTTAAAGAAGTGTTTTGCATGGGAAGGCATTCAATGTACATCAGGTTAAAAAGAAGCACTTTGTGGCATCACAATTCGCCAATTTACTTGGTATAGGGAAATGTTGGGTACCCACATCGTAACAGTTCTTTCCAATCCTGCCAACTTCATTTGGACCTATGTCCTCTGGGCGGTACAAATGGCATATGCTTTGAAGGCATGCTGCATTGATCTAAGAAAAGGGTCCCCTTCAACGCTTCCTGCAGCAGCAACTCCACTGCTGCATGTGAAGTGAGGTATGCCTCTGGTGCACTGCTCCACCACTTGGACAAGTACTCAGTTTTGTGCACATGTTTTTTTTGCTGTACAATGGAAAATTCAATTTAAATAGCTGCTGCAGGTTTTTTTTTTAAAGTAGCAGCACAGAAAATCCTGTCTCCCATTGTAGATGCTCTCAGCAATAATCCTCTGTGTGGGCCGAGGCTCATGTACAACGATCAAAAAGTGTTGTCAGGAATTATCGTGGAGGCAGATGACCATTCCAGTCCTGAGCGCAGTTCCTGTAAAATCCACCCTCATATTGTCACTGTGGGCGGCATCACCTCAATAAGCAATAATGGCCCACCCCACCTTTATTATTATGTACCTGTGCACTCAGAGTCAAGATTTGTTTGTGTTAATTTCTCTTTGTGCCTATGGCACAAAAAGGAAGCATTTAGATAAATACCACATCCAGTCATTTTCCCATAAGCAAAGCTGACATCGTAACAGTTGCAACTTCATTCTCACACATTATTCAGTCAGATCCAACTTACTGATTAGCTGGATATGTTATTTAATGCCGATATACATTCTCCGTTTCGGTGCCCTCTCTAGATTTGATCCAGATTTCATGCAACAGAATCTGAACTCTTCAGTATTGTCTGAAGAGGAGCAACAATCCTGACTTCAGATTATTTTAAGATGGAAAGCGCTTTCAGCCCAGCTGATTCTCATTATTGGAACAGACAGACCTGTGCAGGTGGACACAGGAATGTGAGCGACACTTATGCACGTGATATGGATGCCTCCCTATTATAGACCACTCAATGCTCAGTTAACAACAGAAGTCGAATCAGAAGCCTGTCTCCTAAATAAATAGAAAATAAACCATATAGTCAGCTGAAAACCGAATGGGTCAACTTATCTGGTGATTTCTATTGCTCAAGAATTAAACATGCTAGCACAAATGAGCTTTGAGAAAATGACGTAACAAATAGAGGAGCCCATTTTGTTGGAAGGGGGTTATATCTATTGCTGAATGAGAAAGTTAATTAAAGTGAATTGTTGACCACATATTAACTATTTGTTTTCCATGCTCCCTACAAGGCCAATAATGCCTTCCCAGTAGAGTGGTGGTAGAACTGCTGCTCTTCCACTCAGTTCAACACAGGCACATGCAGTGCCTGACTTCATGCTGCAATACAAGGTAGCTTATTTAAATATTAGCATGGTGCTCCTAACACACACTGCATATTGCACAGGGAATGTGCAAGGAACACAACGGCAGAATTTCTGGTGCCAGTAGCTCTTAAAGGAGGGCTTGCTCAAAATTCCCAAAACTTTACAAGGAAAGATTATTGGGCTCCAGTTTCGGCCTGAATTGCTCCTATTTTTTTGGTTGCTCCAGTTCTAGTGAGTTAGAATAGTTTCATTGAAGAACAGATTTTTTTTTCCCCAAAAGGGAGTGTGTCCAGCCACTTACACCTGTTTTGCAAGTTTAGGCAGCGAAAACTGACTCCAAGCTAACTTAGAATGGAGTAAGTGTAGATTTTTGTACGCTCAGAAAAACCTTGCCTACACTTTAGGAATTAGGTGTAGGGAACAAGAGATAAGCGGGGGCGGGGAGGGAAGTTATGGAATTTTACAAGCATTTAACAGTTTCACTTCTACAAATAAAGAGTCATCCTGAATAATAAATGATAAATAAAGCAAATAAAAAAATACGTTGAATTTTCCTACATGTCTGAAGCAGCAGCAGCAGCCTTCGAGCTGCAAAGATTCAGGCCGTTCAACCAGGGGACAGGAGCGGCGTCAGGCCACCCACAGCGACGGTGGCAGCAGCCTTCGAGCTGCGAAGATTCAGGCAGGCCGTTCGGCCAGGGGGCAGGGGAAGGAAGCGTCAGGCCACCCACAGCGACGGTGGCAGCAGCCTTCCAGCTGCGAAGATTCAGGCAGGCCGTTCGGCCAGGGGACGGGGGAGGCGTACAAAGCACCGGGACTTCCAATTATGGGTGCTGCATTATCAACACCACGGATTATGCAATGGTTCTCCATCAATTCACCTCATTAGGAGAGAATTGATTAGAGCTCACCGCACCAGGAACGTCATAGCCCGTAGACTGATGGGCAGGAGACCTTACCTACGTTGGCAATATCGAACCAGGCGTTCGTACCTGGACATGTGTCAAAAGGCTGCATTTCCGCAGAGAAGTTGTCGTTGAGATCTGTGATATGCTGAAAGCAGATTTGCAGCCCAGAAGCAGAACGCCGACTACCTTGTCTGTTGAAGTGAAGGTAACAGCTGCACTTTCCTTCTATGCCTCGGGATCGTTTCAAGCTACAACTGGAGATGTGTGCACCATCTCAACGTGCAATACATGCCTGCATTTACCAGGTCACGGCTGCACTGTATGCGCGGAGGAATGACTTCATCAAGTTCCCAATGACCGGCCAAGCAATGCATGACACGGCGGTGGGCTTCGCCAGGATTGCTGGCTTCCCAAAGGTACAGGGCTGCATTGATTCTACCCACATCACCTTGCGAGCACCTGTGGAGGATTCCAAGCAGTACAGAATAGAAAAGGTTTCCACTCCATTAATGTGCAGCTCATGTGTGACGACAAGCAGCGCATCATGTCAGTCAATGCGAGATACCCTGGCAGCACCCATGATGCGTTCATCCTACGCGACAGCGTTATATCTGACATGTTTGAGCAGCAGCCAGAAGGGCAGAGCTGGCGACTGGGAGACAAAGGGTACGGCCTGGCCACCTGGCTCATGATGCCTCTACACGTAACACGGAAGGAAGCTGACCATCAATACAACATGGCGCACATTGCGACGCGCAGCATCATAGAGATGACCATTGGCATCTTAAAACAGCGTTTCCGACACCTGGACCATTCCAGAGGCCACTTGCAATACTCTCCCAAGATTGTCGGTCAGTTCACTGTTGTGTGCTGCATGCTGCATAACTTAGCCATCATGAGGCAACAGGAGCTGGTAGTGGAACCAGAAGACCCACATGAGGGGCGAGTGCCTGATGATATTAATGTGGAAGAGCAGGATGAGGATGATGACGACGATCAGGAAAGCATGCAAGTGCCTGATGCCGGAGCACGAGGTCGGAGGAGGGCCATCCATCGTGCTCCTTTAACGATTGCTCGAGCCCTGCGCCAGCAGCTCATCCGTGAATGCTTCAATTACTGATGCCTGAGGGCTCTGCGACAACTGTTGCACATGGACAGGTTTAATTTTTGGAGTTGTTCTTATGTTGTGTTGTGTTAATGGAACATGATTCAGTTTTAATGAAAAAATATTTTATTGAAAAGTTAACGTTAGTGTCATAAAATATTTGTTGTATCAAATTTTACTTTTTAATATGACTCCTTAAGATCACTTATAAACTTGTAAAGTTTCAAAAGTTACAAAACAATTTCAATGTGAAAAATCTTACACTCTTAAGATCATTTAAACTTCAAGATCACTTTTTAGGTGCAAAATTAAATAAGTTACAAAATGTGAGAGCATTTACACTATAAGATCACTTAAAAACCCTAAGATCACTTATAAGTTGTAAAGTTATAAAACAATTTCAATGTGAAAAATGTTACTACAGTTACATCAAGAACAAGAACAAAAGCAGCAAAGAAAGGCTGCAACCATCTCTCATCCACATCTTGGTGAACGTTCACTTCTTCATGGGGGTGGCATTTGATTGACCGGGCTGTGTGCCCTTATTGCAGCAGCTACCCAACCCAGGCCCTCCCTGATAGCCTGTGCTGTCACTTGCATGCCCTCCGACGACCTGTGCCGTTCGCTTGCACTCCCTCGCACATTCTCTCCCTCATTTCCAGTGTCACTACTGCTATTTCTCCCGTCAGTACTGTTACCTCTTCACCCACTGCACTGACGCTGTCCACGAGTGATCGGGTAAGGTCATTGCTCTCCACACCCAAAGTCACAATCTGAGCCACATCTGTTGCACGCTGCATCTCAGGAGAGCATGTTTCCAATCTCCTTCTCCTCTGCCTGGGTCTGCCTCGCGGCACCACTCCACTGGGAGACGCGGGCTGGGATGGTGGGACCCTGGGTGTAAACTGCTGCATTACATCAGCAGCATCACTGGGACCCGCAACGTCGCAATCAGTGAAACCATGGAAGGTGGAACCAGAATCTATACAAGGGGTTGAAACACTGATGTCCACTAATGTGGGCTCATAAATATTAATTTGGAAGGTTTCCCCTGAAAACATTTCAGTCATCACCTGCAGCCAACCTTGTTCTGGATCGTCCGCATCTGGTTCTTCTGGTTCTTGTTCTGGATCTTCAGGATTGGCATCACCATCTTCTGCAAAATATATCAGAACATTCAAATGTTGAGCAGCAGAGGAGGGGGCACGATGGACGGCATGAGTATTCTCACACATAGCAGGCCAGGCAGGTGGTTGATTTGAAGGGCCACGATGCATTTTCAGGACTTACCCTCTCCCTCGCGTGTGGGCCCAGCTTGTGCTGTACGGATTGCTTTTCTCCACACACGAGTCATCATAGCAGCTACCCTCTGTTCCAAGGGTGTCAGTGGATGCAAATTTGGCACGCCTCCTCCTGTTCGAGTTGTTTCCCTTTTGTTGTGGGCCAATTTCTTCTGCAAAGATTAAAACATAACTTTTTACAGAATGTGTCTTTCTGCAGGGTGGGACATATACAGGTAGTCACATTTACAATTACGATTCCATTAAAAAAAATGAAAATATTACTTACACTAACTACTTGACCAAGGTCGTGCCATTTCTTTTTACACAGGCTTCCAGATCTCCTGGTATGCACCACTGCGCAGTAATCTTCTGCAACTTGGTTCCAGCTTTTCTTCATTTCTTTGGGTGGCACTTTTATGCGACCTCTGTTGCTGGTATCCAGCTCCTGCCATCTCTGCTCAATGACATTAACTAATGTCTCCACTTCTTTGTTCTTGGTGGACGTTGTTCCATTGCTGTATTCAATTGACACTCTGATTTTTCAAAACACACAGTCTTTATTTTGCATGCACCTATGCAGCACTTGTTCTGGAAGTTTAGCAGCAAAAAGCAGCACTCACTGATTTCAGCAGGTGATTTCTTCAACAGTGCTGCTAAAAGCACTCCTTCACGCACAAAAAAAAATCAGCAAAATTTACTCACGCCTTTCCACAGCTCCACAAAAAACAGCACTTTTCCTGATGTACCTTTAAAAATGGCCGAGTGCCAATGTTTGTATTTCACTGCGCGTGAGCACACGCTCCAGCGTGCATGCGCAGGGCTGCCAGCACTAAATCTATTTCTGTGAGCTAGCCCTGTCCCCCTGCCGGCAGATAATCGGCGCCACGCTTTGGCCCCGCCCCCCGCAGATGCTTCCTCGCCGCGCCAAGCTGGAACGGGCCCGATTCGGAGCGGAGAATGCTGCCGCAGATATTAGGCGCACTTTTTATCCCGCTAAACAGGCGTGCCTCTCGGAGGTTCGCCGTTCTGAAGGAGGCCCGAACCTTGCCCTCTAAGAATCTAGCTTTAAGAGTCTCTCTCAAAATTAATTCTTGCAAAACTGCTGAACAGATCAAAATGTCAACAGGTAAACAGCAAAGCAGCACAGAAATAGATGCGAACACAGCAGCTATTAACCGCAAGGCACTCTCAATTAAAGAACTCTATGGGCCCAAGTTTCCTCACGATAAAAAACTGGCATCCCTCCGAGCTGGGCGCCCATTTTTCGCGCTTAAAACGGCGACTAAAAAAAAAATTGCGATTCTGGAGCGTTCTGCAGCTCCTTGTCTGCCTGGCACGGTACCCAGGGGGGCGGAGCCTACACTCGCACCAATTTTGTAAGTGGGAGGGGGCGGGTACTTTTTAAATAAGTTTTTTTCCTGCCGGCAGCGCTGTGCGTGCACGTTGGAGTGTTCGCGCACGCGCACTGTGAAAAAAACATTGGCACTTGGCCATTTTTGTAGTTCTTTGTAGCTGTTTAATTTTCGAACATTTTTTTAATAAAAGCACTTGCAGCCTTCTCACTGTCTCCTTCCCCTCCTTCCCCCCCCCCCACCCCCCACCCCCCCTCCCCGCCGCGCGGGAAGAATGGGCGCCTCCTCCCCCCCCCCCCCACCCCCGCGGGAAGAACGGGCGCCTCCTCCCCCCCCCCGCAGGAAAGAACGAGCGCCTCCTCTCTCTCTTTCCCTCCCTCCCCCCCTCCCCTCCCCTCCCCCCCCCCCCCCCCCCCCCCCCCCCGCCGCGGGAAAGAACGAGCGCCTCCTCTCTCTTTCCCTCCCCTCCCTCCCCCCCCTCCGCGGGAAAGAACGGGCGCCTCAGGCTGACTGCAGAATTCTCCGTGGCTGAAGCACTTTCACACAGGTAGGAAGATGGTTTATTTAATCTTTTCTTTGCTTATAAATGTTTATTCAGGTTGGATTTATTTGTATAATATTTGTAGAAGTATAAATAAGGATTTATTGTAGAATTTAATGACTTCCCTTCCCCCCCACCTCGTTCTGGACGTCTAATTTGTAACCTGCGCCTGATTTTTTAATGTGTAGAACAGGTTTTTTCAGTTCCACAAAAATCTTCACTTGCTCCATTCCAAGTTAGTTTGGAGTACGTTTTCACTGTGGAAACTTTGAAATCAGGCGTGAGTGGCCGGACACGCCCCCTTTTGGAGAAAAAATTCTGTTCCAAAGTAGAACTGTTCTACCTGACGAGAACTGCAGAAAAAAAATGTGGAGAATTGCGATTTCTAAGATAGTCCGTTCTCCACCAGTTGCTCCTAAAAATCAGGCGCAAATCATGTGGAAACTTGGGCCCATTATATGGGAAGGGGCTTCTCATGCAGCGCCCAGGTCAGACAGATGTGAAGTGCCTGCAGCACTGCGCAGGTGCGGCAAATACATCAT
Source organism: Pristiophorus japonicus (assembly GCF_044704955.1). NCBI lineage: Eukaryota > Metazoa > Chordata > Chondrichthyes > Pristiophoridae > Pristiophorus > Pristiophorus japonicus. The sequence continues at coordinate 258,976,444 of NC_091978.1, read as the reverse complement.
GGGTCAATTTCCTAATTTGTATCAAATCTATGCCCATTATGAGCCAAGCACACGATAGATACACAAGCCATTCGAGCACATTATTCCATCTCCTGTGCACTGTGTTTAATAGATGTCACAGCAGTGCTACAGGTGGCGAAAATAGCATTATTTTCAGCTTAAAGGATGCCTTTAAAGACTAACTAGTATGCTCAGTGTTTTCTGCAACAGCAAGACTTTCTGCAGTAGTTAAATTGCAACTGCACAAAATGAATGCCTACACCTCGTAAAACCCTAGTTATGGGTCATATCTTATAAAATGCAATACACCAATTCATGGGCTAATTTATCATAAATATAAAGAGCATGGTTGATATTTAAATAGGAAGACAAGGAGAGCTCTCTGGGGATTTCATTAAATAAATTCTTATATTTACTCCCACTATAAAAACACAGTCCTATAATTCATGACTTTGTTCAATATTTTACAAGAGTTTCTCTGCTGCATCAGCTAAGAGAGGGCACACTGCTGAACTCAGAATTAAATAACCATTAAAGCACATTTTACAGAATGAGAGGAGAGGGGTGCAGGAGCATGTTCTTACACAAATTCCTGGATATTATTTTATAATTCCAGCTGGTTTTCAGGCTGTAGAGATTTAATTTTTCAAATATTAACATTACACATTCAAAAGAATTAAAATACAGGCAACTCTCAATTAAAATACAGGTAACCCTCAGGGATTAGACATTATAAAGTTAAAACCGATGCCTTCCCGAGCCGAAAGGACTGCGAACGCACCGGCCCGATGCCTTCCCGGGCCGAAATTTTAAATCCCGTTACAATGATTTCCCGTTAGATCCGCACACAGATCATCAAGAGTTGCCTGCACAACATAAATTGAAATAAAGAGCTTGAATCTGCATAGAAAAATCTAATAAGCTTGTGCTTTCTTTCCTCCAATTCATGTTGTGTATTTTTAGATTCCTTTAAAAGATGCAGGTATGAATAGTTCCCAGGCTGAGAACCAAATTAATTTAATGAGGAATACAGAACTGAGATCAGTATGACAGAATCTTTACAACGTTGCCCAGTACCATAGACTAATATTTATACATTTAAAACTATTTGATACATATATTATTTTCTTCAAAAAGATGGATTTGTATTGCAGTTACTGAAATGAACCAGATGTGCTGCTCATAGGCAATCTGTTTGGTTAGAAGTGGAGGATTCTTCAGTGACTTGAGAGAATTCAAATCTCTTACTGTCCCAAGGTTTGAATTTTTGAGAACCATTTTTCAAACCACTGTTTCAAAAATAGTAGACAAGATCAGCTATGGTCAAATTGAATGGCAGTGCAAGAACAAGGAGTTGAATGGCCTACTCCTGTTCCTAAATGCCACCAACATCATTAACAGGAAGGAGGCAAGAGTGTGGAAACATTATTCATCTCAAAACCAAAGACATCTGCAGGGTAATTTTACCCCTCAGGGCAGGTTCTGGGTTAAGAAAGGGAAACCTGATCCCAACTCCCGGTTTTAGTGGAGGCGGGTTGGGGGTGAGCAACCAATCTGCTCTGGGGGGGGTCCTTAAAATATTTTAAGGAAGCTATGTGCCTCCATTTTAAGTCATGTTTTATTTTGAACTTCTGCAGGCCGGGTTTCCCGGGACTCAGGAAACTTGACAGATGAAAGGGGACGAGAAAGAGGGGATGCATGAGGCAAGTCTTTATTGCATTACTTGTGGACCAGGAGGTACACGAGTGCTTACCCCCGACCCACCAAGCTTACATTTCAAACACCCCACACACAGCCGAGCAACCCCCTCTCCGCCCCACGAGGTTACATCTCCCCCCCCCTACGGTCAACTACCTGCTATCCACTCCCCGGCTGCTTCCTATCCCAACAGACGGTCTGTCTGGCCTGCTGTCGGGTGGAAAACATGTCGAGATAATTTAAAACAGTTCCTGCTGTTAAATTCGGCAGCACATGCGGGATGACCTTCCTGGGTTTCCCACCTGCAAATCTTCCCCCATTCTCTTTCCGGCTCAGCGTTATTATTAGGGCTTTGGTTTCCTAGAAATTATTTATTTGGAAGCTGACTTTAATGTGGAACGTCAATATTCAATCCTTTTGAAAACTGTAAAAGAAATATATTCTGAAATTAACCTATATTAGGAAGTCAGCAAATACAAATCTTCAAGCATCTGTTAAATTCAATACAGAATGATATTGGTCAAGTAATTAATGTAAGTAATATTTTCATTTATTCACTGGAATTGCAATTGTAAATGTGACCAGCTGTATATGTTTCACTCAGCAGATAGACACCCTCTCTAAAAGTATGCATTGCAACTTTTGCAGAGGAAGGTGGCACATAATAAAAGGGAAAGAACTCTAACAGGAGGAGGCCCGACAAATCTGCACCCACTGACACCCTTGGAAGAGAGGGTCGCTGCTTTGATGGGTCCTGCCTGGAGAAAAGCAATCAGTGCTGCACAAGCTGGGCCCACATTCTAGAGGGCAAGTCCTGCAAATTCATAGTGGCCCTTCAAATCAACCTGCTGCCTGGCCTGCGATGTATGAGCCTACTCATGCCACCCATCCTGCTTCCTTCTCTGCTGCTAACCATTTGACTGTTCTGTTATATTTTGCAGAACTGGAGGCCAACCCTGACAATGCAGAAGATGATTCAGACGAGGATGAGCCTGAAGAGGAGAACATCTCCCAATCCCACCCTCCAGACCAAGAACATGGGCGGGGCGGGGGTGGAAGAGAAAGAGGGGGATGGAGCTGGATGAAGCTCCCACTGTTGCACTGAATATGGAGGAGGTGCCGCTCATGGAGGTGCCAGCCCCTTCCATGACGAGTGATTTGAGTGTTGGTGGGACATTCCATGGTTTCCCCCTTCAGAGGTTGCGGGTCTCAGTGGTGTGGTGCGAGCCACATCCATGGGGAAGAGGGGAAGGAGAGCTCGACCATGCTCTCCTGAGATGCAGGATGTAACAGATGTGATTCAGATGATTTCATTGAGTGCGGAGAGCATTGACCTTACCCGATCACTCCTTGACACCATCGGTGGGGTGCATGATGAGGTAGCGGGACTGTCGGGAGAAGTAACAACACTCTCCCGAGAAATGAGAACGATATCCGGGACCATCAGTGAGGGAATAGTGGCCATGAGGAGGGAATGTCAGAGGTAGTACAAACCACGTCACAGGCCATGAGGGAGGGAATGTTGCAGGCCACTGATACACTGTCAGGGTGCATGAGGGACGGCATGTTGGAGTTAGCTGCTGCAATAAGGGAACACGCCCAGACCCCGCGCCCACTGACAGAATCAACTGCCAATCGCCACAGCAGTCTCTGAAGAGCCCACAGCCGGGCCCTCCAACTTGTTGCCTGATGCCCCCCACCCTCAAGAGGTGCACAGTACCAGGGATGTTAGAAGGAATAAGCTTGGTACGAAGCCCAGAAACACTGCGCCACCGCCTGCGGGCAGGGGTGGTGGAGACTCCAAGACTAAGCGCAGCAGGCGGTCTTAGAATAAGGGCGATAAGAGATGGGTGCAGCCTTTCTTTGCTGTTGTTACTGTTGTAACTGTTCTCAAATTAAAAGTTTTTTGTAAGTTATGTAAATTTACAAGTTTGTGATCTTAAAGCTTTTAAATGATCTTAAAGAGTGATCTTAAAGTGAAGTTTGAAACAAGAATAATTTTATTAAAGTTAAGTTATTGTAAACTTTTGAATAATATATTTTACATTAAAACTGAACTACGTTCCATTAACACAAAACAACATTACGGAACAGCTCCAAACAATAAACATGTTCATGTGGAATAGTTGTCGCTGAGCCCTCAGGATCTCCTCTCTCTTCTCCCCACTCCCCACCCCCCCACCCCCCACACCCCCTTGAGTCTTGTGACCTCTCTCTGCCTCCCCCTCCCCAGGCTACAAGCCGTAAGATCGGCTATCCCTCCTCTCCTCTCCACCCCGCCACCCCCCACCAGTTTTGTAGCCGAACCCCAAGCCGCTATGTTCGGACGCGAGGCCGATTCTGCCAGCCAAACCGACAACCCTCCAGGCCTTCAAGACGTTCGCTGGTGGCGTGTGAATGATTAAAAAAGAGAAAACTTGTGAAATCCAACAAATTTACACTTCTACGTTGACAGGTTAAAAAAAAAAAGTTGAACTTTATTATTGATTTTGACAGTGTTCTTGGCTCCCTCCAAAATCTTCGATTCAAAAACAAAGGCGTCTTTCAGCGCAGATTTGTGAATGCGCGCTGGTTTTCTTAACTCACCAGGTTTTTCGTGAGTGGCCACATACGCCAACGTAATAGAAAGAAATGTTGGCCAAACTGCGAACAACTGAAAAAAACAGCGCAGACATGAGGGAACGCCCTGCCCTGCCCCATGACGTCAAAAAAATCTGGCCTAGAAAAATCGTAACTAAGTCAGTTACGCCGGCACAGATAGCAGGAGGAAAATTTGAAAAAAATAAATACGCCAAAAATTTGATTCAATACACCAGAAAAAGCAGCCTACTCCAAAAAAAACAGCACAAATCACTGGGGAAAATTGAGCCCCTTATGCTGTACACTATGAACTCATACTGTTGCATTAAAGTGACTTATTTTGAAAGTAAATATGAGAACACAAAAACATAAGAAATAGGAGGAGTCGGCCATTCTGCCCCTCAAGCTTGCTCCACCATTCAATGAGATTATGGCTGAATTTCTGCCTCAACTCCACTTTCCTGCACTGTCCCCATATCCCTGGATTCCCAAAAATCTATCGATCTCTGTCTTGAATATTTTGAAAGACTGAGCCACCACAGCCCTCTGTGGTAGAGAATTCCAAAGATACGCAGCCCTCTGAGTAAAGAAGTTTCACCTCATCTCAGTCCTACATAGTCAACCCCTTATTCTGAGATTGTAACCCCTGATTGCTAGACTCCCTGGACAGAGGAAACATCCTCCCTGTATCTACCCTGTCAAGCCTTGTAAGAATTCCAATGTTGGGGAAGTCCAGAACCAGGGGTCACAGTCTAAGGATAAGGGATAAGCCATTTAGGACCGAGATGAGGAGAAACTTCTTCACCCAGAGAGTGGTGAACCTGTGGAATTCTCTACCACAGAAAGTTGTTGAGGCCAATTCACTAAATATATTCAAAAAGGAGTTAGATGTAGTCCTTACTACTCGGGGAATCAAGGCGTATGGCGAGAAAGCAGGAATGGGGTACTGAAGTTGCATGTTCAGCCATGAACTCAGTGAATTGCGGTGCAGGCTCGAAGGGCCGAATGGCCTACTCCTGCACCTATTTTCTATGTTTCTATGGGCCCAAGTTTCGGGCCGCGCCTAGAACGGCGCAGCCCCGACCTGGACGCCCGTTTTTCGCGCTACAAAGTGCGCCTAAAAAAAACTTCCATATTCTCCGGCTCCCTGCTGGTCCTCTTGAGTCAGGCGCAGCGCAGCATGAGCTGAAGGGGGCGGAGTAGGTCCCTGCGCTGAAAACAGTGCCGGGACCTCTGCACATGCACGCTACAGTAGCTCCAGGCGCCCAAAACTGTGTGGGAGGGGCCCGAAGCACGCAGCCCCTAGCCCTGGCCGAATGGCCTCACTGGGGCTGTGTGCATAAGGCTGTCTCCCACGCCCAGCTCCTGCTTCCTCCCGACCCGACCCAACTCCCGCTCCGCCCCCCCCGCCCCCCCCCTCCCACCCTCGGACCGGACCGGATCCCCCGGACTGGACCCGACCCGCGCTCCCCCCACCCCCAGACCTGACCTCCCTCTTCCTCCCTCCCCCCCGACCCGAACCAACCTCCCTCCCACCGCCCCCCCCGACCCGCGCTCCCGACCGCCCCCTCCCCCACCCGGACCCGACCAGACCCGACCCAAGCCGACCCGCGTGCCCCCCCCACCCCCCACCCGACCTGACCTCCCTCTCTCCCTCTCCCTCCCTCCCTCCGACCCGAACCGACCTCCCTCCGCGCTCCCGACCCAACGCCACCTACCTGTAAATCTGGTGCTGGGGACGGGCCCTGCCCGAATTCTTGGGCCCGGCCCTGCCCGAAGTCTTGGGCCCAGCCTGTTCAGCCTCCCTTCCCCTTTCTCCTCTTCCCCCCCCCCTTCCCCTTCTCCTCTCTTCTCTTCTCTTTCTCCTCTCTTCTCTTTCTCCTCTCTTCTCTTTCTCCTCTCTTCTCTTCTCTTTCTCCTCTCTTCTCTTCTCTTTCTCCTCTCTTCTCTTCTCTTTCTCCTCTCTTCTCTTCTCTTTCTCCTCTCTTCTCTTCTCTTTCTCCTCTCTTCTCTTCTCTTCCTCCTCTCTTCTCTTCTCTTTCTCCTCTCTTCTCTTCTCTTTCTCCTCTCTTCTCTTCTCTTTCTCCTCTCTTCTCTTCTCTTTCTCCTCTCTTCTCTTTCTCCTCTCTTCTCTTTCTCCTCTCTTCTCTTTCTCCTCTCTTCTCTTTCTCCTCTCTTCTCTTTCTCCTCTCTTCTCTTTCTCCTCTCTTCTCTTTCTCCTCTCTTCTCTTTCTCCTCTCTTCTCTTTCTCCTCTCTTCTCTTTCTCCTCTCTTCTCTTTCTCCTCTCTTCTCTTTCTCCTCTCTTCTCTTCTCTCTTCTCTTCTCTTCTCTTTCTCCTCTCTTCTCTTTCTCCTCTCTTCTCTTCTCTTCTCTTTCTCCTCTCTTCTCTTCTCTCTTCTCTTCTCTTCTCTTTCTCCTCTCTTCTCTTTCTCCTCTCTTCTCTTCTCTTCTCTTTCTCCTCTCTTCTCTTCTCTTCTCTTCTCTCTTCTCTTCTCTTCTCTTTCTCCTCTCTTCTCTTTCTCCTCTCTTCTCTTCTCTTTCTCCTCTCTTCTCTTTCTCCTCTCTTCTCTTTCTCCTCTCTTCTCTTTCTCCTCTCTTCTCTTTCTCCTCTCTTCTCTTTCTCCTCTCTTCTCTTTCTCCTCTCTTCTCTTTCTCCTCTCTTCTCTTTCTCCTCTCTTCTTTCTCCTCTCTTCTCTTTCTCCTCTCTTCTCTTTCTCCTCTCTTCTCTTTCTCCTCTCTTCTCTTCTCTCTTCTCTTCTCTTCTCTTTCTCCTCTCTTCTCTTTCTCCTCTCTTCTCTTCTCTTCTCTTTCTCCTCTCTTCTCTTCTCTCTTCTCTTCTCTTCTCTTTCTCCTCTCTTCTCTTTCTCCTCTCTTCTCTTTCTCCTCTCTTCTCTTTCTCCTCTCTTCTCTTTCTCCTCTCTTCTCTTCTCTCTTCTCTTCTCTTCTCTTTCTCCTCTCTTCTCTTTCTCCTCTCTTCTCTTCTCTTCTCTTCTCTTCTCTCTTCTCTTCTCTTCTCTTTCTCCTCTCTTCTCTTTCTCCTCTCTTCTCTTCTCTTCTCTTTCTCCTCTCTTCTCTTCTCTTCTCTTTCTCCTCTCTTCTTTCTCCTCTCTTCTCTTTCTCCTCTCTTCTCTTCTCTCTTCTCTTCTCTTCTCTCTTCTCTTCTCTTCTCTTTCTCCTCTCTTCTCTTCTCTCTTCTCTTCTCTTCTCTTTCTCCTCTCTTCTCTTTCTCCTCTCTTCTCTTCTCTTCTCTTTCTCCTCTCTTCTCTTCTCTTCTCTTTCTCCTCTCTTCTCTTCTCTCTTCTCTTCTCTTCTCTTTCTCCTCTCTTCTCTTTCTCCTCTCTTCTCTTCTCTTCTCTTTCTCCTCTCTTCTCTTCTCTTCTCTTTCTCCTCTCTTCTCTTCTCTTCTCTTCTCTCTTCTCTCTTCTCTTCTCTTTCTCCTCTCTTCTCTTTCTCCTCTCTTCTCTTTCTCCTCTCTTCTCTTCTCTTTCTCTTTCTCCTCTCTTCTCTTCTCTTCTCTTTCTCCTCTCTTCTTTCTCCTCTCTTCTCTTTCTCCTCTCTTCTCTTTCTCCTCTCTTCTCTTCTCTTCTCTTTCTCCTCTCTTCTCTTCTCTTCTCTTTCTCCTCTCTTCTCTTCTCTCTTCTCTTCTCTTCTCTTTCTCCTCTCTTCTCTTTCTCCTCTCTTCTCTTCTCTTCTCTTTCTCCTCTCTTCTCTTCTCTTCTCTTTCTCCTCTCTTCTTTCTCTTCTCTTTCTCCTCTCTTCTCTTTCTCCTCTCTTCTCTTCTCTTCTCTTTCTCCTCTCTTCTCTTCTCTTCTCTTTCTCCTCTCTTCTTTCTCTTCTCTTTCTCCTCTCTTCTCTTCTCTCTTCTCTTCTCTTCTCTTTCTCCTCTCTTCTCTTTCTCCTCTCTTCTCTTCTCTTCTCTTTCTCCTCTCTTCTCTTCTCTTCTCTTTCTCCTCTCTTCTTTCTCTTCTCTTCTCTTTCTCCTCTCTTCTCTTTCTCCTCTCTTCTCTTCTCTTCTCTTTCTCCTCTCTTCTCTTTCTCCTCTCTTCTCTTCTCTCTTCTCTTCTCTTCTCTTTCTCCTCTCTTCTCTTTCTCCTCTCTTCTCTTCTCTTCTCTTTCTCCTCTCTTCTCTTCTCTTCTCTTTCTCCTCTCTTCTCTTCTCTTCTCTTCTCTCTTCTCTTCTCTTCTCTTCTCTTTCTCCTCTCTTCTCTTTCTCCTCTCTTCTCTTCTCTTCTCTTTCTCCTCTCTTCTCTTCTCTTCTCTTTCTCCTCTCTTCTTTCTCCTCTCTTCTCTTTCTCCTCTCTTCTCTTCTCTCTTCTCTTCTCTTCTCTCTCTCTCTCTTCTCTTCTCTTTCTCCTCTCTTCTCTTTCTCCTCTCTTCTCTTCTCTCTTCTCTTCTCTTCTCTTTCTCCTCTCTTCTCTTTCTCCTCTCTTCTCCTCTCTTCTCTTCTC